>NW_026526666.1:81771736-82434810 GCF_024362965.1 Panthera pardus | reverse complement strand
AAGAGTTTAAAACAGCTGATTTCACCCTAGCCCCTGTCAGATTTTGTTTGGCTGGCACAATGTTGTAAAAACTGAGTATGAAGGCAGTCCCTGATGTAATATTATAACTGTCCTGTAAAACCTGGGATGTGAGCAAATTTGTTTCTTTATCGGAGATGGAGTAGCCCCCAACTGAGAATTCTGATGGATTTGCTGCTACCAATAGCTTACCTTTTTGGGAAATGAGAAGAACCTGGAGTTTGCAATCAAATAGGTCAAGGTTGATGGATTAGCTTCCTGGCTTGTTACCCTCTGAGTCTCATTTTTCTCATCTGTAAAATGGATTCTCAAAATTATTGTGAAGATCAGATATTATGTCTACAAAAAGCTTGGCACATTAGCAATTGTTACTAGCCTGCTAAGGCTGTGGACTCTATATCCTGGTATACTCTTATTCCTTTCTTTTCTTTAAATGTTCATTTATTTATTTTTGATAGAGAGTGAGTGTGAGTGGGGTAGGGACAGAGAGAGGAAGAGAGAATCGCAAGCAGGACTTGGCTCAATCCCATGAACCGTGAGATCGTGACCTGAGCCAAAATCAAGAGTCAGACGCTTAACTGACTAAGCCACGCAGGCGCCTCTCCTTTCCTTTAAATTAACTGAATATGGCCGTAGTGTTTTTGTATTTGTTTTTGTTTTGTTTTTTTAATGTTTGTTTATTTTTGAAGGAGAGAGAGAGTGTGAGCCGGGAAGGGGCAAAGAGAGGGAGAGACAGAATTTGAAGCCTGCTCCAGGCTCTGAGCTGTGAGCACAGAGCCCGATGCGGGGCTTGAACTCAGCAGCCATGAGATCATGACCTGAGCTGAAGTCAGAAGCTTAACGGACTGAGTCACCCAGGCGCCCCTGGCCATAGTATTTTAACCCAGGATTCTTTGTGTGTGTGTGTGTGTGTGTGTGTGTGTGTGTGTGTGTGGAGAGAGAGAGAAAGCGAGCACGAGCGAGAGCACGTGCTAGCTTGCATAAGCAAGGGAGAGGCAGAGAGAGAGAGAGAATCCCAAGGAGCCTCTGCACTCTCAGCACAGAGCCTGATGTAGGCCTTGATCCCAGGAACTGTGAGATCATGACCTGAGCTGAAGTTAACTGACTGAGCCACCCAGGGGCCCCCAACCCAGGAATCTTATGTTGATACATATTAGCTAGATAATTCCTAGTGAAAGGTATGAGAGGCCAACTAAAAAAAGCCATTTTTTTAGCCTAGGAGGAATCAGATTTCTTTCTTGAAGGAAGAGGCCTTAAATTGAGAGATAACCATTTATCTTTTTTATCCCTCTTCCCACTATCATTAACTAACCTTTAATGCATCATGGTGAGTTGTAAAGCTTCCTAATTGTAGCATATGCCCAACAGTGAGTCCTGCATGATTTAAAGCCTCAGCTCATCCTTGATGCCCAGGCAGCTACAATGACATTTCTTTAGAAAGCTTCCTTCTGCAGTGATCAGCGCCCACTCAGCTTAACACCAGGGCAAGGGAACTGATTTGAAAGGACTGACTGCTTCGTAGTGTTCCAAGTCCCATCTCCGTTGAAGATTGTCAGGTCATTACCTAGAAAATAATGCTAGTTCCCTTATTTACTAAATATAGCTCTTTTGGGCTTTTTCTAGGCAGATGCCAAGTGATTGCTTGGTAGCTTTTTGAAGTACAGACCATGAACATAAGGCTTTGATTTGGAAAGTCCTAGAGCCAGCAGGTATACAGGATGTGAGCTTGAAGGTGTAGTAGAATCATTCCCATCCCACACACAGGACAGCTGGCTATATGTAGTATGCCTTTTTCTGAGAACATGTGCATAATTTTAAAGTTGTATGAATCTCAAAAGAGACTCTGGGAGTACCTGGGTGGCTCAGTCAGTTAAGCATCCCACTTCGGCCCAGGTCATGATCTAGCAATCTGTGAGTCTGAGCCCCATGTCAGGCTCCAGGCCTGGAGCCTGTTTCAGGTTCTGTGTCTCCCCCTCTCTCTGCCCCTACCCCACTCATGCTCTGTCTGTCAAAAATAAATAAACATTTAAAAAAATTAAAAAAAGAGAGACTCTGATTCTATCAGTCAGAGCTTATATTATTTTGCTAGGGCTGCCAAAACAAAGTACCACAGCCAAGATGTCTTAAACAACAGGAATTTATTTTTCCACAGTTCTGGAGGCTAGAATTCCGAGATCAAGATGTCAGCAGGGTTGGCTTTTTCCGAGGCCTTTTTCTCTCTTTGGTTTATCAGTGGCTGTCTTCATGTTCACGTGATGTTTTCCCTCTGTGTGCATCTATATCTTAATCTTCTCTTTATAAGGACCCTAATCATAATTGGATTAGGGCCTTACCCCAGTATCCTCACTTTAAAAATACCCTGTCTGGGGGCACCTGGGTGGCTCAGTCGGTTAAGCGGCCGGCTTCGCCCAGGTCATGATCTTGCGGTCCGTGAGTTCGAGCCCCGCGTCGGGCTCTGTGCTGACAGCTCAGAGCCTGGAGCCTGTTTCAGATTCTGTGTCTCCCTCTCTCTGACCCTCCCCCGTTCATGCTTTGTCTCTCTCTGTCTCAAAAATAAATAAACGCTAAAAAAAAAAAATACCCTGTCTGGGGGTGCCTGGGTGGTTCAGTCGGTTAAGCATCTGAGTTCAGCTCAGGTCATGACCTTGCAGTCCTTATGTTCAAGCCCCCCATTGGGCTCTGTGCTGACAGCTCAGAGCCTAGAACCTGCCTCAGACTCTGTATCTCCCTCTCTGTTTGCCCCTACCCTGCTCACACTCTGTCTCTCTCTCTCAAGAAAAAAATAAACATTAAAAAAATAAAAAAACCTTGTCTGCCGGAACTTCAAAATATGAGTTGTAGGCAGGGTACAATTCAGGACATAACAGTGTGTGTGCCTGTTTTGTATCATTGCTCGTCCCTTGGTTCCAAAAGTTTAGAGAGTACACTGTAACATTAGCCACTTATTTCCTAAGAAATGGGAGGTATAACTTCAGGGACCTATTCACTTTGAGATAATTCCTTGACTAAGAAAACCCAAAGGCTGTCTAAGACAGTCAGGTGCTAGAAAAGGTTATTTGTATTATGGATTTCTTAATCCAGTCTCTGCAAGTAAGGGAGTGCATGATGAAAACAAACCCTTTGCCTGTTGGTCCCTAAATGAGAGCCCAGCATTCCTTTGGTTGCTGATTCCAGATATGCTTCTGTGGTTGTTCCTTCTTCCAATCTAACCTCCCTTGCCTGCCTTCTCCGATGAAGTCACAAGCAAATATTTGTGATGGTTTCTTGTCACCATGGTGACTAAAGAAGCACATCTTGGTTCTCCTTCCAGCTTTGTTGTCAGCTTTGCTCGAAGGAAGGGACAGCCCCCTGGGAGAGCCCAGGCTCAGAGTCATGAAAAACCATGTGTCAGGTAATGGGGGACAGCGGTCCACAGTCCTGCCTTTAGGAATCTGTCCTGTGCCTGTTAGTCTCCGGGCACAGGGGTAATCAGTAACCCCAAAGGGAGGCCACTGCATTCCCCTAGGATGTTTTTTTTAAATAATAAATTCACTTGGGACTTGCCAAGTGGGTGTGTAGGCTTGCACATTTTAAGACCCTACCGCCGCAGTTGGTTCACCGAGCTACTTTACAGAATGACGGTGCCTTCTCTGAAGTTTCATTTCCTCAGTTTCTCTAGCTCCGGAATTCAGCTCTTTCTTCAACTTCCATTTTCATTTCTCTTTCACTCAGATTCTCTTAATAGACTCTTCTCCCCCCCCCCCACTCCATTTATGTACTTCCTTATTCTGTTTCCACCCCCAACATGATTTCCTGGTTGAAGAAGCAGCCCCCATCTTCTTAGGAGATTTCTTTTTAAACTCTCGTTACGATCCCCCAACCATGCTACAAAGGGGGCAATCTTAGTTGTTCGTTCTGTGTGCCTATAAAACTTATTTTTCACCCCATTAGCAATAAATACTCTTGATAATTTCCAGTTAGAAATTCAGAGAATCAGAAAGGCCTCTAAAGGACTTATGGGTTAACATAATCAGCTTCACTTTCATCAGGTCTTTAGATAGTGAGATTGTTTTAAAAATGTAAATATTGGGTAAGGTATGATAAAGCCCCTCTGACCACAGGAAGAGACAGGAATGCGGCATGGAAGGAATACATTTGTTACACTCACAGGTCTCAAAGAGGAAGCCACTGCATGCGTGCAGGGTCACAGAAGAAATACATATGTATATATATACATATGTATATATATTGTCTGTGTGTGTGTGTGTGTGTGTGTGTGTGTGTGTGTGTGTATTTTGAGAGAGAGAGAGAGAGAGAGAGAGAACACACAAGCAGGGGGAGGGCAGAGAGAGGAGGACAAAGGATCCAACATAGGCTCCACACTGACAGCAGCAAGCCCAATGGGTGCCCAAACCCACAAACTGAACCGAACAGTGAGATCATGACCTGAGCCGAAGCTCAACCCTAGGCCAGAGACTTTATTAAGGTTTCTGAGGGAAAGTGAAGGCAGGGCAGAGTAAACTGTTTAGGACTGGCAACTTTGAACTAATCCAAAGGATTTTGGTCTGTAGGAGTGGTTTCTACTTGCCTACTACCTCACCAAGAGATATTAAAGTGAAGGAATATTGTCTCCTGGGTGTATAGATAAGGTAGAGGAGGAGATATGGCTCTGGACTTTGCTGTTAGGCAAGTTGTTACCTTTAGGCATTAGCCATGGGAGGGGCAGTCTGTCCCTGGGTCTGTAAAGGTCCCAAATGCTGAAACATCAAGAACACAATGTAATGGGCACCTGAATGGCTCAGTTGGTCAAGTGTGTCCCCTCTTGGTTTTGGCTCAGGTCATGATCTCACAGTTCATGAGTTTGAGCCCCATGTCAACTTTTTTAAGTGCCAACACTTAAAAAAGAACACAGAAAATAAGAAAATAGAGTTAATACAATTGGCTCTGTAACTGGTGAATGCAAATAGACAAATATGATATCTAAAAAAACATATAGAACAGGGATTCGGTGTTAGTTTTAATTGGCAGAGGTATGCTGCAATTAAAACTTTGGTAAAGGGGGGCTCCTGGGTGGCTCAGTCGGTTAAGCATCCGACTTCGGCTCAGGTCATGATCTCACGGTCCATGGGTTCGAGCCCCACATCGGGCTCTGTGCTGACAGCTCAGAGCCTGGAGCCTGCTTCAGATTCTGTGTCTCCCTCTCTCTCTGACCCTCCCCTGTTCATGCTCTGTCTCAAAAATAAAATAAACATTAAAAAAAAATGTTTTTAAAAAAAGAAAACAAAAAGCTTTGGTAAAGAGGCGCCTTGGTGGCTTAGTTGGTTAAGCATTAGTTGGTTAAGCATTGGACTCTGTGCATCATGACAGCTCAGAGCCTGAAGCCTGCTTTGGATTCTGTGTTTCCCTCTCTCTCTGCACTCCCCCCAACCCCCACTCCCCTGCTTGGACTCTCTCTCTCTTTCTCAAAAAAATAAACATTAAAAAAAATTTTTTTTTAATTTTGGTAAAATATAACATAACTCACCATTTTAGCTTTTTTAAAAATTTTTTTTGGTTTATTTTGAAAGAGCTCACACACAGGAGGGGCAGAGAGAGATAATTCCAAACAGGCTCTCACTGTCAGTGCAGTGACCCTGGGCTCAAAGTCAGCGAACCGTGAGATCATGACCTGAGCTGAAGTCAGACACTTAGCCAACTGAGCCACCCAGGCGCCCCATTCAATTTTTTTAGATATACAAAAGTGTAGAATTTACAGTCCCACCAGAAATGCACCAGATGCTAATTTCTCCACATCCTTGCCAACACTTGGTATTTTGTTTTCTTTTGTCTTTATTATAGCTATTTATTAGGCATGAAATCAAATCTCATTGTAGTTTTGGGTTTGTTTTTTTTTTTAACGTTTATTTATTTTGGGGAGAAAAAGAGAGCACAGCAGGGGAGGCGTAGAAAGAGAGAGGGAGACACAGAATCAGAAGCAGGCTCCAGGCTCAGCTGTTAGCACAGAGCCTGACGCGGGGCTCGAACTCACAAACAGCAAGATCATGACCTGAGCCAAAAAGTCAGACACTCAACCTTCTGAGCCACCCAGACACCCCTGTAGTTTTTTTTTTTTTTATTGTATTTTTTTTTTTTAATGTTTGTTTATTTTTGAGACAGAGACAGAACATGATCAGGGAGGGGCAGAGAGAGAGGGAGACACAGAATTGGAAGCAGGCTCCAGGCTCCTAGCTGTCAGCACAGAGCCTGACATGGAGCTCAAACTCATGGACTGCAAGATCATGAACTGAGCCAAAGTTGGAAGCTTAACCGATTGAGCCACCCAGGCACCCTTCATTGTAGTTTTGATTTGCATTTCTCAAGACTATGTTGAGCATCTTTCCATATGCATATTAGCCATTTATGTATCTTCTTTAGAGAAATGTATACAAATTATTTGTCCATTTTTAAATTGGGTTGTCTTTTTGTTGTTGAACTGTAGAAATTCTTTGTATATTCTTGATATTAAATCCTTACCAGATACATGACTTGGAAATAATTTTCCCATGCTGTAAGTTGTCTTTTCACTTTCTTGTTAATGTCTTTTGTTGCTTGTGTTTTTGATGTCATAGTAAAAGAATCTATTGCCAAATCCAAGGCCATAAAATTTTTTTTTCTATGTATTATTCTAAGTATTTTATGGTCTTAGCTTATATTTAGGTTGTTGATCCATTTGGAGTTAATTTTTGTGTATGGTGTAAGCCTGGGGTCCAACTTCATTCTTTTAGATATTAGTTGTCCCAGTAAGATTTTTTGAAGAGAGTATTCTTATTCCGTTGAATGGACTTGACACTCTTATCAAAATTATTTGGTTGGCCATAGATGTATGAATTTATTTCTACACTGTCAATTTTATTCTATTTATCTGTATGTTTATCCTTATCCCAGTACCACACTATTCTGATTACTGTAGCTTTGTAGGAAGTTATAAAATCAGGAAGTGTGAGTCTTCCAACTTTATTATTTAAGAGTATGTTGTTAGTTTCCACATATTTCTGAATTTCTAGCTTCATTCTGTATGGTCAAATTTATTGAGAATTTATTGAGACTCTTTGTGGCCTAACATGGTCTGTTCTGGAGAATGTACCATGTACACTCGAGAAGGTATATTCTGCTATTGTTGGGTGGAGTGTTCTATGTCTTTTTAGGTCTGACTGATTCATAATGTTGTTGAAGTCCTCTGTTTCCTTATTAATCTTCTATTTAAGTATTCTGTTCATTATTGAAAGTGGTGTATGGAAGTCTCCAAGAACTATCGTAGAACTATTTTTCCCTTCACTTCTGACCATGTTTGTTTGCTTCATATATTTTGGGACTCTGTTTTGGTGCATATATGTTTTATAATTATTATATCTTCTTAATGAATTGACCGTTTTGTCAATATATAATGTCGTCCTTGATCTCTCATAAGAGTTTTTGACTTAAGGTTTTTTGTCTGATATTGGTTAGCTATTGCAGCTCTCTTTTGGCTACCATATGCTTGAAATATTTTTAAAAAATTTTTTTTAATGTTTGTTTATTTTTGAGACAGAGAGAGACAGAGCATGAACAGGGAGGGTTAGAGAAAGGGAGACACAAGAACCTGAAGCAGGCTCCAGGTTCCAAGCTGTCAGCACAGAGCCCAACGCGGGACTCAAACTCACAGACTGTGAGATCATGACCTGAGCCAAACTCGGATGCTTAACCGACTGAGCCACCCAGGCGCCCCGCTTGAAATATTTTTTTCCATCCTTTTACTTTAAACCCATTCGTGTCTTTGGATATGCAGTAAGTCTTTGTAGACAGCATATAATAACTTAAGAGTTTAATCCATTTACACATATTACTCTGATAAGGAAGGACTTCTGGCATTTTATTCTTTGTTTTCTTTAGGTCTTCTACTTTTTTTGTCCCCCTCTTCCTCCAGTTACTGCCTTTTGTGTTTAGTTTAATTTTATGTGTTTAGTTTAATTTTATGTAGTGAATGGTTTTGATTCCCTTTTCATTTCCTTTCGTGTTTATTTTTTATTTCTATTTTGTATATGTATTTTTTTAGATGGTGTGGTTACCATGGGGATTACATTTAACATTCTAAATTTATAGCTATATAGTTTGAATTGGTACCAACTTCAAAAAATCTGTTTCTGTACAGCTCCAATTCCCCCTTTATGTTGTTGCCGTCACACAAATTACATCTTTACACGTACCCATTATATGCCCAGTAACATACATAAATTTGTAATTAGTTTATACACTTGTTCTTTAAATCATGTAGGAGATAAAAAGCAGTTACAAACCAATAATACTGATTTTTATATTTACCCATATAGTTACCTTTATTGGCTTCAAGTTACTGTGTAGTGTCCTTTCATTTCACTTCATTTTCAGTTTAAAGGACTCTCTCTAGCATTTCTTGTGGAGCAGGTCTCATGGTAACACACACTGTCAGCTTTTGTTTATCTAGAAGTGTCTTAATTTCTCCCTTGCTTTTGAAGCACAATTCTGTCAAATGTAGAATTCTTTGGCTTTCTCCCCCCCTTTCAGTTCTTTAAATGTGTCATCCCAATGCCTTCTGGCCTTCATGGTTTCTAATGGAAAATTGACTTGTATGTGATGAGTCACTTCTCCCTTGCTGCTTTCAAGATTCTCTATGTCTTTGGCTCTCGATAGTTTGATTATGTGACTAGATGTAGATCTGAATTTATCCTCCTTGGGATTCATTGAATATTTTTATGGGTAGATTCATGTTTTACATTGAATTTGGGAGGTTTTCTGCTATTATTTCTTAAATTTTTTCTGTCCCTTTCTTTTCTGTTTCTTTGACTCCCGTAATACTTTTTGGATATGCTTGTTGGAATTCCATGGACTCCATTGGCTCTGTTACTTTTCACTCTTTCCTCTCCTCAGAGTACATAATTTGTGTTCCTGTCTTCAAGTTTGTTGGTCCTCTTGTTTGTTCACATGTGCTATTGAGCCCCTCTAGTGAATTTTTCATTTTAGTTATTTTTCAACTAACTTTACTTACTTTTCAACTCCAGAACTGCCTTTTTTTTTTAAATTAATTAATTAATTTAAGTAATCTCTGCACCTAGCATAAGGCTCAAACTCACAACCCCGAGATCAAGAGTCACATGCTCCTCTCAACCAAGCCAACCAGACGCCCTTCAACTCCAGAACCTCTGGTTGATTCTTTCTCTATTTGTTGTTCTCATTTTGTTCTGCATTGCTTTCCTGATTTCCTTTAGTTGTTTGTCTTTTTTTTTTTTTTTTTTTTTAGTTCTTTGTATTTAAGACAGTCGTTTGAAAGTCTTTGTCTACTATCTCTAGTAGTAGGGATAGTTTCTTGTCAATTTATTTTGTCCCTTCAAATGGGCCATACTTCCCTGTTTATCTCCATTATTGGCTTATTACCTTTAAAGAAGTTTCTTAATGAGAAGACTTTATTTTATATGTACTTACATGTTTACCATTTCTAGTATCCTTCCTTTTGTAAAGATCTGAGTTACCATCTGGCATAATTTTCCTTCTACTTAAATGTAGTATTTCTTTAAAAAAAATTGTTTTAATGTTTATTTATTTTTGAGAGAGACAGAGACAGAATGGGAGTGGGATAGGGGCAGAGAGAGAGGGAGACACAGAATCCAAAGCAGGCTCCAGGCTCCAAGCTGTCAACACAGAGCCCGACACAGGGCTCGAACCCACGAGCTGGGAGATCATGACCTGAGCCGAAGTCAGACGCTCAACCAGCTGAGCCACCCAGGTGCCTCTATTTATTTTCAATTGAGAGAGAGACAGAGTGTGAGTGGGGTAGAGGCAGAGAGAGAGGGAGACACAGAATCCGAAGCAGGCTCCAGGCCCTGAGCTGTCAGCATAGAGCCTGACATGGGGCTCGAACTCACAAACTGTGAGACTATGACACAAGCCCAAGTCGGACACTTAACCAACTGAGCCACCCAGGCACTCCAGCTGTAGTATTTCTTCAATGCCTGTCTGCTAGAGACAAAGTCTCAGGTTTTGTTTGAAGAAGTCGATTCCTATTTCATTTTCATTTTTTGAAAGTATTTTCATTGGGTATAGAATTCTAGTTTGACAGGTTTCCTTCAATACAATTTCGTATTTCATTATCTTCTGACTTGCATAGTTTCTTTTTTTTTTTTTAAGTTAATTCATTTTGAAAGAGAGAGAGAGAGAGAGAGAGAGAGAGTAGGGGAGGGAGGGGCAGACAGCAAGGGGGAGAGAGAGGATCCTGAGCAGGCTGTACACTGCCAGCATGGAGCCCGAGCCCGATGTGGGGCTTGAACCTGAGCTGAAACCAAGAGTCAGTTGCTTAACCACCTGAGCCACCCAGGCTCCCTGACTTGCATAGTTTCTGACAGGAAGTCAGGTCATTCTTATCTTTGGTCTTCTGCATGTAATGAGTCATTCTAGCTGTTTTTAAGATTTTCGTTATCACTGGTTTTCAGGAATTTGACTATGATGTCCCTTAGTGTGATTTTCTTTGTTTTTACCATTCTTAAGGTTTATCATGATTTCTTGGGTTTATGGGATCAAGTTTGGAAATGTTTCACTCTTCGTTTCTTCATAAGTTTTTTGTCAACTTTCCTCACCCCCCACTTTTTCCCCTGTGAATGCAGCTACAGATAAATTAGGCATTTGATAAACATCGCATGAGCCACTGTGGCATCATTTTTGGTCTGTCTCGTTTGATTTTTCTTCTTTCTGTGGGTGTGTCATGTTTTTCTGCTTCTTGGCATATCTACAAGTTTTTAATTGGATTTTTGATGTAATTTTTATTGTCTTTTTTTTTCTTTTTTTTTTTGAAGGATGTAGAGCCTTATAGGTAGTTGTTACATTCTGCCCACTTGATCAGTTGAAGTGTTGTTTGGAAGCTTTGTTAGTAGTCTTGTCTAGGGACTTTTCCCCCCCTAAGTTTTATATATTTAAGTAATCTCTACACCCATCTTGGGGCTTGAACTCACGACCCCAAGATCAAGAGTCCCGCACTACTCTGATGGAGGCAGCCAGGCACCCCTCTAGGGATAGTTTGATCTTACTCTTAAGGCATAGCCCTTTTTAGGGTTCACTGTATGCCCTGAGTGATCAGTGAGGAATCTCCATTCTGATTCATCAAATGCTTTCCAGCCCTGTGTGAGCTCTGGGAACTGTTGAGTTTGCAGCTTCCCCGTTGCTCTTTGCCTGACTCGTGAAGCTTCTTCACCTCACACCTGTACATCCTTAGTCTCTATCCCAGATTTAAGGGAACCCCAAGCAGATTTCCTGAGCTTTTTTTTCATGTATTTTGCTCTTCTCTGGAACTCTGCCTCACAATTTCCAGCTGTCTTAATCTCCTTGATCTCTTTCCTCAACTAGTGAGATTGGTTTGCTCTTTGGTAACCGTCTTCCTGCTCAGTGGTCTAGAACGTGCCTCCAGGCAGAAAGCCAAGGAGATAAGTTAGGGCTCACCCTCTTGGGGATCACAGATTTTCAGTGCCTTGTGTCCAATACCTGAAACAAGTTTACAGCAGGAGGATAAATCCAATCCCTGTTATTCCACCATGGCTGGAATGGAAGTGATAGCTATATTTGTAATGCCTAACAAAATAAGACAAAAAGGAATTATAAGGAATAATTAAAAAACAACAACAACATGGGGCACCTGGGTGGCGCAGTCGGTTAAGCGTCCGACTTCAGCCAGGTCACGATCTCGCGGTCCGTGAGTTCAAGCCCCGCGTCAGGCTCTGGGCTGATGGCTCGGAGCCTGGAGCCTGTTTCCGATTCTGTGTCTCCCTCTCTCTCTCTGCCCCTCCCCCGTTCATGCTCTGTCTCTCTCTGTCCCAAAAATAAATAAAAAACGTTGAAAAAAAAATTTAAAAACAACAACAGGAACTGGTGTTCAGACAGACTGTTCTAAATGTATGTACCTCTAATAAAATTGTCATAAAATATATAAAGCAAAATAAAACTACAGGGTGAGATGGATACATTTACTGTTGATAAGTCAAGAAAAAAGTTAGTAAAGTAATAGAAGAGTTGAATAACAAGGTGAACAACTTGATTTAATGGACATATGGTTAATAGAATGCCATGCACAACTATTAAAGAATACAGATTTTTCTCAAGCACACATGGGGCACTTACATAATTTGTATACATATTGAGCCGAAAAAGCAAATCTCGATATAGATGGTTCCTGACTTATTATTTTTTAATGTTTATTTATTTTTGAGAGACAGAGCATGAGGAGGGGAGGGGCAGAGAGAGGGAGATACAGAATCCGAAGCAGGCTGAGTGGGGCTCAAACACGTGAACCGTGAGATCACGACCTGAGGTGAAGTCGGATGCTTAACCGACTGAGCCACCCAGGTGCCCCAATGGTTCCTGACTTATGATGGTTCAACTTATAATTTTTCAACTTTACTATGATATGAAAGCGGAAACACATTCAGTTGAAGCATTACTTTGAATTTTGATCTTTTCTCAGGCTGGTGACATATGGTACAATACTCATTCCCAATCCTGGCCAGCAGCAGTGAGTCACAGCTCCCAGTCAGCCACGTGATCACAAGGGTACACAATTGATAAACTTAAATCATTCTGTACCCATACAACCATTCCTTTTTTCACTTTCAGTGTAGTATTCAGTAAGTTACATGAGATAGTGAATATGTTACTATAAAATAGGCTTTGTGCTGCATGATTTTGCTTGGCCAACTACAGGCTAAAAGAGTATTCTTAGTACATTTATGGTAGGCTAGGCTGAACTATGATATTCAGTAGGTTACGTGTATTAAGTGTATTTTTAACTTAACCAGGATCATCTTAACAGTGGGTTTATCAGGACATAGCCCAGTCATAACTCAAGAAAGATCAGTAAATTTAAAAGAATCCTTGAGACTCTGATCACGGTGTGATTAATTATATTAGAAATAAATAACAGAGGGGCGCCTGGGTAACTCAGTCGATTAAGCATCTGACTTATGCTCAGGTCATGATCTCACGGTTCATGGGTTCAAGCCCCGTGTCAGGCTCTGTGCTGACAGCTCACAGCCTTGAGCCTGCTTCGGATTCTGTGTCTCCCTCTTTCTCTCTGCCCCTTCCCTGCTCATGCTCTGTCTCTCAAAAATAAATAAATACTAAAAAAAAATTTTTTTAAAGAAATAATAACAGAAAAGTAAGTCCCCAAACATTACTGATTAAAAAACACACTCATGGTTCAAATAAAACCAAGGGAAATTTGGTATTCAGAAGTGAATTACAATGAAAATATTATTTTGAAGGAAATTAAAAAGACTTTTAGGAAGATAATAAGCAAAATACAAAGTCTGAATATTAATGACTTAGGTACACAGTTTAGAAAGAAAAGTAGTAAAGAGAAAGAAATCATACAGTTGAGAGAGGATTAACAGGCAAAATTTGGATCTTTCAGAAGACTAAGATTAGTCAAATCATAAGATTTCTAAAGAATAAAAGAGGATACAAATAATATTAGAAATGAAAAAAAAGAACTACAAGTAACTAAGGAAATTAAAAAGAACATTAACAACTTTATGCACACCATTGAAAAGACAAATTCCTAGAATAACATAACTTAATAAAAGTGACTCTAATAGGATGTCTGACTAGCCTTATAATCATGACATATATTAAATTAGCAGCAAAGACTGTTCTCACAACGAAAATGCCAGATCTAAGTGGTTTTACAGAGGAGTCTTGCCAATTTTTTAAATTAATTCATTAATAAAAATTTACATCCAAATTAGTTAGCATATAGTGCAACAATAATTTCAGGAGTAGATTCCTTAAGGTCCCTTACCCATTTAGCCCATCCACCCCTCCCACAATCCCTCCAGTAACTCTCTGTTTGTTCTACATATTTAAAAGTCTCTTATGTTTTGTCCCCCTCCCTGTTTTTATATTAGTTTTGCTTCCCTTCCCTTATGTTCATCTGTTTTATATCTTAAAGTCCTCATATGAGTGAAGTCATATATTTGTCTTTCTCTGACTAATTTTGCTTAGCATAATACCCTCTAGTTCCATCCACATAGTTGCAAATGGCAAGATTTCATTCTTCTTGATTGCTGAGTAATACTCCATTGTGTATGTATATATGTATACACACACACACACACACACACACACACACACACCAAATCTTTATCCATTCATCCATCGATGGACATTTGGACTCTTTCCATACTTTGGCTATTGTCGATAGTGCTGCTATAAACATTGGGGTACATGTGCCCCTTCAAAACAGCATACCTGTATCCTTTGGATAAATGCCTAGTAATGTGGTTGCTGGGTCGTAGGGTAGTTCTGTTTTTAATTTTTTGAGGAACCTCCATACTGTTTCCAGAGTGGCTGCACCAGTTTGCATCCCCACCAGCAATGCAAGAGATCCTTTTTCTCCACATCCTCGCCAACATCTGTTGTTGCCTCACTTGTTCATGTTAGCCATTCTGACAAGCGTGAGGTGGTATCTCATTGTGGTTTTGATTTGTATTTTCCTGATGATGAGTGATGTTGAGCAGTTTTTCATGTGTCGGTTGGCCATCTAGATGTCTTCTTTGGAGAAGTGTCTATTCATGTTTTTTGCCCATTTCTTCACTGGATTGTTTGTATTCTGAGTTTGATAAGTTCTTTATAGATTTTGGATACTAACCCTTTATCTGATATGTCATTTGCAAATATCTTCTCCCATTCTGTCGGTTGCCTTTTAGTTTTGCTGATTGTTCCCTTCACTGTGCAGAAGCTTTTTCTTTTGATGAGGTCCCAATAGTTCATTGTTGCTTTTGTTTCCCTTGCCTCCAGAGATGTGTTGAGTAAGAAATTGCTGTAGGAGTTTTGCCAAATTTTTAATAAATAAGTTATTTAACTCTTCTTACTTCCAGAAAACAGGAAAAGAGGGGATACTTCTTTTGATAATTACACCAAAGAATAATATGAGAAGCTCCTATACTTTTCTTTTGTCCTCATGAATAAGGATACAAAAATTCTAAACAATATTAAAACATAAACAGCAGTATATAAAAGGTGTAATTTATCCTGACCAAGTGGGGCTTATCATGGGTAGTCTGTAGTCTGGGGCACCTGGATGGCTCAATCTATTAAGTGCCTGACTTCAGTTCAGGTCATGATCTCAGGTTTATGGGTTCAAGCCCTGCATCAGGCTCTGCACTGACAATGCAGAGCTTGCTTGGGATTCTCTACCTCTCCCTCTTTCTCTCCCCTCCCCCACTAGTTATTTTTCTCTCTCTCTCTCTCAAAAGGAAAGGAAATCTATAGTTTGGGGCACCTGGGTGGCTCAGTCAGTTAAGCGTCCAGCTCTTGATTTTGGCTCAGGTCATGATTTCACGGTTCATGAGATCGACCCCCATGTAGGGCTCCACAATGAGTGTGGAGCCTGCTTGGGATTCCCTCACTTCCACTGTTTCTGTCCCTTCCCCCTTTCTCTCTCTCAAAAAGAAAAAAAAAAAAATTTAAAAACCTAAAAAAAAAAAAAAGAGAGAATCTTAGTTCAGTTCATTCATTATGCCTCTTAAAGAGAAAAACCATATATCATCTCAGTAGATGCAGAAAAGTGATTGGATAATATTTAACAGTGGGGCTCAAACTCACAAACCATGAGATCATGACCTGAGCTGAAGTTGGATGCTTAACCGATGCAACTGAGCCACCCAGGCGCACCATTTGTGAAGAAAATTTTAAATCTATTGAGTAGCATTAACGAAAACAAACTAAGGGCTCCTGGGTGGCTCAGTCGTTTAAGCATCCGACTTCGTTTCAAGTCGTGATCTCACGTTCATGGGTTTGAGCCTCATGTCAGGCTCTGTGCAGACAGCTCGGAGCCTGGAGCCTGTTTCAGATTCTGTGTCTCCCTCTCTCTCTGCCCTTCCCCAACTCACGCTCTGTCTCTCTCAAAAATAAATTAACATTTAAAAAAACATAATAGTAATAAAAAGGAAATCAAACCAAAAAAGGGAGGGTGAGGGAAAGACCCACATGACCTCATTTCGTGAATATGGAATTTCAATACTGGTAACAGTAGTTCTGATTTAAATCCCAATAGCATTTGTTTAAGGTTTGGCAAGCTGATACAGATTTTCTGAAACTCAAAAAAGAGCCAGCCCACTTCTCAAGGTTTATGATTGGAGGACCAGCTCTACCAAATGAAGAGATTTGTTAAAACTTTATTTAAAAACTGGGATAGGGGCGCCTGGGTGGCTCAGTCGGTTGAGCGGCCGACTTCGGCTCAGGTCATGATCTCGTGGTCCGTGAGTTCGAGCCCCGCGTCGGGCTCTGTGCTGACAGCTCAGAGCCTGGAGCCTGTTTCAGATTCTGTGTTTCCCTCTCTCTGACCCTCCCCCATTCATGCTCTGTCTCTCTCTGTCTCAAAAATAAACGTTAAAAAAAAAAACAACTGGGATATTGGAGGGATAGAGCATGTGACTCTTGATCTCAGGGTTAAGCTTGATCTCCATGTTGGTCTAGAGATTACTTTAAAATAAAATCTGTTGGGGCGGCTGGGTGGCTCAGTTGGTTAAGCATCTGACTTCAGCTCAGGTCATGATTTCATGGTTCATGAGTTCGAGCCCCACATCAGGCTCTGTGCTGACAGCTCAGAGCTTGGAGCCTGCTTCGGATTCTGTGTCTCCCTCTCTCTCTGCCCTGACCCCACTCACACTCTGTCTCCCTCTCTCAAAAATAAATAAATGTTTAAATAAATAAATAAGATAAAATCTGTTAAGGGCCTCCTGGGTGGCTCAGTCAAGTGTCCAACTCTTGATTTCAGCTCAGGTCATGATCTCGTGGTTCGTGAGTTCAAGCCCTGCGTCTGGCTCTGCGCTGACAGTGTGGAGCCTGCTTGGGATTCTCTCTCCCTCTCTGCCCTTTCTCTGCTCATGCTGTCTCTCAAAATAAATAAATAAACTTTAATTTTAAAAAATCTGTTTAGGGGCGCCTGGGTGGCTCGGTCGGTTAAGCGTCCGACTTCAGCTCAGGTCACGATCTCGTGCTCTGTGGTTCGAGCCCTGCGTCAGGCTCTGTGCTGGCAGCCCAGAGCCTGGAGCCTGCTTCCAATTCTGTGTCCCTCTCTCTCTGCCCTTCCCCCATTCATGCTCTGTCTCTCTCTGTCTCAAAAATAAATAAACGTTATAAAAAATATATATGTTTAAAAAAATGTGATTGAAGCAAGATAGAAATTGACCAATAGTAGAGATTCTAACACTAAACTTGGTCACAGAGGGTGATTTTCTTGACGATAGGAGTGGCATAGTAAATAAACCGTGCTAGGACAGTTGATTTTCCACATGGAAAAAAATGAAATTGAATCCCTATTTCATATATAGACATAAATTCATAGATGAAACATTTGCATGTTTTAAAAGGCAAACTTTAAAACCTCTAGAAGACATAGAGGCAGGCGCCTGGGTGGCTCTGTCATTTACAGCGTTCCACCTTGAGCTCAGGTCATGATCTCAGCGGTTTGTGGGTTCGAGCCCTGCGTTGGACTCTTTGGGAGCCTGGAGCCTGCTTTGGATTCTGGATCTTCCTCTCTCTCTGCCCCTCCCCCACTTATGCTCTGTCTCTCCGTGTCTCAAAAATAAATAAATTGGAAAAATAAAAATAATACCAAATAAATAAAATCTCTTGAAGACATAAGAAGCTATCTTTCTGACTTTGGGAGCATTAAAGGATTTATTAAATAACAAAAAGCTAAGAATAAAAGAACATTTTTAATTACATTATAATGAAAAACTTCTTGTTAACTCCATAAGGTGAAAATCAAAAAAACTAAAAAGCTTCAAACTGCTGGAAGATATTTGAAGACACTTTATTTATTTGTTTGTTTGTTTGTCATTTTGAAAGAGAGAAAACAAGTGGGGAGGGACAGAGAGAGAGGGAGACAGAATCCCAACCAGGCTCCACACTGTCAGCACAGAGCCTGATTCAGGACTTGAACTCGTGAACCGTTGAGATCAGGACTTGAGCCAAAACCAAGAGTCGGACGCCTAACTGACTGAGCCACCCAGGTGCCCTGCTGGAAGATATATGTAACACACATAACCAACAAGTGATTAACAACTAGAATATCTAAAGAGCTACAAATTAATAGGAAAGGGGCTAATAATTCAATAGAAAAATATTCAAAATACACAAATGGATTTTTTACAGGAGAAACATAGCTAATAAACATGAAATCTTACCTCATTAGTAATCTGGGATGTGCAAATCCTTATCTCAGTGAAAGACCTTACTATACAGAGTAGATTGGCAAAAGTGAAAATTCCAGGTAATAAGGTATATATCAACAGAAGCCTGTTGTGTATTGCTAGGATAGTATAAATTGACATCACGTAAAGATGTGGTTTATATATACAATGCAATACTGCTTGGCAGTGAGAAAGAATGAAATCCTGCCATTTGCAACATGTTTGGAACTGGAGGATGATATGCTAAGTGAAAGAAGTCAGAAAAAGATACATGTTTTCACTCATGTGGAACTGGAGAAACTTAACAGAAGACCATCGGGGGAGGGGAAGGGAAAAAATAGTTTCAAACAGAGAGGGAGGCCAACCATAAGAGACTCTTAAATACAGAGAAAAACTGAGGGTTGATGGGGGGGCAGGTAGGGGAGAGGAGAAAATGGGTGATGGGTATTGAGGGCACTTGTTGGGACAACCACTGGGTGTTGTATGTAAGTGATGAATCATGGGAGTCTACCCCCAAAACCAAGAGCACTGTATGTTAACCAACTTGACAATAAATTATATTGAAAAATAAAGTGGCGCCTGGGTGGCTCGGTTGAGTGTCCGACTTTGGTTCAGGTCATGATCTCACGGGTCTTGTATAGGGCTCTGCGCTGACAGCTCAGAGTCTAGAGCTGATTCTGCCGCAGATTCTGTGTCTCCTTCTCTCTCTGCCCCTTCCCTGCTTGTGCTCTGTCTCTCTCTCAAAACTAAGTAAACATTAAAAAAATATATATAAATATAAATTAAAATTTCTCTTAATGAAATGAAAAAAAATTTAAATGTTGGCATCACATGGAAGGCAACATGGTACTAGTTCATCAAGTTTAACATTAACCTGCCTACAGCCCAGCAATTAATTCCTTAGAGTTCTCAAAGTGTGATCTGCACAATATTTCAGAGGACCTGGGAAGTGAAGATTAAAATGTTATCTGCCGATGACATGATATTATACATGGAAAATCCGATAGACACCACCAGAAGTCTGCTAGAACTGATACATGAATTTAGCAAAGATGCAGGATACAAAATCAATGTACAGAAATCAGTTGCATTCTTATACACTAATAATGAAGCAACAGAAAGACAAATAAAGAAATTGATCCCATTCACAGTTGCACCAAGAAGCATAAAATACCTAGGAATAAATCTAACCAAAGATGTACAAGATCTGTATGCTGAAAACTATAGAAAGCTTATGAAGGAAATCGAAGAAGACATAAAGAAATGGAAAAACATTCCGTGCTCATGGATTGGAAGAATAAATATTGTCAAAATGTCAATACTACCCAAAGCTATTTACACATTCAATGCAATCCCAATCAAAATTGCACCAGCATTCTTCTCAAAACTAGAACAAGCAATCCTAAAATTCATATGGAACCACAAAAGGCCCCGAATAGCCAAAGTAATTTTGAAGTAGAAGACCAAAGCAGGAGGCATCACAATCCCAGACTTTAGCCTCTACTACAAAGCTGTAATCATCAAGACAGCATTGTATTGGCACAAAAACAGACACATAGACCAGTGGAATAGAATAGAAACCCCAGAACTAGACCCACAAATGTATGGTCAACTAATCTTTGACAAAGCAGGAAAGACTATCCAATGGAAAAAAGACAGTCTCTTTAACAAATGGTGCTGGGAAAACTGGACAGCAACATGCAGAAGATTGAAACTAGACCACTTTCTCACACCATTCACAAAAATAAACTCAAAATGGATAAAGGACCTGAATGTGAGACAGGAAACCATCAAAACCCTAGAGGAGAAAGCAGGAAAAGACCTCTCTGACCTCAGCCGTAGCAATCTCTTACTCGACACATCCCCAAAGGCAAGGGAATTAAAAGCAAAAATGAACTACTGGGACCTTATGAAGATAAAAAGCTTCTGCACAGCAAAGGAAACAACCAACAAAACTAAAAGGCAACCAACGGAATGGGAAAAGATATTTGCAAATGACATATCGGACAAAGGGTTAGTATCCAAAATCTAAAGAGCTCACCAAACTCCACACCCGAAAAACAAATAATCCAGTGAAGAAATGGGCAGAAAACATGAATAGACACTTCTCTAAAGAAGACATCCAGATGGCCAACAGGCACATGAAAAGATGTTCAATGTCGCTCCTCATCAGAGAAATACAAATCAAAACCACACTCAGATATCACCTCACGCCAGTCAGAGTGGCCAAAATGAACAAATCAGGAGACTATAGATGCTGGCGAGGATGTGGAGAAACAGGAACCCTCTTGCACTGTTGGTGGGAATGCAAATTGGTGCAGCCGCTCTGGAAAACAGTGTGGAGGTTCCTCAAAAAATTAAAAATAGACCTACCCTATGACCCAGCAATAGCACTGCTAGGAATTTACCCAAGGAATACAGGAGTACTGATGCATAGGGACACTTGTACCCCAATGTTTATAGCAGCACTCTCAACAATAGCCAAATTATGGAAAGAGCCTAAATGTCCATCAACTGATGAATGGATAAAGAAATTGTGGTTTATATACACAATGGAGTACTACGTGGCAATGAGAAAGAATGAAATATGGCCCTTTGTAGCAACATGGATGGAACTGGAGAGTGTGATGCTAAGTGAAATAAGCCATACAGAGAAAGACAGATACCATGTGTTTTCACTCTTATGTGGAGCCTGAGAAACTAACAGAAACCCATGGGGGTGGGGAAGGAAAAAAAAAAGGGGGGGTTAGAGTGGAAGAGAGCCAAAGCATAAGAGACTCTTAAAAACTGAGAACAAACTGAGGGTTGATGGGGGGTGGGAGGGAGGGGAGGGTGGGTGTTGGGTATTGAGGAGGGCACCTTTGGGGATGAGCACTGGGTGTTGTATGGAAACCAATTTGACAATAAACTTCATATATTGAAAATAAAAATTAAAAAAAATAAAATGTTATCTGCTGATTCAAAATGGATCAAAGACTTAATTGGTAGAAACTGAAACTATAAAATTCCTAGAAGAAAACATGGGAAATAAGACCTTGGTTCTTGCCAATGATTTTTCGGATATGACACCAAAAACACAACAAAAGCAGAAATAAACAAGTGGGACTACATCAAACAAGAAAGCTTGAACCAAAATGAAAAGGCAACCTATAAGATGGGAGAAAATATTTGCAAACCATGTATCTGATAAGGAGTTAGTATCCAAAATATATAAGGAGCCCATACAACTCAGCAACAACAACAACAACAAAAACCCCCAAGTACTCCAATTAAAAATGGGCAAAGGACCTGAATAGACGTTTTTCCAGAGCAGACATAGAATCGCCAACAGGTACATGAAAAAAGTGCTTAACATCACCAATCATCGGAGAAATGCAAATCAAAACCACAATGAGATACCACCTCACACCTGTTACGATGGCTATTATGAAAATAGATTAATTAAATAACGAGCTAAGCGGCAAAGAAAGACAAATACAAATACATGTACATGTAGAATCTGAAAAGACCAAACTCCTAGAAACAGTAGATTGGTGGTTGCCAGGGGTGGGATTGGGGAAATGGATGAAGGTGGTCAACAGGTACAAACTTTGGTTGTAAAGTGAATAAGTGCTAGGGATCTAATGTATAGCTTGTGACTACAGTTAACAGCACTGTATTATATACTTTAAGGTTGCTAAGAGAAAAATAAAGGCTGCCTAGTATTCTGTTGGGGTGCCTGGGTGACTCAGTCAGTTAAGCATCCAATTCTTGATCTCAGGGTCATGAGTTCAAGCTTCATGTTAAGCTCTGTGCTGTGCATGAAGCCTACTTAGGTAGACAGGTAGGTAGGTAGGTAGATATGTAGATAGAGCGAGTGCGTGCACACGCATGCGTTCGTTGCTCCTTCGGTCAAGCATTTGACTCTTGATTTCAGCTCCAGTCATGATCTCCTCGTTCTTGAGATCTGAGCTGTCAGCCTGGAACCTGCACTGGATTCCCTCCCTCCCTCTCTGCCCCTCCTTTCCTCTCACTCTCTGGATAAATAAATAAACTTAAAAAAAAAAAAACAAAACAGGTTATAGATCACTTATATCTCTATAGCTGGAAAAAAGTTGTAAAGATGTTATTTGCTGTTTTTACTATTTTGACATTTGTACTGCAAAAGTAGTACAAAAGCAATGATGGGAAAAGTTCTGGTGTCTTAGCACAAATCAACACAGTGGCACCAAAGTGTACTAGTAGTCTGTATATTTGCCACTAGCTTACTCACTGTTGGGGAAAAAAATTGCTATGTCCTTGATGCAACAGGACAAATCCAACCTTTGAAAATGTGTCTGGAGGAAGATCGCCTGTGGTAATTAAGTTACTAGCTAAATTAGACGCTTTATAAATTGAAACTGTTTTTAAGGAAAAAAGAGACAAACTGGAAAACAGACTTAACTTAGACAACAAACTGATGGTTACCAGAAAGGAAGTGATGGCAGGGGCATGGGTCAAATAGGTGAAAGGGACTAAGAGCACACTTACCTTGATGAGCACTAACTAGTGTATACAGTTGTTGAATCACTATATTGTACGCTGATATAACACTGTAATTAATAGAACACTACTTGTTAACTATCCGAGAATTTTTTTTTTAATTGCCGCTATTTTCACGTGACTGAATGACAGACTATTATTCAGACTTAGATATTGGGCAGATGTTTTCTCAACATGCATGCCATTCAGGATAGCATTTTCCTTTTGCCTGGAGTTGGGGTGGGGCTGGAGGAGCCTGTGATAGAATGAGAGCCCACAAGTAGATTCAGGCATATTGGTAATGTTCTAGTTTAGATTTGGTGGTGGGTTTACAGATGTTCATTGTATTATTTTGCTTGGTAACATTATATTTCATCTCTTCGTTTTTATCAAATATTACAGAATTAATTAAAAAAAATTTTTTTAATTTGAAAGATAGATGGTGGACGTTAAAGATAACAGTATCTCACTGAATTAGATGTTTTCAAGTTTATTGAGCAAGTCAAGTTTTCTCTGTTGTCATAGAGGGATCATAACTTGTGACCATTTACCATATGGCCTAGCATCGTTCTAATACTTCACAGTAGTATTAACGTATTTAATCCCTCCCACAACTCTCTGAAGTAGGAATAGTTATGTCCATGTTTTAAAGATGAGATGTCAGGTGTTAAGTTATTGAGATTATCAGCCCTCCTCGAGGAGCTTCAGTCCCCCTGAGTAGGGGGGGTTGGGAGGCCGGGTGGAACCGAAGCCCAGTGAAAAGGAAATGCTGTCCTCTTAAGAGCCTTTATATTTGTATCTTCTCTTTTTCTAGAGACCATGGCGAGCCCAGGGAAAGACAATTATCGAATGAAGAGCTATAAGAACAATGCCCTAAACCCTGAGGAAATGAGACGAAGAAGAGAGGAAGAGGGCATTCAGCTCCGGAAGCAGAAACGGGAACAACAAGTAGGTTAACCTGAATATGCTCAAACATACTGTTCAGGGAAATGATCCAGCTGCCATGGTTGGGCTGCTCCTTGCATTTATTCTTCCTTTCCCCTTGGGAAAACAGCTTAGCTCTGGAGCCACTCATCCAGCTTTCTTTATTGTAGAGAAGTGTTGGAAGCTTCGAAGAAAAGAACCAGTCCCTTACTCCTTTTCCACAATTTAGAACAACGTAGACATCATGTATGTCTTCTGTATAACATTCTAGTTCTAGCCCCTTGTTGCCTTCTCTCTTCTTCACCCCTACAGTCAGCATTAGGCCTGGCGCCTTAAGAGGTTCATCAGCTGTTCTGGACTGCCTTACTTCTATGTCTTCAGTCCATTCTCTGGAAGTCTCCCTAGGACTGAGACTGTATGAATGCCTTATCAGCTATGCTCCACCACACACCACCAACCGATTGGTGCCTTGCCCCGGTCTAGATGCTGTCACCTAACCTGCTTGTGCCCACCCTCTTGCTTTACTGTTACTCCTTTCCTTCAAAGCCTTTTATATCCATCACCTTTTATACAAAGGGCACAGAAATCTTTAAATGGTCTCTTAGGGGCACCTGGCTGGCTGGCTCAGTCGGTAGACCATATGACTCTTGATCTCAGAGTCATGAGTTCAAGCCCTGCTTTGGGCATAGAGCTTACTTTAAAAAAAAAAAGAGAATGTTCTCTAAAAAACGTCAAACAATTAGATATAAAACAGTCAAGTGCTTAGATATCTTTCCATGTCCATATATTAAGCTTGGCATTGTCTCAACTATCCTAGCATTTCCTTGGCAATTATTGACATAATTTAACATCGGATCATTCTTTGTTTTCTTTATTACAGTGAGTAGTTTTACCACTATATCTTTTCTTTACTTTCAGCTTTTTAAACGGAGAAATGTGGAGCTGATTAATGAAGAAGCCGCCATGTTTGACAGTCTCCTCATGGACTCCTATGTGAGCTCTACCACTGGGGTAAGGCCCTTACATGTGCTTCAGGAAGGCCTGGGAAGTACCAACGTGTACAGAACAGGCAGTTCACATCATCCAGTGGCTTTGGCAACAACCATGCTAAGCTCTTTCTTCCATGGGCCCTTTTGTAGCTGGTTGGCTTAAAGAATCAGTAGGGTTACATCTGTGATGGAGACACCTGAGAAAACATTTTAAGGGAAGCCCTTATTTGCCTCAGAGGTTAGGAATCATTCAAATATCCCAACTTGAAGCAGCCATGAATTAAACAAACACCTTCTCCTGAGCCTGCTGTTATGCCATCCTCTTGCCCTCAACTCTTTAACAAGCAGGATGCCAAGCAGGGGTGTGTGCTCATATCTAGCTCTAGTGTTGGTTTGCCAAGTCTTAAATCTGTCTTATGTTCTAGGAGAGCGTGATCACACGAGAGATGGTGGAGATGCTCTTTTCTGATGATTCTGACCTACAGTTAGCAACCACACAGAAATTCCGGAAACTGCTCTCCAAAGGTACAAATCCTGGTCTTCCCCAGGGAGGCCCTACGTGATTTAACCTTATGTTTCCTTTCACTGACCTCATTTGTTCCCCTTCACTCGTTCTACTCTAGTCATACTGCTTTGGTGTTCCATGGACAAGCCAGGCACATTCTTACCTTTGTTCCCTCTGTTCCCTCTGCCTGATATCCTCTGGTTGCAGATACCTGTGACGACTCCCCACTTGCATGATCATATTCTAGGTTCTCAACAAGCCTCCCCTGATGCCCTGTATAAAAAAGCAGATCCCCTTCACTCTCAGCATTCTTAATCTTACCCTGCCCTACCTCTTTTTTTTTCCCCATTATACTTATTAATATAATAGAAAGTCTCTCCTCGTTAGGACATAAGCTCTGTAAGGGCAGAGACATTTGACTTTGTTCACTGTAGTGTTCTCAGTACCTGGAACTGGCACATAGTTTGTACTCAATAAAGATGTGATGTATGATAGGAAAAATACTTCTTGTCTCAGTAAATGAAGCAGTCCTGCCGAGAAAAGAATGCTCTTCTTAGAAGGGAAATATTTAGACTAGGGTTGCCCATTTCTTGGGCTTTCTTTTCCTTAATTACTAGCTTGCTTAGTTTCAGGAAGCCAAAGGCAAGTACACCTAAATTAGGGATTGGTTTTCTCTTTAGCATCCTAACTAGATCACATAGTTCAAAAATGACCGACTATTGTGAAAACCACCTCACCAAAAAGGAGTTTGGAAATGTTGATAAGGACGGTCAGGACTACCTAGGAAGGATGATAAACCGACCCCAGTGAACGCACCAGCCGAAATCTCTCCTGACTTTTCCTCTCTTTCCTTTCTCCCCTCTTCCAGAGCCTAGTCCTCCAATAGATGAAGTTATCAACACTCCAGGAGTGGTGGATCGGTTTGTAGAGTTTCTGAAGAGGAATGAGAATTGTACATTACAGGTGAGGACTGGTGTAGAGGGGTACCAGATGAAAGCCCCTTTTCCAAGAAATTGTAGTTGAGTGTTTCTATAGACGCATCTCTCAGGAAATAGACAAGTAATATGAGGAACTATTTAAGAGATGCTTCAGAGGTCTTGGCCTCAGATAAGAGAGCCAAAACCTCTTCTCTAAAACAATCTTGAAGGACACCAGAATAGGACAGGCTGATTATTCAGTTATAAATCAAAGGTTCTGGGGTGCCTGGCAGGCTTAGTCGGTAGAGCATGCGACTCTTGATCTCAGCGTTGTTAGTTTACTTAAAATATATATCTACTTTTTTTTTTTTTTTAAACATTTATTCATCTTTTGAGAGACAGAGAGAGTGCAAGCAGGGGGTGGTCAGAGAGAGAGGGAGACACAGAATCTGAAGTAGGTTCCAGTCTCTGAGCTGTCAGAGCCTGACGTGGAGTTCGAACTCACAGACTACGAGATCATGACCTAAGGCGAAGTCCGGACGCTTAACCGAGTGAGCCACCCAGACACCCCAGTGATCTCGTACCTCTAATTACCTGTGTGACCTGAAGCAAATCATTTAGCTCCTCTGCGTCTCTCTTTTCAAAAATGAGTGATGAGTCGATGCATTAAAACTTAACCGGAAACTCAGCTGAAAGGGACTTTGAGTCACACGTGTCACTCTAATACTGGTTTCAGAAACGAAGAATGTGAATGAAGTTCAGGGAATAAAGCAACTTGCCAAAGGACTCGGGTGCTATGGTAGTGCAGAGCTAGACTTGGGACCATTGAAGCCCAGGTCCATTCTTC
This sequence comes from Panthera pardus, assembly GCF_024362965.1. NCBI lineage: Eukaryota > Metazoa > Chordata > Mammalia > Carnivora > Felidae > Panthera > Panthera pardus. The sequence goes on along the minus strand of NW_026526666.1, from coordinate 82,407,904 downwards.
CCATTGTGTCACATCACTGCCCATACTGTGTTTTGTCATTTAAAGGAGAAGAGGAAAAGGCTCAAGTTTTAGTGTTTTAGTCAGGGGCAAGAGGCCTACTGCTCTCAACCAGCTGGTAGGCATGGCTGCTCTGTCTGGAATGACCTCTCAGTCATGGCTTAATCTCACTTCCAGTTTGAAGCTGCCTGGGCTCTAACGAACATTGCCTCTGGAACCTCTCAGCAGACCAAGATTGTCATTGAAGCAGGGGCCGTCCCCATTTTTATAGAGCTGCTTAACTCAGACTTTGAGGATGTACAGGAACAGGTAATGCTCAAGTTTGGCTTAATTCTTGATAGTACATGTATAATAACAAATACATTTGGTCTTTGTTCCCGGTTCCTAAAAATTCCTAAACACCTTGGAATTTTCTGAGTGATAGGAGTGTCTTTTGTTATTTATAATGGAACACACCCAATGAGATGACTGGGTGGGGTTCCTAGATAGCGTCAAGATGAGGGGGTTGTCATCAGAACCCCCAACTCTTCCATCCCTCCACCCCACCTCCCCAGAGAGCTTCTGGGTTGGTGAATACATTGATGTGGTGCCCTGCAGAGGGCACAGAAGTTCTGCACCACCCTGACCTCTCTCCCCATACCTTGCCCTATGCATCTCTTCCATTTAGCTCTTTCTGAGCTGTGTCCATTACAGTAAGCTAGTAAATGAAAGTAAAGTGTTTTCCTGAGTTCTGTGAATCATTCTAGTGAACTGCTGAAACTGAGGAGGGGATTATGGGAACTTTTGCATTTATAACCAGTTGGTTAGTAGTATTATGACACCCAGGAATTGCGACTAGTGTTTAAAGTGGGGGTAGTATTGTGGGCCCGAGCCCTTAACCTGTGGGGTCTGCGCTAACTCTAAGCTTAATGTCAGAATTGAATTGGATTGTTGGACACAAAAATGGTGTGGGAGAATTGATTGCTGGTGTAGGGGAAAAAACATAACATTTGGCATCAGAGGTAGGTAGTATTGGAAAAAAGACACCACAGTACCCATTTCTCACTATCTACGCATCGTAGAGATAAAGACACAACTTGCATTTCTTCACTGGACTTTATTGATTGGATAGAAAATGGAAAGTGGTACCAAGATTTTTTCCTTCGTTACTACATATGGAGTAGATCCTATCAGGCTGCAAAAATGCAACTTTCCAATCGCTTTCTCTTTTTCTGGAGAGTGGGCATAGGGAGGTCTTGGTTTGGCTTCTTAGGCTGCAGTAAGATGTCAGCCTATCTTTCCCACTAAGCCAAGAACTCCCAGAGGAAAGGCCGTCATAGAACAAGTGCTCAATAAGGATGTCAACAAGGAGGGTACCTGATCCTGTTCAGGATGTCTTGGACCTTGATACGGTTTTTGTCCTAGTTACTGATGGGTACTCACTCTGGTGTAAAATATTGACAGGAGCCACTAGAGTCTGTGAGTGACAGTTCCACCGTCCCCTTTTCAGGCAGTCTGGGCACTGGGAAACATAGCTGGAGACAGCTCCGTTTGCCGAGATTACGTCTTGAACTGTTCCATCCTTAATCCTTTGTTAACGTGAGTAATTATGATCATCTGCAGCTGGGGCATCTATAAGGCAGACACATGGCAGATCTTTTCGGGGCAGCTTACATTAAGATGTTAGTAAATGCAAAAACACTAAAAGTATGCTCATTGCCAAGGTAAAAGATCGGTATCTTTTGAGAGTAAGAAGATTGTGCCACTGGTCTTTGCTGAGTACAGTCTTCTGTTTCCTGACTGTATGGCACTATAGATTCTAGTGTTGGTCATACCTACCTCATCATTGAGCCAGAAGAGAGAGGCAAGACTAGCCCATCTGGAAAAATCCAACCTTCTCTAAAGAATGCATTGATTTATCATTTTATGCATAGGTACATTGGAGAGCTCTGTTGTAAAGCACAGATCAAAGACCCCATGAAGGAGCATAGGAGTCCTTCTCCCGTCCGTCCCTCCCATACCCTCAAATAGAACTTCATCTAAACCAAAACAGATAGATAAACTGTTCTTCCGAGACCACAGCCCCGTAGACTACCACCATAACTCTTTCTTGGGCCCTTCACAGATCTTTAGCTTTTATGTCCAAGGAGAAATAAAAGTATTCCTTGTTTAGATCTTGTGGCCACGGTTAGAGGCACAGTATGTCCTACCTTAAAAGGTTTTCAGATCTACTCAAATTCCAGCCCTTTGTCCTTATTAGCTGTGGTCTTAACTAGCCACAGCTGGTCCTAATTCTCTGTGAAGATGTAGGTCAGGCCTCCTGGTCCAGACAAGCACAGTTAACTTAGGTCTCTGGGTTGGAAGACAAGGTGAGGCTGCAAAAATCTTAAGGGTCTGATTGGACTTGCTCCTGGGGTTCATAGGTGACAGCCCTGTGCCAAGGGCATCATTGCTCAGGATCTGTCTTAAGACTTTGCTGTTTCCTTAGACTCCTTACGAAGTCCACAAGACTGACAATGACACGGAATGCAGTATGGGCCCTGTCAAACCTCTGCCGAGGAAAGAACCCACCCCCCGAGTTTGCAAAGGTAAGAGAGCTTACCAGTTCCTGAGTGAAAGCAGTTTCCTTCATATGTAGGAATTTTGATATGGGAGTTTTCAAGTCTTTGGGTTACCCCTTAGAGTCTCAGTCCCTGGGAAACTAGAAGAGGCAATTGTCAGTGAAGTAGGTGATCTCATGTATCTTGGACAGCAAAGTCAAAAAGGTAGTTCTGATGGTATAATGTAGGAGAAATCTCTAGGGCTTAGAATTACTTGTAGAGGAAGGGACAGCAATGTTAGGGTTAGTGGTAGAGCTGACGTAGCCCTGTCCCTCCATGAGTCTCTCTCACTCTGCTTCCAACAGGTCTCCCCTTGTTTGCCTGTGCTGTCTCGCCTACTCTTCAGCAGTGACTCAGACTTGCTGGCAGATGCTTGCTGGGCCCTTTCTTATCTGTCTGATGGCCCCAATGAAAAGATCCAGGCGGTCATAGACTCTGGAGTCTGCCGAAGATTGGTAGAGCTTCTAATGTGAGTGGTCTGATTAGAAAGTACAGATTCCCTAAGTTTCTCCCAGGCTCTAACTAAAGAACTGCAATAAGCATTCTGCTGCTTTCTGCAAAGATCTAGAGCCATGAGAGTGCTGCCAGCCTTGGTGGTCGGCAGGCTGGTAACTGTGTGCTGGCCCTCTACTGATCGGTTCTCCCTTCTCTGTAGGCACAATGATTACAAAGTGGCCTCTCCTGCCCTGAGAGCAGTTGGTAACATCGTCACTGGAGATGACATCCAAACCCAGGTAAGGAGGAAGAGAGCTGTTTATAGACAAAATCCTTCCCTGATGTTGTGTGTGTGTGGGGGGGGGGGGGGGGGTAGAGTGGGCAGTGTGGTAAGGAGAGAAAGCATGGGCTTGAGTAAAAAATTCCAACTTTGACACTTCCTGTATGATTGTGGGCAACTTAGTTGCCTTCATTTCTTCTACAAGTTGGAAGCAAATCATCTTCCACTGGGAGCTTTTGAAGGAAAACTGAGTGGAATAAACTGCCTTACTACCTGAGACGTTATAGGGTAATTCTCAAGTTTTGGAGTCCTGGTCCCCATGAGACACTAAAAGCTGCAGAACCTTATCCCTACTTCCTATACCTTTAGAATCCCATCTCATGTTAATAATACTTCCAGTGAGGGCACAGTAGGAACAGTCCTTTGTTCAAAGGCTAGAGATCAGAGTATTGTTTAAGTCTTGAGTTGGCATAATTTGGTAGGATTCTTGACAAATTCTTGAGTGATCTCACTCAAACCCACACTCACTACCTAGGTCATTCTTGTGTGTGTGTATGTGTGCACGTGCGCGAGCGTGTGCATGTATGTGCGAACATTCATAACATAAATTGTACTGCTTTTACCATTAAGTGTACAGTTTAGTGGCAGAAAGTCCATTCACCTTGTTATCTGTCAACACCATCCATCCCCACAACTTTCCATCATTCCAAACTGGTTTTCTGTACCCATTTAATAATAACTCCCCATCCTCCCCCCCTCCCCCCCTTCCTCAGCCCCTGGTAACCATCATAACACTTTTTATCTCTTAGGAGTCGATTGCTCTAGGTACCTTATATAAATGGAACTATATATAGTTGTCCTTTTGTGTCTACTTATTTCACTTAGCATAATGTCTTCCAGGTTCATCTGTATGTAGCATGTGTCATGCCTTCATTCCTTTTTAAGGCTGAATAGTAAGCAGTCCATTGTATGCATATATCCCATTTTGTTTATCCATTTGTCTGTTGATAGATTCCTGGGTCGTTTTTACCTTTTGGCTATTATGAATAATGCTATGTTGAACAATGTGTACAAAAGTATCTGAGTCCCCGCTTTCAGTTCTTCTAGGTACTACCCAGAAGTGGCATTACGGGATCATATGCTAATTTTATGTTTAAGATTTTGAGGGACCACCATACCATTTTGCACACTAGCTGTACCATTTTATACCTTCAATAGCTATATACTAGGTTCCAATTTCTCCACAACCTTACCAACACTTGTATTGTCTGGGTTTTTTTTATAACAGCCATCTTGATAAGTGTGAAATGGTATCTTATTGCAGTTTTGATTTGCATTTCCCTAATGATTAGCGATGTTTGGTATCTTTTCATATGCTTATTGGCCATCTGTATTTCTTTAGAGAAATGTCTGTTCAAGCCCTTTGACCATTTTTTAATTGGGTTCTTCAGTTTTTTTGTGTTTAGTTGTTAAGAGTTCTTTATACATTATGGATATTAATCCTTATCAGATATGATTTGCATATATTTTCTCCTATTCTGTGACTTACCTGTTCACTCTGTTGATGGTATCTTTTGATGCACAAAAGTTTTTAATTTTGATTAAGTCCAGTTTACCTAATTTTTCTTTTATTGCCTGTGCTTTTGGTGTTCTAGGTCATTCTTAACTGTTCAGCCCTCCCTTGCCTCCTCCACTTGCTGAGCAGCCCCAAGGAGTCAATCCGGAAGGAAGCTTGCTGGACCATTTCAAATATCACTGCTGGCAACAGGGCTCAAATACAGGTACAAGCAGTGGAGGGGAGGGCAGGAGCAGATGGGAAGGCATGGGAACTTGAGCAGTTGTGGGTTATTTGCTTCCAGAAGAAAGAATTTGTTTCCCTTTAGAAATTGGAGCCAATATGTGCTATTAAAGATTCTTTCTAAGAAGCCAGGTTCCTCTGTAGCTTCTCTACGGGGAGAACAGAGGATTCCCAGGAAGAGGAAGATGTCTGAATCATAACTGATTTTGTAGGCTAGATTTGCTTACTCTTTTTGAAGTGACTTTCTCTCTACCATGCTCCCCATCTTCTCTCAGGCTGTCATAGATGCAAATATCTTCCCTGTGTTGATCGAAATCCTTCAGAAAGCAGAGTTCCGTACAAGGAAAGAGGCAGCCTGGGCCATCACCAATGCCACATCAGGAGGAACCCCTGAGCAGATCAGGTATCACATTCATTTTTCATTGTCTTGAGTGGTATGTATACTGTCCTTCTTGGTTCATGGTCTGCAGTGACTGCTAAACTGCCTTTTCTGGAATAGATATGCCCTAGATCTAAACCAGCAGCTGGTTTAACTGGTAAGATGCTAGATTGGTACTGAAATTTGGAATAGATTGCTCTAAAGCATGAACTTCTTTTCCTTCCTAGAGAATAGAGACCTATAACACAGACATCCATTTCTCCTCTACTTCTTTCTCCAGAGAAATTTAAATCCATGTAATTCCCAATTATCCATATAAATGAAAGAGAACCAAACTGTGGCTCATTCACAACAGCTTCTTTGGGAAATCACTTTTGGGGGTGACACTTGGGAGAAACAAACAGAAAGCCACTGTATGTGTGTGCATTCTTTGATTCTGGTTTCCGTTATCAACATGAGTAGGGGTGATGGGAACTGGACAAGTGTTTTGTCCTCAGATTGTGGCCCAGGAAGAGAAGTAGGAATAGATTCAACATATTTAAAGCCTTAGGAGAAAGGGGATAGCCGTTGGTTAAGCTTTGAAGGACACAGGGTTGCAAAAGCCCTTTGGGACAGGAAAAGCATAAGTAAAGGCACAAGAATCAGAAACTTGGAGATGTTTACACATTTGGAAGGTAGGGTCCTTGGAAGAGAATGATGGGAGGTGATGGGAGATGATGGGTAGGAACCTGATTGTAGAGGGTCTGTTTTGTCATGCCTATAGAGCTTGGACTGAAAATTTTAAGCAGGGAAGCAATGTGTTCAGAGTGGTAACATTACACTAAGGGGACATTAGAGATGAGAGGAATCTATGACAGCCTTCCCCATGGAAATGAACTAGACTTGGAGCATTGGGAGGATGGAGAGACTGAGATAAAGGATAGGTGGTTGTGAAGGCTCAGCAAGAGGGGGTTGCTCAGAGACCTGATGTGTGAGGGAGACCCACAGGCCCCACAGCACCTGCCTAGCACCTCCCTTGCGCTTTGTTAATTTAGAACTTGCCCGGTCTCTGCCCTTAGGTACCTGGTCTCACTGGGCTGCATCAAACCCCTGTGTGACTTGCTGACTGTGATGGATTCGAAGATTGTGCAGGTGGCCCTCAATGGGCTGGAGAACATCCTTCGGCTTGGAGAGCAAGAGGGCAAGCGCAGTGGCTCAGGGGTCAACCCCTACTGTGGCCTCATCGAGGAAGCCTATGGTATGTGCCCTCTCCCCAACCTCACCTCTGCCTTCAGTAGAGAAGTTCTAGGTCATGACCCAGGGACTGTGAGCCCCCAAAGTAGTATACATGTGAGGCTGTGGGATTTGGGGGGTCATCATTGAATGCAAAGTTCTATCCCATCATATCCTTCTCCCTCTGAGGAGCAGTAGATCAGTTCTGTTTTTTGATAGGTTCTGTCTAGTAAGGAGGTATGGCACAGATGCAAAAATACAGCTCTAGAATTGATGAGAGAATCAGGCACTGGAAGGTATGCTTCCAGCTGAGTGTCTAGCAAGTCCCAGTAAGAGTGCTCATCTTACGACTTTAGAGAGACTAATGATTTACCCAGGCCACACAGGTAGTTAAAAACAGAATCAGGACTAGAACTTCTGGCTTATAGCTGACATTTTGGGTTTTTTCCTTTGGGGTTATGTAGTTTTAGGAAAAGGTCTTAATTCTCTTTCAGGTCAGAGATCTGATCATATTACTTGGTAAACATTAACATACCACAAGGAAGGAAAAACGGATAAATATTTCATGGCCCCGTGGAAAAGCAATCACAGTTCACTCTTGTCCCTCCTTCCTTTTTGCCACCATAGGCTTGGATAAAATTGAGTTTCTCCAGAGCCATGAGAACCAGGAGATCTACCAGAAGGCCTTCGACCTCATTGAGCACTACTTTGGTGTAGAAGATGATGACAGCAGCCTGGCCCCCCAGGTGGATGAGACACAACAGCAGTTCATCTTCCAGCAGCCTGAGGCCCCCATGGAGGGCTTCCAGCTATAATGTCTGCCTCCGGGGAGGGGAGGGGATGGGAAGCACCACCAACCAGCGGAAAAGCAGCCCTCTGGTGGGCGGGAAACCAGCCCCCCCATCATCAGCCACCATACACCTCTGCTGCCCTGGAAACTGTGCTCTTGACCTGCTCCGCCCCCTTCCCTGGAGGGAGCACCCTCTGGACAGACAGAACCATCTGAGGCTCACATTTGGGTTTTGTGACAAGAAGGGGACGTGTTGGGTTTTCTTCCTTACACTATATTTTGGCTGCACATATGTCTTTAACCCAGGAGCCCCAGGGGTAGACAAAGGAGGACTGAGGTAATCAATTTTGCACCTTTTTTTAATTTTATTTTTTCTTTAGTGGTGACTTCCTTCCCTTTTATCTTCCTTCATCCTTCCCAGTTCTCTGCCCTGATCTGTGTAACTCTTATCTTGGGTACTTGAGCAGATGGAATGTTCCAGAGGTGGGGGGTGGGAGGGGAGGGGAGAAATCCAAAACAAAGTGTTCTTGCTCTGACAGAATATTAATCTTGTATGCTTGGATTGAGTTATTTAATTTTTTTTTTCTTTTGCACATTTTTCTTGTATTAAGATTGCTCTTTCCAAGAGCCATGAGTTCCTGGTTTTAGGAATCCCAGCTGCCAGCATGGTCTGGGACTAGAGGCTGAGGGGGAGGTCACCATGAGACAAAGGCCCCTTCCTCCCTCTAACCCCTTTCCAGACCTCTTTAGTTTGGGAGATCTCCTTCCCTCTCCAGGGGCAAGTACACCAGTGGGAGGGGAGGGGAGGAGCACAGGCCTTCAGATGGGGCTTCCCATGTGTCGCTACTGATCCCATGTTTCCTACCCACCTTCCTATGGTGCGACCCAACTTCATTTGTTTACTTGAAAAATTCCCCTCGGAGTTGAATGAACCTCTGAGGTAGCTGTATTTTCTCCTAAGCACGAGACAGGGGGCTGTGGGCCTTCCTCTCTCCTGAGGAGAAAGTCCTTGCTCTGGTGACCCATAAGTTGCAGAGGAGGCTGGAGTGAGAGCGTCATGTATTGGGATAGCCAGGGATCCCTGCCTTTGGCCTTTCTTCTTCCTCTTCCTCTTCCTCTTCCTCTTCCTCTTCCTCTTCCATAGTTGGATCATGTATATTTTACTTCCAAAGGAGAGAATGTCAAAAAGTTCTGTATTTTTTTATATTCTATATATTAGGTAGGTCAATCTTAATTGGTCTCAAGAGGAAGAACTGTCTGTAATTTCTAGAAGTAGGATACTGTGAGGAAGACCAAAAAGAGATGGGGAAGCTCCTTTGCTCAGGGAGCCTGAGCTTGGTCCTTTTCCTCTCTGCTTAGGTTCTGGGCCACCAACCTGGGACCAACCCTTAGCGCTGGAACCTTTCCATAGCAGGTCAGCCTGGTCTGATTGTCCCAGTACCTGAAGGGAGCAAGGATGGCCCCAGGGCCCAGTGAAGTCTACCACTCTAGTCCTTACTGCTAAGCGTCCTGCTTATATTAGGAAACCCAAAAAGCAGTCTGCCTTCTCAGATTCAGTCTCAAAGGCCCTGTCCACATAAGTTATCACACATGGCTGCTTCTCCAGTTATCACAGAACTTAGCAGCCTCCGGACTTTTGTGAGAGTCACTGGTATCTTTCCTGTTTGGGAATTCTTGGACCTGGTTTGGGTCTTGCCCTTCCTGGTGACAGTTATAATCCTAATGCCTTTTCTCTTTGAGGAAAGCTAGAGTGATGCTTCAGTGGCTTGCCTGCGCTTTGGTGGATTACAGGATAGTAGAGCCCAGTTGTTGGGGAAAAGGATGGAGAAAGCTGCTGGCTAAGTGTAGACCAGCTGCGGAGCTGTGGGCACAGTCGGGTCCCTGCACCGAGCTGTAGTTCCCCTTCCCCAGAGACTGTGCCACTCTTGCTCCCGTTCCCACATATCCCCCCCCGGCTCAGGTTAAACCTATACCCCTCTGCTTACAGATCTAAAGTTTAGGTGCTCACTGTCGGCCATTGGTCTTGAATTTGCCCTCTCCTTCTAGTGTTGAGATCCAACTCCAGAACCATTTTCTAAGGAAGGTGGTTTGGGGCTTGTGGTTGTCACTAAAAAGTCACACCAATGCTGTTACACTTTAGTGAGTCAGATGCTATTCTTCAGCTTAAGAATGACAACTACCAACCCACAAGTAGGCAAGGGGCAGGACCCTTGTCACTTAGCCAGCTGACTCCATCATGAAACTATTCTCCTACAGTTCAAAGAAAAGCCACCCGCCCCCCGCGCGCGCCCCCCATCCTTATCCAAAGGGCAAAGCACTTTAGTAGGACCTATTTTATACATCTCAAGCAATAGTTGAGTCCCTGACATTGGGGCCAGATTTTTCTTGTGAGACATACACATCCTGCTTTTCCCAACTGCGCCTCTAAAATCTTACACTTCAGATCTGGGACCTGTACCAGATGGAAGATTCTCTTTTGATCTTCTGGCTGCTGCTTAAAGCCAGTTTTCTCCAAGGACTTCAAAGGTGAAGTCTCCCAGGGCACAACATGAGGACAGATTTCTCATCAGATAAAGTGGCCTCTAGGAGCTTTCCTTTGTTGGTGTCTTCCTCAGACCATATTTTCCCATTATTTCCCTCTAACCTACCCTTTCAGCCAGCAGGTAAGATTCTTCCAGCCCACAGGGGCAGTAATGCCACCTTCTCTGTCTCCTCCTCTCCTTTGGCCCTCTTGGGAAGCAAAACATTATTTCTGTGGCCCAGCCTTGACAGCCACTCTTTGTGGGCAGCCCCCACTTGGACTCTAGACCCTGGCCTTGGTGAAGTCGAAGGCCGCTTTTTGGTGGATTTCTGAATGGATGTTGTAGGGATGAAGGGGCTCCCCAGCCTGTCGTAGGGAATAGCCTGAAAAGACCTGTTTTTAGAATCTCCCTATGTTGGCACATGGCTGGTCTATCCATTTTAAGATCTCTGGTGGAGGTGGAGGTATCTAGGTGTGGATTAGAGGACAAGGAGCCGCCTTCTTAGCTCAAGTGTTCTAGTACTGTTTGGAACAGTGCCAGCTTTTCTTTATTGCCAGCCCCTCTGGTTATCCAACCCCCTACATCTTCTCTAGTACTAATAAAGTCTCTAGTCTCAGAAACCTGCCTTCAGTTCTGAGCTATCCCCAGTGACTGACTGCCTCACCTTGGTGTTGGCTACAGCCTTCCGGTAGAACCACATGGGTTCCACTTTCAGCTGGCCAGCCTAGTTACTTGGGGCACTGTGTACAAATGACCCTTCGGAGGAGCAAGCATTGATGACCTCAGCTTTCAGGAACCCTTGCTGTCCGCTCCCCCCCCACACACACCCCTTACCTAGAACCCTTAGACCTACTCCTACTCTTTGCCCTGGAAGCCACTTTCCTGGAGCCCTGTTTTTTGGAGCTAAACTGCACAGATTATAGCTGCTACTGTACTTGGTCAAGGAAGAGCAAAAGAAGGCTCTCAGGCACACTCTATTTCTCTCAAGCCACACCAGTTTAAAATGAAAACCGTCTTAGCAGAATGAACTGCTGGATTTCCATTTTCTCATGTCTACTACCTGCCTTTCCTCTACATCCTAGAGTTACCCATTCTAGCAGACTAGAAGGGAAGGAGATGAACACCTAACAGTACTTACTCCTCTTCCCACAGTGTCCTTTGGAGGCCTCAGCTCATTTGTTCTGGCCACATCTCCTCCCTGAGACTCATTCAGCTTGGTATCCATCATCTCTGACTCCTCAGTAGATTCATCTTGTGAGCTGAGATTCTGGAGTTTGAGTTGAAGGCAGGGAGCTGTAAGGAGAACAGGCTGGCTGGAGGCCTCAGGACTGTGTGTGCCTCCCTGGAAGAGGCAAGGGTGCAAGGCTCAGTGTGCTGAACCATAGGAAGTGTTCATAACCAGCAGCAACATCTTCCAGGTAGGACTATCCTAGAAGTGAGTGCGTGAGACTTGAGAATTTGCTCAGAGTAGGTTTCTTCCACAGCCGTTTAGGATTTCACATTGTAGACCAATCTTGTCCAGTATTTTTTCTGTTTTAACTTTTGAATTCTTTTGTTAAGCCAGCAAGCTGACAATTTGGCCCTGCGGGGATCCATGTGGTAGACACTAGCTGCTCTTTGGCCAAGGCCTTCATAAATGATTCAGTCATCCCACTGTCTACCCCCTAGCCCCACCCCCACACTAAGACCATGATAAGGGAAGAATTTGAAGTCCATACCAATCAAGTCTGTGAATTAAAGCTGTTATTTTTCCTCTGAGATGGCATTTTGCATCAGGCCTGGGGTATGTGTAGAACCAAAACTAGGTGTGGGAGTCAGCATTAACTTTTGGGTTGGGCCCAGAGCATCCAGGAAAAGGTTTGTGTAGTGTGTTACAGAGGTCTCCAGTGGGTCTGGGCCTACTGTGCTACTTCTGGGCCAGCCTGACTGCTGATGTTCACATTAGCACATACCTGAACGGCCAGACTTGCTCCCCTGTGTAGGTTAGATTTTCAGCCCTTGGGTTTGGGGAGAGAGAACTCTGCCATGCCTTGGGGGCAGTGAAGGAAGTCAAAGCTCAGATCCAGAGACTGGCTGGGAACCTCCGACTCAGGATGTCTTTAATGAGTCCACCTCTACAAGAACTCTCAGGCCCTGGAGCTAGGTACTGTCTCTTTCAGCCAGCTTCTGTGGGAACTGTCTGACTGAACCACTGAAGAAGCATGGGGGGTGGGAAGGCGGTATGAGGTCCCAGCCACCCAAGACAGACTGGATGTCCTTCAAAAACAGCTTGGGTTCCCAGCTAAAGACCCTAGGAAGCTGAATCAAAACTTTTTCCTCACTGGTTTATTCTTTCCAAATTCATTTGCTTTTAGTTTTCCAAAAACTATAAACTCTGGCTGTTTTCCATGTTCTCAGGGCCCCTGGGTAGACAGACAAAGCTTGATGATTTCAGAGCAGACATAGGCCAAGAAGCCGTGGCATTGAGTGTGCTGAGTCCAGACAAATGATATTTATATACACATCCAAATTTGAAGAGAAAATGTATTTCTTTAGGTTTCAAACACTGTACTAGATATAAAGCAAAAATAAAAACCTGTTGCAAAGTTCTAAATTGTCTTCTTTGGAATGATCCTAAACTAGAGTTTTGGGAAGTGAATGAGGAAAGGGTGTTTAAACTTAGGGCCTAACAATGGAATTAGGATTGCAGCAGCTTACTCCTGCTACAAAGAATTTTTTTAAATCCGCTTTATTGAGATATAATTGGCATACAGTAAATGGTACATATTTAAAATGTACAACTTGATAAGTTTTGACATATGCATCCATGAAACCATCACAATCAAGACAGTGAACATATCCCATCACTTCCAGAATTCTCCACAAGCTCCTGTGGAATTCCTCCCCACCCAACCCCCAGCAACCACTGCTGTGTGTTCTGTCACAACTTTAGTTTGCATTTTCTAGAGTTTATAGGATTTTGACATTTTATCAGCCCCACTCCTAGCCCTTTGAGCCCTACTCACATTTAGATCAATTCCAGGACAGAGATTACAAACAAACAGCCAAAAAGCTGATTCAACCCAAAAGGAGGATTTTGGTTTAATGTTTATTTTGAGGGAGAGGGAGGGAAAGAATCCCAAGCAGGCTCCACACTGTCAGCACAGAGCCCGACGCGGGGCTCAATCCCATGAACCGTGAGATTATGACCTGAGCCAAGATCAAAGAGATGCTTAACCGACTGAGCCATCCAGGGGCCCCCCTTGCTAACATTTTTTTTTTTTTTTTTTTTAAAGATCTATCTTGAAAAATAAGCTGGCACTACTAGGTCTGAGTTTCTGCTTGAAAACAATCTGCAAGAGCTCTATTTTACCACAATCTCCACCATTCCAGTCTCCTTGACTGACTGGCAGGTATTAATACTGCTATTTTCTTTTACCGCAAAGGAGAAAATAACTTTCAACCCATGTTTCTTAAATTTTCTTATTCCTTGCCTGCCTACTCATTACCCAGCTGGCCTCTGTAGGCCACTGTTGATCCTTCCGGCTACGTTATTCCACCCGTCACCCCGTGCATATGTTGTTCTTATGATAACTTTATCTCTGCCTAGAACACCCTCTTCCCATGGGAATCCATCAAGGCCTGATTTGTATGTTACCTCCTCAAGAGATTTCCAACATGTTTGTCTGGAAATAATCAGGGCCTTGGTTCTCAGAGACCTGGATTCAAAACCCTTCTGGCTTGAGTTCCACCTTCAGCCACACTGACTCTCAATGTTACCTGGTAAACAGCAGCCTAAGGGATGGGGGAGAGCATTGCCCTGCAGTCTAACTGAGGAAAATACTGAACATCTTGAAGAGCCCCAAAACAATGCGTGATTTGCACAACTTCATTCTCAACCTCACTGCCCCAGACTGATGCTAGGCTGTAGGACTAGAATTTAACCAATAGTTCTTACAATGTTCATTGACTCGTAAGCAAATAATTTCAACATCCCATTACTATGCTGTTACAGAGCTCTATCCAGACCGAGGAGCTGTGACAGACTGCAGAGCACTAGGAAGGCTCTGAAGTGGCCTTTGTGCTGGGCCTAAAAATACTGTTTTTGCCAGAAGGGCATTTTGAAAGCTGGAACAGCACCTGCAAAAACTGGGAAATCCTGGAAAGATTAAGAGTATACTGGAAGCAAAAAAGGCAGAGGGCATGGACAGAATTGGCTGGAAACAAAAGTCAAACCATTTAGGCATTAAATTCCAGGCACGTGGGTTGTTGGGTGTTTTTCTCTTGTCTATAGGCAGCTGAAAAAAGAACTGATCTCACGTTTGGAGAAAGTTTGGGTTCTCCCCCCCCCCTTTAGCCCAGTGCAACTGGGATTTTGTCTGTAGAGGGTGGGCCAAAGAAAAGGCTCAGGAATCTGCTGTGGCCAAACTGCTTGCAGAGGCCCCTCAGACCCTTCCAAAGAAGAACTAGGGCTAGTAATGGAGAAGAGATGGAAATAATTTCACAAATTACCTTGACTCATCCTCAGGGAAAGCGTGCCGTGGTTATTTCTCCTGGGTACGAATCAGGGTACTGAACTGTAGTTAAAATGGGTACTGGTGCCAGACTTCCTGCTTTTGAATCCCTGCCTGAGCCACTCATTAACGATGTGACAAAGTTATCTTTTATCTTACTGTCCTCAGATGCAAATGGGAAGAACAAATACTACTGTTCTTGATAAGTAGTTACGAGGATTAAGCTAGTAGACGGGAAAGCACACGGTAAGCTCTCAAAGAACGGCTATAGTTATGAAGAGTTTTCATTTGAATACAGAAAATGAGGCCCTGGGAGAGACTGTCTGGTCACACAGCAAATTAGTGATGAAGTTAGGACTGGAACGCATGTCTCCAGATTCCCAGCCCAAAATTCCTTCTATCCCTTGTCCTCGGAGTTCCTCCTAGTCATAGATGTTCACAAAAGGGGGGTAAGGCTTGTCGGGGCGTGCAGGAGAGAACAGCCAGTAGCAGGGCTTTGGACTTCTGCATGACAGAAACGGGCTGGACTCGTGTATCCGTGTAGAATGACTAGCTCCTTTCAGACCTCCTGGGTATCCGGCTCCTACGACTAAAGTTCTTTCCATTGCATCTTGGGAGATGGGGGCGTCAGCCCCGGCGCCTGGCGGGACTTGTAGTCCTTTCCCTCCCCCGCCTTCCCAACTCCCCCACCTCAGAGGCCGCCGTCGCTTCATCTTTCCCAGCAAGCCCCGCGAGAGTGCCGGCAATCGATTGGCTGTAGCGGGAGAAGGCGGCTCGGCCGGCAGCGGTTGCCCAGGGTTTCCGGTGCGAGGCCGGAGCGGGCGAAGCTGTCGGAACGTCGGCAGTGAGGTTCGTGTAGCGGTCTGGGGGAACGAGGCGACCAGAGGGTCTGTGGGCCTAAACGCTCTCGGCCAGTGGTGGGACTCACGCCGATTCCGCGCGAGGACTCAGGCCAGGCGGGGTACGGGGGGGCGGGGGGGGGGAGGGGGGCAGGGCTGAGGCCTTTGCGCATGCGCTGGCGGGCGGTGCGCGCGGCTGGAGGGCGCGCGGGGCGTGGGTGGCTGCGCGCGCGGGGGGGCCCACGTGGGGCCTGGGGGCCGGGGGAGGGATGGGAATCGAGCGTCCCGCCACGTCAGTCTCCGGCCCTGAGCCTATCCCGCGCTGGGCCTGCAGTGAGGGGGTCGTGTAGTGCCGAGAAGCGGCTTCGATCGAGAAAGGAGGCCTCGCCTGCCCCGCTTCTGGAGCGGCGTCCTGCAAACCTGCCTGGGCGCGTCGAGCTTCCTTCACTGGCCAGAGGCAGAACCGTTGGCTCCCTCCCGTGAAGGCCGGCCGGCGTGTTCTAAGAAGCTCTGAGCACCCGGTACCGGGATCTCGGGTCTAGGCTGTGAAGAGTATTGAAGTCTGGAGAATAGAGAGTGTGTTTGTTTCTATAGGATCCGCGCCCAGCCTAACACCGCAGACCACAATGAAGAACCAAGACAAAAAGAATGGGGCTGCCAAGCAGTCGGGCAACACTTCCAATGCAAAAAGCAACCCGGGGCAAGCGGAAGCAGGACCAGAGGGAGCCCAGGGGCGGCCCAGCCAGTCGGCTCCTGCGACAGAAACCGAAGGTTCTTCCAGCCAGGCTCCGGGGAAGACTGAGGGTGTGTGCCAGCTCTGCTTTCCAGCAGGCAGGGGGAGGAGTTTGTGGTGCGCCAGGGTAGCTTCTGGAGTCAGAGGCCTTGGCCGCTGTCTGTGCCACCCGCCCCCCCCCCCCACCCCCAGATCCGCACAGCTTCCCGGAGTGGGGAGGGTGGGGGGGTGATAGCGCCTCCCACTGTATGCACTGGAACAGAACTCTTGAGAGAAGGCTCTGGCAGGATTAAATCAGGGGGCAGCCAAAGAAGACACCCAACCAGCCAACCCGGGTTAGAAACCCCTCATTCACCAGTGGGTAACTGCTCTTCATATTGGAGCCATTCCTGGAACTTTTTTAATAGCAAGAAATAATTCTTGCGGTGAGGAGAAGGGTATGTACTAGACGTTTAGCTCCAGCTGTGTGCCAGCCCTATGTGCTGGATGCTTTATTTCCTTGATTTGTTTGACACTCACAAAACACATGGTTGGGCAATAGTTGGACATAGTTGTATCATTTTATAGGTAAGTAAACTGATGCTTAAAGAAGGTGGGCAACATTTAACCCAAACCAGTAAGTTTGGGCCTGGAAATTCCAACTGCTGGTGTAACCATCTTGTTTTTCATTTTGCCCCTTGTCCTGCCCTGCTGTAGGAGCACAAGCCAAAACTGCTCAGTCCGGGGCCCTCCGAGATGTCTCTGAGGAGCTGAGCCGCCAGCTGGAAGACATCCTGAGTACATATTGTGTAGACAACAATCAGGGGGGCCCAGGTGAGGATGGGGCACAAGGTGAGCCTGCTGAACCCGAAGATGCAGACAAGTCCCGGACCTATGCCTCGAGGAATGGGGAGCCTGAGCCAGAGACCCCAGTAGTCAATGGTGAGAAGGAGACCTCTAAAGGGGAGCCGGGCACAGATGAGATCCGAGCAAGTGACGAGGTCGGAGACCGAGATCACCGAAGGCCACAGGAGAAGAAGAAAGCCAAGGGTCTGGGTGAGCAGAGGGCAGCTTCTTGTGAGGCTGGTAAGGTGGGGAGTTTGGACCCAACATTCCCTGGGCTAACCTGCTCTGCCAGGATTCAGAGGAAACTACTTCCCAGAGCAGCAAGTTACATTAGTTTGATCTAAACTGGAGCTGTAGGCCGTAGTACAGAGAGGTGTGTGAGTTGTTCGTTGCATAGGGACTTCTGGCCTTGGAAGGAAGTAAGAACCAAAATCTAGCTTGCTTTCTCTGTCTTTGAGAAAATGGAGAGTAGGAGGCCTGAGTGGTCTCCTATGTCAGCCAGCACTGTCTCTAACCTGCACTGTGAACTTGGGCAAGACCTTTCTCCTTCTGGTCCTTAGTTTTCACTTGTCTACAATAAGATTTAGACTAGGCCAGGGTTGAAAACTCAAATAAGCCAAGTTAGACAGAGGGCTCCATGAAGACCAAGACATCGCCTACTTCATCCAAAGAGGTGATTGCCACTTGGTCCCAGCTTGTTGATAGCATGTAACATTACAAGCTAAGTATAGCCATGAAATTTCTCTGGAGTTTTAGCAGTTAACAACTAATATGCTAGGAGGCAAACAAAACCCGTCTTTGGGTTGGATTTGGCCTGTGTACATGTGCTTTGCGGTCTCCGCACCGATCTTTTGGAGCCTCCCAAGGTTGACACTCCAGGAGCCTGATGCTGTGCTATGTACAGCGGCCTTCCAGGGAGACAGAAGGCAGACTCGACTCAGGCACAGTGAGGGGAAGTCATTGGAGGGTTGGGCGGCTAATGTGTGTTAAAGAATCAAAGTTAGGTGATATTATATTCGTGTCTTAGTCCCTGCTTCCCCACCTCCTGCCTGTCATCCTGATTGAAAGAAGGTTTTTTGTTTGTTTTTGTTGTTACTTACTCTTGGAGTCAAATATTGGAAGGTATATGTGTTTTAAAGTTCACTGTCTGGAAGGGGTGGGGGAGGGAAAAAATAAATAAAGTTCGCTATTTGACTGCCTCTGTTGAAGAGAGTTTTGTAGTTCTCAAGGAGACCTCTTTCTTTTTGCATCCTTCTTTCATAAGGGCCTTCCTTGCATTGAAACAGTAGCACGTAATTTGCAGATGGGACATTTTTTTTTCTCCTGTTGGTAGAGCAGGCAGCTTTTGTGGTCCCACCCCTGGTGTTCACCAGGGAGTCTTCACATATATTCAGTCATTCATTTATTAAGCATTTGTTGAGTATGTCCTCTGAGGTGGGCACTGGGGACGGTACCGGGCAGTACTGGGACCACAGCAATAGGCAGAATTGGGTTGGCAGCAAACCTCATAAAGCACACACGGTCTAACGGGTCGGCAGCCAGTTCAACAAACAGAAGCGTAAAGTATGAGGAGAGAGGGCTGCGGAAGAGTGTGGGCCCAGGCCTGGGGAGACCCCCAGAGAAGGGGGTACATTTTTTTGCTCCCTGTGCTTTGCAGGGAAGGAGATCACGTTGCTGATGCAGACACTGAACACGCTGAGCACCCCAGAGGAGAAGCTGGCAGCTCTGTGCAAGAAGTATGCTGAACTGGTCAGTTCTCCCCCTTCTTGCACCCGCCCTGCCTTGGAAAGTCAGCAGGCCACCTGGCATGGGGTGGAGGGTGCAGGGGCAGGTGGGTGGCTTAATTGCTCTTCAGCCTCTCTGAGTCTTTTCCCCATCTGTTAAGTGGGGGGGTCAAGTCCCAGCCGGCCTCTTCCAGGCTGACTGTAAGGAGAAGCTTCACATTCCAGTGGTCGAGCCCTAGCTTCCTGGCCACCGTGCCAGACACCGTGTCAGCTCACCCCTGTGTGCTTCGGCGTACATCTCCCCAAAATATGGAAACGCACAGTGCCATCGTCATCACACTTGACAAGACTAGCATTAATCATGTGATGTTCTTTAGTACACAAATTTCCCCAGTTGTTTAAAATATCAGTTTGGTGACAGTCGGGCCAGAGGAGGTCTATTTAATACATTGGGTCCTTAACTTTTTTTTCCTTTTACTCCAAAACAGTCTTCATCTTACTGCCCACTGTTTTCCCCATGACATTGATTTATTGCAGGTCACTTATTCTGTAGGGTATCTCACTTTCTCACTTGGTGGTAGCATTTAACTTGTCCCTTTACCTCCTGTAGATAAAATGGAAATCAGCTGTAGAAGCTTGATCCGATCTGAGTTCAG
Source organism: Panthera pardus (assembly GCF_024362965.1). NCBI lineage: Eukaryota > Metazoa > Chordata > Mammalia > Carnivora > Felidae > Panthera > Panthera pardus. The sequence goes on along the minus strand of NW_026526666.1, from coordinate 82,388,642 downwards.
CTCTTTTGATCAGAACTCTTCATAAATGGTCCTCTGTAGAGAAACAGAGTGTGCTGCTCCCACTTTCAGTGATGGAAGATTGTCCACTGGGTTCAGGTGGGGCCAGCCAGGTTCCTCCCTTGACAGGTTTCCATCAGAATTTGAGTGAACGGATTCATCCACTGAGGGTCATTGCCTAACTACTTATTTTTAAATTCTTTCATTCCATTTACATTTATTACCTGGAATTCTATAGAGAAGTGGTCTCATTTGTAAAATGGGGAAAATCGCATCTGCCTACTGGGGTTATTATAACCACTAAATAAAGGACAAGGTACGAGAAAGATAGCACCCCTTCAGAATGAGCCAGCTAGGGAACACTTTATGAAGCCAGAGAGGAGGAGCTGAGTCACTAGGGTGATGTTCTCAAGTAGACGAGGAGGTAAGGGCCAGAGCATGAGGAGAGGGTCGGCTGTGGTGGGAAGCACGGCTGGGGCCCGGTGACTGGAGGAGAGAGCAGGTGGAGGTGGATGGGCAGGGGTGTAGCTTGTGCCACCCCGTCTGGTTGCTTCTGTTCCCAGGGAGATGGGATCTCCCTGCTGGGGCTGAGGAGAGGTGAAAAGGAGGAGGAGATAGTTGTCTGGGGGCATCTGGGTGGCTCAGTCTGTTAAGCGTCTGACTTTGGCTCAGGTCACGATCTCACAGTGGGTGGGTTCAGGCCCCACGTCTATGCTGACAGCTTGGAGCCTGGAGCCTGCTTCGGATTCTGTGTCTCCCTCTCTCTCTGCTCCTCCTCTGCTTGTGCTCTCTCTGTCTCTCAACAATAAATATTAAAAAAAGAAAAGAAGTAGTTGTCTGGAAGAGGAGTGTGAGTGACAGGAGGGATGTAGTTGGGCTCCAAGGCAGACGAGGGTCTTCCCCAGAGGGGTGGTCACAAATTTAAAGTGCAATTCTTCAGGCAGGGCTGGTTCAGTGCCAGTGCAGAGGACTCAGAAGGTTGATATATCAGGGTTGGGGTTTATCAGGAAAAGGGGGCAAGAGAGTTGAGGATGTAAGAAATCTAAGCCAGGTGAGAAGGTCGGTGGTCATTTAAAGGAGGGTTTGGGGCCCCTGGGTGGCTCAGTTGGTTAAGCATTGATTTTGGCTCAGGTCATGATCCCAGGGCTGTTGGATTGAGCCCTGTGGCAGGCTGAGTGTGGAGCCTGATTAAAATTCTCTCCCTCCCTCCCTCTCTCTCTGCCTCTCTCGTGCTCACACATGCATGCACACACACTCTTTCTCTCTCTCAAAATACACTTCTATTATTATACATGTTTTATACATAAAGTAAAGAAGGGTTTAAGGAAAGTGAAAGGATGGTTGGGTCATTGAGTTGGAGGTCCAGTATGGTAGAATTTCTGGGTCCACAGATATTGGAATGAGCTAGAATGATAGGTTATAGTTGGTCCTGCCCTGGGATGAGATAAGGGAGGTGCATGTGCTTCTGGGTAATGACAAAGTCTAGACCTGACTGTCCAGGACAGTAAGCACTGGCCAATTGAAGTACGCCTCGTCTGAGTTTGGATGTGTTGTAAGTATTGTAAGATACACATCAGATTTGAAACACCTGAGGAAAGGGGAAGAATTAAATATCTCCAGTGTTTTGCATTGATCGCAGGTTGAAATTAAAATATTCAGGTATTAGATTAAATAAATATTTTACTAATGTTAATTTCATCTACTTTTTACCTTTTTAATTTTTTTTTTTTTTTTTAACATTTATTCATTTTTGGGAGAGAGAGAGACACGGTGTGAGCAGGAGAGGGGCAGAGAGAGAGGGGGACACAGACCGAAACAGGCGCCAGGCTCCGAGCTGTCAGCAAAGAGCCCAACACGGGGCTCAAACTCATGAACCATGAGATCATGGCCTGAACCAAAGTCGGACACTTAACCGATTGAGCCACCCAGGCGCCCCTACTTTTTACCTTTTTATTGTAGCCACTAGAAAAACTATAATTACATAACTGAGTCACACTGTAGCTGCGTTGAATAGGCTCATGGGAGGGAAGCTGATCTGAGGAGAGGACAGGGTCTGAGGACGAAGTTAAGGTCTGTCCATAATATAAGACCAAAATGATAACAGCAATCGTGGTGAGAGAAGTGGTGCTAAGTCTCGGGGTAGCAAGAGGGAGTGATGGGTCTAGTGAGTACAAGGAGGGGGTGGCAGGAGATCTCGTCTGAGGGCATGAGTGTCCCAAGAGTTGAGGGAGTGTAATGGCCTGAGAGTCTTGAGAGGTGTTTCTTGAGTCAGAGCAGTCACAGAAACTGGGATCTGCACCCCTGCTTGTCCTGGGCACTTGTCTCTGTGTCCTCGAGATGGGGCCTCTGGGTTTATCGAAGTGTGTAAAGCTCCCGCACCAAGTCCAGCTGGAGCGGTTACAGCCAGGGTCGGGAGATGGGGTTGGGGAGGGGCCCTTGGGAAGAGTCCCACGGGGCACTTACTTGCCCTCCCTGCCCCCAGCTGGAGGAGCATCGGAACTCCCAGAAGCAGATGAAGCTGCTACAGAAGAAGCAGAGCCAGCTGGTGCAGGAGAAGGACCACCTGCGTGGGGAGCACAGCAAGGCCGTGCTGGCCCGCAGCAAGCTGGAGAGCCTGTGCCGCGAGCTGCAGCGCCACAACCGCTCCCTCAAGGTGGGCACCCCCCGCCCCCAGCTCCTCTCTGATGGGCTTTGCCCTCAGCAAGTAGCGCGGGCTTGGAGCAGAGAACTAGATGTGCCCAGCGGCGCCCTAACCTTAGAGCATCTAGTCACCACTTGACCTGGACTGGTATCCCGTAAGGTGAGGGCCGAGGTGCTGGGGGAGCCCAGGACGCAGGGCTTCAGCACCGCTCCGTTCCCTAGCAGTTCGCAGGGAGGCCGGGGCCCTGCACTGCCGGCTGGCTCCTCTTGCAGATTCCAGCAGTCCCGGATGCTGGCTCTTTTCTCCCGGTTCTGCCTCTCCTAGGAGGAGGTTCATGTGGTCAGAGCCTAGTCACTGCTCTGACCTCTGGGGGCGGTTTTTATGTGAATCCTTTGTCCCTCACAGATTTGGGTTGGCAGATATGTGGTAGTTTGCAACTTGTTTTGCTCATTTTTAGTTTGTCTTTGAAAACATTTCAACTTTAACATAAACTTGATGTGAGAGATTCAGAGGTGACAAAAGTATAACAAAGGTGACAGTTGCCCACCCTCCTCAACCCCAGTGTCCCGCAGAAACTGCTGGGAAGTAACTACTTACATGTAAGTTTACCTACAGACTTTAGACTTTTCTGAACACGTATGTAGTCTTATATAGGATTTTCTAAATGAAATAGCTATACTTCTATTGTTTCATATTCTGTTTCGTTTTGTCACTTTGCATAATGAATGCCTCTTTCCTTATCAATTTAGGAGTAACTCATTTTTAACAGCACTGTTGTATGGATATACTGTATTTCGTCAGTGCCTTAGTTAAGGAATCGCTGGGGTTTTTTCTAACTTTTCACTATTACATTAGTAGAGCAAAGTGAAAATTCTTGTTACATATATCCCTGGCTAATTATATAGAATTTATCCATAGGATAAGTCTCAGAAGTGAAATGTCTGGGTCAAAGAGCATGCACGTTGTAAACGTCAATGGTTTAGCCAGATGGCCTTCCTGCCAATATGTCTGCGTGCCTGATTCTGCGCAGTCTAGCCAACCCTGGGATCACTGCATTTGAGTTGGTTGGGGGTGGGGAGGGGAGAGATGAAAGCACAAAAATTAAGACTTCTTAACCTGAGGTGTGGAAGAAAGGGCTTCGGGAGATCTAGGCTGCTTTAGAATGGCAGTTACGTGTATGCCTGCGTTTTTCTAGGAAGAGAATCTCTCACTTGATGTCACCTGATAGACAGAGGGGTTCGTTAGGAGCCCTTTTTGCATGACTTCTTGGAACCTGGCTGCTCCTGACTTGGAGAGCGGGGGGGGTTGTGGGTACAGACCATTGCTGGCTGGGGAGCAGCGGGTGATGAAGCCGGGGCTGACTTCTCTGCCCAGGAAGAAGGTGTGCAGCGGGCCCGGGAAGAAGAGGAGAAACGCAAGGAGGTGACCTCACACTTCCAGGTGACACTCAATGACATCCAGCTGCAGATGGAGCAGCACAATGAGCGCAATTCCAAGCTCCGCCAGGAGAACATGGAGCTGGCCGAGAGGCTCAAGAAGCTGATCGAGCAGTATGAACTGCGGGAGGAGGTGAGGCGTCCCTCACAGCCATCACCCGTCTCCAAGCCACCTCTCCTTCGCTGCCCAAAAAGCGTATAAAATCCCCACGTCCCTTTTTGTCCGTTGCTTTGACCTCTGAAGTAGTACTTGAGTCCATCACCTTCTCTCCGTTCCTGCCCTCTCGCCTGGTCCCGGCTCCCAGGGCTCCTCCGGCAGTTAGGACTGCCACTCCTCAAAACGTGCGCGTCTTGGGGCGGGTCTTTGCCAACTGAGCTAAGCTGTTGTGTTGGTGGAGGTGTCATTTCTGTCCTTTCTTCCCATCTGCAAGGGAGTCGGGCCACAAAAGGGAGGGTTGTTAGCCCAGCGGAGTGAACTCTTGGGGCTGGAGGTTTGAGGGTGTTCATTTCTTGGCTTCCTGGGAGCCGATTTCATCCCTGTGCACACCCAGGACTGACTGGAGAGAAACAAGGTGAGGTTGGGAAGTAGGTCTTCCGGGGATCTGGGGCCCACGTGCTATGGTAGATGCGGGAGTCAGAGCAAGATGGGAGGATGGGCAGGAGACCCTCGGCTCTGCAGATGGGATGTCCCTGCAGCCGCCAGGCCTCCCTGAGAAAGGGCGCCGCTGACCGGTGGCCCTCCCACCGTGCTTTCCTGCAGCACATCGACAAAGTCTTCAAACACAAGGACCTGCAGCAGCAGCTGGTGGACGCCAAGCTCCAGCAGGCCCAGGAGATGCTGAAGGAGGCCGAGGAGAGGCACCAGCGGGAGAAGGATTTTGTGAGGCTCGGGCCCCGGGGGTGGAGGGTCTGGGATGAGGTGGGTTGGGTTCCAGCTCGGCTCATAGTTAAGCTGGTAAGGGAGAGGCTGCCGCCTGGCCAGACCAGGACACTTTTCCCTCAGATAGCAGTCTGAGAGCAGGAAGCCTCGGCGGGCTCTGGGGCCTGTGGCTTAAAAAGGCCAAACAGCCCCTAGGGGTTTCTGACAGGATCCGGGGTCCTGTCTTGGAAACAGCTCCTCAAAGAGGCAGTGGAATCCCAGAGGATGTGTGAGCTGATGAAGCAGCAGGAGACCCACCTGAAGCAGCAGGTGAGACCGTGTGTGTCCTGACCCTGTGCGTCTGAGGCCCCTCGCTGGGATCCATCCTGGGGGAGGGAAATAGGACCCTCGTTCTAGGACCACTTTGACTGCTGTGTGACCTTGCTGAGCCTTTGTTCCCTCTGGACCCGCCAGGCACCTGTGGTAGTGACCAGGTGGCTAGGTGAGCTTGAAGGACCTCGTTCCTAGTTGGAAGCGTGTGCTACTTTTGAGGAGGCAGCGATGCGATGGTTGTTTTTAACTACATAAGTTGTACTTAATTTCCGAAGGAAAGTTTGAAAACAAACATAAAGGCAAAACGTAAGGCAGCATAAATCCTGCTTTCCAGGCTTAGCATCTTGGATTCTGTCCTTCCAGATACACAGTTTTTTGCTTTAAAGAAAAAGGGTACCTCAATAGAATTGTCAGGTCAGAGGTCCGAGCGTGGGTCTGACCGTGTTAACCAGAAGTGCCCCCCGGAGAAGCCTAATCTTTGGACTTCTTTTTCACCCAGCTTGCCCTGTACACGGAGAAGTTTGAAGAGTTCCAGAATACTCTTTCCAAAAGCAGTGAGGTGTTCACCACATTCAAGCAGGAGATGGAAAAGGTAACAGTGTCCAGACTGCATAGGCTCCAGGGCACAAGTTGCTTCATTCAGAATTGAGCACTGGGCCTATCGTCAGGAAGCCCCAGCCCCTGGGGTGCTTTGTGTGGGGAGCTGTTTACAGTAACAGTGTGATTGTCAGCAAAGGTGGGCTGTAAGGAGGCATCAGAACCTTTCCGCCCCCTCAAGCATCACTGATATGTGCATCCTTCAGGTTGTCCGAGGGGAAGGGGCAGCCTTGTCATTTTCTGTTGTTGGTGGTGGCACTTAACTTGAGATGTCCTGGTGTGGCACCAAAGGCACCGACTCTGCCCTGTAATGCCTTGCTCCCTCAGGACTGTTCCCCACCTTGGAGACACAGATGCGTAGACAGTCTGGCCCCTGACCATTTCCTTCTGTCTGCCCCATAACCCAGATGACTAAGAAGATCAAGAAGCTGGAGAAAGAAACCACCATGTATCGGTCCCGGTGGGAGAGCAGCAACAAGGCCCTGCTTGAGATGGCCGAGGAGGTGGGCTGAGTGTGCTCTGCCGCTGGGGGGAGGCGGGTGCAGTTTTTGAGTGTTCGGCCCTTTCCTCTACTTTGACCAGTAAGTCCTGCAGCTGGCACGAGGTGAAGCTGGGACTCACGTGTCCATCTGTCCAAGTCCAAAGGCACTGCCAGCCGTTTCCCTGTGGGAGATGGTGAGCCCAGTAGCGGGTCTGCAGTAGAAGCAAAGAGAACAAATGGAAGAAAGAAACACAGGGACGGAAAAACTAAGGGCTACAATGATGGACACAGTTTATGTGCAGAGTAGTTCAGCTACTTTGATTTCGTGGATTGAGATGTAGGAGAAGGGAACTGACTGCTGGAGTAGCTACGTATGCCAGACCCTCCTGAATGATTTAGATAATGCCTGTTCATCGAATCTTCTCAAGATCTGTGAGGTTGGTGTTAGTAGTCCATTTTAACAGATAAGGGAGTAGGCTCAAAAGCCAAGTCTTAACTTTGCCAAGGTCATCTGGTGGATAAATGGAGAAACACACTGTCATGCCCCCTCTCTGCACCACACTGCCCCCTACCTACAGCCACGTCTTGGCATCACGCCAGGGCTGTTTTCCTAGGAAGGGACCAGCTTTTGACTCCGGTCTGTCTGCTCCCAGCATCATTAAAGTGTGGATGTTTTCTACCAAGAGGTACTGTTGCATGGGGGTTTGATGGCATGGCACTAAAGGCTCCATTTCTCCCCCTAGAAAACACTCCGGGACAAGGAGCTGGAGGGCCTGCAGGTAAAAATCCAGAGGCTGGAGAAGCTGTGCCGGGCGCTGCAGACAGAACGCAATGACCTGAACAAAAGGGTACAGGACCTGAGTGCTGGTGGCCAGGGCTCCCTCACTGATGGTGGCCCTGAGCAAAGGCCAGAGGCTCCAGCTGCCTCCAAGGAGCACGGTGGTGAAGGGCCTGGGGCTCAGTCACCTAGCTCCCCAAGGGCCACAGAAGCTCCTTGCTGCCCTGGAGCACCAAGCACAGAAACACTCGGCCAAGCAGGGCGCCAGGAGCCCACCTCCACCACCGCCTAGGGAGCCTGGCACGGGGGGCATGCTGGGAAGGGAGCAAGCCGCCCAGCCAGGCCTGGCCCATGCAAGGCTCCCGCTGCCAAGCAGTCCAGTGCTGAGGCCCAGGGTGCTCTGACCTGGCTGGCATCTGACACTTCGCAGTTTTGGATTTTGTGGGTCAGTTTTACATACATACGGCATATGTGCAAGGCCTCCTACATTTCTATCTGTAAGTGTAAAGTGGGCTTGCACTGGAGGTGGGGGTGTGTACAGGTGAAGTCACTGGCTCTTCTAGGAGCTCGAGAGTCTTAAAAAAGAGCTGTCATCTGTAGCTGCTGTCACAGTGAGCTGGCAGGACAAGTGACTTGAGCATTCCCCTGCCTGATTTGAGGCTTAGACCCCTCCCTAGACCTGCCCTTCAGGGCTCGTGACAAGTGACACACTCAGGCCTTGACCGTGTTTCCCTTGTTAGCCGGGCTTGGGCAGTCCTGGCTCTCCTAGCTCCCCTGGAAGTTCCTTTGCTTCTCAACCTGGAGAAGGGGTCCCCGGGCAGAGCCCTGGCAGGGCCCGCACAGCCAGGGATCCAGCTGCTGTCCTGCCTCGGACGGGGGACCAGGGGAAAGTTGCTGTGGGCTGGTACACTGTTAGGGAGCCCCCAGGCACCGCTTCCCCTGCCCTCAGGTGGTGCCAGGACCAGGCCAGTGATGCTTCTCAGTAGCCTTATCATTCACAGGTGCCTCTCTAGCCTGCACAAATGATTGACAAGAGATCACCCAAAGGATGCTTTCTGAAGGTTTTTGTTTTTTGTTTTTTTGTTTTGCACATGACAGTGTGTGTGTTGATCTGAGGGAGGAGGAGGGGTCCTGGAGCAGTTGGGTCTCCAGTGCCACCACCCTCACCATCCGACCTGGTACCTTTGCCACGTTGGTGCTGAGGTTTCCTGTTTGGTGAAACCAGATTGTTTGTGGTAGGAGAAAGGAAAGGGCATCTAATGGTTTTGCCACAAGCTTGCCTTTGTGTTTCAATCCTGGGAGGCCACCGCTGATTCCCATCACTACTGTCTCCATGTGGAAGTTGCTGGGCCCCGTGCCCAACTGTCCCTTTGGCTTTTATGAATCTGTTTTTGCTTCTGACCCCATCCCTAATGTGCAATCCTTGAGATTTGCCCTGGTTCCATTGCCCAAGGAATAAGAGCTGAAGTATGTCCCCCTTGACATTCCACCTCCCAGCTCTTGTCTGATAGCTAAGGGATAGGGTGACACTTGACAGCTGAGCCTCAGAAATCCACAGGTGGCTGCAAATATTTGTGTCTGGTCCCTGCCCCCCAAACTTGCTACTCTAGACTGAAAGTTCTGCTGGTTGCACACTTGCCAGGGCACTAGCCGGTCTGTGCAGAGCAATTTTCTGGAACAACAGAACGAGTCTCAGACCCAGAGGCTGGGCTCTGCTGGGCTTGAGGTTCTAGATCCCACCTCTAGCCAGGCCTTGGCTTCGGTGCAGCTGAGGGAGGCACAGGGTCATAGAGCTTTTTTTGCTGGATTTCCTTAAAGCTGGTTCATTATCCTTCAGGTCCCTTCATCTTGCACGACCAGCTCACTCTCCACACCTTTTACTTCAGTCCATCACATAAATAGGTTCATGAAGAGTGTTAAGTACTCCTGAATCATGTTATGACCTCGAACAGAGATGGCAAATGAATGGCACACCATTGTCCCTCTGCCCCCCATGGCAGATACCACTAATTGGCCTAGAGTGTTTTCCACTAACCTCTGGAATATCCTCATTAACCAAGATTCCCCCAGCAGCCAGTAGAAGTGTTGAGACTTACTTGCCATCCCTGGCTGAGCTTCTTCCCTCCTGTGGAGAAATGTTCCTGAGATCTTTCCCTCTGAAATTCCTGTGTCTGGAATGGTCCCTGGATATGCCTTTTCCTGCCCCAATAAGGCCTTCTTCCAACAATGCCTGTGTCAGGCTGAGACACACAAGAACTGCCAACCCCATACAGGGTTTGCTGGGTTCTGGAAGCACAGGGAAGAGGCAGAAGCTTCTGCCTGCCTGCTTTAAATAGCAGGAGGCCTGCAGTAGCCCATGTGATTGCCTCCCTTGCTTCAGCTACCTCGTAGAGCCTATGGGGTCGGGGGGGGGGGGGGGGGGCGGTGGGGAGCTGTTGGAGCCCAGTGTGGTGGCGGGGAATCATGACTGTGCAGCACAGCAGCCCTCTGAGACCCAGTCTAACTACTGTGGGGCTATGGTGAGCTACGGTGTGGCCCCAGCTCATCTTCCCAGGTCCAAAATCTAGGTCCTGGGCAAGTCAAACCTTTGCTCTCAGCTCCAGCCATGTCTAGGTATCCAGACCAAGCTATAGATGGGAATCCCATTTTCTCTCTTCCTCTCCGTTGACCACATCACACCAATCACTACAGCTGCTCTGTTTGTTCTGCTTTCCAAAGTCAACCCAGGTACCTGGGTGCTGCCCTCACCAGCCAGGAGCCTGGGCCAGATGTGGGGAAGGTGGCCTGTCTGAATGAAGGCCAGTGCCTTCCTCACCAGGGCAGGTCCCGTGCACGTGACCTCAGTTTTAGGACCAAGTGCTGTGTTGGATTCTTCAGTTGCTAGCTTTTCCTCCAGGGGACCAGAGCCGGCGAGGCTCACAGCCTTGAGCCCTTGTCCCTACTGACGGTAATTTGTGTTCAGGACCTTGTCCAGCTGAGAGCCTCACATACACCAGATTGTGAAGAGGTTTCGGCAGCACTTTGTTATAATTTGTTTTCCATGAGGCTTTCAGACCATGGGCTGAGCTCAGGCACTTTCTGTAGGAGAATGTTCTGTCTGTAAAGATGGTTATTTCCATTCCTCCGCCCCCATCACCGTGGCCCTGCTGAGGGCTGACCAAGAGGCCAGTCGAACTGCCCTCATGGCTTTGGGGAGGGTCAAGGCCTGCTGAGTGGATTATCCAGCTGTGGCTCCAGCCCTCCCACCTTTGCAGCACAGAGGTGGTCACCCCAGGGACAGCCAGGTATCTGCCTGGGGGAGGGGTGCTGCCTTCTGTCCCTGTAACTGCTTCCCATGTGGCTCAACCTGGCCGCCCAGATTTGTTTTAAAGCTGTGCTGACAGCCTCTTTGTCTCCTTTTGGTATTCACAACAGCCAGGGACTTGATTTTGATGTATTTTAAACCACATTAAATAAAGAGTCTGTTGCCTTACTTGTTTCTCTTTTGACCTTTGTGGTCATTGGTGCTTCTGGATCCATCTAGCCGGCACTGACTTGTCTGGCTCTACTGCAAAGCTTCTGGCTGTGCCCAGCTTTCGTGCATCTTCCAGAGCACCCCTCTGGCTGCCTTCCAGGAATTACCATGGGCTAATGCATTTGAGCTGCCCAAGCAAAGCCATTGCCAAAGTTGGCATGATGCTCATATCCATAGAAGGATCAGATATTTTTCATTTAAGTCAGAGGTTACCCCTGCCCACTAAGGGTCAGGCTAGTGATGAAGAAAGATACTACATTTTATTTATTTTTGAGTAATCTCTGCACCCGTCAGGCTTGAACTCACAACCCCTGGGTTAAGGGTCCCATACTCTACCACTGAGCCAGCAAGCACCCTGGAGAAAGATACTTTCAGATACAGAAAAGTCAGTGGTGCTGTGGGAACATAAAGGAGGTCTCTGTCCCCTTCAGCAAGGAGATAGGGGTGGACACCTGGAAAGGAATTATGACCCAAAAGGCAGGTAGAAGTTTGACAACTTAGTAGTGAAGTAGTTTACCTAGAAATGCAGGTGCCCAGGATGGGTAGTGGGAGATCACCAGGAGCCTGTGTGCCAAGTTAAGTGATTTGGGCTAGATCCACAGGGCAGGAGGACCCACTAAAGGTATTTAGGACATTGGGAAGATGGACAAAGAAGGCATAAGGTAAGGAAACCAGAGAGTTAGGCATAGGCCAATTGAGGCCCAAAATCAGATGGCTGGGTACTAATCCCTGCTGCTCAGGGCTGTCACAGGCCGCATCCTCTGGCATTGACCTACCTCTGAGTTCTTTTGATTTTGTACATTCCTTGAGAAGACCACATTCTGCATGCAGTCCTGAAGAATGGGCTGGTTTCTTAAACACTCCTGTTCACCCTGCCAAGCCTAGGCGCAAAAGTTTAGGCTCCTGTATGGGAGGCATCCTATTGGGGCTTCACCAGCACCCTATTCTCTCCGGAGCCTGGGTTTGGTCTGGCACAAGGGATGGTATGTGAATGCCCAACAAATAAATGGCAGAGACAACTAAAGGGCCCTTCCCTCCAGGCCTCCATGAGCAGTTGTGTCCACACTGGCTGTGACAGTCCTCTCAGAGCCTCTGCCTTTTCTAATCGGGGTCCAAATGGGTTGATACTTTTCTGTGCTAGTCACAATGGTTTCCGTCAAAGATCCTTTGGAAGAAGTCCGGGGAGGCTGCCGCAACTCTTAAAACTCACAAAGCATCTCTGAGAATAACCACCCATAGTGGTGTCTCAGGACCTGCCACCATTTTCCTGGAGGAGCCCTGGTTCTCCTCTAGCAGCTGGAGGACAGCAGCTTCCCAGTTGTCCTCTCTGCCTGTGCAGACCCCTCCTTCCAACCTCTGGTTATTTTAAAAGTCCTGGGTTAAAGTGTCCCCTGCTGGGACAGTCTAGGTGTTGGAAGAACCTGGAAAAGAGCCCCTGCATGGGTGCCTGTGGGAAGGATTAGGTGCAGGAAAGCTGTTCCTGCCCATTGGTAGGGGAAGGTGAACAATGGGGCTCTGCACATTGCCCTGGGGCAGTTATTTGAGACTGCAGGGCAGCCTGGCCAAGGATAAGCCTGTCTCCTGTTGCATCAGATGGTTCTCTGGGGACCTGAGCTGGGAGCCTCTGCCAGGTCTTTAAATAGCTGCCCCATTGATCTGGCCTCCCAGGCAGTGCGGGCAGCGCTGGGTCGTCCTCCATGTGGCGCTCAGGTTTCCCTCCTGGGGGCTGGGGTCAAGTGCCAGGTAATCGCACCGATTTTCCTCTGATCTGGTGCTCCCCACACGCGTCTCCTAGAACTGGGGAAGGGGAGGGAGGAGGCGTGGTCCCACCACTTCATCAGTGACTGAATATAGCCTCCGCTGCTTACCAGTGAGGAGTGTCTGGGTATTGTGGAGTGAGTGGTATTGCCCTCAAGACTATAGTTGACTTTCAGCACAGGGGATAATGACAGTAACTTCCTGCAGGATTGTTACAGGGATCAAACGCACATAAAATGCTTAACAGGGGACCTGGACTCAATAGATGGTTGTCTTTTCTTGTAGTTTCTTCCTGCTGCTGCTGCTTATAGGCTTATGTGTGTGTATATCTATCTATCTATATCTATATCTATATATCTATATCTATATCTATATCTATATATATATATCTTGTATGTTTATATATATTTTACATGTGTCTGTCCATTTTCTCCCCCCCCCCCCCCCACATCCATATCCCTCCACCCTGGCCTTCTGACAAAGCCAGCACCATTTTGTAAGGGACTGTAACTTCTCCCCAAAACTGATGAAAAAGTGAGATTTTTAGATTGCCATCACACAACAAACATAGCCACCTTAGTTCGGGTGGGCAGGTAAAGTCCAGTGAGAGGGGCAGCCTGGTAACTGTTGTAGGCTCCTCCCATCTCCCAAGCACTAAAAAAAGGTCACTTTCTCTTTAAATGCAAATTACCTCCTGCAAGCTCTGCTTCCACACGCTCAGTTCCCTAGGACGGGAGCGCTAAGGGCGGAGGGAACCACGCTTCTGCCTCACTCCAGACCCCAAACCTCCAGGTCAGTTGCCCGCTTCTGGGGTGTGGGGGGGGTGTGGAACATCGCGGGTCCGATGCTGCATTTAGGATCCTGGCTCCCCAGCTGAGGGATCCCTTTGGCACACGGCTTTGAAGACTGAGTGTAGGAAACAGATCCCAGGTGGCCCCCAGCCATTCCTGGGAAGCAGGGGCTCCTGCTCTTCTATCAAGACTTTAACTGGGCCAAGCTGCAGCAACGCATGGCAGAGGACGTGCTCCTATCTCCTCTCCACCACACACCCCCTGGGGACCAGCCAGCCGGGTGCCAATTTCAATGCTTATGCCCCCAGTGCCACCGCCACCATCCTAGAGTGCAGACGCGGGCTTGGTGGCTGCAGCCTGGAGTGAGCAGCTGGGGAAAGCCCCTGTAAAGGGCCCCGGGCCTCCATCGGGAGGACCTCGGCAGACCTGAGACTTAGGGGGTGGAGCTGGACCGGAGGCTGAGCGGTACCAGCCACAGGCGCAGCCATTGTTGGAGGCCAAGACAGCCAGCTGCCCGACCACCCACCCCACCCTGGCTGCAGCTGAAGCGGAGCAGGGCCTTTCTGACCGGGGACGGTGAAGCAGCAGGAAGCCTGTCCCAGGGAACTTCTGGGAGTTGCCTGATGTTCGCGGTTGGGGGTGGGCGGAAGAGGAGGGATGCCAGCGTAGAAGTAGCGGAACCCACAGTGAACCCTGTCCCGCAGGCTGTGGCTTCTCCCTCCGTCCCCCATCCACTGCCTGACACCGAGGTCTTCCCAGGCGCCCCCACCCACACCTTGGTCACCACCCTTTGCTGACAGGGTTTGTCAGCATCTGCCTGGACGGCCGATTAAATAGAAGAAGGTCTAGTTAAGACACCCCTAATCCTCAACTGGCCTCTCCTGCCAGCTCACATCCACCCTGCCCCTCCCCTCCGTGTTTCCTCTCTCAGGTCCGCCCCCTCAGCTCCTGGGACAGGAAATCCCAGAGGAACGGTGTCTGGTCCAGCCCTTTTATGCAGGGCTCAGGTTTTCAGTTAGGGCTGGAGGGCAGGTGGGAGACCTGGGATGGGCCACGGAAGGTCCTTCACATACACATCCAAGACCCTAGCAGTGAGGCGCCGACATCTGGCCCTGCCCATACTTGACAGAGAAGGGGACAGAGGTCCCAGTTGGTATGAGGGGACAGTTAGAAGTTCCCAGGGCCCTTCCTTTGCAGCTCTCAGGGGTTGCTGGGGGAAGTGACGACTTAGCCTCTCGTTGTTTCAGTGGGTCCTGAGGCTCAGCCAGCATCCAATGGAGGACAAGAAGAAGAAAAGGAGTCCCAAGCCCTGCCTGACCCAGCCAGCCCAGGCCCCGGGCACATTACGAAGGGTCCCTGTGCCCACCAGCCACAGCGGCTCCTTAGCCCTGGGACTCCCTCATCTGCCATCCCCCAAGCAGCGAGCCAAGTTCAAGAGGTGGGTACAGAAGAAAAGTAGGGCAAGGAGGGAGGGACCCCAACTCAAGCCTTGTGGGAAGGAAGTAAACCCAACCTTAGCCTAGTTACTTTGCAATGATTGATGCCTTCCCTTGGACTAAGAACTCAGAGATGCCTCAGACCCAGTCCTTGCCTTCAGTGTAGGGAAAAGGCTAGATGGGTCACTGGGATCCCACACTGTGCTGATGCCCTCAGCAAGGAGTGAGCAGTGCTGCCGGAAAGTGACAGGCTGTGGGGCACATCGGGCAGAGACAATGTCTAAGCTGAAGGGCTTGCCTGACATAAGTACAGAAGAAATATATTGCCTGGAAGGTTCCCAGAATCACAGGTGGTTGGGGGCCCTGGAGTGTCATGGAGCAGGAGATGGTAAGGGGATGCTCAGGAGTACAATTTGAATTTTCTGCTTAATTTTTCTTAATGGTAGGGAATTTACACCTTACCCTAAATGTGTCCCTGTTAGTGTCCCGCTAAACACCAGGTGTTCTTTCTCCCATTACTGTGCCTCCCTGTGGCTTTGCACACTACCTGCCCAAGAGATGTGGCTGGGGATGACCACAGTAGGGTGTCACTGAAGCTCAGGGCTGGAGCAGGAACAGAAGAAATGAGACAGAAGAGAAGGTTCTGGTGGGTAAGGGAGGGGCAGACTGGGAAGGGTCCTTCAGTGTTTTCCTGGGGACAAAGAAAATTCAAAACCGGTTTGAAATAGAAGAGGAGCGCAGAAAGACATTTTTGGGGGAGGTAAGAGGGCTCTAGTGGCAATAAGGAGTAACTGTCCCCAGTGAGGACAAGTGATTCACCCAAAGCCACGGGAGGAATGAGTGCAGGGCTCAGACGAGAACCCCAAAGCCGCCTTCCAGGCATGGTTCTGGCTATGAGTGTCATCTGCAGAAAAAGACTTCTTTTGACCTCTTCTGCCTACCCCTCCTCACCCGCTCCCTTCCCTTCCCAATCCTGGTGCCAGGGTAGAAGAGAAGAACAAACATCCCTTTATGGTCGGGAGTAGATAGGAAGATGAATTAGTGCATAGACAGATGGCATAAAAGACTTTGGGGTACCGGGCCGCCCCCACCCTGTGACCATGGTTCATGCCCACCCCACCCAGGGTAGGCAAGGAGAAATGCCGCCCGGTGCTGGCCGGAAGTGGGGGTGGCTCTGCAGGCACCCCGCTGCAGCACTCGTTTCTGACCGAGGGGACGGACGTCTATGAGATGGAGGGGGGACTGTTGAACCTGCTCAATGATTTTCATTCAGGCCGGCTGCAGGCCTTCGGTGAGTCCCATGGGCTGGGCTGAGAGGGTGGGGGCGGGGGCAGACACGGCTGGAGGGCCTGGTCTCTGGGCGGTGGCTGGGGCCAGGGTCCCAAGCTGCTCCCAGGGCTCAGACAGGTGTTGTCCAGGGAAGGAATGCTCCTTTGAGCAGTTGGAGCACGTGCGGGAGATGCAGGAGAAGCTGGCCCGGCTGCACTTCAGCCTAGACGTGTGTGGGGAAGAGGAGGAAGAGGAGGAGGAAGAGGACGGGGTCACTGAGGGACTGCCAGAGGAGCAGAAGAAGACGATGGCCGACCGAAACCTGGACCAGCTGCTTAGCAATGTGGGTCAGGGCTGGGTGCTTTGGTTCTTGGGGACATTAGAGGGTGGGGGAGGTACATCATCCTAAGACTAGTCCTGGACCCGGGGTGAAAAGCTGGGGGGTGCATGGAGCCTCAACCCCCACCAGAAGATGGCTGGAAAAGCATCTGGGTCTGGGCCTGGTGCCTCTCCTGACAGAAACCTCCTTTTCTCTCTGTTGACAGCTGGAAGATCTTAGTAACTCTATGTATCCTTTTCAAGGGACCTTGCAGCATGTACACGTGTCCCCACCTCCCACAGAAGAAATCAGTTTTCTTCTCCTCACCACCCTCTAGGAGTATGTACAATATAACCAACATCTCCCCTTTCAGTCCTGCTAAAGCAGAATTGGCCACAAACTGCCCCCATGCAGAGTTCTCCCGAATATCAGGAGAAAAGCCATTGCAGGGAATGTGATTTATCTACTTACGAAAATCTCTGCAAGTGAGGCCCCTGGGTGGCTCAGTCGGTAGAGCAGGGTACTCTTGATCTCAGGAACACGAGTTCAAGCCCCACGTTGGCAGAAAATCTTTGCAAGTACTTTACTGACACCATGGCAAAACTTGCCTGATGTCTTTCTACTTTTTCAACATTCAACAATTATTTTTCACTGATTTAGATGATCTCCGCATCTAGTCTCAGCCAGAAGTAGTGCGGGTGCATGTAACTGCATGATCTAGAGCGAAAGAGCAGGCGGGAGGGGGAGGGGGAGGGGGCTGGTGGGAGGGGAGGGAAGCCACCCAGGAAGAAGGGCAGGTGTGGACTGCAACCTGGACCACAGACCACCTGAGTCCTTCGCCCCTACCCCTTTGTGCAATTGAGGAAACTAAGCCTGTTTAGGATGGGGAGACAGGGCTGGAAAGACGGGGGTCCAAGGCATCGCAATCCTTGACTGGTACAGACAGAAGTTGCACCTGGCCGAGAATGCCGAGCCTGAGGAGCAGTCAGCTGTGTAGGTGTCGGACCCAGGACCAGACTGCCTCTCTCATTCCCTTCAAACTGTGACTTTTTACGAACTCGATCGGGTATTCCGCGGCCCCCCAGGTGCTATGGGGGTGGGGGGCGCTGGATGAAATTAAACCAGAAAGAAAGACACCGGCTCCGTGTGCTCCCTCCCCTCCTTGCGCCTTTACTCGGCCGGGGACCGCAGGCCCGGGCCTCCGCAGAGACACCCCTGCGCGACACACTGGTTTAGGCGGAACCGCTCAGGAGCCGGAATTCCCAGCGTAGTTCTGGAAGCTGGAGTTGGAGGCAGGTGCCAGGACCTGGCGGCCACCGCGGGAGGAGCAAGGTTGCCGTGGAGACGGCGGGGGCGGGGCCTTGCGCGGCGCGGACTAGTGACGCACGGCGCAGGCGCGCGGTAGGCGGCCGGTCCGTTGGCGCCCGGATGGAGCGGGAGCGGTTGCTTCGCGGGGTGTCGGTGCTGCAGGTGCGGAGAGGGCTGGGAGTGCATGATTCCCACCACGGGGTCTCGGACTGGGGTCTTCGAACGAGATGAAGCTACCACGTTCGGCCACCTACCCTCGTGCCCGCCTCCGGAGTTACCGACCCATCCCCACCGCCCTGACGAATGCTGGGACCCACGGGCCCCCACCGGCCTTCCACTCCCACCACACGTTCCTGCGGGATCCAGCAAGTGGCGGGAAGGGCCTCAAATCGAAGAGGG
Source organism: Panthera pardus (assembly GCF_024362965.1). Taxonomy (NCBI): domain Eukaryota; kingdom Metazoa; phylum Chordata; class Mammalia; order Carnivora; family Felidae; genus Panthera; species Panthera pardus. Next base: position 82,370,726 of record NW_026526666.1, on the reverse strand, counting down.
GGATCCAGTCCAGCATCCTCCCTTGAACCCCCGGAGACTGTTCTGACAGCATCACCTATCCTTTTCCCGCAGCCAGGTCCCTTCTTAGAGTCACTGGGATGAGCTCTCCAGGAGAATCCTCCAGGAATCCCCCCCCACTTTTGCAGTGATAAGCGTTTTCTTTCCCCTTATTCTCCACACCAGGCCTGCGTCCGGGGCTTCTTGGTCCGACGCCACATCCAGAGACTGCGAGATGAGTATGAGGCTGTTGTACGCGAAATCGAGGGTGACCTGGGCACGCTTCAGTGGACAGAGGGTTGGATTCCCAGGCCCCAGTTTCTCCCAGAGGTAGTACACACCCCAATGGAAGAAGGGAGGGAAAGGAGGGACCTGGGCAGGGGATTCGAGGAAACGGTAGAAACCACCCTTCCTGTTGACAAGTTTTTCTCAGTGGAAGTACCAGCAGACTCCACTCCTCATATCCCAGTCCTTAGTCCTTACTGCCTTATACGCTAAATCTTGGCACCCAGAAATTTGGAAGGTTTAGCTGTCGGGTTCTCCTACTTCTGTTTTCTCAGAAAGCAAAATCCCATCGGACCTGTAAACCCCAAGAGAGGGCACCAAATCCAGAACAGCAATGGCGGGGCCGCTTCTCATGTAAAGAACCTGAGAGAGAAGCTGTCTTTGGGGAGATGATGCTGAAGCAATCAGGACAGAGCTCAGCAAACTCGGGAAGTCTTCCCTGCAGAGGTGACAGTCCCCCGCCTCAGGATGAGCACAGCAGGCAAGCCAGGAATCCCAGCCAAGACGAGACCAGAGCTATGTCAGGGATGGAAAACCCAGGTACCTCTCTGCCTAGACTGAGGGCAAACCCCTGACGCTCTCTGAGCCTTAGCTTTCCCATCTGAAACGCCAAAGGCTTGTGCTAGATAAGCTGCCTCTCTCTTCTTCCCAATGCCTGGTTAAGGGCAACTTAGGGGTGGGCAGGAGGAGAGTGTCAGGGCCAAAGGATAGGCCAGTGCCCAGTGTATACCCCTAAAAGCCTTCTCCCTTTTTCCCTCCCTCCTTCACAGAAGTTGTAGGTCCAGGACTGCCCCACAGCCAGACCAAGCTTCAGGAACTCCAGTACCACCACAGCCACTTGGCCATGGAACTGCTGTGGCTACAACAGGCCATCAATAGCCGTAAGGAGGTAGCCACTAATTTGAAGCCTTTTCTGCACGTTTAGGGCCAAGGGAGGTGGTTAGGGAAAAGCCTCCTGCTATGCTCAGACAGTCTTGCCTGGTACAGTGTCTTTTCTCTTCCCCAACAGTACCTAATTCTTAAACAGACACTGACATCCCCGAAGGCGAGCCAGATGAGAGACAAGCCCAGCATGTGCCCAGACCACAGGGCTCAGACCTGTGTGAGGGCTGGGTCACAAACAAGCCCACCACTGAAAGACAAGTTCTACAGAGACAGGACCATTAAAGACCCGGACCATGTAGATAACTCCTCCTGGAGGCTGAAATCACAACCCCACAAGTCCCTGGAAAGCCTGGCCACTACAGACAAAACCACTGCTGGGGTCAAGCACAGGGATCCATGCAACAGGAGGGCTAGAGCACAGCTGCCCACACTATCCAATAACCAGGCCTTAGAGAACAGGCTCACTAGAGAGCCACACCGTGGAGGGCCCTGCCTGCAGTTGATGAGAGTCCCGGAGGACCAGATCCCCAAAGGCCTCGAACCTAGGGGCTACTGTTCTGAAAAAGCCAGGATGCAGGTGCCCACACTCGGTGAGGACCCGGATATTGAGGATAAGTCTCCCAGAAAGCCAGAATGCGAAGAGCCTGATTGCCAAAGAGCTAGGCCACGAGAGTTGGACCTCTCAGAGGACCGTGGCATCTGGGATGAGACCTTGGCAGAGCATGGTGGCCAGGATCTCTGGGAGACTAAACCACCCAAGGGCCAGATCCCTAGGGAGAAAAGCTCCAGAGATAGAACCTCCAGTGAACCTAGCCATGAACAATCGACAAACCAGAGGGCTGTACCATGGCGATCGAGGCCACCTAAGAAACTGTCTTTGACAGAGTCTGCCCACACAGGAGAGGACCACTGGAAGGACAAGCCATGGAAAACAGGACCACCAGGCTAGACCCTGGGGAGCCAGGGCCTCATCCTTGCTCCCTGGTACTAGCTCTACCTCCTGCCCTTGGCCATTGGTGGCTCATGGGGCCAAGAGAAGCTGGAGCAGAGAGCTGGCACCGGTATAAGGAGGAGTGGGAGAAGGATACTCTTTCATCTTCCGCCTGTGGCTTACTCCAAATTTGGGGGCAGGGAGTTACCTGGGATAAGTAAAGTGGGGAGCCTGGTGGAGAATAAAGGTTTTTCTTGGCTTCTGTACCTGGCTGTATTTGTCTTCTGCCTCTGTTTAGGACAGACACTGGGGCCCACGTGTTCCTTTCCTGCTGGCATGGGGCATCTTCCCCAGTGCTGGCTGGGAACCACAGTCCGGGGGCAGACTGGCCATCCTTAGGAACAGTCCCCAAAGCTGACCCACCTTTGAGCTCAGCCCTTGGGCTGCAGGGTGGCAGAGAGCTTCAGAGAATTCCTCCCTCTATCCAGTATCGGAACATCTGTGTCTCAGTGCAGTCTCCACCATTGCCTCCCTCACTGAGCCCCAGGGTCTTCCCTTCCAGTATAGTGATCAGATCCACCCTACTCTGTGTGGCTGGATGAGACCCTGAACACAAACAGATGCTCCTGCGGAGTCTCTCCCCACCTTCCTGGGCGAGGGTGCAGGACTCCACCTCTGACTGGCACTGCTCCCAGCCTGCCTAGTTGCCTGGCAACAGCTCCGCGTCTCTTGCCGAGGACACACTATGGCCGGTGGTGGCAATCCAGCAGCCAAGAGGGTAGTGGTATACCGGAATGGGGACCCCTTCTCCCCAGGCTGCCAGCTGGTGGTGAGTCAACGCCGCTTTCCCACCCTGGAGACCTTCCTCTGTGAGGTGACATCGGCTGTGCAGGCCCCAGTGGCTGTGCGGGCCCTCTATACGCCTCGTCATGGCCATCCTGTCACGGACCTGGCGGACCTGCAGAACGGAGGGCAGTATGTGGCTGCTGGCTTTGAAAGATTCCACAAGCTGCAGTGAGTGGGCTGGGGCTGCTTAGGGCCTTGGGAGGGAGGTAATTGCAAGCACAGTAGCACGTGTTCAGTACTATGTACGTACAGGCACTTTACGTGTTCTCTTCTGGAATATGGCAGCCCTACGCAGGAGGTGGTCTTATCCCTGTTCTTTAGAAGACAATCAAGGAAACCTGCCTAAGAGTACCCAACAAATAGTGGAGTCATGGCTCTGGGTGAAGTCTGATGTTCATGCCCACCACCGTCAGGACCAGAACATTCTCCAGCAGGTTGAGCCCCTTTTTCCAAAGGCTCTTGATTGGATTCTACCACCATCACCACCAAACACTTAAATCCATCTAGCACTTCCTCTTTGCTGTGATTAGGTCTCCTATGTTCCCCACTGAGCTGGGGCCACCCCCTTTGCAGGGTGGGGCCATGCCTTCCAAGATGGGAAAAGAATTTGAGCATCTGAGCTTCCAGGTGCTACTGAGCTGTTGATGGTAGCATAAGGAGCAAGGGGTGGGAAGTCATTCAGACTTAGAACCTGGGCCCTGTCACCTGTTACTTCTGTGTTACTTTAGGTGAGTACTTAGCTTTCAGTCTTCTAGAAAATGAGATAAAACCTCATGAATGAGAAAACTTCTGAGCTACAGTAAGATGCTTAATGAACTAGTTTCTCTTGACCTTTAATCTTAATGGTTTGTGTCTGAGACCCCGGTCTGGGTGGTCAGCCTGATGCAGGGCCCTAAGGCAGGCTCAAAGGCCAGGATGTTTTTGGACTGAGGTGTCTTGAGACTGGCCCAGTGGGAATGGATACCTGCTAAGCTGAGCCCCAGACCCTCACTCTGGCAGCTAGCAGGGTGTTGAGGTCCCAGGCTCCCGAGATGACCTGTGACCCATCTGTCTTTTCAGCTATTTACCCCCTGGACAGAAGGCTCCAGGTGGAAAGAGCAGCAGACTATCAGTGAGTGGGGGTGGGTGGGTGGGTGGGTGCTGTCTTCTAGCCCTCTGTCTTCTCCCTGCTCTTGGGATTGTTCCCAGTTCGGTCTGGGAAGTCAGGGGCCCTGGAAGTAGCAGGATCTGCTACTGGGAGGCGGGGCACTCTCCACACCCTCTCTGGAGCCAGCTGCTACCCTTCCTGGGGTGCAGGATTTCAAGATGCTATCCCTTGCTCCTTTCCCAGCCTCTCCCTTTACCTCCAGGTTGTGGTCCCCAAAGGAAAAAGGAAGCTGTAAAACACACGAGGGCAAGGGGATGGTTGGAATGTGACTTCAGGGAGGGAGAAGCTCCCTTTGGTGAAAGGTGTGACCAGTCCCATCCCTCCTTGTCCCCTCCTTCAACCACCCTACCCACCTCAGACGAACCCACCCCTAACCAAAGGCCTCAACTGTCTTCTGATCTGAGGGCCTGACTTGGGTTTCAGGATCCTCCTGAGACTCACTGCCCATGTGATGGGACCTGTGGACCACGACCACCGGCAGGTTCCCCCTGCTATATCCAGTGAGTGCTGGTGTCGGGGAGCAGGAGCACAGATTTTGTTTCAGTAAGACCAAGGTGTGGGTGGGATTGTTCCAGAAGCCCCTGGTCTCTGGTGGGGATATAAAAAGTCCCAACATGGGGCGCCTGGGTGGCTCAGTCGGTTGAGCGGCTGACTTCGGCTCAGGTCATGATCTCACGGTCCGTGAGTTCGAGCCCCGCGTCGGGCTCTGCTGACCACTCTGAGCCTGGAGCCTGTTTCTGATTCTGTGTCTCCCTCTCTCTCTGACCCTCCCCCATTCATGCTCTGTCTCTCTCTGTCTCAAAAATAAATAAACGTTAAAAAAAAATTAAAAAAAAAAAAAAAAAAGTCCCAACATGCCTGATGGGTGAAAATGGACCAATGTTCTTAGACCATTTTCTGGCCCTGTGCTACCCTTCTTCCTCTCATACGTGGGGAGTGCTGGGGACCCTTCTCCTTACCAGGCTGCTCTTTGTCCCAGTGTGTTCAGGAATGGGGACCTGTTAAGTCCCCCATTTAGCCTGAAGCTGTCCCAGGCGGCCAGCGAGGACTGGAAAACAGTGTTGAAGCTCCTGACTGAGAAGGCCAAACTACAGACCGGAGCTGTGTGCAAGTGAGTATGGGGACTGAGGAGACCCAAAAGTCCCTGGAGGGCATCTCTCTACAGATTTCGGCTGTCCTTAAGGACAATAAGGCAAAAGAAAACATGTTTCCCCAAATGGCACTTCCTTCTATGCTGAGCCCTTGGAGCCAGGGCAGAGCCTAGGAGACTGGCCCAGATGTCCAGAGGGCAAGTGGCCAAAGGGTACCTTGGAACAGTTGTACCCAACCCGTCACAGTCTGCTAAATATGAACAGGGATCTTGTCTACTGGCCCCTACCCACCTACCTCTCTCTCCCAGACTCTGCACCCTGGAAGGGCTCCCACTGTCAGCAAGAGAGGCTCTGGTGAATGGCCATTACTATGTGGCTGTGGGAAAGGATGAGTTCAAGGCCCTCCCCTATCTGGAGCTGCTGGTGCCTAGCCCCTCACTGCCCAGGGGCTGCTGGTATGTATGTGTGAGGCGGTGGGTAGCAGGGTAGAGCAGCGGAAGCCACCCTGATTCCATGCCTTTCTCTGCCTACTATAAACTTTTTCTTTTTTGTTGTTGCAGGCACCCTCCAGACCCAAAGTCTAGGCCTCACAAGCAGTGGGTAGGTGATGGGGGAGGCCACGGGAGGCAGGAAAGATGAGGGGTGACTGGCTGACCTCTCCTCCAGCTCAGGCTCTCACCACATGTCCCTGCGTCCTCTCAGTCACCTTGTGAAACAGAGGTTATCGTTCCCATTTTCTAGTGGAGACACTGAAGTTCAAAGGAGTGAACTAATTTGTGCAGGATGACACAATTATTGAGTGGCAGGGGCCAGACCAGAACCTGGTCTAAGAGACAGCTCAACCAGGCTCCACGAAGATCTTTAGACTGAGTTGCTGGTCCTAAAGCCTTTCTGCCAGGTTGGATGCTGGGAGAAAAAACTGGCATATCTGACATAGCAAGATCCAAAGGAGCTTATCCGCTCCTCAGCTGATCCCAGACCTGAGCCCTCCCAAAAGATGAGCCAGTGAGCACTGGGGGGCTCGGGGGCACAGCCTGGCTTCACTGGGCTTCTTGAGTGCCAGGCACCAGCTGTTCTGTCCCTGGATAAGGCAGCCTGATGGGAAGAGGGAGCCAGGAGGGAGCTATGAAGATGGACGGCATCTCTCCCAAGCTCCCGCAGACACCAAGGGCATTCAAGCGTGGCCTGGCAGGAGAGAAGGCAAGAAGAGCCAGCACCCACAGCCTAAGCCCAGTCTTCCCTCTACAGGCCCATGGCCACGGGGCACAGGCAACCCAGCCCTCTACAAAGGAGCCAAGCCAAATTGAGCCATCTGCTTTTCATGCCAGACGCCAGCAGGCCATTCAGCCAAGAAGCAGGCTCCCCACTCTCTCATTTCCATCAGGTGAGGGGACCCTGGGACCCTCTCACCCACCCTCTGACAGGGATCCAGGATGGTCCCTGCTGTCATGGGAGAGGCCTATGGGGGCAGAGTGCCTGGGTACAGGGCCGGCCCTGACCTCAGCACAAATCTTTCCTGCTCCCCCATGTGCACATGCGGTCCCTGGCCTCTTCGCAGGGACCTGGCAATACAGAAAGAGGCACAGGGAAACTCAAAGCACTGAAACTTCAGCGGGGGGTTTGAAAGGGATGGAGGCCAAAGGCCTGCCTGGGAGCTATGCTGCCATCCTCTGAGGTAGTAGGGAACGTGGAGCAAGGCTCAGGGGAGGGCAGGGGGAGGGGCTGGGAGAGAAGGTCAAGGGAATGGTGGCTCCTCAGCCTGGCCATCAGCCCGCACTGCGTCCCTCATCAGGTGTCAAAGGAGTATATGAGGCTCCCCACCCAAGGAAGGAGACAGCGGGGGCCCAGGAAGTGCCAGATGATGAAGACACCTGTGCAGAGGAACCCTTGGATCAGGTGTGCCGGGGCTGGAAGCAGTATGTTGGTTCAGGAGTTCTGAGCTGGAATCGCAGCCCTGGGTCCCAGGGGCAGTTCCCCCTTGGCGCTGTAAGCAGATCGAACTCTCCAAGCCCAACCTCCTACCTTGTTAAATGAAAAGCAGATCCAAATTTCTAGTCTCTTCCTTTCCTGGGGTCAGAAACTTCAGCTGAGGGCTGGAGACAAGGGATGCTAATGCTTCATTATGTACGGCCTTCCGCCTCCTCCAGAGGGCAGCGCAGATGGTGGACGAGGCCCTGTGCCTGGAAAAGCAGCCTGGGACTGGGGCAGCGATCTCAGCCTCAGCCCTGTCTCTGCCATCTTGGGCACCAGCAGCTCCAGCCGGGAACTGGGGCGTCCACTCTGCAGCCACCATTTATCCTTGCCTCCAGCAGCCTGTTCCAGGGGACCCAGCGCCCCGCCTGGGCTCACAGGATACCGTGTAGCCCCCTCAGCCCTGCCCCACTCTTCTGCTCCTAAACCCACATCCTAGTCTTACTTTCCTTTGAACAGAGCAGCCCTAGCCATGGAGGCCATGTCCTTAAGGGATTATCTGGCCAGAGAGAAGAGGAGCCAATCAACCTTTGTAGCCAAGAGAGACCACAAACTTGAGAGCAGGTCTGTCACAATAAAAGAATACTTACTATCCTCTGTCTGTTTAGTGCAGATTTATTTGAGGCTACTGCTCGCCAGGTACCGTACCACATGGCTGGAGTGAGGTGGTGCAGGGGCCCACAGGAGGCTGGCTGGCTGAGAGGGGCAGGCTGGTGAGGATTTCCACCCATCTCATGGGTGGGACAGGCGATGCTACCAGACCGCTCATCTCCTCTGCACCTGCCATTCATCCCCTCAGATGCCCCTCAGGCAGCGGGGGCCCCTGACAGCCCTGGAGGCCTTCTGTTTGCATTTCTGGCTCAGACTACGCCTGGCTGTCTCCATGCAGTCCGTGGACCCTGCTGCTGTGACAGTCCGGATCAGGCCATAGTGACAGTGGCTGGGCTGGGGGCCTGACATGAAAGCACGAAGAGGGCTGCCGGGGCAGAAGGGTCGCTGGAGGAGCGTGAAGTCTCTTGTGCTAAATCCTAGCAGTCGAACAGATCTCGGAAGTTACAAAATCCTTTTGCTCCAGTTCTCTTGTGCAATCCACCACGAGGTAGCTCTTAGCCCCCTAAGAGAGGAGGACGCTGAGGCTCAGGCGGGGAAGTGCTAGGTCTGTCTGCTGCACCTCACGTGAGGCTGTACCTCACGGCTCAGGGGCTTCCTGGAGACAGAAGCGCTGCAGGGTGGCATCGGCCCACTCAACGGGCAGACAGTTGCCCCTGGGTCTTGCTCACGGAGCTTGTGACGCAGAGTGTAATTCCTGCCATGGTGAGCACCATGCCTGTGAATGCTCCTGGGAGAATGGGCAGAAATCGAGGGGCTGAGCCCAGCCACGCTAGGAGGAGCTGGTGCAGGGCTGGGCGCCCAGCTCAGATGGGGTCTGTCCCCAGAACGCCCAGGGGAAGGAAACTCTGATGGCTCTAAGGAAGAGCTGCAGAAGAAAGGGGTGGGATGGGGAAAGATCCTCTCCTCCCCTGCCCTTGGGAGATGGCTCTGGAAAGGACTAACCAGGGGTGGCAAGGCCCAAGTAGCGGCTTCCTGCACTTGCAAGCAGTCTAACTTACCTTTTCCACCAATATCTTCTCCAAGGACCTTCCCAACAATCAGTGTGAAGATGATGGCCAGAGAGTTGCTGATGGGTACAGCTAGGGTCAGATCTGAGTGATCAGAATGAAAAAAAATCTCTGAGATGCCAAAAAATGCCTTTCTAGGCACAAAACAGTTTATCAAGACAGCCTGTTTAAAAAAAAAAAGAAAGAAAGAAAAAAGTATCTCTTTCCAGATGAAATCAGAGCAAAACTCAAGATTCAAGCCATGTTTCCTGACTCTAAATTTGGTGCTCCTTCAATTCCAGCATGAAGACCTGAACTATATAGTGGTCGGTGACCACGCGGTTGGCCGATAAGGATAAGGTCTTTGTACTCAGAGAGCTTCTGAGATCCCAAGGGTATCTGGACAGGCCACAAAGCCCAAAGGATGCAGGAGGACGAGTGCAAAAACACAGTCATCACTTAGTAAGTGCAAATTGTGTGCTGGGTGCTTTGTATCTTACAGACATATCTTACAACACTGCAAGAAGAGCGTTGTCATTTTGCATAAAGAAAACAAAAGCTCAGAGGGGACACATAAATTGAGGCCGACTGAGAATGTTATTTATTTATCTATTTAGTTTAGCTCATTTATTTTTTGAGAGAGAGAGAGAGAGAGAGAGAGAGCAGGGGAGGAGCAGAGAGGATCCCAAGTAGGCTCCGCACTGCCAGTGCAGAGCTAGATGCAGGGGCTTGAAATCACAAACTGTGAGATGATGACCTGCGTTGAGATCGAGTCAGAGGCCTAACCGACTGTGCCACCCAAGTGCCCCCATCTTCTTAAAAAGTTATATTTTAGGCTACTTAAGAAGATGGGGGTGCCTGGCTGGCTCAGTCGGTACAGCGTGTGACTCTAGATCTCAGGGTTGTGAGTTCAAGCCCCACGTTGAGTGTAATGCTTACTTTAAAAAAAAAAAAAAAAAGTTTTAAGAAAATAGACCTCATGTTAAGTGTGCTTATTACACAAGCGTACAAAAAAAAAGTTTAAATCAGAAACTGAGCTACTTACGATGACAAGACTAATAACTGCCAGGCCAACTGCTCACGTTGGCTCCTGAGTCAGCTCATTCCTTCCCAGCATTCCCGGCCTCACCTGCTTCAGGAAGAGGAGGAACTGTCCTGTTTCTCATCCCAAGAGTCCCCACCATGGATGGCATTCCCCACCCAAGAAACTGACCCAACTACCTACTCAGAGCTGCTTCCTGGGGCTCACACACCTTCCGTGGAATGCGAGGACTGCTATCGACTGGTGTGCAACAGTAGATGGGGAGGGGAAGCAGCATGGGGCCGTGGAAGAGCAAGGGCACTGGAGTGAGGCTGACCTAGGTCTCCCTGTGCCGCCTTGGTTAGGCCCTTGACCTCTGAAGTCTACAAGTACAACAATGATAGCAAGGTGACAACGCCTCCGCCTCCGTACCACACAGCGCTGCGGTAAGATAAGACGGGATAATGTGTCTAGCTCCTGGCTGAAGATATACATCTTTGATAAAGTGACCACTGTTGTTGATTACTACAATAGACAGATGCTAAAAGATGGATGTAGAGCAGGAGAGGAGATAACAGGACCCTAACGTTGCCATCTGCTCAAAACTTGGTAAGGGGCTAACTGCAGTCAGCTGGCATTCTTGGGCAGCAGGGAGTGCCAGAGGCTTTCAAACTTGCTTTTATTTATTTGCTTTTCAAACTTTTGGGGTTTAAGTTTTATTTAAGTAATCTCCACACCCAACAGGGAGCTTGAACTCACAATCCCGAGATCAAGAGTCACATGCTCTACCGACTAAGCCACCCAGGTGCTCAAACTTCCTGTTAAATGATGTTTTATGGGGCGCCTGCGTGGCTCAGTCAGTTTAGACATCTGACTCTTGATTTCGGCTCAGGTCATGGTCTCACAGTTCGTGAGATTGAGCCTTGCATCGGGCTCTGTGCTGGCAGTGTGGAGCCTGCTTGGGATTCTCTCTCTCCCTCTCTCTCTGCCCCTCCCCACTCACTCTCTCTCTCTCAAAATAAATAAATAAACCTTTTTTAAAAATGACGTCTCAGGACACCTGGGTGGTTCAGTCAGTTAAGCATCTGACTTTTGATTTCGGCTCAGGTCATGATGTCACAGTTCGTGGGTTCAAGCCCCACATCAGGCTCTGTGCTGGCAGTGCAGAGCCTGCTTGGGATTCTCTCTCTCTCTTCCTCTCTCATTGCCCCTCCCCTACTCATGCTGTCTCTGTCTCTCTGAAAATAAATTAAAAAAATGATGTCTTATGAGAAGCCCCACATGTAAAAGGGATAAATGTAGCCTCTAGTTGAAGCTGAAGTGGTAGGTCTTGAGGTCAGCCTGTCTCCTCACCCTTCTGTGGCCTCTGAGGGGTTCTCCAGAGCTCTCTGGGGCCTGGGTGAGACTCCATGGGAGACGAAACCACAGCAGGGGGACTTCTCATAGTTAAGTTCAAGAACATAAACTTGGAGTAATACATAGCTTCAAATCCTTCTGCACTAACATGCTTGACTTCAGAGAAGGGAAATAAATTGCCCCAAGTTTTGTAACTTCATCTCCTACACAGATATCATGTCTGCTTCATAGCATCATGATCACCATCCAATAGAAATCCGGCGTCATTTCATTGCACTTCTCTTGATGGCACTTTGCAGATACTGTGTTTTTAACAAATTGAAGGTTTGTGGAAACCCTGCATCGAGCAAGTCTATCGTTGTCATTTTTCCAACGGCATTTACTCACTTTGTATGTCTGTGTCACATTTTGGTAATTCTTGCAGTATTTCAAACTGTTCCTTATTATTATACATGTCATGCTGATCTGTGATCAGGGATTATGACTTGCTGAAAGCTCAGATGATGGTTACCATTTCAAGCAATAAAGTATTTTTTAATGTTTATTTATTTATTTAAATTTATTTATTTTGAGAGAGAGTGGGAGGGAGGGGCAGAGAGAGAGGGAAAGAGAGAGAATCCCAAGCAGGCTCACCGCTGTCAGCATGAAGTCCTGTGTAGGGCTGAAACTCACGAACTGTGAGACCATGACCTGAGCCAAAGTCGGACCAACTGAACTTAACCAACTGAGCCACCCAGGTGCCCCAGCAATAAAGTATTTTTTTTAGATTTAAAAAAAAAAAAAAAATTTTTTTTTTTTTACTTATTTGTAAGAGAGAGAGAGCACATGCACACAAGTGGGGGAGGGGGAGAGAGAGAGGGAGAGACACAGAATCTGAAGCAGGCTTCAGGCTCCAAGGAGCACAGAGCCTGACACGGGGCTCAAACCCACAATCCGAGCCAAAGTCAGTCTCTCAACCGACTGAGCCACCCAGGCGCCCCAAGTATTTTTTAATTAAAATATGTGCGTTGTTGTAGCAGACATGATGCTATTGCACACCTAACAGGCTACAGAATAGTATAAACATAACTTTTTGTTTTTTAATTTTTATTTTAAATCTTATTCTTTTTTAACTTTATTTTTTATCTGTTAAAATTTACACCCAAATTAGTTAGCATATAGTGCAACAATGATTTCAGGAGTAGACCCCTTAGTGCCCCTTACCATTTAGCCCATCCCCCCTCCCACAGCCCCTCCAGTAACCTTCTGTTTGTTCTCCATATTTATGAGTCTCTTCTATTTTCTCCCCCTCCCTGTTTTTATATTATTTTTGTTTCCCTTCCCTTATGTTCATCTGTTTTGTCTCCTAAAGTCCTCATATGAGTGAAGACATATGATTTTTGTCTTTCTCTGACTAATTTCACTTAGCATAATACCCTCCAGTTCCATCCACGTAGTCGCAAATGGCAAGATTTCATTCTTTTTGATTGCCGAGTAATACTCCATCGTATATATATAGACCACATCTTCTTTATCCATTCATCCATCCATGGACATTTGGGCTCTTTCCATACTTTGGCTATTGTCGATAGTGCTGGTATAAACATGGGGGTGCATGTGTCCCTTTGAAACAGCACACCTGTATCCCGTGGATAAATACCTAGTAGTGCAATTGCTGGGTCATAGAGTAGTTCTATTTTTAGTTTTTTGAGGAACCTCCATACTGTTTTCCAGAGTGGCTGCACCAGCTTGCATTCCCACTTAAATCTTATCCTTCAGTAAACTCTACACTCAAACTCACAACCCTGAGATCAATAGTTGCATGTTCCACATACTGAGCCAGCAGATGCCCCTAAACATAACTTTTATATGCACTGGGGAACGAAAAAATTCATTTGCCTTGTTCTGCAATATAAGTTTTATTGCGGTAGTCTGGAACCAAACCTGCAGTATCTCTGAGGTATGGCTATAAAATGTGTAAAACTAGCACAGTATCTGATGCAGTAGAGGACAGTCATCAATCAGTGGGGGAAAGGAAATTTATATTTATTGAGCTCCTACAGTGTGCACCAGGTACTCTGCTAGATGCTTCTCACACACTGAATTTAATTCTCTCAATGGCAAGAAGACCATCCTTTGAAACCAACGCTCAATTAAGAGACTTACACAGGGTCAGACAGGTAGCACACAGTGGAAACAAGAGTGTCAGCGCCAGCCATTAGCACAGCAAAATGAACCTTCCCTCTTCCTCTGCTGCTGCGCAAGACCGCCGGGCTACAGATCAACCCAAATGCCTGGCAGCATACTCATAATCAGCCCACTGTGCCCCAACTGCTCAGGGAAGAGGGTGCAGAGAGGGAACTGGAGATAGTGGGCTCTCCCTCACTCATGGAAAAAAGGTGTTTCAGGCACCCTCCCCAAGTGACTCTTCTGGGTGGCTTCCACCACTGAGCATGGCAGTTCTAAGTCAGAAACCCACCTGTTGATGCCAAGGTGAGGTAGTAGAGAAGGGAGCCACACTGGTTGAGGAAAAAGGGCATCAAGTACTGGAAACAGAAGAAATCTGCAGTCAGTGTGATGCTGGACTGAGCAGCATTGCCTTCTTTGAGCTTCTAGCTATGCCTTTCTTTAGAAGGAGGGGTAGCTATAAGGGCCCAGAGAGTGTTTAGCCTTCTGAAAAGGACCCTTCAGGGCAGACAGGAAGTTACTGACTGAACTCCAAGCCTTTGCCTTGAATGCCCCTCCCACAGCCCTGCTACTCCCATCTTCCCCCTCCAGCAAGTCCCTGAGTGCCAATGTCACTCCCTCCAGAAAGCATTCCCCCAGGCTCCTAGCTCCAACCTCCCTCCTGTGAACTCAGGAGGCACCTAATCTGTACCTATTTCATAGCCCTTAGCCCAGAGAGGTGGTTGTGTCTGTGTCTTGTCTTACCCACTAGCCTAGACGGCAGCACTGAGGTCAGGGGTAGTTCTCTAGATCTTCCCACCCCAGGGTCAACTTAAGCCCCAAGTCCTCCCTTGGAAAGGTCTGTTGGAGGGATCACCATAATAAAACATTAGTAACAGCAGCCATAGATTGAACACCAATTGTGTACTAGTTAAGTGCTTTATGTGCCTCACCTCACTGAATCCTCACAACTACCCTATAAGATGGTTACCATTCTTTCCCATTTTACAGATGATGAAACTGAGGCTCAAGCAGGACAGGTGTCTCATCTAAGAGCTTCCAGCGAGTAAGCTGGTGGGGAGCAGACTCTGACTCAGATTTGTTTGACTCCAGAGACCACATTTTTAGCAGCTATGCGCGAGAAAGGGGCCATTCACAGACGTACCTCAGTGTTCAAGAAGAGGGTCTTCATCTCCTGCAGCAACTGCCGGGCCCAGGTCCGCTCATGAACTTGCTGCAGGCGGGAGGAGGCCCGCTTCAGCAGCGGCTGTGTGCCACCCCACAGGGCAGCCACCAGCACCAGAGCCAGCACCTGCCCTGGATGGAGACGCGAGTGACCCTCACCCCCACCAAACTGCCGCCCGCGGGGCCCAGCCCTCCTCTGGCCTCCCCTCCTCAGCCAGCCGCTGCCACATCTCTCCTTCGCTCTCCAACGCCCCGGGTGAGACTGGCGAATAGGGCAGGGCCCTGGAGGCCGAGGAGATGGATCCAGGAGCCCAAAGTTTGGGGCTGGGGCAGGGGTCGAGGTTAAGTGGTGAAGGTGGAGCAGGAAATGAACTCAGGGCAAGGCTCGGGAAGCCCCTAGAGGGGGGGGGCCGCCTACCCACCTAGAGATGCCGCCATGGCAACGCCGCTCCCGGCCACTTCCGGGAGCGAAGGGGCGGAGACCCACAATCCGGAAGTGGCGCTAAGCCCCTTCCGGTCCCACTCACGTTGCTGCTTTCCTTTCGTCAACGCAGGGATGGTGAGTTCCCCTGAGTTGGGGTGTTAGCATGGGGGGTCTTTGGGGGTCTGGAGCTGGAGCAGGGGCCGATATTTGGCGGTGACACTCCCGTCTTGTCTTCACAGAAGCCGATCCTGCTGCAGGGCCATGAGCGGTCCATTACGCAGATTAAGTACAACCGCGAGGGAGACCTCCTCTTCACGGTGGCCAAGGACCCTGTGAGCGTCGGCAGAGGGCGGGTCGGCGGGACCTTGCAGCAGGGGCCGAGAGGGGGCGAGTTCACTCTCACTGGGCGGTGGGTGGACAAGCCAGTTTTGCCCGAGAGGAGAGACCATCCCGGGAGAGAGCATTTTACCGGGAAAACGCAGTTGTTGGTAGAAGGAAGGAGTAGCCAGGAGGAAAAAAGCCACAGACTATTGTGGAAGGGGGACAGAGATGAGAGTCAGCCCCTTCAGGGGACTGGGAAGGGACCATTCTGAGAAAGAACAAAACTATTCTTCCAGGTAGGGGAACACACCATCTCTAGAAAAGGACAGCTGATCCTTGGACTGTGAGGGACAACAGAGGATTTATGGGGGTGTCCCTGGGCTCATTTCAGTCGGTCCTTCTGGGCCCCATCCCGCTTTTCACTGAGTGCAAACAGCCTCTCACAGCACTGCCCTTTGAGGCACCTCCCTATGCAAGACGTTAACTCTAGTGGCTCAAAGTGGGAGTTGGGAAGCCTACAGACCTGATTTGAATCGTGACTCCCACGTCCAATAGCAGCGTGACTTTGAGCCTGTCATTTAATCTTTCTAAACTTCATTTCCTTTTTTATACATTATGGGTACAAATAGTACCTCCCTCGTGGGGTTGCCTTCAGGGTTAAATGAGATTCAAGCAAGGAGCTTAGCACAGTAAGTACCTGGTGTGTATGAGTGAAGAATTGTTAGTCATTTATATTTTAAATCCCTTAGACACCATTTTATTGAAGCTTCACAGCTACCCTTTGAGGAAGGCATTATTGTTGTGGCCATTTTACAGATAGGAAAAGAAGCTCAGAGGAGAGAAGCACTGTATTTGAGAGTTTGGGGGAGGACTGGGACAATGGCTTGGAGATGTTTTTGCAAGCCTCCTGGTGCCCCTGCCACTTACCTGCAGGAAGGGGGAGAATCTAGGAGTTGTTCTTTTTACCAGCAACCTGCTGTTTCCCAAGAAATGAGCAGGAGAGGGTAAAACGTGGCCTCAGTAGAGGCTGTGGAGGGTTCCTGGGGAACCTCTAAATAGAAGGCCATTGCTCTGCTTGGGATGTTTACCACGTGTCGCTGTCATTAACTCCTCCAGATCGTCAATGTATGGTACTCTGTGAACGGTGAGAGGCTGGGCACTTACATGGGCCATACTGGAGCTGTGTGGTGTGTGGATGCCGACTGTATCCTTGTCTTTGCTCTGAGTCTGTGCTCCCAGGGTCTGCCAGCAACGGAGAGGCCGCCAACTTGGAGTTGAGAGTTTGGGAGGATATTGTGGGTCTAGGGAACGATATCTACCTCCTAATCCCAGTCCGTACCCTGGTTGGGGGAACAGTCAGGACAAGTTGCAGTTCTAGATGAGGAGGGTAGAATGCTCCGAGGTAAGAGAGGAAGGAAGGCTGGCGGGGGCTGAGTGGGGAGGTGATTCAGTTGGTGTTCCAGGAGGACAGGGGCTCGGGTGAACTGGGTTCTATTTCTTAACACCCTCTTCAGGGGACACCAAACATGTCCTCACCGGCTCAGCTGACAATAGCTGTCGT
Source organism: Panthera pardus (assembly GCF_024362965.1). Classification (NCBI taxonomy): domain Eukaryota; kingdom Metazoa; phylum Chordata; class Mammalia; order Carnivora; family Felidae; genus Panthera; species Panthera pardus. The sequence goes on along the minus strand of NW_026526666.1, from coordinate 82,353,962 downwards.
CTCTGGGACTGTGAAACAGGTAAGCCTGGATCGTTTACTTTTTCCTCAAACAGCAAGAACCTACAGTATACCTGTTTAGGTGAATACGTTTTGGGCAAGTAGAAATCCAGACATGGCTCCTGTTCTGAGGAACAGGAAGCAGACAAGGAAAGGATAACAGACAAGAAAAGAGGTGCTACACGGGGCACCTGGGTGGCTCAGTCGGTTGAGGGGCTGACTTCGGCTCAGGTCATGATCTCCCGGTTTGTGAGTACGAGCCCCGCGTCAGGCTTTGTGCTGTCAGCATAGAGCCTGCTTTGGATCCCCTGTCCCGCCCCTCCCCCGGGCCCCTCCCACACTCTCTCTGAAAATAAATAAACTTAAAAAAATAAAATAAAAGGAGGCACTGTGGTGAGACATAAGCCATGTTGGAGAAAGCACAGAGCACTGTGGAAGGCCAGAGGGGGGCAGCTGATGTCTGGATTGGGGATGGAAGCAACCCGGGAAGGTTTCCCAAGAAAAATGTCATGTGAGCTGGGGTTTAAAGGATGAGAAAGAGGTCATCACTTTGGCACAGACTGGAACGAAAGCATGGCAAGTGTCCTGTCCAAGTCATCTGATCTGTGGGGAGTTTCTGCTTCTTAGGAGACGAAATAGGAGAGAAGATGAGGCCGGCAAGGGTCAGAATAGGCCATGAATGACAAACTCAGGAGCTTGGCTTTTTTCCGTCAGACTTGGCGTGCTGTCCCTCAGCGGGGCAGAGCATGTTCGGTTTTAGCAAACTCCGGTGGCGGTGGGGAGCATTGGAAGAACAGACCGAAGACACGGGAGCCTATGAACTTGCTCCATTGAATAAATATTTACTCGGCACCCAGTTCTGTGCCAGCTCTATGCTGGGTACTGGAGACACGCAGAGAAATTCTGAGAAGACAGATACATTTGCACTCCGCTATGAGAGCAGTGCCACAGCGGCAGGATGTCTGAGGAGAGACAGAGAGGAAGTTAAAAATCTTGAGCCAAAGCGTAGCCACCAAGGTGGCGGTGGGTTGGGGTCACTAGACCAGGAGAAGCAGTGAACAGGAAGATAGGTAGATGTAGAGAGTGTTCTCTTCTCAATGGCGTTGGACAAGGGGTAGCCCAGATTTCTGCCTGTCTCCAGGGAAGCAGCTGGCCCTACTCAAGACCAATTCAGCTGTCCGGACGTGTGGCTTTGACTTTGGGGGCAACATCATCATGTTCTCCACAGACAAGCAGATGGGCTATCAGTGCTTTGTGAGCTTCTTTGACCTGCGGGATCCAAGCCAGATTGGTGAGGCAGAGCTCGGGGGGTGAGGACCGGGGCTGGGGTACGGGGCGTAGCTCCAGAGCCCAGGGCCTGACCTCTTCTGCACACAGACAACAACGAGCCCTACATGAAGATCCCTTGCAACGACTCCAAGATCACCAGTGCCGTTTGGGGACCCCTGGGGGAGTGCATCATCGCGGGCCACGAGGGCGGAGAGCTCAACCAGTATAGTGCCAAGGTGAGGAGGTGGGTGGGGCCCAAGTCCACCAGAAAGATTCCCTTCAAAAGGCAGGATAGCACAGCAGTGAAGAACACCACTTTTTAGCTGTGAATTTAGGCAAGTTACTTCACTGAGCCTGTTTATCTGTAAAACGTTGCAAGGATCAAAGGACATCAGGCATTTGAAAAACTTGTCACACAGTACTCTGGATAGGTTCATAATGATCACAAGTAAGCATTTTCCTGCCACTACTGAGTGCCATGCTGGGCTCTTAGGACAAAGACATGAATCAGACATGCGCCCTGTCCCCAGGGAGACGGACTGGCAAACAGCTAGCACATGAGTCAGGTTGTGAGTTGTGCCACCACAGAGGTCTTGAGCCAAGCACAGAAAGTGCCCTCCGTCACAGAGAAGGTGGCACGTACATTAAGCCGTGAAGAATAAATAGAGCTTCAAGCAAGAAGAGAAGGCAGTTCCACAGGTGAAAGGAACAGTGCACACAAAAGCACAGAGTTAAGGGATTAGGGGGACTGGTCAGAAGAGAGTCTGGTGTCATTGGGACGCGGTATTGGAGAAAGTGGATAGCGACTAGATTTTTCGAGTGTCAGGAGGTAAAGGAACTGTGATTTTCCTTTTGGTAGCGGGGAATCTTCAAATGGTTATTGCTGATCAGATTTTCTCTTTAGAGGCTTTTGCAGGCATAGTTCAGAGAATGGACCTGAGTGAGGCAATAGCTCTGGAGGTGTGGAGCACCTGAGAGTCAAGAGATGTAGGGGTGACTGATGAGATGGGGGATGAGGACAGGGCCAAGCCCAGGCTGTCTTGATTTCTTGTTTGGGTGCCTGGGCAATGCTGGAGGGCACTACCATAAAGGTTAGTCAGTCACTCAGCAAACATCAGCTGTAGTCCAGTAGGCCCTAGACCTACCTGCAGAAAGGGAATGGAAACCAAATCAAAGGCGTGAATCATGCTTGATGCCAGCAAAGAGTGGAACTGATCTGTGCCTTCGGATAGGCCTGACTGTAAAGCTGGTGTGCTTATTCCCCGAAATACAGGAGCCAGATATGTCCCTACCATGTGTCCACATTGATGGAGGAGACAAAAATACATCCTTCCCACAGAATAGGTAAAAATAATTCAGGAATGGGGCGCCTGCATGGCCCAGTCGGTTGAGCATCCGACTTCAGTTCAGGTCATGATCTCACATCGGGCTCGCTGCTGTCGGCACAGAGCCCACTTCAGATCCTCTGTCCCCCTCCCCCCCTCTCTGCCCCACCCCCACTTGTCTTCTCTGTCTCTCTCAAAAATAAAATTTTTTTAAAAAGTTTAAAAACTAGGGCGCCTGGGTGGCTCAGTCGGTTAAGCGGCCGACTTCAGCTCAGGTCATGATCTCGTGGTCCGTGAGTTCGAGCCCCGCGTTGGGCTCTGTGCTGACAGCTCAGAGCCTGTAGCCTGTTTCAGATTCTGTGTCTTCCTCCCTCTGACCCTCCCCCGTTCATGCTCTGTCTCTCTCTGTCTCAAAAATAAATAAACGTTAAAAAAATCAAATAAATAAATAAAAATAAAAAGTTTAAAAACTAATAATAATTCAGGAAAGGGGCACCTGGCTGACTCAGTCCATAGAGCATGCAATTCTTGATCTTGGGGTCGTGAGTTCAAGCCCCGCAATGGTCATAAAGCTTACTTAAAAACAACAACAAAAATAATTCAGGAGAGAAAAGGAAAATTCTCTGAGGGTCTAGTGTGTGTGAGGCTCAGTGCTCAAAAGACCTTTTAATCATCTCACCAGTGTCTGCACAATGTAGACCAGGTTCATGTCACAACGAAGTCAAACAAGACACAGTCCCAGTCTCCCTCTAGTGAACCTCGGTGGTGGGCTTTTAGTAATCTTGTTTTCTAGATAGAGAAGTTAAGGCACAGAAAGGTGCTTTTGAGGGCAGACTCTCAAATTCTGCTCTTTGTACTGTACAGGCTAGCCGGTTGCTGAGTGGGAAGGGAAATCAGGAGGTGAAATGGCCCTTGGAGAAGATCTAAAAAAAGCTGGACACACAGCAGTGCTTGTGGACTGTGACTCCACCCCTGGCTGGGGAGGGGTGAGCTCAGGCACTCTGCCCCTTACAGGTTGCACGATCTCCAGCGGGTCACACCATCGCTCTGAGCCTTACTTTCTTCCTTTGAAAATGTCCTTTAGGGGCGCCTGGGTGGCTCAGTCGGTTGAACACCCAACTGTTCATTTCCACTCAGGTCATGATCTCTTGATTCATGAGTTCAAGCCCCGCGTCAGGCTCTGTCCTGACAGAGCCTGCTTGGGATTCTTTCTCTGCCCCTCCCCTGTGTGCTCTCTCAAAAAAAAAGAAAAGAAAGGAAAGAAAACAGGTGTTGAGTATATAGTACAATGCTTGGCAAATTGTGACTGTTCACAATTCAGTGACTGTTGAAAGGAGTAAGTGAAAAGTGCTTTGCCCTTGTAATGTGTTGATTAATTAATAGGTCCATAGGTATGTCACCATAAGCATGTATTTTCATAGATGGGACTACCAGTGTTGATGAAATGTATACGTGGGCCACGTTTGGATGTGGGCTTTGGAGGGGGTAAATGTTAGTTCAGGGAATACTTAGGCCATCCCAACCCAGACCTCCCTTCCCCCGGCTGGGACAGGGGGCAGTATAGAAGCCCTGCTGAGCAGTGGGGCCTGTGGAGGTCAGGCCACCCAGAACCTCACTCTTCCCCTTCCGCCTTCCCCAGTCTGGAGAGGTACTGGTGAATGTTAAGGAGCACTCCCGACAGATCAATGACATCCAGTTATCCAGGGATATGACCATGTTTGTCACTGCCTCCAAGGACAACACAGCCAAGGTGAGCCTGGGCAAGGGGTCTGGCAGGGGGCTCCTCCCACCATCCTGCAAGGCTTTCAACTTGCCTGACTTCCCTGAAGAAGACTCCTTTTACAGATTGCTTTCCCCTGTCTTCTCCAGCTCTTTGACTCCACAACTCTTGAACACCAGAAGACTTTCCGGACAGAACGTCCAGTCAACTCAGCTGCCCTCTCTCCCAACTATGACCATGTAAGGGAAGCACACCCAGGCTTCTGCTGAAGCCTCGGACTGCTTCCAGCATCTGGGTGTCAATGGAGATCTGAATTCTGGAGGAAATAATGTCAGCTAGAGAGGAGATTCCCAGAGCAATGATTCAATGATTGGGCAGCCCCGGGGGATAGGGCAGGAGGTGGCTAAAGTATCTGTTGGGCCCTGCTCTTAGCATCCTTCCAGTCTGATGTGGGAGATATTAAAAGCTTATGAGCTGGGGATAAGAAACAGAAAATGGACTTGCCTGCCCTTTGGGCCTGTCTAGCTTTTCTTCTTCCCTTCAGGTGGTGCTGGGTGGTGGTCAGGAAGCCATGGATGTAACCACCACCTCCACCAGGATTGGCAAGTTTGAGGCCAGGTAAAGGGGGGGGGGAGCTCTTCCAAGTCAAAACCCCATGGAGTGTCTTTCATGATGGACACAAACCATATACCCGAGACTTCCCTTATTTCTTTGGCTGCTAGGAGGTGCAGCTAGATTTGTGGCCTTCCTGGGACAGGTGTGTGATACAGCAGTTACAGCATGACCTTGGACCCACAGTGAAGCCCTGGACACATCCTTGTGTTTCTCTGTGCCCGATTATCGATCGTATAATGGGGACAGCGATAATACACTTACCTCATACAGTTGTACAGATCAAATGCATGAGTTAACGAGTTAACACTTGCTGCACAGCACGCAGTAAGGAAGTTAGCTATCCAGTCTGCCCCCCCCGTCTTATTTTGTTCACATTCCCCACTCTCTACTTTGCATTTGGGGAGTGGTACGTCCAATGTGTCTCGGAAGGAGATGGAGAGTGAATTGTCCCTTCCCACCACCCTCCTCCAGGTTCTTCCACTTGGCCTTTGAAGAAGAGTTTGGAAGAGTCAAGGGTCACTTCGGACCCATCAACAGTGTTGCCTTCCATCCCGATGGCAAGAGGTAGGGCTCCGTGCAGGGAGCTGAGCTTAGCCCGGGACTGGCCTCTATCCCTTTACCATGCCCTGCCCGACAGGCCTGTCTCCCTCCCCCGGAGGGGGCACCTGACTGGTCCCTGGCTCTTCTCTCTCCAGCTACAGCAGCGGTGGCGAAGATGGTTATGTCCGCATCCACTATTTTGACCCACAGTACTTTGAGTTTGAGTTTGAGGCTTAAGAAGCTTGGATCTCCATCAAGACCGGGGAAGTTTCTGGGCCTGGACTCACAGAAAGTTTTGGACTCTGAGAAATAAATTAGTTTGGAAATAAATGGCTTCTGGCGAGAAGTTTTATGGGAACTGTTAACATCATTTTCCCTTCTCATTGACACCCAGGGAGCTGATACCAGTCATGGATATCTTTATTATTTGGACCTTCTCCCCCACACTACGGACACTTCAAACCTGGAGCTTCGGTATTAAGGGCTAGGCTGGGTTGCAGGCACCGTCATCCAAGGCCCAAAGGTACTGAGGGACCTGGAGAGGTCTCAGGAACGTCTCAGCCACTATCCAAGGAGCCAGCCCTTAAAGTTGGGGCTCAGAGGCTGAAACTGTTGGCTGAGAGAGCTTGGTCTTCTCCTTATCTGTCACTATTTGCCACACCTTCTCCCATGCTACCTCTGAAGGTTCAGGTGGGCGGATCCAACGCAGAAATAGGCCTGAGGAGGAGGAGGACAGATAAGGAAGCTGAGCAGAGGGGTTAGCTAGCTCCCCAGGGAAGAAGTTGGGGTAGGGGGTCACCTTGCCAGAGTCGCAGGCTCTGGAGCTCCACGGAGGGCCAGATGGCCAAGGGATTGGGGGCGTAGAGCGGGTTCCGGAGTTTCCGTTGCTCTTTTGGCTGGTTGAGCCCAGACCACAAGGAGTGTGTTCGAGTCCTCACTTCACAAAGGCATCTGTAGGAAGTGAGTTTCCAGACTCAAGCTATGCCTTCTGGGATTCTGGGTTGGGGACCCTGATTAGTAGGGTGCCAGCCATCCCGGGGCAGTGATAACCTCTCCTTTTTCCTGCACATGTTCTTGCCAGTCAGATACATGTACTGGGCACTAGAATAAAGGAGAACAAAACAAAGTCCTAGTTGTTCAGGGGTTCCACTTAGTTCTGCCTGGAAGTATCAGGGAGGCTCATGAGAATGTGCCACTTGGGCTGGGTCTGTCTGCAGAAGTTCACCAGGTGCGCAAAAGCGTGGAAATACTCAGGAGGGGAGACTGGGGCCGAGAGCAAGAAAGTGGGAACAGGCCCAAGTGAATGTTGGCGAGTTTTTTTAAGCTGGTGACGGGAACTACAGCAGTGAGACGGCTGTCCCAATAGCCCATATGGGAAGGAGAGTCTGGACTGGGGTTAGCAGGAGGGGCCTTTGACAGGAAAGGGCCAAGTAAAAGTTTTAGGAGAAAGGCTGTATATGAAGGACAGGGGAGAGGGAGTTACACAAAGATAACCATTTCTAACCTGGATGACCCAGTAGTGGAGTCAGCGAAAACAACATGGGGGATGGGGACCCAGGCAACTAAAGAGAACAGTCTCATCTCAGACCGATGAGAGATGGCTCTGGGGGGGCTTGGGAGCATATGCAACGAGCCAACCAAATGGTAAGAACAACCACTGCTTGTGTGCCAGGCACTGTGCTAAGCACTTCCCATGCCTTAACTCCACTAATCTGCACACAGCCCTGCTCCACAGAGATTGTGGCTGCCGTTAGAATCCTCTCCTTGCTACAGATGGATAGAAACTGAGACAGGTTTCCTAGGATGCCCCAACAGGTGAGTGGTGGAGCTGGAAGTTAAGCCCAAAACATTTGACTCCGTTTTCAACCTCTACACCATTGCTTCACTAGAATCGACCCTGCAAGTGGTAGGGAGCCCCAGAAATGATTTATTTTGCAGCAACTCTCCCCATCGGTCCTTGTTTTTAAGCTAGGGGTGCACGTGCCCTTGGTTCTGGACAGAGTAGGTAGGTCTGTAGGATTGGCCTTGGACCCATTCAAATCTGGGTTTGCAGAAATTAGGGGAAAGGGTGGGGTTTGGAGGCAGGGGAGGGAGGAAAGAACACTCCAGAGTTTTCCCCAAAGAGAAACTCATTCAAAAGGCAAAGATGCCTTCCGGGGACATAGGTGCTGACACAGCAGGTGTCTGACCCCATCCTGTGCCTGGCCCCTGACTCACCTTGACACCCCCTTAGCTCACCTCTCCTTTTCGCTGTTGCAGAGGAAGGTGCCAAAAGGGGAGGCATACGCGTGCTCAAACAGGGCCAACAGCAGCCCCTCCCCAAACTCCAGTGACAGCGGGAACTGGCGGCCCAGCTGCCACACGCAGTCCAGGAAGAGGAGAAAGGTGGGTGCCTCGTGCTTGGGACGGGCATGGGAGAAGGCCGAGTGGGCACAGCGCAGCTGGAAGGGGTGGCCAGCCTGGGAAAGGGGTAGAGCCATGGGCGCAAGGAAACAGGGTTTCTGGATAGAGGGGCTGGGCTGGGGCTGAGTGGCCACTTACCTGGATCCACTCCCGCTCCACCAGTTCCTGGAATCCAGCCATGGTCCGGCTCAAGGGGTCCAGGATGAGCTGGGCCAGCGAAGTCACAAGCAGGGTGCTATCTGTGCCTTCAGCCCCATGCACCAAGATGCAGGCCCCTTCCCTGTGGGCCAGGACTTATTAACTGGCCAGTCCCTCCCTGCCTGGGGTGGCCGGGCCAGGAATCGAATGGGCCCATTTCTAGACTGTATGTGCTTACTGAGACGTGGTTGTGTGCCCAGGGGTTGAGAGCCCTGCCCGTCCGCCGCCCTGTTCTCTGCCTCGTAGGGTGGGGCCTTACCTCTCCATGCCCTGGGCTGCTAGGCAGGCGGTGCTCAGTGCCTCTTTCACATGTGCCAGCCAGCAGCAGCCTTCTAGTCGACAGAGCCAGCTGTCCGTGCTCTGCTGCGGGTCCCCACAGGCCTCCACCAGGCGCACGAAGCTCTCCTGTAGAGGCTGTCCCCTGCACAAGTGGGAATCTGGTCATCCCATCTCCAGCCCAAGCTCTGGTGAGCACAGCCTGGGAGCCAGTGCTCCAGACCAATGAGGGAGACGAAGAACCCTCAGAGGAGCCCATTCGACAAGAGGGACACAGGACCCTTTGGGGAGCTCACTTAATCTGATGGGAATGATTCAGTATCTTTGGGGATTCCCCAATCTGATGGAGGAGACCCAAGACCCCTTGGGGGAGACCTAGTCTGTTTGGGGGGGTACCTGGGGAAAGGTCACACAACTCTGTCGGAAACAATGCCATGGGAAACGCCCAATTTGATGGGAGCAGCACAATACTCCCTGGGGAGTCCCCGTCTGACAAGAGAAACACAATACTCTTAGGATTCTGGTATCTGCCCCTACTTCCCAGAAACTGCTCTGCTCAAGATCACCAATGTGACCTCCCACCAGAAAATCTAATGGAGATTTTTCCAGCCCTGTTTAAAAGCCTCCAATGGCTCCCCTCTGCCTTTAGGATAAAGTCTAAGCTCATAATCGTGGCATTCAAGACCTTTTCTCTGGTCGCTGTCACCCCTTTAGCCCCATCTCTCTCTACACTCTACCTCACACTCTATACTCCCACCAGACTGACATACTTGCAGCTCCCCAGGCAGGGCAAATGGCCAGGAACTCTACAGTTTTGTCCACCTGCAGTGTCCTGCTCTCTGGCTAACTCCTCTCCGGTGTCAGGTAAAAGGGATGCTTTCTTTGCACTACCCACACACAAGAGAGGGGCGCCTGCTCTATGCTGCTGCTTATCACACTGAATCCTAACTGCCAATTTACCGCGGATCTCTCAGCCACGTCTGGGCTGGCCACCATCTCAGCCTCTGGTGCTCAATCAACACTGGCTGAATAAAGGAATAAACGGGTTTGTATTCTGGACAGGGGAGCTTCCTCAAAGCACAAAAACTCCCTTAGGACCTCCTCTCGGTACTACCAGCACCTGGAGACCCAGGCAATAGGTACAGGTGTGCAGGTCCAGCACTCAGGGCAGGGCTGGGACCAATGGGGAAGGGTGTGTGTGTGTGTGTGTGTGTGTGTGTGTGTGTGTGTGTGTGTGTAGTGTAGTGTAGTGTAGTTGCTCCTGGAAGTCAGTTTAATGTAGAGAGGCTTTTTCTTTTCCAGGCAGAGTTGGGGTGCCTGGAGAGAAATGAGATCTGTCAGTGGGGGTGTGCAAGTGGGGATGCCCACCTGGTGGGATGTCTACCCGGAAATGCCTGACAATTCCTAAGGTTCCTGGAAGACACCCCCCTACTCCTACTCCCCCCCCCCCCCCCCCCCCCACACACACACACGTTCATGGAGAGTCCTGTAGGAGACCGCCTAGGAGAGGACGAAGACCCTTCACCTCTCCAGCGGCCGGTGCAGCCTTTTCCAGCCAGGGTAGGCGGTTTTGGCCTCAGTCCCGCCGCCAGTCATGCGGGCCTGTTTGGCGGCCTGAGACGAGCGCGTGTCCACGATGAAGCCCCGGGCCCCAGGGCGAGCCCCCGCCAGCACAGCTCGCAGCAGCTCCTCGTCCTCAGCGCAGCGCCTTTTCTGGGGACCAGTCAGGGGCTGGCTGGAACGTACCAGCACCTGCGGACCGGGACTGCGCTCCGGAAGCCGTAGCCACCCAGCCTTGGCTTGGGGACTCCTCTCCCGGAGCCCCGAGGGAGGGTCTACACACTAGGGCAGGTCTAAAGCTGGCAGGGGCAGGCCGGAGCCTAGGGCCTTGGCGGCAGAACTGGCCGGGCGCCGGGCCCAGCCCTGGGTGTGTTGTAGTCAGAGGGGAAAGGGACCCTAAGAGTAGGCCGTGGACGAGTCCAGGGTTGACAAAGAAGGGACTAAGCTCAGGGGGCCCGACCGGCCGGGGGCGGGGCCCGGGATTGGCGAGACTCCGAAACTGGGGAGAGGGGCGGGGTCAGAGTCAAGGAAGGCCGGAGGGGGCGGGGCCTGTTGGAGGCAGGACTGGGCGCAGCCAAAAAGGGTTGGAGCCGGCCGGCTGCAGCCGCGCTGCGAATTGGCCGGACCGGTGCAGAAAAGGGCCAAGGAGGGCCGCAGTTGGTCCAAGAGGCAGAGTCTGGGGAGGGGCGGGCTCACGGTTCCGCTGGGCGCGTGGTGGTAGCTGAGCACAGGGAAGCGGCCTCCCTGGCGGAAGCGGGCGCTGCGCGCCAGGGCACCGTCGTCCACGGAGCGAGGCACGATCACCGCGCGGGGGTAACTGGGGCACACGCTGAAGTCCTCGTTCACCTCGCTCAGCCGCCAAGCGTTGGTCTGCGGCCCAGGGAGAGGCGAAGGCCAGGTGTAGGGCACCCAGTGAGTGTCCGGACCCCATGCCCCTTCCAGGCGCGGCGCTCACACAACCGTGGGCCCCCAGGACCGCACCCACCTCGCGAGCTACTCGCTTGTAGTAGCGTTCGGGTGGGTGGAAGTGCCAGGCGTCGCCCAATCTCAAGCCCTTGGGACGGTAGAAGAACGGAAAGGAAGTGATGACCGATTCCAAGGAGGACAGCGCCTGGGGAAGGAAGTTGGGCGATCTGGGCAAAGTCGGAATCATCTCACCCGCACCCTCCCAGCCCCTTTCGCCCCTCAGCTCCCTCCTCTGCACTTACTCCAGACCACCCTGCGTCCCTTACCATTGGCTACGTTCCAGGGTAACACTGGATGCTGAGTCCCCTTGCGCAGTAGCCCCCGTTTACTCCTCTCGTTACGGAGTAGGGGTAGTTTAGGGGCCTCGGGCGCACTGCTTGTGTACCTCGATGGACCGGGCGATGTCCAGCGACGCTTCCACGCCCTCTATTTCCAGCTGCAGCACTCGGAGGTCCTTACAGCGTAACGTGATGGTGCCGGAGTCGCTTGCGACCCTGGGGATGGACAGGCTTAGGTTTAGTGTCACCCGCCCGTCACCAGGGGAGGAGAAGTGAGTTTCTTAGGACTGGACGTAATGCAAGGGTGCAAGGGCTCCAGCTGCTCTTGCCCTCCCCCCTCTCCTCCCGGAGCCGCAAACTCCCTGACTACGGGGACGCCCCCGCCACGTCTCACCGCTTCTCGATAGAGTCTACGCTACGCAACAGCAGCAGCCACAGCTCTGAAGTCGCCTGGGGCCCTGGCGACAGCAGCAGGTGGTGGCCGGTGAGGCATAGCGTGCCACGCAGTGGGGGTGCCTCCGGACCCCTCAGGAGCTTGGCTTGGGCCCGGCCGGTACGAATCAGGTCCGAGAACTCCATTCCGCCTGGGGTGGGCCTAGGGCCCAGCAGAAAGACTCCAGGAGCGTCAGGCCGGGCAAGCGCGGGCTCCGAAAGGGACAGGAACTAGCTGGGCAGCTGGCGACGCCGGCAGGACAGCTGTTAAGGAGGCCCCTTGGAGGAAGGGATCGAACAGTTTCACAGGAATTCCCCCCTCCTACTGCCAGCACCTCTTAGCGAGGAACCCGGCCAGAACCTGTTAAGGAAACCTCAATTTCATCATCTGTGAAATGGGGAGAATAGTCTTGCTTAAAGCCCGTTACCTCGTGTCTTGGTCGCAGGTGGCACTTAACAATTTTGTTTTTTTTAAACTCAGGTGCTGCCACTCTCGCTGATTTAAAAAAGAAAGAAAAATACCATTTCTTGTACCCTGGTGGAAGGGGTTGGAAAGTGTGGGTGTGAAACTGGGAACTGTCTACTTCCTCCCTCTACATCTGAGGCTGGGTGGGGGAAATCCCTTAGTCCACCTTAAATGCAAGCAGCTGTGTAGCTGGTGCCCCTCCCCCACCACAGCTGGAAGTCGCTGCCTGTGGGCGCCCTCTATGGGGGCCACTTCTGGTTTAGTCTTGCCCTCCGAAGCCTCGACTCGGATCACTCCATCCTTCCACCAAATATGAATTGCCTGTACACTGAACTGGGCCCTGTATTTAGTGAGAGGACCCAAGGATGACTGGAGAAGGTTCTGTTCATTAGGATTTTCAGTCTAGCAAGAGACACACACTTAAGCTGATAAATTACAAGAGTTTAAAGGATTTACTGGAGGACCCATCCATCCATCTATCCATCCATCCAATTATTCTTTCATTTCTTAAATGATGCCTACACTCTGTTAAGTGCTGATTACTAAGAAGAATAAGACAGATTCTTGCGTTCAAAGGGCCTTTTGGTCCATTAGGTTTCACACGTCTAGAGTCCAGGCACACACACACACACAAAACCCTTCTTTCAACACACACACACATTTCATTAAACACACACACAAAGAAAATAAATCATAGGGGGACACCCATAACATAAACATAAAATCGGAATAATCTGTGAAAGGAACCAGACATAAAAGAATACAAATTGTAAAATTCCACACCAGCTGGGATGGGAATTCGTTAGAAATGCAAATTATCAGGCCCCACCCCATATGTCTCTTTTAACAAGCTTTCAGGAGATTCCCATGCACACTAAAGTGTGAGAACCATTGGAAAGTACACAAAAAGGCAAAACTAATCTTTGCTGTCAGAAATTATGGTAACATTACCCTCAGGAGAGTAGTGACAGGCCAGGAGCACTTCCTGGATGCTGGTAACACTCTTGCTTTGTCTGGGTGCTGGGTACATAAGTGCATTCAGTTTGGGAGAATTCAGCAAGGCATGTATTTATGATATGTGAGTTTTTCTGTGTGTATATTTCAAAACAAAATTTTAAAAAGGGAACAGCTCTGGTTGAAGCCCTGGGAGGGACAGGAAGAGAGAGGGTTTAGGAGCCCTTCTACGGCTCTGCCTTTATCCCATATACAGTCCTTAAGGGGTTTCCAAGGGAACCTAAAGTTCCTTAAAGTATAGCTTGAAATCAATCATTGATCTGTCCCAATAGAGAGTCGGTGACTTGTCCAAAGTCTCACAGAGCCAGCACCAGAACCCAGATCTCCTGACTCCCTGGCCAGGGTTCTGGACACTGTTCCTTTGCTAAAAGGCCAGTGTCATGAGTGAGGATGGCGAGGGGGAACAGCTCACCAGCCTCTGTCCAATCCCCACCCCTTAACTTGGGTCTTGGGAAGAAGGCCAAGACTCTAGTGTGGATGATGCTTTTCTCATCCTGGAGCAACTTCCGTTCTGGGAACTGGGTGTCTCCTTCTGGGCAAAGACAATAAAATTCATCCAAGGGGCTGGAGGAACAGGGCTCCTCCTGCCCCCACCCGGATGAGCATCACGTGGCTCCTGGGTTAGCAGGCCAGGAAAATCCCAGCCCTTGCACACTTAGCCTCCCATACCCCTCTATTCACCCAGCCTGACACACTCAGAGAGACCAGACCCACCTTGAACGCTCACCGTCACACATTCCCTGGCACAGTTCCATCACCTTCAGCTCCTGCCACCTCTCCCCAGCAATACTGCCACCCTTTCCCAAATTCCCAGAGCTGCAGCCTTGCCCTGTCACTCACCCCAAATCCACCATGTCCCTGGGGCCACTGAAATTCCAGGCAGTAGGTGAAGAAAATGAAGAGGATGAGGAGGGAGAGAGCCTGGACTCTGTGAAGGCACTGACGGCCAAGCTACAGCTGCAGACACGACGGCCCTCATATCTGGAGTGGACAGCCCGGGTGCAGAGCCAGGCCTGGCACAGGACCCAACCCAGACCCGCACTGGGGGGCCCTGGGACCCTCTGCGGCTTCGACTCAATGGACTCTGCCCTAGATTGGCTCAGACAGGAGCTGGTGAGTCAGGTGGGGTGGGCGGTCTTGCAGAGGGCCTAAGGGCCAGTCATCCTTAGGACCCAAGAACAATGGGTGTGGGGAGGGGTTGAGAATGGACCTCAACTCCAGCAACTGCCTGCTCCTGTTGCTTTGTCCTGGGGCTGAGGAGCCATGAGTGGACTTGTCCAATGTTTTATCCAGGGAGCCTTGCCAAAGCAGGATTCCATCCAATCTATCTTCCACCGACTACTCCTGTGGCTCTGGGGACAGAGCCCTGGCACCAGTTATAGGTGGGGAAGGTATGGCCTCCCCCACTCTGGGAATTGCTATACCTCAAAGATGCAGTGAAGGACAAAAGGAGGCATTGACCACACCGTAGGCAGAATCTGAGGAGGCGAGCATTACATAGGTGGCTCATAACCCAATATGTGCAAACAGAAAGATGTCCAGGCTCCAAATTGGAGATTCCGCTTAGTTGCCCTGGGGTGGGGCCCCAGGCACCTGTATTTGTTTAACAATCTCTCCTTAACTTAGTTTTAGAGCAAGATCTGAGAGACGGGGAGGGATCAAGCTGGGGCGAGAGGGGGTGGGGAGGCCACAGCCTGTGCGAAAACCCAGGGTGTTGACAGGAAGGGAAGAATGACGAAAGTGGCTGAGGACCAGGCCAGCAGTCTCACGCCCCCTCTCGGCCGCAGCGGGAGATGCAGGCTCAGGACCGGCAGCTGGCAGGACAGCTGCTTCGGCTGCGGGCCCAGCTGCACCGGCTGAAGGTGGACCAAGCCTGTCACCTGCACCAAGAGCTGCTGGACGAGGCCGAGCTGGACCTGGAGCTGGAGCCGGGGGCCGGCCTTGCCTTGGCCCCGCCGCTGCGGCACCTCGGCCTCACGCGCATGAACATCAGCGCGCGACGCTTCACCCTCTGCTGAGCCACACCTGCACCTCCTGAGACCTCCCGGGAAGGGGAAAGGAGGGGTGTCCCAGAGGTGCCAGCACCTCGCAAAGCGTGCTGGGAGGGTTGGGAGATCACTCAGCTTTCTGGAAGCATAAAGGCCCCTGCTGCCTTAGCTTGGGAAGAGGGAGTTGGAGGAAGGGGAGAGGCTCGCCGACCCCCAAGCTCTTCAATAAAGACCCTCTCTGCTTCCCGTCAAGGTCTCTGCAGTCATTTATTCAGGCCCAAGGTCATTGTGTGTCATCTGTAGCTGGGACCAGGGATTACACTGCAGGAGAGAAGGCCCAGGTGGAGATGAACAGAGGCACCCCCCTCTCCCCCTAGCTCCTGCTCTATCTCCCTATTTTACCAAGATCAGAGCTGGAAAAGAACTTCAAATCCTAAATCACCCCCATGAAGGTGACCCGTCAATGGGCAACTGATGAATGCAGGACCTGGTGGACCTGGGTTGAAAAGCCAGCTCCACCATGCATTTTCTATCAGATCTGGAGGCGGGCCCCTTAAGCCTGCAACTGTTTCTTTCTCTCTAAACTGGAAATGCTACTTCTCACTCCGCAAATAGTTGGAGATGTCTTAAGTGAGACAATGCACAATAGACACTCCATAAACTTGAACTGTGTCTTGCTTATCCTTGCTATCACCCGTGGTATTAGTACCATTGTGCTGAGGCCCAGAGATGGGCTGTGCAAGGCTCTGTGTCACCGGGTTCTTTTTTTTTTTTTTACATTGTATCTCCTCAGCCTTTGTTTCTGTATTACCCTCTTTGTCTGACTTTCCAACTCAGGCTTCCTCTTCCCCCCACCCATTTCCTGTCTCCCCCTTCCCTCTGCAGCTGAGGTGCAGGCAGCATCAGCTTCCACCTCACAAACCCCAACAATGCTCTGTGGGCTCCCCTCCCCCAACCTGTTCACTAAGTGTAGGTCTGGTGGTGGTGACGGTGACACATTTATGTTTTTCTCCGGGTGGGGCCAAGGCCTCGCTCTTGTGCCTGATAGATGCCACCCAGGGTTCCTCATAACACTGGTGACCTGACACTTAGCCTATGATGGGTGCCACCCTCAACCTGGCCCCAGGGGAAAGGGAGATTCTTGGCCTGCGTGCTGCTTGTGACAAGGTTCCTGTCTCCCGCCTATAATAGAAAGTCCTGCCAGTCAGCTACCTGCACCTGGGTCCCTGGGCAGGCGTGTTTGTCTCCCACTTGTTGCAGGAGATGGTGGCAGGCCCTACATTTCTAACAGGGGCTGTGTCCTTGCCTCGTCCTGAATTAGAAATGTCGTCCTAATTAGTGGGGGCTTGTCCTGTCCTCTGTCCACAACAGGGGCTGTGACTCTGTCGTCTTGAAAACACGGGGTTGTCCTGCCTGCTTCCTTAAACAGATTGTTGTCCAGCATTCTGTCTATAAGAAGGGGGTTATTAGCCTACCCTCTGACTCTAATAAAGCTATCGTCCTGAGCCCTGAGATGGCATGACTGTTGTTTTGCCATAGTTATTTGTTAACCTGACATCTGACTGTAACATAAGGTGGTCTGCTCTCCAATGACTGAACAGGGAGAGCGCTCTCTCCTCTGACTCCAAAGTCCCTCTCTTAGACTGTAATGAAAAGGTCACTCAGCTCTCAGACTGTGACAGCAGTGCCACTTGTCTTTCACCAAAAGCCGAGTGTGTGTCTGCTTGCCCCTGCTCATTGAGATATAAAGGCTGCCCTTGAATCTCTTGTCCAGGTCGCCCCCGGGGGGGGCAGGAGGGAGGTTCCATCAGGTACCCTTTCTTCAGCTCTAAGAGCCCCCCTCCGGTGGGCTGGAGATGTAAAGGACCCCCAGGGGCTGAGGAGCTGGGGGCTATGGCAGCAGGAAGCTTGGGGTGCTGGAGGCTTGTGGTTGGGCTGCTGGGGCCCCGGTTGGCTGCGGAGCCCTTAGGAGGAGGCAGGAAGTCAGGGTGGGACGTGGGCGCGCTAAGACAGGCGGTGGCTACCTCGGCAAGGGGAGCTGAAACTGTGTGTGAGCTACCAGGCTAGGCCAGGAGGACCATGTGAATGGGGCTGGAGGGCTCCTGGGCTGGGCAGGTAAGGAGTACTGGGAACAGGGGTCTAGGACTGTGGTGGGAGGACCGACTGGGGGAGGGTGGTGCTGCACCCGGGCATGGGGCGCGGCTCCCTGGGTATTCAGCAGCCCTACAGGCGGGGCAGGGGGATAGAAAAGCCTCACTAGAGGTCAGGTGGGCGGCGTGCGGTACAGCTGGAGGCCCCCTTCCCTACGTAGCTCTTGCCTCTCGCCTCTGCCACGCTGTCTGCACTGGTCCCTCCCTCACTGGGAGCATCTTCTTGGAGATCTGGCGCATGTACTGTCAGGTGTTGAAAAGGCCTTCAGAAATCCCCAAGTCCAGTCCCTGATCCCATTGATGGATGAGCCTCCTGAGGCCCAGAGAGGGCAAACGCCCCCTCCTTGCAGCCACTCAGCAAGGCAGTGGCAGAGTCAGGCCCTGGGAGAGGGTAGTGGCCTAGGCTAGGACTGCCCCCCACCGCACTGGGCAGGGTGATGATGGTCAGTCTTGAGTCAGGGGATCCAGGAATCCTGCTGATGGCTGGGACAGACCCCAGTGACAAGCATCTTCTGAGAGAGAGAGAGAGAGAGAGGGATTGAGAGAGAGGGATTGAGAGAGAGGGATTGAGACAGAGGAGTCACCCAGAGCATCCAGATGGACACGTGACAAGTGATTTTAGCCTCAGTGACCAGCAGTGCTGGAGAGCCTGGGGTGTCTCCTATTGGGAGCATGTGGATGCGGGAGGGTGTATTTATCATCTGGGATGGGGCCTCCAGGGTGGAAGCATCTGACCAGAGGCTGGGAAGTTGAAGGAGAGAGAATGGAAAGGAAAGGGCAGAGGAAAGGCTATTTTTATCCCAGACAGGGGCACAGTCGGCCCTGGGTAAGGAACGTCCACGCTTCCATCTGGAAAGTTGCCATTCCTGCCCCTGCCAAGTGTCACAGGATGTCCTTCCCCGCCCCCCCCCTCCTTGCTCTCTCTGGCCTCAGCACCCCCCCCCCCTCCACTTGCATGTACAGGGCCAGCTGGTACTGCAGAAACCCCAGGAAGGTGGAGGCCCAGGTAGGCATAGTCAGCTACCTGCCCACCCCCTCACTTTCTAACTCTGAGCCTTCAGTTTATGGGGGGCATCCCCGTGTGAGCCAGACTTTCCAGGGTCCCCCTACCCCACCCTCCACTGCTGGAGTTTTCCTTGACACACGATTTCCACCTAGTTAGTGTGTCCCAGCCTTTCTCTCGTCCCCAGGCCCGATGCCTGTAGCCTTTTGTGCGGGCTGGAGAACATGCTGGCTCTCCTTGTGCCTTGGGGGGGGGGGGGAACCCATCCGCACCCTGGACCTGCACCCCCTCATTCTGCCAGCATGTGCTGAGAGATGACGCAGGACCCCTCGCCCTCCAGGCTCAGGGACAGAGGTTCTTCTCAAAGGGTAAAGGGCCAAGGGATGGGGCAAGAGAATGAGATAAGGGCTGAGACTACCGAAGACTTCCCTTGGGTGATCTGGAAGGCTCCCTGGAAGAGTCAACACAGTTCTGAGAAGGACAAAGGCCCTTTTTGGAAAGCACCTATGACAGGAGCCAAGGTCACTGTCCCTGGTTTCTGTTTCTTGGGTACCATGAGGGTAGCGCAAAACCAAACACCAGAGAGTGGATGGGTATGGTGTAGTGCAAAGAACATAGGTTTCAGGAACAGGCCAACCCAGGAACAATTCCGGGGCTGGCATTTCCTCAAATGGTATTGCCTTCGCCTCTCCAGACTCCAAACTCCAGATCATTAATCTGCAAAGAGGCAATAATCAATTTCTCCCTTACAGACTGTTTGTGGGGCCTGTCATGTGCCCTGGGTTGTACTTGACACACAGTAGGTGCTTAACGGAGGTTAGGCAGTCCCTCCTCCTGTACATGGTGCACCAAAAGGAGGGCTGTTCACACCCAGAATTACGCCTACTCAGCACCTTGGCAGGCCAGTGAACCCCGTCCCCTCACACTTGTGGTATAGCTTTGCAAATGAGCTTGTTTCCTGTGTATGGTGGGTGTGAGAATTCTAGGCTGAGCCACAGGGTCTACCTTAGAGGAGAGTCCCCCCAACAGCTTCAACACACACACACACACACACACACACACACACACACACACACGCACTCCCTATCCCAAACACCAGACATATCATCAGACATTGTGTGTGTGCATATGTGGGCAGAAGCAGAGTCAGGGTCTCCACACACAACACACATTGGATCTTACAAGGCTATACATCCCCCCACAGGGTGATGACTTCAAGGCCAAGCTCCGTTTAGTGAAAGCAATGCTGAGGGGAGCTGGGTGTGAGGGTGGGATGGGGGCAGGCAAGACCAAGATACCATCATCCAGGGATGTGGCCAAACTCCAGTGTTGGCTTAAAGTGCCTGGTGCTGCGTTTCCAACACTTGTTCTGAAGAACAGCAGTTCACGGGGTGCCTGGGTGGCTCAGTCGGTTGGGTGTCTGAATTCAGCTCAGGTCATAATCTCACAGTTTGTGAGTTTGAGTCCCTTGATGGGCTCTGTGCTGACAGCTCAGAGCCTGGAGCCTGCTTCGGATTCTGCGTCTCCCTCTCTCTCCACCCCTCCCCTGCTCATGTTCTGTCTCTCTCTCTCTCTGTCTCTCCCTCTCAAAAATAAACATTAAAAAATATTAAACAACAACAACAACAGCAATAAAACACCAGTCTCATGAAGCACCTGGAGAGAAAATGGTCTTGGGGCCAAATCCACATGGCCTCAGCTACCAACCAGCCCAACCCATGTTAATTTCATAGTCAATGTTAGCTTGTAAAAGCTTTGAAAGTTCCCCCAGAGTAGGGGCCTGATTGATTTTGTCCAACTCATCATTTCCCAAACTTCTTTGGTCACAGAACCTTTTCTCCCCCTGATCATCTATTCCACGCCTACTTTTCTTGTGATAGGGAGAGGAACAGAAGAGTAGGCTGTACGGTGAATCCTCCTCGAATGATCGTATCTCTTGGCAGGGTTTTTGCATCGGTGGTGGGGTTTTTTTTGTTGTTTTTTTTGTTTTCCAATGACAAGATTAGCACACGGCTGTTACAAAAAATTCAAACAGTACAGAGGCATGAAGAGAAATATAAGAAACACAGCCCCCTCCAACCTCACTTCTGGGATGTGTTCACCGCGAACAGTTTCCAGAGTTTCCTATGTGTGGCTGCTGACAAGTGTCGTGGTTAGAAGCCCAGGCTCTGGAGGTAGACCAAGGTTCAAATCACCACTCTACCACTTACTTATTTGTTATGAGGCCTCAAACAAATCGTTTTACCTCATTTGTGCCTCAGTTTTTGCATGTGTAAAATGGGGCTCATTATAGCATTTACTTGATAGGATTAGTATGAGAATTACATGGAAACATGCAAATAAAGTATTAGCACAGAACCTGGCTTGAAAGAATCCCCGTATAGATGCCCATTTAAATGCAAATAGGCTTCCATTCTACATTCTGTTCTGTAACTTGCTCGCCATGTTTTTTGGTTTTGGGTTTTTTGCTTGCAATGTTATAACTGGGATGTCTTTCCATGTCAATAGACGGTCCTTCTCTCTTCAACAGCTTCAGCTAACCGTTCACTTGGTAAATGGGTAATGGTGGTGATTTTGAAATGCTACTTCCTGACAAGTATTGCTGTTTTGCGTTGCCAGTGTTGTTGTGAGTCATAGACATTACCAATCAGTAAGCTGAAGACAGGCCTATGGCCTCCTGGGAAAATGGAGTGATCTGCCAGAGGGGCACCCACCTCTGTCAGAGAGGGCAGGGCCAAAAGGACAGGAACCTCTTGATCTGCTCACCTCTGTGTCACCAGCGCTAGAACAGAGCTTGGCACAGAGAGATATCCGTGCAACTTTTGTCAGTAGGCTGACCAGTTAAGAAGATTGTCCCTCCATGGGGCACCTGGGTGGCTCAGTTGGTTGAATGTGTGACTCTTGATTTTGGCTCAGGTCCTGATCTCAGAGTTCATGAGATCGAGCCCCGCATCGGGCACCCGCTTGGGATTCTCTTTCCCTCTCTCTCTGCCCCTCATCTGCTTGCACGTGCTCTCTCTCTCTCTCTCAAAATAAATGAACATTAAAAAAGAAAGAAAGAAAGAAAATTGTCCCTTCTCTAACTCACCAACAGAGGTCTAAGCCCAAAGCTCTGGCTCATGTCGTAGCATTTCCCAAAATATGGCCTGTGCACCACCGATGTAGGTGACTGATATTAGGGGGTAATGAATTTGAATTTACAGATGATATTATGAATTTGTGTTAATGTATCCTGATTTCTGTTTATGGATGGTGATACTGATTTTCCATTTATGGTAGATAAATATATTCCATTTTAGGTAAATATATTCAAGGTGAAAAGGTGGTCTATGGAAATGCTCAAAATCACAAAGGAAAAGGAAAATAATTGATAATAGCTAATATTAGCGTTTAGACTGGAAAATGTTTAAGGCTGGTGTAACGAAACGCTCATGTTAGCCACGAATAATAGTTAGAGTTGACCTTTAAACAACAGGGTTGTTGGGCTCCCACCCCACGCAGTCGAAAATCTGCGGTGTATAACGTTCAGCTGCCCAAAGACTTAACTACAGTTGACCCTTAACTACATACAGTCAGGGGCGCTGACTACCCGCATAGTCAAAAATACCTGCACTGGGGTGCCTTGGTGGCTCAGTTGATTAAGCGGCCGACTTCGGCTCAAGTCACGATCTCATGGTTCATGAGTTTGAGCCCCACATTGGGCTCTGTGCTGACAGCTCAGAGCCTGGAGCCTGTTTCAGATTCTGTGTCTCCCTCCCTCTCTACCCCTCCCCTACTCACACTCTGTCTCTCTCTCTCAAAAAAAAAAAAAAAAAAAAAAACATTCAAAGAAAATCCTGGTATAACTTTGATTCCCCCTAAGACTTTACTAATAGCCTACTGTTGACTAGAAGCCTTACTGATAACATAAACAGTTGGTTAACACATATTTTGTCCATTTTTATTTATTTATTTTTTATTTAAAAAAAATTTTTTTTAATGTTTATTCATTTTTGAGACAGAGAGAGACAGAGCATGAATGGGGGAGGGGCAGAGAGAGAGGGAGACACAGAATCGGAAGCAGGCTCCAGGCTCTGAGCCATCAGCCCAGAGCCTGACTTGGGGCTCGAACTCACGAACTGCGAGATCGTGACCTGAGGTGAAGTCGGACGCTCAGCCGACTGAGCCACCCAGGCGCCCCAATTTATTTTTTATTTTTAGAGAGTGAGCACAAGCAAGGGAGAGGGGCAGAGGGAGAGAGAGAGAGGAAGAGAGAGAGAGGGAAAATCTTTTTTTTTTTTAAGCTTATTTATTTACTTTGAGAGAGAGAGTGCAAGTGAGGGAGGGGCCGAGAGAGAGAGAGAGAGAGAGGGAGAAAGAGAGAATCCCAAGCAGGCTCCACACTGATGGTGCAGATGTAGTACAGATGTAGGGCTGGAACTCACCAACTGCAAGATCATGACCTGAGCCGAAGATGGACGCCCAACGGCCTAAGCCACCCAGGTGCCCGGAGAGAGAATTGTAAGCAGGTTCCACCCTGAGCAGGGCTTCTATCTCAGGGCTCAATGCTATGACCCTGGGATCATAACCTGAGCTGAAATCAAGAGTTGGATGCTCAACCCAATGAGCCACCCAGAGGCTCCAGATTAACTTATATTTTGCATGTTATATGTTTTATACATTGTATTGCTACAATAAAGGAAACTAGAGAAAAGAAAGTGTTATTAAGAGAATCATAAGGAAGACAGACCACCTGGCTGGCTCAGCCGGTAGAGCATGCGACTCTCGATCTTGGGGTTGTAGCTTCGAGCCCCATGTTGGGTGTAGAGGTTACTTAAAAATAAAATCTTTGGAAAAAAAAAAGAAAGACAAAGAAAATCATAAGGAAGAGGAAATACACTTATAGTACTCTACTGTAAAATATCCACACATAAGTGGAGCCCCACGGTTCAAAGCCCTGTTATTCAAGGGTCAGGTGAACTCTCATGTACGCAGTTCTCCCTATGTGCCAAGCACATGCTAAACGCTTTATTTATGGGATCATCTATATCTCACATATAATGCTTACAACAGCCCTCCGTGGAGATCCTGTTTTAGTTCCCATTTTGCAGATGAAGGAATGGAGAGAGGCTCAGAGAGGTTTAGTAACCTGCCCAGAGGCCCTCTGCCATTACGGTCAAGCCACTCTCAGTTTCGTGAGAATAAATTCATCTTGTTTGCATTTAAGAGAAAGCTTATCTTTTTTGTTCTCTGTGGTTTAAAAAAAAACGGGGGGTGTTATATCGCAAAGGAACTCAGGACACATCCCTGTTCTATCCGTTAGAAATTATTTACCATGCCTACCAACCCTGATTCCTAAGTACCATGATGAGGGTTCTGCGTAGGCCTCCATAGGCAAGGCTCAACCGTGCTAACAACCAAACCTTGGTCAAAGGAAAAGGCCAAGAAAATGTTTTAAATGATTCCTGACAGATTTTGCCACAAGGTGGCCCAAAGTACCACAATGGTCTGCATTGGAACAGCCTGTCTGCTCTTGACCAAGAATTCCTGGCAAGAAGCTGGCACACATTTTGGACAGAATGTTCAATAAATGAATAGGTTTACAGTTTAGGGGAGAAAAAGTGTTGCCCTTTTTTTTTTCTTCTTCAAGGGGACAAAACACATTCTAGGCAGCCAGGCGAGATAATGTCTATGGAGTTGATAAAGGTGAACAGGTTGGCAAAAATCAGAACTCACAGTGATATGAGCCCTAAACAGCCCTGGGTTTAGACAATCCAGTCCAGGAGCTGCACAGAGCCTGGGATTTTTGATCAGTTCTACACAGTGGGAGCAGGGCCACTGCTGCATGTGTTGGGCACTATGCTGAGGGTCATGAAGGGGTGGGGACTGACATCTAGCCCTCGCTCTACTCTCCAAGTTTGAAACCCCAGGGAGGGGTGGCTCTTTATAATTGGCACAAAGTGCTCTGTGGACCATGGGCAGCTTTGAATTTGACCGAGAACATTACAGACCCTAGTCAGAGGAGGTCTAGATCTATAAAATTCCTGCTATTGACCTCGAATTCTGGAGTTGGGAGAAGAGAATGTCCTGTTTCACTCACCCCAGAATCTGCCCTCATTGCTGGTGCTGAGAGCCCTGGGGATTCTCTGGATCTGTTTTGTCTTCATCTTCTTTTCCTTTCTTTCAGACAATGAGACATTTATATTAAGATTTAATTTTGATTTTCTTTTTACTGGCCTCGTTTCTTAACCTGATTAGATTATTTTGGCTACCCAGTAATCTTTGTCAAACTAAGACCAGAAGGATGGGACCCACATTGTGTATAAATAGATGTATGCATATATGATCTCACAACTACACAGGGACAGGCACAAACTATACATACGCCCATTCTGTGATACATCCATCTGCACAAACAGCCTTGGACAAGCCCATGGGTATGCACACATAAGCACGATGTTCACAGAATCATCTGCCTTCATATACGCAGACTTGCATTCACCAATTGGCTAAATGTACACTCAGAAACATGCATTCTAGGTGTAAGGAGAATCGTCTTGCAGAAAAAGGCCTTTGTTAACAGCACAATGATCAAAGTTTTGATGAAGAGCAGTTCCCCACCCTGTCAGACCTCCTCCCCTGCCCTGTTTCCTCCATGGCCCCTCAGGATCCTCCACCCTCTTTAGAGGACTTCCCAAGGAGTAAAGAGTAGAGGAGAATACCTTGGTAGGTAGGGTCCTTATCTGAGTTTCGCCTCTGCCTAGAGTCCTCATGTGCTATTGGGAAAATCACTTAACCTCTCTGATCTCCCAGAGTCTCCACCTTTAAAACAAGGCTGATAAATTACACCAGTGCTTCTAAGCTCTTCCCTCCCAGGCTCCTTTGCCCTTTTTCCCTGTTGTAGTCCCCTCCCCCCCCTCCCCCCCCGCCCCCCAGGACTCATGGTTTTCAAGTTACTTTGTTTAGGTACTCATTTTCTTGTTTTCTAATTCAAATTTTAATCAGAGACTTAATCAAGTATGCATTGAAGAAACCATCATATAATTTGTCAAACTAAGAAACAAATTATAGTGCAATTTCCCTTCAGGTTTTTGAAATACTGAAATAATCTGCAGGCCTCCAGCATCATCCTGGGGCCTCCCAGAAACATGGAGCTCCCAGTAGCTGGGAGCCACTCACCAAAATCCTCTCTGGCATTGTCGGACCCCAAGGTCTCATGATGGCTGCCAGGCCCTACACCCCACAGCTTAGACTTTTGTAGAGGGCTCGATGTGCTACCTGCTGCTGGAGGCCCCCAGGAGCACAGGACAAGCCACAGAGGAAATTCTGGGGTCAGATTCCCCAGAAGAGTTAGAGTTCCTTTTGGCTTAATCAGGACAGGTTTGACTTCTTCCCCATTCCTGACTCCAGTATATATTTTTATATATTTTTAAATGTTTATTAATTTTTATTTTTTAATGCTTATTTATTCTGAGAGAGAGAGAGAGAGAGAGGATGAATAGGGGAGGGACAGAGAGAGAGAGGGACAGGGAATCTGACCGAAGTGGGCTCTGTGCTGACAGCAGAGAGCCTGAAGTGGGGCTTGAACCAAGAACTGTGAGATCGTGACCCGAGCTGAAGTCAGACGCTCAACCGACTGAGCCACCCAGGTGCCCCAATTTTTTTTTTTTAAGTAGGCTCCATGCCTAATGAGGGCCGGACACGGGCCAAACTCGCAACGCTGAGGTCAAGACACAAGCTGAAATCAAGAGTCTGATGCTTGAAGCACCTGGGTAACTCAGTGGGTTAAGCATCTGACTCTTGATTTCAGCTCAGGTCAGGATTTCATGGATTCGTGAGTTTAAGTCCCGCATCTGGCTGACAGCACAGAGCCTGCTTGGGTCTCTCTGTCTCCCTCTCTCTCTGCTCCTCCACCTACTTCAAAATAAATATACTTGAAAAAAAACCTTTTTTTGAGGAAAAAAAAGTCTGGGGCATCTGAGTGGCTTAGTCGGTTGAAAGCCCAACTTTGGCTCAGGTCATGATCTCACAGCTTGTGAGTTCGAGCCCCGTGTCGGGCTCTGTGGTGACAGCTCGGAGCCTGGAGCCTACTTCAGATTCTGTCTCCCTCTCTCGCTGCCCCTCCCCTGCTCATGCTCTGTCTCTCTGTCTCTCTCAAGGATAAATAAACATTAAAAAAAAATTTGTTTTAATGAATAAATGTTGAATTTAAAAAAAAAGAAAAAGAAAAAGGAAAAGGAAAAAAAAAAATGTCTGAACCTTAACTGACTGAGCCACCTAGGCGCTCCTGGCCCTAGTAACTAGGGATGTCAGGTCCTCTCTGGTAGGCCCAGATTTAGTCCATGATATAGATCCTGTCTGCATGCTGTCCTGGACCGTGGCCCAAGGCCCTGTGGCTCTTTTCCCTTCCCCGCGTGACTCCGGCCTGGACCAGGCACCAGCTTCCAGCCCTGTGATCTCCAGCCTGGATTCCTTCTGGCCCCTCCACCGGCTTCTCCTTGCTATCGCATCCAAATTCATCCCCTTACCTCAACCCCAAACTTTTCTCATCTGTCTCTTACCCTTTTCTGAAGCCTCTGAGAATGTCAGCCTAGATGGGCCCTACGATCTCAGTCCAACTCCGTCTGATGTTGGCGTTCTCTTTACAGTACAATCAACCTGTGATCTTCCAAGGCCTGTTTGAATATCACAAACCATGCGATGCTCACGGCCTCACCCATAGCTCATCTCCTCTTTGGCTGCTTCCAGATTGATATCAGGGCTTCTCTGGAGGCGTTTGCTGCTCATTAGTTCCTAGCCATAATAAAATTAGCTGTCAAAAAGCCATTTACAGCCACAGATGGGTAGACTCTGGTTGAGCAGGATTTCTCGAATGTCTCTCCCTCACACTCCAGGACTCCTCACAGGAGCAGGGAGAGTGAATGTGTATCCTTTTCCTTGAAAGTCTCTTGATTTGGCTTAAAGTTCCATGTACATTTTACATTTTCCTCCACAATAGGTCTATGTTTGTTCAACTCTGAATAAGGTCAAGTAACACTCATGTTCTGAGAAGACACACACCCATGACTTCTGGTATCCATGAAGGGTCCTGAGTATCTCAGTTTGACAAACATGACTTTCAAGGGAGGCCTGGGTGGCTGAATCGTTTAAGCGTCCAACTCTTGATTTTGGCTCAGGTCATGAGCTCATGGTTCCTGAGATTGAGTCCTGCGTCAGGCCCTACACTGACAGTGTGGAGCCTGCTTGGGATATTCTCTCACCCCCTCTCTCTGCCCCTCCCCAACCCCCCCCCCAAAATAAACTTTTTTAAAAAAAAAAGAAAGAAATAAAAGAAACATTGGATTATCTACCAATTCCATTCTCCCATCCTCCAAAGTAGGGCCTGGGAGGGCAAAATGAGCAGTGGTGGAAGTCTTTCTAAGCTCTAAACTAAGCTAACATTTGTGCAAGCTTATGAGAAAGGGATACTAAGACCCCTCTGACAGAAAAGGAAAAGTGAAGCTTCGGAAGAATGATTTCAGCAGTCATACAGTAAGCGTCAGAACTGGGGTTTGAATGTAGGTCTCTCTGATTCTGAGGCCCGTCTTCGAGTTTTTTGTTTTGTTTGCTTGTTTATTTTTTAAGATTTTATTTTCAAGTAATCTCTACACCCAGCGTGGAGCTTGAACCCACAACCCTGAGATCAAGAATCACATGCTCCACCAACGGAGCCAGCCAGGCATCCTGAGTCTTTTTTTTTTTTTTTTTTTGAATTGAGATACAATTGACATGTGTCCTTAAGTCTTGCAAACCAAAAAAATCTCCACTACCCTCCCTCCACTTCTACTTGGTCCCAGCATGGATTAGCATCTCCAGCTTTGTTCTGTCCCAAATAGGTTGTGTGAGGTATTTTTTTTTTTAAGTTTATTTATTTTTGAGAGAGAGAGAGAGAGAGAGAGGATCTTAAACAGGCTCCACTCTCTGTGCAAAGCCCAACGTAGGGCTCAAACTTCATGAACTGTGAGATCATGACCTGAGCTGAAATCAAGAGTCGGCTGCTTAACTGACTGAGCCACCCAGGCGCCCCTAGATGGGGTGAGTTTAAGCAGGCTTCTCCGGGCCTGCTTATCTAAGGCTCAGTTTGCTCATCTAAAATCAGAAGATAGACTTGGTGGCTTCTAAGATCCTGGAAGACGGGATGCATCAATCCTCCGCATACTAGTCAACATTTATTAACGACAACTAGTTCTGGGTGCTGGAGCATTTAGGCAAATAAAGCACAGCTTCTGTTCTGGATGAATCCACCGTCTCATCAAGGGAGTGGGAAATGCAGTGCGACCGACACATAAAATCAGTCCAGTCATGATACTCCGTGCTAAGCTGACAACTCTGTTTGAGTGGAGTGTTGGAGGAGGGCTTCACAGAGTAGGTGATATTTGAGCTGAGCCTGGAAGGTTGAGTTAGTTCAGTAGGTAGACAAGAGAGCATTCAAGGTAGGGGAGCCACACGTGCAAAGGTATGGAGTAAGAAAATAGCATGGGGTGTTTGGAGAAGGCAAGAGTAGATAAAAATGAAGGCTGTGTGAGTGTGAGTGTGAGTGTGAGTGTGAGTGTGAGTGTGTGTGTGTGTGTGTAGCAGAATAGACCATGGAGGTGGATTTGATCTTGATATTAAAGGGTCTTGAGTGGTTAATTTTATCTGAGGACTGGTGATTTCTAAGCAGTTTGGAGAAGCAGCCCCAGGAAGGAGATGCTCTCAGGACTCCTGGGGGCTTCACAATGAGGCGTCCAGTCTACTCTGTTTCAGGCAGAACAGCCCCACTTTTACCTGTTTTATCTATGAGGTTCTGCGTTCTGCTTGATTTCCATCTGACAAAAAGTTTCCACTGCTTAAGCAAGCAAACAAATAGAAAAGTTATGGTCAATAGTGTCGCTGAAGGTTTTTCTGCTGGTGAGAATCAGAAAGAACCCTCTGAAGGAGACTTGTTGCGGGGGGGTTGAGGGGGCTGGGGCCTGACCGCTGACATTAGGGAGCAGGAGTCTGCCATTTGGCTGGCTTCCTTGGCTAGAAAGGGGGATTGTAAATAGGAGGTGGGGTGTACACACCTCTCTGGTAGGGGAAGATGAAAATTCAGGTCTCCTCCACGGCCTGGGGAAGTGTGTGAACTTTAGTAGGTATTCCTCCAACATGGGGGATGGGCAGAGAGAGAGAGAGAGAGAGAGAGGGTTGGGGGAGAGGCAGGAAGTGGGCAAGTAGGCTAACAAAGGTAGCTGTGGCGGTTTGCCCACCCCAGGTGGGAGGGCGGGGCCTAGGGCTCAGTGGGGGCCCATGTGTGACTTTACTTGTGGCCTGGGGGCTCAGAGGGAGCACCAGTCTGGAGCTAGGACCTCATTTCAGCTTTTCTGTGGCTGGTGAATGGGGGATGGGGGCCTGACAATCTCAGGTACTTGTGGAAATTCCCAGGGCAAGGCCCTAGGATGTCTGATGTCCAGGAAGTAGATCTTGGGGGAGCCCCTTCAGCCCCCTCTCCATTCCCCCAGGGACCATGGGCTGTAGCTGCAGCTCAAACCCTGAAGATGACTGGATGGAAAACATCGATGTGTGTGAGAACTGCCATTACCCGATAATCCCACTGGATGGCAAGGCCACGGTAAGAGGCAAGACAGGGGACTGACTTGGCAAGGGAGTCTGGTGGAGGACACAAACCAGGAGAAAGAAACCACCACTGGAATAACAGAGTGGTCTTCTCCCCTTGGAAACAGAAAGGAAAGGAGGCTGAGAGAGGGGAAGGGACTCTTCTGAGTAGCTGGTAAATTCAGGGACAAGACCCAGCCAAGCTGGAGAAGTGAGAACAGTGGGGAGGGGAGCCAGTATCTGACCAGTCTTTTGCTCTCTGACCCCATTTTCACCCCCCACCCTACAGCTGCCCATGCGGAATGGCTCTGATGTGAGGGATCCACTAGTTACCTACGAAGGCTCCAATCCCCCAGCCTCACCATTGCAAGGTGACCTCACAACCAGTGGGGCCTGAAAGTTAAGGCCTGTGGATCCTTGGCTCTTGTCTCCCATCTCCCTATCCACTCTCTACCTTGTCTTGCCTCTCTTGTTCCTGATCTTCTTCGCTGCCCTGTAACTCTTGAACTCTGTGCTTCCAGCCTATCCAGGCTGGTTCTCCCTGACCCCCACCCCCACCCCTGTCTTTACAGACAACCTGGTTATCGCTCTGCACAGCTACGAGCCCTCTCACGATGGAGACCTGGGCTTCGAGAAGGGTGAACAGCTCCGTATCCTGGAGCAGTGAGTGTCCTCTCCACGCCACCCATCCTTGCCCCACGGGAGCGTGGGAGGGAGCAGGGATCCCTGTACCGCGAGGCCCCTGAGTGGCATGCAGCGGGAGCCCTTGGGACAAAATGGGAGGCTCCGGAGTGCCGGGCTGGAGGCTGGGGTGTCATGGTGTAACTGGGGGCTTTGAAGGTTTCCAGCCGAATCCAAGGCCAGGCCGACCCCACTGACTGCCTCTGTCGCGCAGGAGCGGCGAGTGGTGGAAGGCGCAGTCCCTGACCACAGGCCAGGAAGGTTTCATCCCCTTCAACTTCGTGGCCAAAGCGAACAGCCTGGAGCCCGAACCGTAAGTGGGGACTCCTCGTGGCGAAGGATGGGAGCAGAGGAGGGGTGCTAGGGGGTAGTGGTGAATGCTTGAGGGCGATGGAGGAGGAAGTGACCAACAACACAAGACTGCCTTCGCTTCTGCCTTGCGCAGCTGGTTCTTCAAGAACCTGAGCCGCAAGGACGCGGAACGGCAGCTCCTGGCGCCCGGGAACACGCACGGCTCCTTCCTGATCCGGGAGAGCGAGAGCACCGCGGGTGAGCGGCTGGGCGGGGCCGCGGGGGCGGGGGCGGGGCCGGGGCGGCCCGGGAGCTGGACCGCGTCTCCGAGGTGTGTGCCGCGAGATCCCAGGGAAGGGGCGCGGGACTAGGGGCGCCCTTCGCAGGGCGCACCCGCTCCCTCTTTTTGCATTCGTTCACCCATTCTTTCACCCAGGATCGTTTTCACTGTCCGTGAGGGACTTCGACCAGAACCAGGGAGAGGTGGTGAAACATTACAAGATCCGTAACCTGGACAAAGGCGGCTTCTACATCTCCCCCCGCATCACTTTTCCTGGCCTGCACGAGCTGGTCCGCCATTACACCAGTGAGCCCCGGCAGGAGCCCCTCCGACGTGCGCCTGAGGCGCCTTCACCTGTGCCCCACCAGCCTGCCTCCCCTAAGCTCCTCTGGGCGGGAGGGGGGGGGGGTACCCTCCGCCGATCTCTCAGTGCGCTCCTTCATTCCCCGCAGTGGGTGAGGTGCGGCACCCGATAGCCCAGGTGTCGGGTGACAGCCTCACACCTCCCCTGCCAGTCTATTTCTCCTTGGCCAAGTGGGGACTGAGTGGGGGCACCGAGTCCCGCCGTATTGACAACCCTAACCCCCCTCCCTTGTCCTCGCAGATGCTTCGGACGGGCTGTGCACGCGGTTGAGTCGCCCCTGCCAGACCCAGAAGCCCCAGAAGCCTTGGTGGGAGGACGAGTGGGAGGTTCCCAGGGAGACGCTGAAGCTGGTGGAGCGGCTGGGGGCTGGCCAGTTCGGGGAGGTGTGGATGGGTGAGTGAAGCCTTCAGGGACTGCGGGGGAAGGGGAGAAGGGGAGGCTTCCGCTGAGGTCGTGAGAGTCCCCAGAGAGTGTCCAGGCAGCTACGTGGCTCTGGGTGCTCGGGCTCCCAGTGACTCCCCAGCCCCTCCCCGCCCCAGGGTACTACAACGGGCACACAAAGGTGGCAGTGAAGAGCCTGAAGCAGGGCAGCATGTCCCCCGACGCCTTCCTGGCCGAGGCCAACCTCATGAAGCAGCTACAACACCAGAGGCTGGTCCGGCTCTACGCGGTGGTCACCCAGGAGCCCATCTACATCATCACGGAATACATGGAGAATGGTGGGTGCCACCACTGTCATCGACCGCTGGGGGGCGCTGACATTCCCTCTGCTCCTGAATAGAGGATGGAGGAGATCTGCCATTTCACCGGGCTCAGGACTGAGGGTTTCTTGTTTTTCTGGGCCTCTAAAGAGTCACCACCAGGGACAAGAAGAGGGTGTGATGTCTGAGCCTGTCTAGGAGCACAGGCTAAAGTGCTCTGGAAGAGCTCTGGAAGGCTCTGGAAGAGCTTTGACTTCTCATCTTCCCTGACCTGCAATCCTGTTTGCCTTTTTCAAAGCTCTACCTTGATCTCAGGATGCTTGATTTCAAACGAGTGCGTCCCTAGCCCCATTTCTCTCTTCCTTTTGACCCAGAGCCTTGGGAGGGCAGATCTGCCCCAAATCCCTCTCTTTCAGTTCTAGGTGAGCCCCTTGCCCTCCTTTGGACAGACTGAGAGCCCCCAGGGAGGTGGATAGAAGTTTCTAGGTCCACCTTTGCCACCAATTTGCTGTGTGACTCAGGCCAAGTCCCTGTCCCATCCCTGGTGCTCATTTTCCCCAAGTGTAACATCAGAAATCTAAACGGGCTCACCCAAAAATAATTTAGAGTAGTCCTTAAGGGTTCTAGGATCTGACTGCCTGTATTAGAATCTTGCCTTCGTGATTGTGTGGCCTTGGGCCCATCACTTCACTTCCCTCTGCTATGGCTTCCTCATCTATAAAATGGTGGTAGTAATGCTACGGTAACTTTTTCATAGGGCCTTTGTGAGGATGAAAGAGTCAGTGTATGTAGAGCAGACAGAATAGTGTCTGTTCAATAAATTTGTTGTCATCTGGCTCAGATTCTTTGGGAGTATAAGATCTGTCACTCTTTTGGCTAGTGGATTCTGGAAGTGGCAAATAGGTTTTACCATGTGGGCCAACTTCAGATGGTAGTTGCTTGGAGTTCTGTGTTGAGGAGGATGCTGAGGCTCATTGGAAGTAAGTGGTGGGGTTGATTACCAGCATCTGCCATGGACCAGATGCAGGAGCGGCAGTTCATGCCATGTATTTACTGTGTCTGGGTGAGGCTTTTATCTTTGGTGACTAATTCAGCACTCATAACAGGACACTTAGGTTGCTGCCGTCTTTAAATGCTTACTTATTTATTTTGAGAGAGAGAGAGAGAGAGAGCAGGGGAGGGGCAGAGAGAGAGAGAATCCCAAGCAGGCTCACACTGTCATTGCAGAGCCTGATGCAGGGCGGGATTCCACGAACCGTGAGATCATGACCTGAGCCGAAATCAAGAGTCAGACGCTTAACTGACTGAGCCACTCAGGCACCCCCGGTTGCTGCCATCTTTACCCAGGCTTTTAATCTCTTGAGAAGGGCTAGCAATTACTAGCTCCGTTCTAGTAGCTTCCATCCCTGGTCATCTCCTAGTCACCCTCTATTACCAGATGTGGTCCCTCAGGCCCCCAGGCACCTCTTTCCATACTCCATTGAATACATTCAGCACACATTTATCACTGCTTACTTTGGGCTAGGCACTGGGAGCACGAATGGACAAAACAATGTTCCTGCTATCAGGGAAAACTCATTTTAGTTATGTGGCATAAACTCTAGGAAAACCAGAGTTTCGCCATGGGAAAATTCCAGCATGCCATGGGGAATGTAGATAATGACGCAATTTATTAGGCCTGGTAGGACCTAGAGAGGCTTCCTAGAGGAATAGTCTTGCTGGGCCATGAAAGAAAAGTAGAATTTTTAGCAGGCAGAGATGGGACAAAAGAGACTTTGGGGTGAGAGCCCAGTGGTCTATATGAAAAACCTCAAAATTGTCTAGGGTGGATAGAATGAAAGAGGCAAAAGTGGGGGAAAGAGAAGCAACTATGAATGTGGACCGTGCAGGGCTTTGGACATGGGGCAGGACATTGAGCTCTACCCCATTGGTGATAAGAAGCTTACAGACTTCTCCAAGCATACCCCATCCTAGACCCTGGGAAAAGACTTCATGTATCCTGGGTATCCTCACCCTGAATGCACACTTGTCCATTCTCACCCCTTACTCTTCTTTCCACATGTCAGACACTACTTCTAAATAGCCAGTTAGGGGACAAGGGTCAGGGAGCTTTCTGCTGGGCCAGCTTGAGTTAGCAACTTTTCTGCTTCTGTTCACAGGGAGCCTGGTAGATTTCCTCAAGACCCCTCCAGGCATCAAGTTGACCATCAACAAACTCTTGGACATGGCAGCCCAAGTAAGGAGACTGGGGAGGGGCTGGGCAAGTGCACAGCCCGGTGGGGTAAGGATGTCTGGTCCAGGACTGCTGACCTCCTCTCTGGCCTGCAGATTGCAGAGGGCATGGCATTCATTGAAGAACGGAATTACATCCACCGTGACCTGAGGGCTGCCAACATCCTGGTGTCGGACACCCTGAGCTGCAAGATTGCAGACTTTGGCCTAGCACGCCTCATTGAGGACAATGAGTACACAGCCAGGGAGGGTAGGTGTGGGATACAAGGGAAGTCTGGGGCCTGCAGGGTCTGGCCAAACAGACCCAGGTGACCTCACTCTGCCTCCCTCCAGGGGCCAAGTTTCCCATTAAGTGGACAGCACCAGAAGCCATTAACTACGGGACATTCACCATCAAGTCGGACGTGTGGTCTTTTGGGATCCTACTGACGGAGATTGTCACCCATGGCCGCATCCCTTACCCAGGTCAGGGCCAAGGGCAGGAGCTGAAAGAGTAATGGGGACGAGCAGCAAATCCATGTCTTTCTACTTACTTCATCTGTCCCTGGTTCAGAATCTGAATCTTTCTAACTGCTTTTCCTGTATTCACTGAGGACTCCAGCAAGCCCAGTCAGGTGCCACATCTCCCAGGGCTAGCGTCCATCTCTGTGTCGATTTCTCTCCTGCTTCAATAATCCCAGCTCTTTTCTTTAGTTCAGACACAGGCAGCCTAGGAGGGTAGAAGAGGATCTGGCTCGAAGGCAGGAAGCCTGCCTTTATCACCAGATCTGCCATTCATGCCAACTTTCTGATTAAGTTTGATCAGATCATTCTTTGTTTCCCCATCTGTAAATTATGAGGTTAGAACAGTACCTGGCCCATACTAAGCACTTAAGAGTGTTAGGTTTTATTATTAATCATCATTTTGAGCAAGTGACTTTAGGCAGGTGACTTTACCTCTCTGAGCCTCAGTTTCCTGATATGAAAAATGAGACTGTCTGTAAAAGAGTTTGACTCCCTGTAGGTGCTCACTAAATGCTGACTTCCCTTTCCTCCGAAACTTTCCATCTAAAGAATGAGAGAGACATGTACACAACTAATTCCTACCCTCTAGCTTCTGCACAAAGTCCTTTACCCCTGAATTCAGCCAAGACGGATGGAATTTTTTTTTAAAGTAACTTGCTAGGAAACTATGGGGAAAGGAAATGGAACACAAAGACAGAGCAGAGAGGTCACGGAACACAGTGGCCAGATACGCAGAAGCTTCACATAGCCCGGGAGCAACATGTACAGAACTTTGCTCCTAGGAAGGTAAAAGTACCTTAGAATCAGGTGAGAACCTGAAGGACTTCCCTGCCCGGGATTTGCCCCATCACAGAGTCCAAGGGCAGCACCGGGGCTAGAACCACACTCCAGTCATCCTGCCAAGTGTCCTCACTGCCCCTCCACTGGGCCCATAGAGGTGAACCCATAGAGAATTTCTCTTTTAGAAGAAACAAAGCATTGGGGCAGCTGGCTGGCTCAGTCAGTGGAGCATATGGCTTTTGATCTCGGGGTCATGAGTTCAAGCACTACATTGGGCATACAGCCTACTTAACAACAACAACAACAACAACAACAACAAACAGCAACAAAAGCATTACAAGTATGATGATAAATGGCAACAGAAATGTGGCTTCAGGGTCAAGGAGACAATGAGGAGTAATGGGGACCTGGGTGAACCTGGGTGAGCATCTATTCCAGAGGATGGTTGCTACTAAGACATAGGGACCCCCAAAACAGATCCTTTCTTTTTTTCAAAAGCCAAAACTTGAAATTTTAGGAAAATTTGCCCATATCCAAATATCAGTGATTGATTCAAATTGTTGAAAGACACTATAGGGACTAAACCGAAGTAGATCTATGGGCTATATTTAAGCTGGGTGTAGACTGTGAGTTTCCACTCTCGCCTCTAGCCATGGGTGTTTAGTTCACTGGTCTATGTCCTTGAATTTCCGGGTTTTAAAGGAAGTGGCCCCCAAATTATTTAATCTGGGTCACACAGGGGCCTTTGCTGGGGGGTCCATCTGGTTTCCTGATGCAGCATCTCATGTGCCTGGTCCCAAAGCCAGAGAAGCCTCACCACTATGCTGTCTGTGAGCTCCCGTTCTGTCCTGGGCCCTGACCTGCCACCATCTCTCCCCACCAGATCGTAATACTCAAAGACATTCTTCATGCAGCATCTCTCCAGGCACTATACTTGGTGCTTTATATGCACTCTCACTCAATTTTCATAACAGCTCTATGAGGTAGGAGCTACTATATAATCCATTTCCCAGATGAGGAAACTGAGGCCCAAAGAGGGGAGGTGGCTCACCCCAGGTCTCACATTCAACATCTACGTGTTTTGAGTGCTTAAGCCACAACAGACACTCCAAGTGGCTTGACTGACACTGGGCAGGTACCTGAAGTACGCTGTTACCATTGGTGAAGACCAAGATCCTTTGGGATTGGTGCTCACACCATACCAGTTAAATATTCTAAACATCATCCCTGCTGTGGGCCTCCAAAGCCCGGATCCTTGATCTTTTTCCTATCAACCTCCAGGGATGACCAATCCTGAGGTGATTCAGAACCTGGAGCGAGGCTACCGCATGGTGCGACCTGACAACTGCCCAGAGGAGCTATACCACCTCATGATGCTGTGCTGGAAGGAGCGGCCAGAGGAACGGCCCACCTTTGACTACCTGCGCAGCGTGCTGGAGGACTTCTTCACGGCCACAGAGGGCCAGTACCAGCCCCAGCCCTGAGAGGCCTAGCTGGCCGGGGCCTGGAGCCCTACCTCCATCTAGTCAACCTGGCTGGGGGAGATGCAGTTCTTGTGTCTTACCCATGTGGCCTATGCACATATGGACTCTGCATGTGAATCCCATCCCCCGTGTGGCACATATACTTCTTGTGTCTTATACACGGGTTCTGTAGTTGTGTGGGCTCTGCACATGTGTCTTGTACATGTGTGGCATGTGCATATATGACTTGGACACCCATTCAAGTTGTCCCTTTGTGGGTCCTTCTACCTCCCAAGACCACCGGAGAGAAGGGAGACGCCTGTGATTGATACCAGCTTCTGCCCACCCCCC
Source organism: Panthera pardus (assembly GCF_024362965.1). Classification (NCBI taxonomy): domain Eukaryota; kingdom Metazoa; phylum Chordata; class Mammalia; order Carnivora; family Felidae; genus Panthera; species Panthera pardus. The sequence continues at coordinate 82,316,523 of NW_026526666.1, read as the reverse complement.
TTTCCTTTCCCCTAGCCATCAAGAAACTCCTTGAAGGCTGGGACCTTATCTAATACCTCTGTGTGCTCCTCCTTGGTGCCTGGCACACATTAGGAGCTCAATAAATGACTCTCTGTTGACGAAGACTGTACATCTCTCAGCTCCCTACTCCCATCTCCTCTTCCTTGGGAGGGAGGAGTGGGGGTTCAAAAGATGGAAAGTAAGTCACCCTGAATTGGGGTGAAAGATGGGATGAGGGGATGTCTGAACTTTTTTCAGCCCTGCTGATTTGGGGGGGCCAAGAGGACGTTCTTACACTTTGCTGTATGGGCTTTGTGAACTCCTTCAACCCCACCCCTACCCCAAAGGATTAAGTGTGAACCCCTGCGCAGAACCTCCTAGGGAGTGGGTGTGTCCCAGGACCCTCCCCTTCCATTATGTAAGGGCAATAGCTTTTTTTACAATTACTGATTCTGGGGCTAGATTTGTACTCAAATATGTTTTGGTTCACGTTCAAGATGTTTTTGAACACTGAATTAATTTACTCATTTGGCAAATATTTATTGGACATCTACTGTGTACCAGGCATGGTTCTGGGTCCATAGAATATACAATAGATTAAACAAACAAAATCTCTGTCCTTATGGAGCTTACATTCTAGTAAGGGAAGACAGACAATAAACATCACCAAGAGTAAATGATACGGTATGGTGCTGAGTGCTAAGGGGAAAATAAAACAGGGTAAGGGAAATTAGGAATGTCATCGCTGAGGGAGGTTTTCAATTTTAAACAGGGTGGTCTGGGAAGGCCTCATTGAGAAGGTGACTTTTGAGCAAATATTTGAAGGAAATGAGGGAGCAAGCCACAAGGTATGGGGCAGGAGCAGAGGGGGATGAGGGAACAGCCTGAGGCAGAAGCTTCTTTGGCAAGCTCAGAGACCAAGGTCCTGAGTGGGGGAGGGGGGGGCCCTGAGGGGCAGAGATCCTGTGTGGCCTGGGGCCTTGTGATCTTTGCAGGAACCATTTCAAGGAGACTTTTCGGGGATTTTTGCAGAGCCACGACATGATCTGACTTACATTTTAAAAGAATGGCTGCTACTAATGTCTTGAGTTAGTCAATTTATAAAACTGGGAAGATTTTGCATAAATCTCCAGATTTCTAGGCGCCTGGGTGGCTCAGTCAGTTAAGTGTCCAATTCCTGATTCATGATCTTGTGGTTTGTGAGGTTGGGCCCCAGAGTCGGGCTCTGCCCTCGTAGTGTAGACGCTGCTTGGGATTCTCTCTCTCTCTTCTCTCTGTCCTGCCTCTGCTTGTGGGCATGCTCTCTCTCTCTCTCTCAAAATAAATAAATAAACATTAAAAAAACACTATAGATTTCTACCTTCTCTTGAAAAAAAAAAAAAAAAAAAAGGACGATTTGGCTTTATTGGATTTACCTGTCATGGAGCTGAGTCGTGGCCACCCTCTTCGGGTGGGACTTGAGCTCTTTCTTTGCCAAAGTCCCTTCCACTCCCAGACAGTGACACTGAGTGTTAGTGGTTATTTATCATCATGCTTGCACTGTTGTTCTTATAATGAAGAGGAAAATGAAATGTTTTTTTTCACCTATATTTCCATTAAAAAGTGACAAAATAAAAGATACCTGCAGATGGCACTGTGTTTGAAGAAAGATAGGGGAAAGAAAGGCATATTGCTTTATAAAAGTGAAAAAGGATCCAATTTTAGAAATATGCAAAGCACCTGAATCAAACTAATATAAATTAATATAAATCCACTTATTTTACACCACCTGCCTCACCTCTGCAAGGATCTGAGTGTCTGATTCCTGTTCTGCATTTTATAAAATGTTGCCACACCCATGACCGCATCTGATCCCCACCCTCCTTTTCGTTCCTGCAGCCATAGAATTGGTGAACTTTGCATTGTTATCCTCTCCAATTTACAAAGAGGGAAGTGGGGCCAGAAAGGTTCCTAGCTGGGAAGCAGCAACACAGAACTGGAAATAGGGCTTATTCCCTGGCCCTTTAGCTGTTTTATAATAGAACTGCCAGTCTTAAATCTGTTACTTTTATAATTAGTGCCCCAAATGCTGTTCTCAAATGAGAAACACAAGTGCCCAAGCCCTCTTCAAAGGCTAGGGGCATAAAAACGTATCTTATGGACTACAGGACCATGAGTCTGTAACTTAGTTGGCACACAGATGGTAAGCATTTACTAATATTAATTTTGTGTTGTATTTGTTATTTTAATAGCTCATCACTGTGCTTTTCAGTCTTTCAGCTTTCAGTAATGAACAGTTGATGACTGATGGGTTTAGTGCAGTGTTTCTCAAGGGTAGGGTGAGAGCAATTTTTGCCCTGGAGACATTTTTGCAATGTCTGGAGACAATTTTGGTCATCGGTACTGGGGGTGAGACTGGAGGTTGCTATTCACATCTAATGAGTAAGGGCCAAGGATGCTGCTAAACATCCTACAGGGCAGGGGACAGCCCCCTGCAACGAGGAATTATCCAGCTCCAAATGTCAGTAGCTTCAATAGCTTGAGAAATCCTGCTTTAGTATAAGGGGGCAATCAGTTCCCTCCTGTGTAAAGGCACTCTTTAGTCCTCCTGGTTGTGTGTGTGTGTGTGTGTGTGTGTGTGTGTGTGTGTGTGTGTGTGTGTGTCTGTACCAGGGAGGTAGGCTTTGGACTAAGAAAGGCTGGGTTCTACCCCTTTGTTAACAGTGTCTCTGGTGCACAGTAGGCATTCAAAAAATCTGTACTACTGAAAGCTGAATTTAATTACTAAATGTGTGACTCTGAGCAGGTCTCAAAGGTCTGAAGTTCATTATTCTTACCCGTAAAACGGGGATAAAAAGTCCTCTTCCAAAGCCGCTGTGAGCAATCATTGAGATAAACGTTGGTAACTCTATTCCACAGTACTCGGCCTAGAGCGGTTTTCTTTCCTTTGTCAGCTTACTTCTCCCTCTTCCAAACCTGTGTTCTTTCTAATCGACGTTCAGCCCTGTCATTAGCTGAGTGACCTTGTGCAAGTCACTTTCCCCCCACAGGCCTCGGGTGATTCTCTATAAAATTACAAAGTTGGCTTCTGACCTTCAGGCACGCTTCCAACACCGAAATGGGACCGTGGAGTGTACGGATCTGCTTTCCTCCCCCGGGACTAATGGTACGGTCCCCGGGCAGTTTCCCCCACCCCCCTGTCGCAGACCTTGGTACAGGCCCAGGGGGCCCTCGGCTGCCTCTCAGGGCTGCCCTTGCCCCCAGCCGAGTTCCGGGCCGTCCTTGCGCAAGCTGATTGGCTGGAGCCGTGCCCGGGCTGCGCGGCTATAGGTGAGCCCGGGAGGGGACGGGCGGAGCGGGTTGGAGGCCCGCCCCCTCCTCCCCTGGGTCGGACGCTGAGCCGAGCCGCGGGCGGGAGGCCGGACGGACCGACTGACGGGAGGGACGGGAGCCGAGCAAAATGGCGCAGACTCAGGGCACCCGGAGGAAAGTCTGTTACTACTACGACGGTGAGCTCCGTGCGCGTGGCGGGGGCGGGGGCGGGGCCGGGCCGGGCCGGATCCAGGAGAGGGAGGCTGAGGAGATGTGAGCGGGGAGGCTGGGAGAGAGGCTGAGGCGTTGGGGAAAGGCTGAGGCGTTGGGGAAAGGCTGAGAGAGGAGGCTGCGAGGAGGTCGAGGCTGAGAGAGGAGGCTGAGAGGAAGGAGGTCGAGACTGAGGGAGGAGGCTCAGAGGAAAGAGATCAGGGTGAGGGAGGAGGCTGAGAGCAGGAGGTCGAGGCTGAGGGAGGAGGCTCAGAGGAAAGAGGTCAGGGTGAGGGAGGAGGCTGAGAGCAGGAGGTCGAGACTGAGGGAGGAGGCTCAGAGGAAAGGAAGGGAAGTCGAGGCCGAGGGAAGAGGCTGAGGCCGAGCGGGGGTCGTCTGGAGAAGCTTGGGGTAACTTGGTGGCGGGGGGCGGAGAAGGGGGGAATCCTCAGGAAGCTTTATGGGGAGAGTTTTAGTGGGACTCCTGGAGGGGAGGCTGAGTCTGAGCGGGGAGGCAGGATCTGGTGGAGAAGGGTGCAATGATCTATTTTCCTTGTGAGAATACAAAAGTCTTCCTCTGCCCCTTTGCTTCCTCATCCTTTTTGGTGAGAGTCCTGCGGAGTCCCCACCTCCTGTCACCAGCCTCCCCTCCCCCAGTCTCTGAGCTGGGCCTGCAGTTGCTGCTGGGAAATGGGGCCCCTGGGCTTGGAAGGAGAAAGTTGCAACCTGTTAAAACAGACTTTTCCATTTAACGAAAGCCTATGGAGCAGCTTACTCTGTACTAGGGATGATTAGCTGCTGGGACCATGGGGCTGAGCAGGTCACTTCCCATCTTCTTCTCAGTCTGGAAAGGGAGATAGACAGTGGCAGGGAACTGCTCTCCAGTGTCATGCTGGGATAAAGGAAAGCTCAGAGTGTTTTGGGAGCACAGAGGAGAGGCACTCAGCCCAGCCTGGGGAGTCAGGGAGGGAGGTGCCATCTTGGACCCGAAGAACAGGAGTTATTAGCCAAGCTCCGGGAAGGCAAAGGTGACAGTAAGTTTAGAGGTAAGAGAGAGGACAGCATTTTTGAAAGCAGGTGTGTGTACAGCATGGCTGAGGCATAGGTTTGAGGGCAGAGTGTAGAAGGTCAGGAAATAGGGTGGAGGGAAAGGTTGCAAGTGATGAGGCTTGAACCTCATGATCTGGGGACCAGATCATGAAGGGCTGGACACACTGTCTTAAGGAAGTTGGACTTTATTGTGAGTGCATTTGTGAATCATTGAAGTTTTATGCAGGTTGTGACATCAGATTTATACCTCAGACCTATCACTCTGAGACAGAAATTGAATTCGCCAGTGTACGGGTAAGGAAGACGGCAAGGATCCCAAACTTCTGGGTTGGGCAGTTTGATGTTGAGTGTTTGGAGAAGGTTATGTCAGTTAATAACTTTGGGTTTTGGGTTTTTTTAAGAAGTATTTTTTGAGGGCTATCTCTACTAGGGGATATCCAAGTAGAGGCATCCAGTAGGCAGTTGGCCATTCAGGTCGCCATTTTTATTTTTATTTTTTTCAATTAATTTTGAGAGAGAGAGAGAGAGGCAGAGTGCGAGCAGGGGCTGGGCAGAGAGAGAAGGAGACAAGAATCTGAGGCAGGCTTCAGGCTCTGAGCTGTCAGCACAGAGCCCAATGCAGGGCTTGAACTCACTAGCCGTGAGATCATAGCCTTAGCCGACGTCTGACGCTTAACCAGCTGAGCCACCCAGGCGCCCCCAGGTTGGCCATTTAGAAGACAAAAATGAGAAGATAGAGATTTTTGGTAGTTGTCAGCATGCAGATGGTAATTTTAGTTATGGAAGAGGATACGATCACCCAAGAAGTTGTATAGCGTGGGAAGAGAAGAAGATCGGAGTGGAATTCTAAGGACATGCACTGAGGAAAAGTCTAGTGCCCTTCATGCTCTGTATTCCCCTGTCGTAGCACTTGTCACTGTGTATTGGAATTGCCCATTTACTTGTTCGTTCTTCTTAGACAGTAATCTCCTTAGGGAAAGAGACCATGTCTTGTCTAGCTCTGTATGCTCAGCCCCCAGAACAATGCCTAGCTCAGAGTAGGCTGTCAATAAATACTTGCCGATTAAATTGTACAGAGGGAATGTAAGTGAACCAGAAAGTCTTGGGTTACAGTAGCCAAAGGAAGGAAGGAGTGGCCAAGTGTTGGCAAGAACTGTTTTGTGTGTACAGTTTGGAACTGAAGTGAGATTGCGGTAGATTGAAGAATGAATGGGTGGGTGAAGAGAAGACATCAGATTGAACCCTTTTCAAAGGAAGCTTGGTTGGGGCAGAGAGAGAGGGTTGTTGATACAGGGGGATGTAGTGGCTGAGAGTTGAGCATATTCAAAATTTGAATGGTAAATAGCCAGGGGGAGGGGTTGAAGATACAGGAAAGAGAGGGATGGGTAATAATGATGGAGGTTCCTGAAGAGACCAGGTGAGATGGAAACCAGAGCACAGGTATGGACACTAGCCTTCAGGGGGACGTTTCTTCATGATGAGAGGCAAGGAAAAGTTCAAATGTAGGCAAGTTTGATGAAGAGAAAGTTGGAGTTTTCAAGATGAGGTAATAGATTATTTCTTTTCCTGTGAGTGGGGGGAGGGTAGTTGGTAGAGTAGGAATCTTGAGAGAGATAGCTGTGAAGTAGCTGTTGTGAAAGAGGAAGGTAGGAAAATAAAATTTGGAAGAGTTGCTGGGCAGTGGTGAGGGCCTATTTGGGGCTGGAGCCTGTGACTTTGTAGCTGTATCGGTTTGCACTGTTTTATGACTCTCCACCATTAGTTTAAAAAGAGAAAAAGTGGAAAGACTGCAGTTTTTAGGCAAGGGAGATTTCTTACTCCTTGAGAAACCGCTTGTGAGTTTTGCAGTGAGGTCACTAGCTTGGGACTCAGACTTGGTTCTGCCCCTCAGAAGCTTTGCAGTATTGGGCAAGTCACTTTACCTTTGCAGGCCTCAGGTCACTCTCCTATAAAACTGAAAAACTTTGAGAACAATGGGAGAAGCTTTCCACAAGTTTAAAGGTAGTATCTAAAGGAAAATGATTATTTCTTTTAAAAGTCTCTTAGCAACTGGATTAAAAGCTGTTAAGAAAAGGATGGTGTCTGGGCCCCACCCTCAGGTACTCCCCTAGCCTTCTAGATAAGTTATCTTAGTCCCCCAAGTCTAAGCCTTGGCTGAATTCAGGTTTGATAGGCAGAGGAGTTGCTGGGGATCAAGGCCCAGGCCAGAGACCTGGATAAGCCGTGATCTAATTATGTAACAGTAATGGTCATGTTACTGACTGCCTTCAAATTGGGTCTGCATCTGGATGTCTCAGCCAATGCCTTGAAAACCTATTCTGTCAATCCTCATAGCTGATAAGCTTGTCTGAGGGTCTCTGGGAGCAAAATTGTCTGCCTGCCTCCTCTGCTACTGCATCTCAAAGTCTGTCTCTATGGGACAAGGGTCCCAATTGAATGCCATCAAATACTGTACTCTGGCTTGCGGCTCTGGCTAAGATCACAGTTCCTGCCCTCAAAGGCCCGCCTAAGATTAAGAGAAGAGGATAAAAGGACATTAAGCAAAAACTAAGGAAAACTAAGAAAATTTGAATAAAGCATGGGCTTCTTTTTAGTTAATGACTATCAATATTGGTTAATTAACTGTAACAAATAGTTCTTATTTTATCATGTAGAATGCTAATAATAGGGGAAACTGCCAATGAGGTATCTGAGAACTCTATCTTTGCAATTTTTGTGTAAATCTAAAATTGTTCTAAAAAGTAGTCTAATAAAAAGACAGAGAAGAGGGTGAGATCCTAAATATCCAACTGTTTAGAAGTTTCCCATTGTCCCAGGCCATGTCTGTGACCAAGAATATTGGAGTGTGGCTTGGATACTATTGGTGGCATTTCCCACAATGCATTGCTCCCAGGAATGAATTCTGTTACTCGTGCCACCAAACCACAGTGCATAAGAGGTTGGGACCTTCTTTTCACTGGTGCTCAAAGATCTGCCTCGTCTTGATGGACTTCTAAGGCGAGAGAGATCTATCCTTGGGTGTGCAGTTCACTTGATTTTTGTGCTGTTTTTTGGCTTTTAACTTTTTCATTAAAATTTTTTTTTTCTTAGGTTTATTTATTTTGAGAGAGAGAGCGTGCACAAGCAGAGAGGAAGGGCAAAGAGAGAGGGAGACAGAGGATCCAAAATGGGCTCTGTGCTGATAGCAGAGAGCCTGATGTGGGGCTCGAACTCAAGAACTATGAGATCATGACCTGAGCCAAAGTCAGATGCTTAACTGACTGAGCCACCCAGGCACCCCAGTTTTTTCATTTTTTTATAGTAAGCTCTGTGCCCAAGATGGGGCTTGACCTCACAACCCTGAGATCAAGAATCGCATGCTCTAGCAACTGAGCCAGCCAGGCGCCCCCACTTGATTTCTGGAATATTTGTTCCAGGAACTTTGTGGCAAGTAGATTCACAGAGCCCTCTGGATTAAGTGCAAATTGAAGTAAGTATCTGGTAAACCCAATGTAGCTTTTAGGATACTGAATTTGGAGTCAGAAGAGTTGACCCCTGGATCAGTTATTGGTTGTGTGATCTTGAGCAGGCACTTAACCTCTCTGAATCTCACTAAGTTCAGTTCCTTGAATCTTTATTCAGCTTCTGTGATGTACAGGGCATATTTGTCCTTGTCTTCAAGGAGCAGCCAGTCTTAGGAATATAAATAGATTTGTAAGGGGACACCTGGGTGGCTTCAGTCAGTTCTAAGTGTCTGACTCTTGAATTCAACTCAGGTTGTGATCTCATGGTCATGGGATTGAGCCCCACATCAGGCTCCCCACTGATCTTGGAGCTTGCTTCGGATTCTTTTTCCCTCTGTGCCCCTCTTCTGCTCTTGTGCGCGTGCACTCTCTCCCTCTCTCAAAATAAATGAATAGATAAAAATAGATATGTAAGTAATTCAGATACAAAACAAAATTTGTTAAGTGATATATACAAATTGTATACAGAGGAAAGGACCATTTATTTTGATGAGGAATATGTTTGGCACTTAAGCTGGTCTTTGTTGTATGAGGATCATCAGAAAAGGAAGGACAATCCAGGTCAAAGGAACAGTCTGAACAAAGGCTACTTGGGTGTGAAGGTGAATGCCATGTTCAGGATGCTGATAATAATCTAGTGTGTTTAGAACAGAGATTGGCAAATTTTCTGTAAAGGGCCAAATAGTAAATATTTTTCACTTCGTGTGCCATATGGGTGGGTCTCTGTGGCAACTATTTACTCAGCTCTGTTATTATAATGTGAAAGCAGCCATAGACAATATTTAAACTAATGGGCATGGCTGTGTTCCAGTAAAATTTTATTTACAAAAAACAGGCAGCCAATTGTATTTGGCTCAAGGGTCATAGTTTGCCTATTCCACTTTGGAGCGGAGAACTGTGAGAGGGAGAAAGGGAGGGAGAGGGAGAGTGTTGTGGGTTGAATGCCAGGCTAGTGAAGTTGTTCTTTATCCTGTAGGAGATGGGGAGCCATTCAGGATTTTTTGAGCAGAGGAATGATGTTATGAAAGCTGTGTATTAGAAAAATAACTGGTCGTTGTAGCAGATAGTTTGAATTGAAGGCAGAGGAACCAATTAGAAGTCTTTTGCTATAGATGAAGCAAGAGATAAGAACTTAGTTTTCTTATTTATAAAATTAGAATAATACTTCCTGTTCTAACTATTTTATGGGGTTATTGTGAAGATCCAGTAAGAAAACTAATGTAAATGTGCTTTGACTCCATAAAGTGTCACAGCATGATAAAGGTGAACTGTGACTTATAATAATTCTGAGTACTAACGGTTATTTTTCTGTTGTGGGAGTGAATTCTTTGGAGATATATAGTGGGGTGAGTCACTCACTGCCTGTTATTCCCGAGTAGCTTTGGAATGAACCCCTTACACTGTCTAGTTCCTGTGGACTAGACTTAACATCCTTAAATGCTGACCTCACCAGGGTCCTCTGCTTTTTTTTTTTTTTTTTTTTTTTTAATGTTTATTTAGAGCACACACGCATGGAGGGGAGGGGCAGAGAGAGAGGGAGAGCAAGAGAATCCCAAGCAGGCTATGTGCTGTCAGCCCAGAGCCCAGCTCAGGGCTCAAACTCACGAACCATGAGATCATGACCTGAGCCAAAATCAAGAGTCGGATGCTTAACTGACTAAGCCACCCAGGCATCCCTGCTTGCTTTTTTTTTTTAATTTTGGAGTTACCCTTCCTCAAGCTGGGTAGAATCTTGGAGACTAGAACGAAAGAGAAAAAGAATTTGACTAGGAGATAGTTATAAAGATTCCTGGATTCTCCTGGGAGTATATGTCGAACTGTGTCACTGAAACTGTCACTCTTTTTTCTTCAGGGGATGTTGGAAATTACTATTATGGACAAGGCCACCCAATGAAGCCTCACCGAATCCGCATGACTCACAATTTGCTACTTAACTATGGTCTCTATCGAAAAATGGAAATATATGTGAGTTACTGGGAGCCCTACCCCTCCCTAACCTCATCAGCTCTGGTCATAGTTATTCATCTCATTTTTCTCAACTACTCATTCATCAAATGTGTTGAGTGGCTATTATGTGGCAGACACTGTAAATGATAGAGATTTCTGTTTTTAAAGGGTTCACTCCAGTGCTGGAGACTGACATGTATACAAATAAGTTGTACTACAGTCTATTATAAGTGCAATAATTAAAAAGTGTACAAGATGCAGAGATAATAAAGAGTGAAGGAGGAAGGGAGCCTTGGAATGTTTCCTAGAGGTGATATCTGAGCACAATTTTAGAGACTGAATAGAATTTAGCCTGGAGTTCAGGAGGAGACCGACATTCTAGACCAAGGGAAAAGCATAGACAGAAGGCAAAAAGAGGTGAGAACACTATGATGTGTTGGGGAACTGCTACAAGTAGTTCAATGTGCAAGTAGTACTGTAGTGTAAAGTTCACAGTTATGAGTGAGGGGACCTAGAACTGGAGAGGCCAGAAAGGATTGGATGTGCTGTGCTATGTGACAAGCAGCTCTGACGGGCAAGAGTCAAAAAATCCAACGTTGAAATGGGGACTGTGTTGAACTAGACGCCCACGTCTCTAGTTACTAGAGAGCATAGACTATCTAAGTTCTTTAAAAAAAATTTTTTTTTAATGTTTGTTTATTTTTGAGAGGGAGAGAGAAAGAGACAGAGTGCAAGCAGGGGAGGGGCAGAGAGAGAGGGAGACACAGAATCGGAAGCAGGCTCCAAGCTCTGAGTTGTCAGCACAGAGCCCGACGCAGGGCTGGAACCCACGAACCGTGAGATCATGACCTGAGCCGAAGTTGGATGCTTAACCGACTGAGCCACTCAGGCTCCCCTAGACTGTCTAACTTCTTGACTCAGTTCCAGCTGATTTTTGCCCATCTACAAGTTTTTAAAGAGAAGCTGGAAATCTACATTATTATGTAAAATTGCCTGGGTTTCAAATATTGACCCAAGTTGGTTTTGTGGTTTTGTTTTTTGTTTTTTAAAACATGTTCAAACAAAAACACATCAGTACATCTGTGGGCTAAATTTGGTCCAAAGATTCCCAGTTTGAACCTCTTCTGGAGGCAGTGAGGAAAAAGTAATGGATTTTGTTTTATTTTATTTTTTTAAGTTTTTATTTATTTATTTATTTATTTATTTATTTATTTATTTATTTATTTAAATGTTTATTCATTTTTGAAAGACAGAGAGAGACAGAGCACAAGCAGGGGTGGGGTGGAGAGAGAGGGGGACACAGAATCCGAAGCAGGCTCCAGGCTCTGAGCCGTCAGCACAGAGCTCGACATGGGGCTCGAACTCACAAACTGCGAGATCATGACCCGAGCCGAAGTCGGACACTCAACCGACTGAGCCACCCAGGCGCCCTTAAGTTTTTTTTTAATGTTTATACCTGCCATGGGGCTCGATCTCACAATCACAAGATCAAGAGTCTCCTACTCCACCAACTGAACCAGCCAGGGGCCCCCAGGCATGCATTTTAGAAGGAGGGAAGCCAGTTAGGAGGCTGTTGCAAAGATCCAAATGAGAAAATCAAAAAGGGCTGAGGACTCGTGTTGCCTTATGGTTAGAGCCTAAGAGTCTGTGGTTGAAGTCTGTGCCGGCAGCTTAAGTATCCTAGCAACAGCAGTATCCTTCCTCACCATTCCAGAGACTGAAAGAAGATGAGTCTTCTGTCTCAGATGGCCATGTTATGTCCCCAGAGCCACTGGAGGCAGCTGAGGAAGCAAGGAGGGAAGGGAGACAGAGGAGCAGACGGACCTTGGGACCAGAGAGCTTTTTCAGGTGTGAAAGGCAGCTGGGAATGAAAAACATAAAAAAGGTAGCAGAGGTTTTGAGGGACTCTAGGGAGGAGACTAACATTTAGATAAAGAGAGGATACCTAAACGTGGAATAGCAAGCACCAAGACCTTCCGGAGATGCCTCTTGCACGTGTATACCATGCTAATCTGGCCATGACTTGTCTCCTTTCCTGCCACTCCCCTCTCAGAACCCTCCAAGTCAGCCAGATCAGATTCTGCCTCTTTCCACCCCATCCTGATTGGGAGGAGTATTTAATCTGCCAGTCATATCTTACTCATCTTCAAAAGTCACCTCAAGCCCTCTTTCTTTCATTCAACAGATTTTTGTTGAGTACTTGTCATACCCCAGGGACTATATTAACCTCCATGAATGATATTGAGATACTAAAAAATGGATCCTATCTTCAAGTGAGAGGAAAAATAAACTAACATTTATTGAAGATTGCTAGTTCTAAGCCAGAGCCACTTGTTATTTCGTGTAATCCATACAGCAACCTTAATTTATAGATGAGAAAACAAGGTCAGAGAGGATAATTAACAGGTTCAAAATCACAAAATCACATGAACTAAGACTCCAACTCAGATATATCTGGTTCCAGAGTCTTTATCTGTTCATTTGTCCTATTCCCTCTTCCCAAGCAGCATTTTAACAAGAAGCCTAGAGGTAGAATGTCTCAAGATTTTTTGGTGATGTCATCAGGGACCCAGGCTTATTCTGTTTATCCTTCTGCTCAATCATCCTTAGTTTATTTGATTTTATCCTTTTGTTTTTTGCCTTGAAATCACATGATGGCTGTCTTAGCTCCAAGTACCATGTCTTCATATGACAGAATCCAAAGAGGAAGGAAACAGGCAAAATGGATCATTTTCTACTATTTCCACACACACCCCTCCCCTTTTTATTAAATAGCAAAACCCTTCCTAGAAGTTTCCCAACAGATCCCCCTTTAAATCTCATTGGGTCATTTGCCATCCTTAGACTATTCACCGGCAATTGGCTTAGACTAATCACATTTGATCCCTTCGGCTGAGTACATTAACACCCAACCAAATTGAGATCTGTTAACAAGAAGGTAGAGAATGGCTCTTTGGGAAGCATCTAACAGTGGCTGTCATAGAGATAATAAATAATATCTTACTGGAAATTACTTCATCTGTGTGGTATTCTTATTGTAAACTTGTAAAGCAAAATTCCAGTATAATCTCTTTCTTAAAAATCTAGACTTGCTGCTGTCTTTAGTGTGATCCGTTTCCTTCTTTGGCCACTGAGTATGAATCTTCTTCAGTCTTCTTCCCCCAACAGTTCATCCCTTCTAGACTTCTCTGGGCTGTGATCCTAGTTTTCTTTTCCCAAAGCACAGATAGCCATTTTAGTATATGTCCTGAAATTGATGGCTTTTTGGGTCAATCCTAGAAGAAGCTCCTTAGACTTCTTACAGAAGTTGTTGTATTCTGGGGCATCTGGCTGGCTCAGTCAGTAGAGAATGCATCTCTTGATCTTGGGGTTGTAAGTTTGAGCCCTACAGTGGGTGCAGAGATAACTTAAAATCTTTAAAGGGGGGAAAAAAGCAGTTTCTGTATTCCATCTCTGTACCTGAAGGAGACATGTTGAAGTCTTTCACACAGTTGGTCCCTCCCCCAATTCTGCCTCCACACATCTAATTAATCTCTCCCAGAATCTACATCCTCATTTTTCATCCAGGAAACTTCTTATTTACATAATCAACAATTCTGCTCTCTTCCTTGCCTTGGATGCTAATTTTGTATATTCCCAGGCTTCTTATTCATCGCCTTCTGTTCTTTTGTGCTTTTTTTTAAAAATGTTTTTATAAAATATTGAGTAGATATGAAAAAATTTTTATAAAATATGTGGAAGGTATAAAGAATCACAATTCACTTAATACCACCTAGTTTAAGAAAACAAACATTGCCATGACTGCTAAAGCCCCTATATGCTCTTCCCCGATCCTGTCTACTTTCTTCTTCCCCAGAGTTAACCTCTGTCCTGAATTTGGGACTTATTATTTCCTTGCTTTTATTTATTTATTTATTTATTTATTTATTTATTTATTTATTTATTTATTTAAAATTTTTGTTATTTTAGAGAGAACGTGTGTGCAAGCAGGGGAGAGGGGTGAGGGGACAGAGAGAGAGAATCTTGAGCAGGCTCCATGCTCCCCGCAGAGTCCCAACTGGAGCTGGATCGCACAACCTGAGCCGAAATGACCTGAGCCAAAATGCAGAGTCAGATGCTCAACGAACTGGGCCACCCAGGCACCCCTATTTCCTTGTTTTTTAAAAATAATTTTGCCAGGGGGCGCCTGAGTGGCTCAGTTGGTTGAGCGTCCGACCTCGGCTCAGCTCATGATCTCGTGGCCAGTGAGTTCGAGCCCCGCGTTGGGCTCTGTGCTGACAGCTCAGAGCCTGGAGCCTGTTTCAGATTCTGTGTCTCCCTCTCTCTCTGACCCTCCCCCATTCATACTCTGTCTCTCTCTCTGTCTCAAAAATAAATAAACCTTAAAAAAAAATTAAAAAAAATAATTTTGCCAGTATGTATTCTTAAACGATACATGTTTTAGTTTTATGTGTTTGAATATTATGTAAATGGAATACAGTATTATTATGTGACTTACTTGCCTTTTTTGTTCAACATGTTCCTGAGAGTCATACATGTTGATGGATGTAGCTAGACTTATTTTCACTGAAAGAATATACTACAGGACATATGCACATATTTACCCTTATTAGATAATGTTAAAATGGTTTTCAGTTGCCACCAATGTAGAATTAAAGTTGCTCTCAGTCCTTGTCAGCACTTAATATTGTCATGTTTAATTTTTTTGTCTGTTTAGGTTGGTGTGAAATGATACTTACTATGGTTTTGATTAGTATTTTCCTGTTTACTAGGGAGATTGAGGATCTTTCTGTATGTTTATTGGTCATTCAGTTTTCCTTATTGAAGTCCCTATTCAAGCCTTTTATCCATTTTCTTATTTGATTGTTCTGTTTTTGTTTTTGTTTTGATTGGGCCTTAGATACACAGAATTGAGATAAAACATTATCCTTGGCTCATAAGCATCAAAAGAAGGTCCATTTTTGGTCTTTTTGAAATACGTATTTTTACTGTTTATTCATTAACTTAAATATTTTCATAGTGCTATGAATATCCCTATTCGTACACCCCAATCACTCTTCTAAATTTTGTGTTTATTATACTCTTGTTTTAAAAAAAAATGTTTATCCTGGGGTGCCTGGATGGCTCAGTTGGTTGGGCGACCGACTTTGGCTCAGGTCATGATCTTGTAGTTTGTGGGTTCGAGCCCCGCGTCGGGCTCTGTGCTGACAGTTCAGAGCCTGGAGTCTGCTTCCTTTTCTGTGTCTCCCTCTCTCTGGCCCTCCCCTGCTCACGCTCTGTGTCTCTCTGTCTCTCAATAATAAATAAATGTCAAAAAAATTTTTTTTAAATGTTTATCCTGTGTATATATGCCTAAACAATATATAGTAATTATTTACTTGTTTTTGAACTTTTTAAAAAAGGTGTCATACTGGGGCACCTGTGTGGCTTGGTTGGTTAAGCATCCAACTTCGGCTTAGGTCCTGATCTTGCGGTCTGTGAGTTTGAGCCCTGCGTTGGGCTCTGCTGACAGCTCAGAGCCTAGAACCTGCTTCAGATTCTGTGCCTCCCCCAGTCGCACTCTGTCTCTCTTTCAAAAATAAATTTAAAAAAAAAAACATTAAAAAAAAAAGGTGTCATACTATGTAATCTTCTGGGACTTGCTTGGTTTTTTTTTTTTTTTTTCTTTTTTTAAGTTTATTTATTTATTTATTTTTAGTAATCTCTATACCCAGTGTGGGGCTTGAACTCCCGACCCTGTGATCAAGTCACACGTTCTCCCAACTGAGCCAGCCAGGTGCCCCCTGTGCCTTGCTTTTATCACACAATATTATGTTATGAAAATCCATCCACCTTGCATATAGCTTTAGTTCTTCCACTTTTCTCTGATGAATAATATCTTATTGTCATTATACTTCAGTTTATCTGTTTTTCCATTCTTAATTTGTGTCTAGTTTTTTAATGTTGTGAGCAGCGCTTTGAATATTCTTGTACATGTCTCAGTTCATACGTGCAAAAATTTTGGCTGTTTCTCTAGTACTAGAATTGCTGGGCTGTAGGGTATGTGAATATTAAATGCCTCGTTGCTTTTCATTGTGGTCAAATGAATTTATAGTCCCACTGACAATGTATGAGAGATACCTTGATTCATATCCTTTCCTATACTTGGAATTAGACTTTAAATTTCGCCAACTAAATGAGTGTGAACAGTATGTGATTGTGATCTTGATTTGCATTTCACTAGTAACCAGTGAAACTGAGTATCTCTTCATATGTTTATTAACTATTTGTGTGTCCTCTACTGTGAAATGTTTTTTCCTTTGCCCATTTTTCTCTTTTTGGTTGTTTGGCTTTCTTTTTCTTACCAGTTTGTAGTAGTTCTTTTTTCTGGTATAGATAGTCCAGTGGCCATACATTGCTCCAAATATCTTCTGTTTTGGTTTTGTCTTTTCACTCTAAAGTATCTTTAATGAACAGAGATTCTTGATTTTAATATAGTTATATTATTTCCTTTATAAGTGCTTTTTGTGTTTTAAGAAATCCTTCCCTTGGGGTGTCTGGCTGGCTCAGTCAGAAGAGCAGGCGACTCTTGATCTCAGGGTCATGAGTTCAAGCCCCGTGTTGGGCATAGAGCTTACTTAAAAAATAAAAATAAAAATAAAAATAAAAGCTTTATAGGTTTGCCTTCACATGTATTTACTATATCTAGAATAGATTTTTATGTCCATTGATGGATGAATGCATAAAGAAGATGTGGTATGTATATACAGTGGAGTATTAGCAATCAAAAAGAATGAAATCTTGCCATTTGCAACTACGTGGATGGAACTAGAGGGTATTATGCTAAGCGAAATTAGTCAGAGAAAGACAAATATCATATGACTTCACTCATACGAGGACTTTTAAGACACAAAACAGATGAACACAAGGGAAGGGTAGCAAAAATAATATAAAAACAGGGAGGGGGACAAAAACATAAGAGACTCTTAAATATGGAGAACAAACAGAGGGTTACTGGAGGGGTTGTGGGAGGGGGGATGGGCTAAATGGGTAAGGGGCACTAAAGAATCTACTTCTGAAATCATTGTTGCACTATATGCTAACTAACTTGGATGTAAGTTAAAAAAATAAAATAGAATCGATTTTTAAATATAGTTTTTTTTTTAATTTTTTTTTTTTTTTAACATTTATTTATTTTTGAGACAGAGAGAGACAGAGCATGAACAGGGGAGGGTCAGAGAGAGGGAGACACAGAATCGGAAGCAGGCTCCAGGCTCTGAGCTGTCAGCACAGAGCCCAACGCGGGGCTCGAACCCATGGACCGTGAGATCATGACCTGAGCCGAAGTCGGCCGCTTAACCGACTGAGCCACCCAGGCGCCCCTAAATATAGTTTGAAGTAAGAATCCACTGAAATTTTTTCATTCCGCAAATACTTATTAAGCACCTGCTTTGTGCCAGGCATTGTGTATGGGTCTGTTTTTGGGCCTGTGTTCTGTTGACTTGGTCTGTTTATTGACGCATATGCCAGTACCCAGTGCTTAATTGTGATAGCTCTTCAGTAAGTTTTGACATCTAGTAGCACAAGTCCTCCCACTTTGTTCTTTAAAAAAAACAACTGACTTGCTATTTGCCCTTTGGGCTTCTTTTCTTTTTTTAATATTTATTTATTTAAATGGCAGTATTCTTTTTTTAATGTTTATTTATTTTTAATGTTTTACTTATTTGAGAGAGAGGGAGAGAGAACGTGAGCAGGGGAGAGGCAGAAAGAGGGGGGCGGACAGAGGATCCAAAGTGGGCTCTGTGCTAACAGCAGAGAGCCTGATGCAGAGTTCGAACTCATGAACTGAGACATGAGATCATGACCTGAGCTGAAGTCAGACGTTTAACCAGCTGAGTCACCCAGGAGCCCTTTGAACTTCTATATAAATTTTAGAACTCATCAAGTGCTGGGATTTTGGTTGTAATTTTATTGAATCTTTACATCATCTTTTTTGTTTTGTTTTTAAGTTTTTTATTTATTTAAGTACTGTCTACATCCTATGAGGGGTTCACACTTAAAACTCTGAGATCAAGAGTTGCATGGTCCTCTGACTGAGCCAGCCAGGCACCCGTGAATCTTTATACCATCTTAGGGAGAATTGATATTTTGAGAATATTTAGCCTTTGCATCAGTGAACATGGCATATTTCCATTTATTTGGGTCCTTTTATTTTATTTTTTATTTTATTTACGTCTTGTCTGTTTTTTTAGAGGGAGGGAGAGCACGCAAGGAGGGGCAGAGAGAGAAGGAGACAGAGAATCCCAAGCAGGCTGTGCCCTGTCAGCACAGAGCCTGAGGCGGGACTTGATCTCAGGAACTGTGAGATCATGACCTAAGTGGAAGTTGGACACTCAACCGACTGAGCCACCCAGGCACCCTAGATTTTTTTTTTAATGTTTATTTATTTTGGGGAGAGAGAGCTCAAGAGCACATGCACGCACAGGGGAGGGGCAGAGAGAGTCAGGGACAGGGTATCAGAAGCAGACTCTGTGCTGTCATCAGAGAGCCCAATGCAGGCTTGAACTCACAAACTGTAAGATCATTCCCAAACCAAAGTTGGATGCTTAACTGACTGAGTCACCCAGGCACCCCTGGAAATTTTTTCAAAGTAATTACAAAAATTTTGTTTTTAATGTTTATTTTTGAGAGAGAGAGCGCGCGCGCGAATGCGCACAGGGGAGGGGTAAAGAGGGAGACAGAGAATCCTAAGCAGGCTTTGCATTGCCAGTGCAATGCCCCATGTGGGGCTTGAACTCACAATCCATGAGATCATGACCTGAGCTAAAATCAAGAGTCTCTTGCTCAGCTGACTGAGCCACCCAGGCTCCCCTCCAAGTACTTCTTTTTAATGCTATCATAAACTATCTTTTAAAATTTTTATATTTAGGTTGTTTACTGGTATAGAGAAATGTAGTGCAATTCTTTTTTATTCAGACATATATCCAGGGTCTCTGTAGATCTCTTTCTACTACCTGTTGTTTCTGTGAGCTCTCACTCGTAGTGCTTTGTTTCCTTGCATGTTTTGTAATTTTTGACTCTGCGGTCATATTTTTTGGAACTTTGTGGCCTGGGATGAAGATAGGTTCTTAAAGCAAGATTTGCCTTTACTTTGTAAAAGAGGTAGCTTTTGAGATGGGCTTTGTCCTTGTTGAATGTAGTACATGAGGAACATGGAATCAAGAGGTGGCTTCTGTCTTAAACAATTGGGTAGTTGGTGGTGAGAATAGGAACCCTGGGAAAGAAGAGCATAGGAGAAATAAAGCAGTGGATGCAGTCAAGATTATGGAGGAGGTGTAATGAAAGGGATGGGCTGTGGATTGAAATGGAAGTCAAGAAAGGGTGTTGTTAAAGATTATAATTAGTTTCTCAACCTGAGTGGATATTGGTGTCATTAACAAGAATATTAAAAGAGAAGTCTGGAAGTTAAATATGAATGCCTCTCTATAAGTTGTTAAATCCAGTTGAATTTGAAGTGCCTCTAGGATTCACAGGTGGAGCTGGCTGGGAGGTTGTTGGAATGTAAATCTGGAGCTCAGAACAGAAATCAAGATGGAGTGAGTCTGGGCGGGCATCTATATAGAAGGTAGAGTTAAAGCTCCATCTACAACGTTGCCATGAAGGTAAAAGGCTTAATACAATAAAAACAACTTCGGGGGTTCCTGGGTGGCTCAGTCAGTTGAGCATCCGACTTCAGTCCGGGTCATGATATCACAGTTTGTGCCTGACATCGGGCTCTGTGCTGACAGCTCAGAGCCTGGAGCTTGCTTTGGATTCTGTCTCCCTCTCTCTCTGCCCCTCCCCTGCTCATACTCTGTCTCTTTCTCTCTCAAAAAATAAATAAACTTAAGCAAACAAACAACTTAGTATTTGGAGCCAAGTCTTGCTTCTTTTACTATGAGTGTGGTATATAGAACAGTATCCACCTTTTAGTCTTACATTCTGCCTTATACCGAGGATTAAACAAGCACCAAATAGTGCCTGGAGCCAGACCTCTGGGTTTCTATCCCAGTTTACCAACTGTGTAGCTTTGGGCAAATTACTTAACCTCCCTGTGGGCAGAGTGAGGATAATAATAGTATGGAGTTTAAGAGGTTGTTGTAAGGATCACAAAATCACATACAGTGCCTGGCACAGGGTAAACAATGTTATATGTGTATTGAAAATGCTTTATAAACTATAAAGATATTCATAATTGGAAGAGCAGAGGGTCATCTTCGAAGAAGACCTACCTTTAAGGGATGAGAGGAAGAAAAGAGAATTTTTAAAAAGAGGGAAAGAGGACTCAGAATGTTGGGATAATCAGGAAATGACCATGTCAAGGAAGGTTCAGTGGGGAGGGTGTGATGAGAATTGTTGTGATGATGATTTATAAAAGATTTCCTATCTATTTCAGTTATTGTTAGTCACCTCTTTTTCTTAAACTCTTGGAGCCATTTGGACCATAACTATTTAAAAAGAAATAAGAGTTTGTAAGCATTTCACAATTTACAAAGAGATTTAACTATCTCCTCCAATTCTCACACTGTTAGGTAGAAGTTGTTGCCTCTATTTAGTAAGTGAGAAAACTGAGGCTCACAAGGTAGACTTGCCCAAGTAACAGAGCTTGAGTTGCAGTTCTGTTTTTTGATACTGAATCTCCTTTGATAATCCTATATGCCTAATTAGATCGCAAGTTTCCTGAGGCATTAATCTAATCAGTAATTCCTTGCCTAGCTCAATGCTGGGTGGCTCTTCTCTTAGTGTTCAAAGTAGACTAAGTGAAGAGTGGCTTGGGTCTGGAATAACATGTCCTTTCTCCCCTCTTCCCTCTAGCGCCCTCACAAGGCCAATGCTGAGGAGATGACCAAGTACCACAGTGACGACTACATTAAATTCTTGCGCTCCATCCGCCCAGATAACATGTCTGAGTACAGCAAACAGATGCAGAGATGTAAGTCCATTCTGTTCCCTCCTTACTCTCAAGGCCCCAGTTGGATCTGCCCTTCAGTTGCAGAGGCTTACCCTGCCTTCCCTTGTATCTCCCATTCATCCCACACTTGATTTCCCCTGCCTTCCAAGGATGCCAAAGTGCAGCTCTTTTCTCCAGTCTAGCTTTCCTTGTTTCTTGACTATAAAGAATAGTGTTCGATCTTTGTCTAGTTAGGTTCACAACAATATGCCAAGAAAACCGTGATTGTTGTAATGGAAAACGCACTGACGTAGGAGAGGGAGACAGAGATAGAAGTCCCAGCTCTGACTCTTAACTGACCAGGCTGGTCACTTGCCCTCAGATTTTTCTTTCCTAAAATGGACTGGATGTCATCCCATACAACTATAACTGCTCTCACTTTGTATTAATTGAGAATCGAGGGGCCACTTAGGACAGATTCTAGATGATGTAATCTTTGAGTTGAGGTGATTCTACCCCTGCTTCCTGAGACTTGAAACAGGTGTCATCTCGGAAGCTACACTCAGTTTGTAGGAATTAATGAGGCTTATTTTAGCTATGGGAGAAAATGTGTTTAAATTTGGAAAAAACTTATATCTGACTTCTCCCTGTGTTATTTTAGAAATTATCTCTTAGCACCTAATATCTCATATAATAAAACAATGAAACAGCATTGTCCAGAAGTTTTGATTAGCTTGTAACAGTTTATTTGGAAATATCAGCAAATCTGTGGCACTTGTTGCTACTGGCCACAAGGTAGTCTGATTCCCAAGGCAGAAAGTTTATGTGTTATAATAGTTGTGCAGTTGTAATGATTACAGAACCACAGAGACCTTTTTTATTTTTTTATTTAAAATTTTTTAATATTTATTTATTTTTGAGAGAGAGAGAGACACACAGAGAGCGAGCGGGGGAGGAGCAGAGAGAGAGGGAGACACAGAACCTTGAAGCAGGCTCCAGGCTCTGTGCTGTCAGCAGAGTCTGATGCGGGGCTCGAACTCATGAACTGTGAATCATGACCTGAGTCAAAGTCGGACGGCTTTAACCGACTGAGCCACCCAGCTGCCCCTATGGTTTTTTGTTTTTTTTTTTTTACAGAGGCCTTTTTTAAAGTATTATTACCACCCACAACTCCAGGAGCTGCTGCCCCTGTAAGTGCAGTATTTGCTCTTTGAATTGGCAAGATCTTATTTCCTTCCAAGATGAGACAAATTCCTTTCTTTGCTCTAGATGGCTTTAGAGCTTTTCATAACCTATCGAGGCCAGTGATCAGGCTCCACTGTCAGCAAAGAGGACTCTCATTAGAGAAGCAGCTTGGTATTGAGGCAAGAAAATGAGTTATTTTTTGTTTAAAAAAATTTTTTTTTAATTTTTTTTTCACATTTATTTATTTTTGAGACAGAGACAGAGCATGAACGGGGGAGGGTCAGAGAGAGAGGGAGACACAGAATCTGAAACAGGCTCCAGGCTCTGAGCTGTCAGCACAGAGCCCGACGCGGGGCTCGAACTCACGGACCATGAGATCATGACCTGAACTGAAGTCAGATGCTTAACCAACTGAGCCACCCAGGCACCCCTCTTTAAAATTTTTTTTAATGTTTATTTATTTTTGAGAGAGAGGAGAGTGCCAGTGGGAAAGGGGCAGAAAGAAAGGGAGACACAGAATCTGAAGCAGGCTCCAGGCTCCAAGCTGTCAGCACAAAGCCTGATGTGGGGCTCAAACCCACAAACCGTGAGATCATGACCTGAGCCAAAGTCGGATGCTTACTGACTGAGCCACCCAGGCACTCCAAGAGAATGAGTTTTGATGTCTTGGTTTGAATCCCTTAGCTCTACCACTTAACTGTGTGTTCTTAAGCAAGTCCTCTAGCCTCTCTGAGCCTTGTTTTCTCTTCTTTAAAAGGACGACAATAGTGCTTATTTCATAGTGGAGGTTGTCGGGGATAGGTGAGATAGCACTGTCAATGAAGCACTGACTGTCAATGAATAGTAACTTTTGCTGTGATGACTTATTATTTTCATCATTTTCCAATCTGTCAAGGCAGACATAAAATATTAGGCCCTCAGGAGTGCCCAGGTTTGGGTCTGACTTCCAGTTTGCTCCAGTTTTCCTGAAACTAGCATTCTAAGATTGTGCATTAAAAAATTAGGTCTGGGATTTTCTCTCATTGAAGATGGGTTAGGAAGGATGAAGTTCTCTATGGACTTAAGGTACCTTACTGACTTGACTTACAGGGTTATAGAAAGATGTCACTTAGTGAAGTGCTGTATAACCAGGGGTATCTTCAGAAACAATAACAGCGATGTGTGAGCTGAGCTCTTTTTTTTTGTATTTACCAACACCTAACCTAGGAAGTTATACATGTAATAAGACTAAATAAGTTAGGTTTCCTTGCTCTTGGCTAGGATGTAATAAACATTTTGTGGTCATTTTGAGACTTTGAGAACTTTGATCAGAAGTTCTGATCTAATATTTTAATTAGTTAAAATGGGAACATGATGAGCAGTGGGCTTCCTGACAGCCTGACTCAGCCTGCCCATTTGCAGTTGGTCCCCTGGCAGCCAGCCTTGGCCTGCCAGGGAGTTCGTGGCTTATTGGGCTGAGGCCTTATTAAAAATAATAATAAATAAAAGGGTGCCTGGGTGGCTTAGTTGGTTAAGCTTCTGACTCTTGTGTTTGTTTGCTTGTTTGTTTATTTGGGCAGGGGGGAGAAGGGCAGAGGGAGAGGGAGAAAGAGGACCTGAAGCAGGCTCTGTGCTGACAGCAGAGAGCCCCATGTGGGGCTTGAACTCATGAACCACGAGATCATCACGTGAGCTGAAGTCGGACGCTTAACCAGCTGAGCTACCTGGGCACCCCAAGTGTCCAACTTTTGATTTTGGCTCGGATCATGGTCTCACAGTTTTTGGGATTGAGCCCCGTGTCAGGCTCTGTACTGCCAGTGCACAGCCCGCTTGGGATTCTCTCTCTTCCTCTCTCTCTCTGTCCCTCTCCTGCTCTTGTGCATGCACGCATGCTCTCTCCCTCTCTTTCAAAATAAATAAATACTTAAGAAAATTAAAAAATAACAGTGAATAAAAAATAAGATGGATTCAAACATGAATAAGTGCAATGGTTTTTTTTTTTTTTTTTTGCCAGATTATCAGAATGTGAAATGTGGTGGAAAATGATAAAAGGGAATTATGGTGGTAAAATTTGAAGATATTGTCATTGTCATCTTTTTTATAGATGTATAAACTGAATTTTCCAGGGTCTCCTAACAAGGTAGTGGTAGAATGGAGAATGGAACTTGTCTCTTCCTGATTCTATAGTATTTTTATTTTTATTTTTTATTTTTATTTAATTATTTTTAATTTTTTTTAACGTTTATTTATTTTTGAGACAGAGAGAGAGAGAGCACGAATGGGGGAGGATCAGAGAGAGAGGGAGACACAGAATCCGAAACAGGCTCCAGGCTCTGAGCGGTCAGCACAGAGCCCGACGCAGGGCCTGAACTCACGGACCGCGAGATCATGACCTGAGCCGAAGTCGGACGCTTAACCGACTGAGCCACCCAGGCGCCCCTCTATAGTGTTTTTAAATATGTTGCATGTAAAATATTTCAGACACACACAAAACGTATAAAAACATAATAGAATGTACATCCATGTACCTACTACCTGCCTACCTTTCTTTCTTTCTTTCTTTCTTTCTTTCTTTCTTTCTTTCTTTCTTTCTTTCTTTCTATTTTGTTTTAATATTTATTTATTTTTTTTTTTTTTTTTGAGAGAGAGACAGAGTGTGAGCTGAGGAGGTGCAGAGAGTGGGAGACACATAATCCAAAGCAGGCTCCAGGCTCTGAGTTGTCAGCACAGAGCCTGATGCGGGGCTCGAATTCACGGACTGTGAGATCATGACCTGAGCCGGAGCTGGATGCTCAACTGACTGAGCCACTCAGGCACCCCCTTTTTTTTTTTTTAAGTTTATTTATTTTTGAGAGAGGGGGACAGAGCATGAGCAGGGGAAGGGCAGATAGAGAGGGAGACAGAATCTGAAGCAGGCTCCAGGCTCTGAGCTGTCAGCACAGAGCCCGATGTGGGGGGCTCAAACCCACAGACCGCAAGATCATGACCTGAGTCGAAGTCAGACACTTAACTAACTGAGCCACGCACGTGCCCCTACCAACCTTTCTTTCTAGGAAACAAAACGCTGCCAATACAGTTGAACCCCCCCTGGGCACCTCCCCTTGGTCACACACCCTTTCTGTCCTACTCCCCATTCCACCCCATTACACCACCACAGTGGTATAAGCCCTCTCCTGAAACCCCTGTTAATCCCATGCATCTTTCTGCAGGGTGCTTTTTACCACCTTCTCCACCTTCCTCCACTCTCTCATCTCTCACCCAGTATTGTTCTCTTCAGTATAATGCCACCCTAAGAATAAGAAAAGTATTTGTGATAGGAAGAGGAGAACCCATACAAGAGTCCTCCCGGGGCGCCTGGGTGGCTCAGTCGGTTAAGCGTCCGACTTCAGCTCAGGTCACAATCTCGCGGTCCATGAGTTTGAGCCCCGCGTCGGGCTCTGTGCTGACAGCTCAGAGCCTGGAGCCTGCTTCTGATTCTGTGTCTCCCTCTCTCTCTGCCCCTCCCCCGTTCATGCTGTGTCTCTCTCTGTCTCAAAAATAAATAAACGTTTAAAAAAAAAAAAATTAAAAAAAAAAAAAAAAAAGAGTCCTCCCTAGTCTTACAAATTAGTCCAGGTGAGGGTTTCCATTTCCCCCCTTTCCGTCTCCAATCACACAGCTTGTTGAACTGGGAATAATGGGCTGGCCACTTGAGCCACATGTTGGTTTGGGGCCTGAAGGGAAATATTTTTTTCTCCTATCTAAAATAACCATTTTGTGGGGTGCCTGGCTGGCTCATTCAGTAGAGCATGCAACTCTTGATCTTGGAGTCTTGAGTTCAAGCCCCATATTGCTCTTAGAGCGTACTTAAAAAAAAATAATAATAAATAAGACATATCCCACATGAGAGTATAAACAAAACTCTAGAAACCTAGGCAGGCCAAACCCAATGAAAGACAAAGCAACCGGAGGAGGCATTCAGTTGCCAGTGGATAGATAGCTTGGCCCCAGGGACCAAAGTTCTTATTGACACAGCCTCCCAGTGTTTACCTGGGAAGTGGGGGTGAGAGCCACCTACTACTCCTCACCCCGTTATGCAGGCCACACTTCCTCAGAGCACTTGTCTTGGCAGGGCACCCTCCCAAGCTTAGGGCAGTGCCAGAGTTGGTAACGCTCATGGTTATTGCAGACTTTGAGCTTCAGCTGTCTCTCAGAAGGTTACACAGTCCGAGCTGGGCTCTGCTACCCTCCTCATTCTAGGGCTTCTCCTTGCTCTACTTTGGGAATCCCAGTTGATAGCAGTGGATGTAGTAGGAAGGCTAGGGCAAGAGAATAAGGATCTAGCCTACCCCTGCCTCTAGTTTCCTGTGTCTCGTTGATGTCTCAGTACTTTCCTTTTCTGTGAGAGATGACTTGGAGCCTTAAGGTTCCTCTCTAGCTCCGTGACTACAGCCCTCAGGTGTGCTTCCCTTCCTGTCTTTCGTTTGTTTGCATTACTATTTGCATCCATTTCCTCATTATGTGTTAGTTTGTACTTTTGCCCCGTTAGGCCTGAAATAACCTTACTCCAGTTGTCACTTGTAGGTGTAGTAGAAAGAGCACTATACTGTATGGGTCAAGACACCTGGACTCTGATTCTGGTGCTGCCATTGTCTTGTTATACAACCTTGGCAGCTCACTTAATTCTTCGTATCTGTTTGTTCAAGTACTTACTTGCTATATTCTTCCCCACATAAGATTTCTGTTAATCTTCTCAACATTTAGGTGAGGTGGATATCATGATTGCTTGTTTTTTGTTTTTTTTTTTAATTTTTTTTTTTTCAACGTTTTTTATTTATTTTTGGGACAGAGAGAGACAGAGCATGAACGGGGGAGGGGCAGAGAGAGAGGGAGACAAAGAATCGGAAACAGGCTCCAGGCTCCGAGCCATCAGCCCAGAGCCTGACGCGCGGCTCGAACTCACGGACCGCGAGATCGTGACCTGGCTGAAGTCGGACGCTTAACCGACTGCGCCACCCAGGCGCCCCTCATGATTGCTTGTTAAAGATAATAAGCCAGGGGTGCCTGGGTGGCTCAGTCGGTTAAGTGTCTGACTTCGGCTCAGGTCATGATCTCACGGTTTGTGAGTTCGAGCCCCGCGTCAGGCTTTGTGCTGACAGCTCAGAGCCTGGAGCCTGTTTCGGATTCTGTGTCTCCCTCTTTCTCTGCCCCTCCCCTGCTCATGCTCTGTCTCTCTCTGTCTCAAAAATAAATAAAACATTAAAAAAAAATTAAAGGTAATAAGCCAAAGCTCTAAGAAGTTAAATGACTTGACCCAATCACAAAGCCAGTAAGTAGTAGAGCCTGGACTAGAACCCAAGCCTTCTGAATCCAAATTCTTTGTTTTTTCCCATGAGCTCATAAATATGTAAACAAAAAACTAAAGGAATTGTGGAAACTAACTTTCCCCTTCTGTCTTTCAAGTCAACGTTGGTGAGGACTGTCCGGTATTTGATGGCCTGTTTGAGTTCTGTCAGTTATCTACTGGTGGCTCTGTGGGTAAGGAATATACCTCCCTCCTCGAGGGCAGTGCTGGGTTGTATTAGTGAGGTCTGCCTTTTAGGCCACTATCCTAGTAGGGCTGATCTGTGACCCCATAAAATGGGTCTTGTGAGTTTTTACCTTAGGTCTTTAAAATATCCTTCTGGTTCAGTCCCAGCCCAGGTTCAGTCTCTGACATGGTACTGACAGGTGTCCTTGACTGTCCTCTCCTACCCAGAGATCTTACATACTGGAATTCCCTGCAGACCTCGTGGGGTTGTTGAGATGCTGTACATAGAAGCAATTTGCAAACTGCAAAGTGCTATAAAAATGGGAAGTGTCATCATCTGTGTCTTACAAAAGAGCATGGTAATTACCTTTAGAGGTCAGAAATACTCCTCACGTATCTCCCACTTCCATTATTAACTTCTAGACTACCTCCAGGATTACTCTAAACCCTTTTTTAACAAATATATATTTTCCTATGATCATTGTTTGGTCTCTTCTCCCCTTCCCCCTGCCTCTCAATATAACCTCAGAAAACAAAGATGTACACAGGAAAAAATTACCCACAATCATACTGTCCAAAGATAATCATTACTACCATTTTGGTGTTTGTATATGCATTCTTTTTTGTTAGTATATATCTGGATATAACATATACATCCATATTTTATAAAAATGTGTCACGTGTATATAGTTTTGTGTCTGAATTTTTTATTTAGTAAATCTTTAAGATTTCTTTGGTAGTCTATAGCATGATTTCTAGTGGCTTCAGGATTATGCCATGTTATGGACCAACATCAGTTGATATAATTGGTCCCTCTTGGATCATTTGGCTTGTTCTGTGTCTTTATTGCTGTTAAAGTTACAAGCCACAAATGCACCTGCATACACAAGTGTATATTTCTCTCACTTCTTGGGCCTGTTTGTGCTTTGAGCTTCTAGTTCCTTTAGTATCTTCATCATTTTTTGACCATGAACCATGGTAAGAAATACATTTACTCTTGCAATCCAGGTTGTGCACACACACTGTCATTCTGAAGCCAGTTTCACAGAAGAGCAACTTCCTTTACTGTTATTTTATTCTAGTCTGTTTTGTTTAAAATTGTGTGTGTATAAACACACACACACACACACACACACACACACACACACACACACACTAATCATGACCCACTAAACCAATTTTAAGGCCTACTGATGGGTTTCCACCTTCGGTTTGGAAAAAAAGTTGTTTAGAGTAGCCAGCCAATGTCATATTTACTCCCTGTTAGAATAGGGAGGGAGGGAGAGAACAGTCCAGCGATTGAATAGGCAGGTTCTACCTCTCACCAGGTTTCCTGGGCTTCTTGGGGAAAGGGGGAGAATGGCTTGCTAACAGTCTTGTGTTCTCTCTTTCACACCCAGCAAGTGCTGTGAAACTTAATAAGCAGCAGACGGACATCGCTGTGAATTGGGCTGGGGGCCTGCATCATGCAAAGAAGTCTGAGGCATCTGGCTTCTGTTACGTCAATGATATCGTCTTGGCCATCCTGGAACTGCTAAAGTATGCCTGCCTGGCCTTGTCTCTTGGAGGAGCACCTTAGGCCAGGTTCCCACTTCCCTCTCCCCCTGGGCTTGCCTCCCTAGTTTGCTTTTCCTAGCGGTGTGCTGGCTAGGATGTGTTCAGTGAGTGTCTCTGGCTGGCCATCCTCTCTTTGACGGGGTCCCGGTTTGATTTGAGCCCACGGCAAGATCAGGGGCAGGTGCTGCTCAGATCCTGCCTCCAGAGTGTCCCTGTGTGGCTGGAGTTGAGCCTGGCTGTAGAGTAGGAAGATCGGACTTGGTCGGCTTGGTCAGGCCTCTGGAGACACCCTGCCGCTCTTCCACCTTCCTTCAGCCAGTTTCCACGTCTCTGGTGCTTAGAGATACCTGAGGGAGGCAGCCAGCCCGGTAAGCTGGGACCTGGCGCCCTTGGCGCGTCCCACTCCCAGAGAGCCGCCAGACCCCTGACCCCCTTCTGATCCTAGGTATCACCAGAGGGTGCTGTATATTGACATTGATATTCACCACGGCGATGGCGTGGAAGAGGCCTTCTATACCACAGACCGGGTCATGACTGTGTCCTTTCATAAATACGGAGAGTACTTCCCGGGAACTGGGGACCTACGGGTGAGAACTCCCTTCAGGGGCCAGCCAGCTCACCCCTAGCTGCCAGCTCTAACTCTCCTATCTCATGTCACCAGAAACCACTTCCTGCCCCTTCTGCCATTCAGAATGCCATACCCCAGCCTAGGGTACCTGCCCTGGTCTTCCCTCCCTTATTCTGGAGGAAGGGAATGATGAGACACAAAGGGTTGGGAGGGATAGGGGTCTCATGACTCATTGCAAGCCCCTCCTGGCCACAGCTAAGTTACACTGCACTATTCAGATGCCCCAAACAATTTGAATTTTAGGCTAGAGACATCAGGTTCTCTCTCTCATGGGCTAGGAATTGAGACCCTTATGGACCATCTCAAGGGTTCTTAACCTTCCCCTTTGATCATCTGACTGAAAGCTATGGACTCTGTCACCAGGAAAGCATAAGGAATCTTTTGTATCTGATACTGAATAGTTAATTAAAGACACCTCCCCTTACTGAAGCCCATCTATAGACCTCAGGATAAAAGTCCTTGGAAACTAACTCACTGAACTGTTGTATCTTCTATTAGCATGAATATGAAACCAACCCTTTGCCATGCACTAGCCCTCTGGTGAAAAAGTAGCACTAATTCATGTTTGCTGTGGCCAGCATAATAAATGGTCTTTCTTCTACCTTCTCTGGAGAGGAAAAGGTCGTCCCAGGGTGGGTGTTAGTTCTGTGACCCAACTACCAGCAGCTCTAACCCAATCCAAAGATGGAGGTCTTGTGCTCTGGGGTAGGATATTCCATCTCTGGCTCCATAAACAGTTCTCAGCCTGGGCGCAGGCTCAGTGGTGTGTCCAGAAACGTGAGCTAGACTTGCTAGTGAGGGGAATGGTATTAACCAAGGTGCCCCTGCTCTGTCCCTGGCCCACTTCATGGATCCCAATTGTCTCTCTTAGAATACTGCCTCTTTCCTTAGCCTTCCAGCCCCTGTCCTTGAACTTCTTCCTAGCTTCATCTTTCAGTTTTACTTTAATGTCCCTCTTGATTAGGATATTGGGGCTGGCAAAGGCAAGTATTACGCTGTTAACTACCCGCTCCGAGATGGGATCGATGACGAGTCCTATGAGGCCATTTTCAAGCCGGTAAGTGGCTTATCCACCACCCGGGCTACCAGTGGGATTAGTCTAAGGGATGGGTAGCAAAGTACCCCCAGCATACCTCAGGGACCTCACCCCACTGAGAAGCTGGTTGGGAAATGAGCTGTGTTTTGACCCTGGATTGTTATGCTGTGTGGTCAGCTAGAGGAACAAAATTCATCCAAATATTTATTGATGCCTTCTGTGGGTCAGGCCCTCTGTCGGATACAAGAGTATCTAAGACATGAATCATGCCCTTAAAGACCTCACAGTCTACATCGTGGGAGGCAGGCACACACACAACAGTGTGTGGTCATTACTGTTTTGCAGGATGAACAGAGGAAGGGGAGACAAACCGCTGCCTGGGCTGGGGAGAGGGTAGTCAAAGAGGATTTCACAGAGGTGGTGACATTTGAGCTGGACTTTGGAAAATGAGGAGTTGCTATGTGAAGAAGGAGGTGGAGGCCGGAGGGCAGGGATGGCATTCAGCAGGGGGGACAGTACATAGCTGTATGTAGATCAGTATGATGGGTGGGAGGAGTGTTGAAGGACGTGGGAAATGTATATGGGGGTCTTGGATGCCAAGCTGAGGAGTTAAATCTTCACCTGCAATCCACAAGGAACCATTACTGGAGTATTAACCTAATAAGGTTAGGTAGTCAAGTGCCTACTGTATGCCTTGCAGTAGGGGTGACAGAGAAGTCCAAGGTGTGATCTTTGTCCTAGGTAACGTCAAAGTCTTGTGAGAATGGGAAAGGTGAAGGTGAGCACTCCCTCACAATAGGAGGCTCAAAGTCTCAAAAGACTGAAGGAGCAGGGCAGATGAAGCCAAGGGTCAGAAGAAGGGGCACTGGAGCTTGGGTAGTGAAAGAAGCGGAAGACTGAGGGAAAGGTGAGGCTGTTCTAGGTTCAGCATTACTAGAGCTAGAAGAAGCCTCTTGGAGAGCCTCCTAAATTGAAAAACTGAAATCCTAAATAGGGAAACAAGAACTCCAGACTGATACTTCCTCCTTACCACCCCGCACGAGGGAGAGTGGAAATGTAGGAATAAATACAGGAAACGGAAGAAGTACTGCAGCCCACCCTTTGCAGCCCCTAACATCACATAGCTTTTCTTGAAGCTGGTGGTGACGAGGATGTGTCCTTTTAGGTCATGTCCAAAGTAATGGAGATGTTCCAACCCAGTGCAGTTGTCTTACAGTGTGGCTCTGACTCCCTATCTGGGGATCGGTTAGGTTGCTTCAACCTGACCATCAAAGGTGAGACCAGGTAGCATAGAGATGGGTGGGCAGGGTTCTGCCAGGCGCTCCTGTAACCCAGCACCCCTTTCTCCCATCAAGGGCATGCCAAGTGTGTAGAGTTTGTGAAGAGCTTCAACCTGCCTATGCTGATGCTGGGAGGAGGCGGTTATACCATCCGTAACGTGGCCCGCTGCTGGACGTATGAAACAGCCGTGGCTCTGGACACGGAGATCCCAAATGGTAATAGCCCTGGGCCAGGTTGGGCTGGGCAGAGCCAGAGCTCATGTGTCCTAGAGTTTATAACCCCTTCCCCATTGGCCATGTGGCCTCTCCTCTTCTGATACTGGGCATTGATTCTCTTCCCTATCTTCTTGTGATTGTCAGACCATCGCTTTTTCCTGAGTCCTTTTTTGACCCTGCCACCTCTCCTTCCCACTTCTGGTCTAGACATAATGATCAGTGGTTATTTATAGCTTTGGAATTTCTACTCTGTAGGGTAACTGGGGTAGTGAGTGAGGAGGTGCTCCCGACGAGCATTGCCTAAATTTTTCTAAACCATGAGCTTGTGCCTTCTCCTCAGTGGGGGGTGAGGTGTGGACACTGGAGAATGGCATTAAAAAGACTGAAACCCTATAAGCACTCAGGTCTCACCCTGTCTCAGAGGCATTCTTCTCAGTTTGATGGTTGGGCTAGCAGTTCCAGATAAACCTACAAGTGCTTTTCTCAGGGTCCCATGGTAGCCAGGTCTTTGACTCTTATCTCCTGCCCCCAATTAGAGCTTCCATACAACGACTACTTCGAATACTTTGGACCAGATTTCAAACTTCACATCAGTCCTTCCAATATGACCAACCAGAACACCAATGAGTACCTGGAGAAGATCAAGTGAGTATATTCCCCAGACACACCCTGATTGAACATTCCAGGCTCTGGTTTGTCCCTAACCAGCGCCAGCCACCCTCTCTACCATTGGCCATAGACAGCGACTGTTTGAGAACCTGCGAATGCTGCCCCACGCACCTGGGGTCCAAATGCAGGTGATTCCTGAGGATGCCATTCCAGAGGAGAGTGGCGACGAGGATGAAGAAGACCCTGACAAGCGCATCTCGAGTAAGACCCAGACCCAGGGGCCTGTAATTTCCCACTCAGTAGGTCGCTGAGTTCCCACCACTGTTCTTGGTTCCACTTTCCTCTCAAGCTACCCACCTGTTGAGAAACCCAAGTTCTGGTAGTTGGGACAGTTTAGGGAGTCTGAGTTTCCTTCCTTTCTTCTTGGTCACCCCTTCCCTTGGTGTCTCTTGGACACACAGGGAGGCACTGGGCACAGGTCCTGAGGTAAAGATAATCTCCTGCACTCTCACCCATTATTTCCCATTACTTCCCAGTCTGTTCCTCTGACAAACGAATCGCCTGTGAGGAAGAGTTCTCGGACTCTGATGAAGAGGGAGAAGGCGGTCGCAAGAACTCTTCCAACTTCAAAAAAGCCAAGAGAGTCAAAACTGAGGATGAAAAAGAGAAAGATCCAGAAGAGAAGAAAGGTGGGTTTGGGTTGTATCTGGACTT
This sequence comes from Panthera pardus, assembly GCF_024362965.1. Taxonomy (NCBI): domain Eukaryota; kingdom Metazoa; phylum Chordata; class Mammalia; order Carnivora; family Felidae; genus Panthera; species Panthera pardus. Next base: position 82,282,900 of record NW_026526666.1, on the reverse strand, counting down.
GGGTCTTGAGCCCCAGGCCCCAGAGGAGGATGAATCTATGTAGGGCACTGGGAGGAGGGAGCTGACTCAGGCCCTGCCTTCTGTGGGGCTGTCTCAGCTCCCAGAAGTGGCAGGGCCCACAAAAGAATGAAACTCGATTTGTCATCTCCAGTGGCTGATTGAGCCCTGCCAGGCTCCAGAGCCAGGGACATGCCTGGGCTCCCCTTGGTCAGGAGTGTGGCTCTCACATACCACCCAAGCCCTTTTCCCAGCACTTCACCCCAGTTTCCCAGGGGGCTGCCTCCGCCCACTGGGTTCAGGCTCTAGCAGGCCAGGAAACCGGTCCAACCTGTTTGTTCTCCACAGGGCTCAATGGGAGGGCCTGGGATGGGCTTTTCTCTCTTTAGTATGTCCACTGAGCTGCAGTGTTGGGGAAGGGGTTTCAGGTAAGTGAAAATTCCGTGGGTCTTTCTGGAAGGGATCCCTTCACCATCTCTACATTCTTATGTTCTAGAAGTCACAGAAGAGGAGAAAACCAAGGAGGAGAAGCAAGAAGCCAAAGGGTGAGGAAGGAGCTGTCAGCCATCTCCCTGGCATTGGAGCACCAGCCCTTTTGTCCGCTATGCCGAGGGAAGGCGCAGGGACAGCTGGTGCGGCTTACAAAGACCTCTTTCAGGGACCAGTCCATCTCTGCAGTTCTAGGCAGAGCTAGGAAGCCCCAGCTCTCAGCAGTCACCTGGGCAGCTAGGGTCCTATAGAAGTCATTGTCCCCATATTTTTGCCTCAAGGCCTCTGGGGTGCATGATCTCATGCCAGTCTCTGCTCTCTCCACAGGGTCAAGGAGGAGGTCAAGTTGGCCTGAGCAGACCTCTCCAGTTGTGGCTTCCTGCCAAGTTTCCCACCTTTCTCCCACAACCCCTCAGATTTTATATTTTCTATCTCTCTGTGTATTTATATAAAAATATATTAAATATAAATATCCCCAGGGACTAGACAGGAACCAGGGCCCTGAGCCCAGGGCACGTGTTAGGAGTGAGCTTTTCTAGTGGCTGTCTTGCCACCCATCCTTTTCCACTTCTTAATTTTGAACTATAAAGGGTGCTGGGTCTGGAAAGCATATTCTTAAGAAGCCATAGGACAAAATCCTGAAATGTTAAGTGCCTGCTTAGTGGCTTTGGAAAGGTGCCCTTACTGGGCATTCTAGGAGTGGCTAGATCTTGAGGGACCCCCTGTCAGGCTCCTTAAGGTAATATCAGCCATTTTTAGATTGGTTCTGTTATCATACCTTCCCACTGGCCCCCTGTGAGCCAAGAAACTCACACTGCCTGCCCTCTATCCTCGCCCAGTTCTGCAGGTGGAGATTGGTAGTCTAGTTTCCTTTTTGAGATACTATTTTAATTTTTGTGAGAATCTTTGTAATAAAATGGTACATTTCTACATCCTCCTGAGCTTGTCTCCTAGCAGTATCCCTGGGTTGATTTCAACTCCACTTCCCTGTCCTTCTGGTGTCCATGAGAATCTGGGCAACCCTCCTGAACAAGAAGACAACCCCACAATCTTACCCCTCACCTTAATCCCTCCCTCAAGGGTTGAGGTTAACCAGTCTTCTCACCCTACTCCCAGAAGACCACTCATTAAAAAGCACTACTAAAGGGACGACATTTATTCCTTTTCCAAATGTTACAGTAAAACCAGGTGGAAGAGAATGGTTTTAGCAGTTAGAAAAAAAAAAAAAAAGTACAAATCTGGGGTTTGGCCATTAAAAGTTATTTACAACAATGGGAGGGGGAAAAAAAAGACAACAAGAAGTTGTTTCACATTACAGACCTCCCCCCCACCCCAAAGCCTAATACTTGCTTACCAAGTCAAAAAAGAGACACAGTCGATTCACAAGCTGGAGGTTTGAACTTGAGTAAGACATTTATAAAAACCTAGACAGGGGCAGTGTCCTCCCCAGCCCAGGTGCCACTAGGCACAGCACAAGAGACTAAAAACTCAACAGGGGTTGGGGGGGAGGGGGAAGGCTGGACACTCAGGGTTTGGGAGTGTAGGCACCCCACATCTGGCTCAGGGATTTGGGGAATAGAGTAAACAAAACCTACTTGGAAAAGAATTGGGGAAGAAAACCAGCAATTGCCTTCTGCAGGGCAGGACAGGGGTGGGGACAGGAGAGGTAGGGCCAGGGGCAGGAGCATTTCACATCACTAACCTAACTTGGGAAACTGCAAGGGACCATCTTCAACTGGCCTTAAGAGGAAGGCCAAATGGACGATGGGAGAATCCACAGGAGGGAAAAGGAGAGGGAACGTGGCGGGGAGGGGGCAACAGCCCCTTCCTTTCTGGGCACAGGAAGGCAGCCAGGGCACCAGGTCCAGGCAGTGACCTCACAAGGACAGCACAGTTTTTGCAGCTTAGAGATCACCCACCTGCCCCCACCCAGCTACTCATTCTGCTCGCTGGCGGGTGTAGGGCCACTCTCCGGCCCCGAGGGAGTGGATGGCTCTGCAGCCTGGGGCCCTGCCTCTTCTGTGTCTCCTCCCTTGGAGGCAGCACTAGCCTCTGCCCCCTTGGCCTGGGGCTCCTGGCTCTCGGGGGTGGCAACAGCCTTCCCTTCCTGGGCTGTGCCTTCCTCGCTGCAGGCACCGATCTCCCCCTGCTCCTGCTCTTCCTCTGTGGGTGAGGAGGCAGAAGAATCACCCCCACCCTCCTTCCGATTTCTCTTGAAGGACAGACCACTCAATTTGAAAGGCTTCTTGAAAGAGAATTTCTTCTTCTTCTTGGGGGTCTCCTTGGCGGGGGCATCCCCCTTGACCTCAGCGCCCTGGCTAGGGGGTGCTGGCTCGATGGCATCGCCAGTGGCCCCGGCTGCCTCCTCTGTTCCGTTCACGGGGGGCGATTCCCCTTCACCCTTGGGGGATAAGTCTCCATTGCTTTTCACGTGGCCATTCTCCTGCAGGGCAGAGGAGACAGCAATGAGGGCCGGGGCTCTACCCCACCTCCCCCAGCCCGCCCCTGACCCCTTCCAGGCAATGGGACCCCGACTATTCTGCAACCCGGGAGGTTGGCTGTAGCTTCACCCCCACCGGGATCCCGTCAAACATCTCCCTCCTGCCCTCACGAGCGCGCGGGGGCCGAGCGCGCAGAGGCCGCGGCCGGCAGGAGGCGCTGGGGTCCCGTGGCCCCCCCACCCACCTCCCCCGGGGCGCGCTCTCCATTCGGCACAGACCCGCTCGAGGCCGCCGATCCCCGGCGGGCGGGCGAGCGAGCCCAGCAAGCCGACAACGGGCGGGAAGCCGCCCCAGGGCGCTCTTCTCCGCACCTGGACGGCCCATTTTCCCAGCCTCCTGCTTTGTGTAAACGGCCCCCCACCCACCCTAGGCTCTCCCATCTCGATTCCCCCCCACCTCCCCACGCCGCCAAAAAGAAGGCCGTGAGCCACCGAGATCGGGTCTAAGGGTGGAGTGCCCTCCCCCCCGGGCGCCCGCCCCGCGGCCCCTGGGCGCCCCCTTGGCGCGGCCCGGCAGCGCCTTTGTTCCTCGCGCGGCACTCGGGGCGGCCGGGGGGCAGCGCCGGGGGCCGGGGCCGCGAACAAAGAAGGCAGCGGGGCCGGGCCGGCGCCCCCTCCCCGCCCCTCCCCTCGCTTCGCCCGCGGGGGCTGCGGCGCCGAGAACAAAGGGACCGGGCGGGGGAGGGGGCGCCGCGTGTCCCGGGCCGGACAAAGCGCGCGGCCCCGGCCCAGGGCCCCAAAGGGGGCGAAGTGAGGGAGGAGGGGGCCGGGTCGGGCCGTTCCGAGTGCACCCACCTGTCCGTTGGCCTTAGCAGGGGAAGCGCCTGCTGCCTCCTCGGCGGTCACGTCGCCCCGGGGAGCCTTGGAGCTCTGGCTGCCCATGATGGGGGGGGGGGTCTGCTGGGGGGCGCCCGGAGCCGCCCCGGGCTCGCGCCGCAGGGGATAGTTCAGCCGGGTCGGCCTGGCCGGCGGAGGGGTGGGGCTCGCGCCTGAGGGGGAGGGGTATCGGGGGGGAAACCGAGCTGCACCCCCCTCTCCGCGCCCGACCCGCTAGCTGCGCCCGCCGCCGCTCAGCTCCGCGCCAGAATGCCGCCCGCCGCCCGCCGAGCTGCCTTATATATGCGCCCCAGCTCGGGGCGGGGCCGGACATTTAAATAAGCGCCCAATCGAGGAGCAGAGGCGGGCTCAGGTCCCGGGCCCCACTTGCGCAGTGGGCGACGCCGGCGGTCTGGTACCCCCAGCCTACTCGCCTACCAGGGCAGGTGGGGTCCAGCGTGGGTAGGGGAGAGGCGGGTCTTTCGGCGAGCTGGGCAGAGGAGTGGGGGGGGCTCCTAGAGGAAGGGGAGAGCAATCCTGTCACCACCCACCCGTCCGAGTGGACGCCCCAGCAACTGGAGTGGTCCCAACACCTTGGTCCTGCACTGACAGCCCCTGTCAGTCTCCCCCTAGAACTCTTCGAAGGGCTCACATGCCCAGACTCGTTAGAGGTTTGGTCCTGAGTTATGCTCCGGAGAATGTGGTCATGGAAGCCGCAGGGCCCCGCGCTGGGATCTGCGCCCCCTCAGGCCGGGAGACCCGTCAGAGGTCCCACCCACGTCCCTGCCTGCCGGTCCCGGTCAGCCTGGGGGGTCTGGCCCGCCGCGGAGTCCCTCTGGTCAAGACTGGTAAGATGCGTCCCTCAACTCCCCCTCCCCCCCCCCCCCCCTTCGCAGCCAGTCACACACGAAGCCCCCACAGACAAACTCACCCTTGGTCTCTCCTGCCCCCAGCCTGGACCCATTACAAAGTTCCGATTAGGGTGGTCCTGCGACCTTGAAGGGCACCTCCATCCCCACCTGAAAGCTGGAGAGTCTGAGGCTCAGAGACATTGGCATAACCTGTCTGACCTGTCAGATGCTCTCCCCCCACCTCTGCTCCCCCATATTAGGGAGCCTCCCGGAGCAGGCAGAGGAACCCCAGGAATTTAACAAACACTGCAGTGGAGGGGTGGGACATCAGCAAGGCTCCTGGGACAGCCCCTTGAGGACAGCCCCAAGACTGCCCAGCCTGGCCCCCTACCCAGCCTGAGAGTGAGGGAGCCTGGAGAGAGAGGCGGGGTGCAGGGGGTGGAGACCCTCCAGCTCTAGTCCCCTGCCACTTCCCCTTCCCCTGGTATGGACAGGTCTGTGGGAACCCCCGAGTCCTGACTGGCCCCGGATGTGTGTGTCCGGTTGCCTGCCCTCAGCCCCCAGGAGGAAAGGGATGGGGGCTGGAGGAAGCAAAGTGTTGCAAAAGCAAGGCTGTGCCCTGGACAGCTCAGCACGTCCCTCCCTCCCTCCTACTGGTATGGCCTCCTGGGAGGCCTGAGGCTGTGAGGTGTGGAGACACCGCAGGGCCTGAGAAATCAGGAACTCCCCACAGATCTGACCACAAAGGGGCGGAGGAGGGCTGAGGTGACATGACACTCAGCACTCACTCCCGTAGACCCCCGCCCCCCCCCCCCCACTCTGAGGCCACAGAATACTCTCAACTGCTTCAACACCCCTCCTCATTTTCCAGACTGGGACACCCAGGTTCAGAAAGAGAAAGTGATGCGCCCAAGGACACACAGCAGATACCGGTAACTGAGGGTGAGAAAGGATTTGGAAAGACCCACTAAAATGAGGTGGGGGCTGTAAGGAAACCCCTGGAGAAGTCGTGCATTAAGATCTGGGACTGCCTGGCCGAAGTGGGAGGTCAGAAGGAACCAGCCTGGGGCCGGGAGGGGCATCCTGCCCCGCTGAAGTTCACTGACAGAACAGTGCCTTCTCCACCCACTGCCACTAAGGAATGGACTCCGTGACCTGCATCTCTGTCTCGACCACAATAGGGAACCCACAATGCTGCCAGGCGCTGCCCGCACCGGCTGGCAGGGCTCAGATGGAGGGTGTGCGAGTCCTGGAGGGGTTGGGGTCAGGGGTGAAGAGCAGATCCCAAAGCTCCCGATTTCCGGGCGCTGCGCTGAGGGGCTGAGAGGCAAACCCAGGAGGAGAGAGCAAAGGGCTCTCTGAATGAAGGATCCTGAGTTCCCAGAGCCCCAGAGGGAGCCAGGCCCACAGGGAGCTCTGCCTCTCCTCCAAGACATTGCTGGAGTCTGAGGAAGGGTCGTCTGGGAGCCCAATCCCTCAGTAAATCCAGGTCCCCGCAGGGTCTGGCTTCTGGAAGAGGGAAGAAGCTGAGGATGCTGTGGGAGTGAGCGGGGGGCGGTGCACGGAGACCCCACGGCCTCCTCCGTCCACACTGTGGCTCCTTCCTCCCCAGCTGCTGCCAGCCCAGACAATGCGCCCATTGTTCTGTGTCTCCAGGGGCCTGTGTGCAACTGTGTGTGTCTGTTTCTCTCTGTGTGTGACTGTGTATTGCTCTGTATCTGTGTGTGAGAGACTTTGTGACTGTGTGTGAGTGTGTGTGAGTGTGTGTGTGTGTGTGTGTGTGACCAGGTGTGCACGTTTGTGGTTGTGTGAGCCTGCATCTTTGTTGGGCCGTGGGTATTTAGAGGGAGAGAGAGACTTGGTGACTCTTGGCGACTCTGAGACTTTCTGGGTGTGTGCCTGTCTGTCCTTCAGATTGTGCGTTGGTGACTGAGTCTGACTGAGATTGGGTGTACAACTATGAGGGTGTGCGGCCGTGTGAGAGAATGTGAGTGTGGATGAAAAAGTAGCTGTTGGCGTTTCTGTGCCTGTCCCCGTGGGTGGCTGTGGGTGCCTCAGTTTGATCGCTGAGGCCGTGGTGGTCAGAGCCTTGGAGGTATGGGCTTTTGCCAGCACAGAGGCAGGGAAAGGAGCAGTGGGAAGGACAGGGGGACTCTGGGATGGATGGGGGAAAGGCAGCTGTAGAGACTAGAACCCCATATGTGAAAACACATCCCTCATCCGTCCCAGCTGTCCAGTGAGGCCTCAGCCCCCTGCCCTGGCCTGAGATGCTCCTAGCCTCCCTGGATGGAAGGGAATGAGTTTCCTTGGCAGGGAGCCTGGGACCTCAGGAGAGCCACAGGGTGGGGCTGAAAGGTGGGAGGAGGGCAGAAGAGAACATGGCCCTATAAAGGAGGATTGGGTACACTTGAGGTCTCCGCGGGGACCCTGTGCTGGGGATCCGGTGAGATGCCAGGTGAGGGGTGAGTGGGCAATAGCTAGTCAGAGGTGGGGGATGGGCCTTCCTAGCATGGGCGGGGGGAGGGGGGGCAGCACTTGCACAGGCCTGGAGAGGGGAAGAGACATCAGAGAACGGCTACGTCCCCGTGGAGACCTCATCAACGGTGACTCGATACGGCCCGGTTCCCAGCGCCAGTCACCCCGTCTCCTTCTGGGGGGCGTCAGCTGGACCCACAGACCGTAGTTTTGCCCCGGGTCAGCCTCCTCCTGCTCTGGAACCTCCTTAGGCCTCAGTTTGCCGGTCTGTACAGTGACCGGTTGGACTCCATGATTCATACAAACACTAGAGTTCCTCCACCAGCTGTGAGTCACGCAGAGCCCTTGCCCTCAGGGGTTTCCCATCCAGGGGAAGAGGCAGGCAGTGCCTTAAAGGGAGAAAAAGAGCCAGACCGGGGTCAGCTAAGGAGGCTGGAGGCTTCACGAAGGAGGGGCATGTGCACGGGCCAGGGATGGAGGTCGAGTTTGGAACAGAACAAAATGGGAACAGCAAACGGTTTGTGTGAAGGTGTGGATGGAGCCACAGGCCTAGTCTGGAGCAAGGTTTGGAGACAGGATCCCTAGGACTCAGGGGCTGGCCGGCTGCAGGGCTGGGGTAGGGAGAAGGGAGGGATAATGTCGCCTGCATTTCTGATGTGGGTGACAGCTGGCAAAGTGGATCTGTTGACTGAGACAGGAAAACGGAGGGAAAGAGAACTTGGGCTGGGGGGGCGGGGGGGGCGGGGCTTGCTGAATTGAGCTTTGTTGAGTCTCAGGTGCCCAGGGAACATTCAGGGGCACATCCAGGAGGCAGCACATAGACATGCTATCGGATCATGTTTCCTGAGCCAAAGGCCCGGGGCCCAAAGTCTGGCTAGTGACCTTACAGGGACGACGGACAGAGAAGGTTTTAAGTCAGAACTGACCCCAGGAAATCTGGGCTTCTGGAGGCTGTGAGATGAAGGTAAACAGAGCCAAGCAGTGCATGAGATCACCCAGGAAGTGCCCAGGCAGCGAGGAGCACTGTCGTTGGAGGGGCCCTGGGAAGGAGACTGGGAAGGAGCCAACAGAGAGGGAGAGGAAACACCCCCGAGGACAGAATCCTGGAGATCCTTGAAAAGGCAGGAATGACCACCACCAATAATACTCATAGCTGTTAACATTGCTTACACCCCTGTTGTACGCCAAGCCCTGTGCCAACTGCTTTCCATACCTTAGCTCACGACCTGGTGAGATGTGTACCCTCATTGTTCCTGTTTACAGAGGAGGAAACCCAGGGAGGCGGGGTGTTTATGGGAGCAGCAGAGGAGGAGGTCAGAACCAGCAGAAAGTGGCTCTCAGGATCTCAGAGGAGCATGGCAGTGCTAGGTTCAGCCAGAGGCATTCATAAAAGCTTCTGATGCTTCGGGTTTGTGAGGCACAATTAGGATGTCAGCAGGGAGAGGCAAGGCAGCCACAGGCTCAGCACCCCAGGGACTCGACTCCCCAGCATCCTGGGTACCCTGGGATCTGGTTCGGTTGTCAGCGGGACCCAGGTCTGCAGCCTCCCTGCCAATCACGAGCCTTGAACCTGAGTCTGGATACTGAGGCACCTCAGGGGCGCTTCCCTAGGACCCACCATCCCACCAGTCACCAAATCACAGGGACCTGGATTCCAAAGATTCCCTTTCAACATTTTAGGCCGCTCAGCCCTTTTATTTCTTCCTCCCCCTCCCTCTTGCCTTGGTCTCTGTGAACGTGCGTGCGCGTGTGTGCGTGCGCACACGCGTGCATGTGTGTGCATGCGTGCGTGCGTGTGTGGGACTGGGGTGGGGTGGTTGTGTAACACGGCCAGGGCCCAGTCACTATCAGAGCTGTCTCTCCGGGGCTCAATTTCCCCAATAGCCATGCGGCGTGTCATCGGCTCACCTGCCTATCTCCCCCAGGCTTGATGAGGTCACCAGAAATTTAACCCGGTTGCTGTGAACCGCCCTAGCCTCTCCCTTCCCCCTTCCCTCCCCTCTTCCCAACTTTCAGTTTCTTTTCAGATCCTGGGTGCCACTGGGGAAGAGGCAGCCAAACCAGTGGAGTGCGGGTTGCTTACAACTTTCCAATCAAAATTCCCCACTCAGGGGAAGTCCCTTTCAAAGGGAAACTGAAAGCCTGTCCTAGTCCAGTCCCCAGTGCCACCCCTTCCTCTCCGCACTGCTCAGACCCCTCACTTCTCCCATCCAACCTCTTCCTCCAAATGATCTGGACCCACCCTGCAGCTTTGTGACCCCAGACGAGTCCCTCCCCTCACCGGGCCTCCCAGTGCACACTCTGTAAAATGAGGACCCTGGGTGTCACTTCAGGCTGTGGCCAGGGTTCAGCGAGGTGTTTTTGTGTTGAGGCAGTTGTAGTGATGAAGCGTCACGTCCTTGCGGTGTGGCTGCAGGCCCTCTCTGAGCCTCAGTGTCCTCGTCTGTAAAGCGGGGATGATAATAGCCATGTCTTGGGGTTCCTGTGAGGTAAATGAGCTACGGCCACCAAGTGAGGCCCTTAAAACCGAGCACCTGGGGTGCAGAGCACAGGGGGAGCATCCAGCAATATTCGTAGGTGCAGTTGAGTGAAATCCTGGCCGAGGGCGTGGCACAAACTTGGCATTCACCAGTGTGCCCATTCCCTGGGCCTGGGGAGAGGAGGCAGGAGTCCAAGAGCTCCCTGAGATGACCTTGTGTCCCCTCCACCAACCTTCTTCTGGGACAGGTGGTAGAGGGCTGTTCTAAGGATGCTGACTTATGCAGAGGGAAATTTATTTGGCTCGATCACTTCCTTACATGGCAACGGAGTCTCCCCAGAACCCAGAGGATTCTCTCCCTCTCCTCTTGCACCTCAGAAGTATCCCAGTGGGACCTCCTCTTAGTGACTTTTCCCAGAAAGACATGCTAGAAAGCCCCCCTCCAATACACACTTCATCTGTCAGTCCCCTCCTAGTCCCTTCGCAAATTCTCCTTCCTTCCGGTCTGCCCAGGGAGGTCTGATATCCTGGTGAGCCTCCCCGAGTGCTCAAGGTCATGCCTCAGAGAGATCAAGCTCCCGGCCTCATTTCCCACACCCCCCCCCCCACACACCCCCCCCCCCGAACTTTTTCTCTGGCTCACTGAACTTCAACTCTACTGGCTTTTCAGCTCCTCAGAGTATCAAGCTTCTCTCCCCTCAGGGCCTTTGAACATGCTGTTCCCTCAGCCTAGAATGCCTCTCTCCACTTCTCTACTTCCTGAATTTTTACTCTTCTCTTAAAGCCCAGAAACCCAGATCAAACCACTCCTGAGGACTTCCACGTTCCGCAGGAGGAAGAGAGGGCTCTCCCCACCACATACCCTATGGAATGGAGCCCCTCTGGGCTGAGGGTCCCCCTACTCTGTTGCCCAAGCCAGGAACCCAGCCTCCCACCTCAGGCTCATCATCCGCTCTCCACCCCCATAGCTGTGGTCCTTCTCACCTGTGCCTGGGCCTACAGCATTTCATCAGCTCCTTGTTTGTGTCTCTGTCCCAAGCCCAGCCTCTCTGGCTGTTCTCTTCTGTCTCCGGGTCACTTTCCAATAGAGGCTGCTCAGTAAATATTTATTGGTTGATGGAGTAGATGTGTGAAGGAAGGCACGAAGGAGTGAAAGAAATGTCAAATCAAGTATGTCCCTTTGGCTTTAAACCCTTTCTGTGGCTTCCTACTGCCCTCGGGATGTCTACACCTTATACGTAAGGTCTTCGCTATCTGATGCCCATGGTGCACTCTGGACTTTCCTCCGAGCCATAACCCTGCTCTCCTTCCTGCCTTTACGCAGGCAGTCGCTCTGCTTGGATGGTCCTCCCTGCCGTGCAGCAGAGAAGCACTGGGTGGTTGCAGTCACCCAGGCAAGAGCCAGTGGGGGCCTGGGCAGTGTCAGCCAACACCAGCATTTCCGGAGCTGGGCCCATTCTCAGTGCTGGGGCTTACGAGTGTAGCCTTGGAGTTAATGTTTGAGATGCCCATTAGAGTCCCCATGGAGACATCAGGTTGGCAGTTAACGGGTCCATGAGCCTACACTTAAGAATTTGGGGGTGTCCCAAATTTGAAGGCACACGATTCACCAGAGAGGAGTGGCTCAAGAAGACAACTCCAGGGACTCACCAACATTTAGACTTTGGGAGGGGAGCTGGCAGGGACATTCAGCTGATGGTCAGTGAGAAAGGAAGAGGTCCAAGGGCAGGGGTATTCTGAACGCTGAGGGAAGCAATGGTTTCCAAAAGCAGTGAGCGACCCACCATGTCAAATGCTGCTAGAGGGTGGAGGAAGATAGAGGGAGAGAGGTATGGGTGGCGTTCAGGGGGCAAAAGGGGCGGGACTTAAGGAAGGACTAAGACTTGAGAGAGTGAGCCCCTGAGGAGGAAGGACGGAGCATGGCCAAATGCTGAAGGTCCAGCTTGGACAAATGACGGGAAGGAGGTGCCAAGCGGTCCATGGAAGCTTAGAGGAGGAGCAGTGGGTACGCTTGGGAACAGAGAGGTCAGTTTGGGACAGGTTGAGGCGAAGTGACTTTGGGATGTCATTAGGATCCATGGGTCTAGACAGAAATGTGTGTGTGTGTGGGGGGGGGGGGTGGGTGAGAGAGAGAGAGAGAGAGAGAGAAAGAGAAAGAGAGAGAGAGAGAAAGTCTATATGCTGATGACTGAAATCTCTGTCTCTAGCCTAGATCTCTCCAGAACTCCAGCTACCCTTGGAGATCAACCTGGATGACCCACAAGGACATACAAAACAGGAAAACAGACTCTGGTAGTGTAGATGGGACAGAGTTGTTGGTGAGGAAACCAGGAAGAGACTGATCCAGATGAAAGTGATAGTGGCCGGAACTAGGTGAGGCCAGAGGGCAGGAGGAGAAGACAATATCCAGAGACAGTCAGGGAGCAGGGAGCACTAGAGACCGGGACTGGGTCCCATGTGGAGGGAGAGGGGCTGGAGGAGGAAGGGAGATGGTTCTAGGAGCCTGCTCCTTTGGGGAGCTAGAGTGGGGCTGCCCTGTAGTTACCTGTTTACATGACTGAGGCCCCCACCAAGGGCATGGGATGGGCCATATGTGGGTCTCATGGGGTTGGGAAGGGAGCTGGTGTTGACCATGAGTGGATGAGTTAGGATAGCAGCCCAAAGACTCCCTCCTCCAGCCATCAGCACCCTCTGAGGCCGGGCAGGATCCACTCTTGGCCTCAGTCTCAGGTAGGAGCCAGGAGAGTGTGTGAGGGGGAGCACAGGGAAAGGTGCCCTGAGGCCTTGGACCTAGTTGAGAGTCAGAGACTACTCATTCACCAGCATGGACCCTGAGACTCAGGGAAGGGGGTCTAGACCTGGAGATGCCATGAGGCGACCGTGTCCCTCCTTTGCTTTAAACCTGTCCTTGGCTCTCAACCTCCTCCTGGAGAATGTCCAACCCCTTGTCTTGGCGTTCAAGGTCTTTGAAGCTCCAGGCCCAGTTAGCCTCATTTTAGGCTGAGCCCACTGGCTGCCAGTCCCACAGTTCCCTCAGCGGGATGACCATTTCAGCCTGTATATGAAGGAAACTTCCTCCGTGCTGCCCACTCTGCCTGGACTGCTGTTCCCTGTGTGTGCCTACCCGGTGCCTGCCTACCTGTTAAGATTTAGCTCGAGGAAGCCGTCCTGAAGTCTTTCCCGATCCATCGGAGGACTCACTGTGCCCCAGACAAACTAATGTCACCCTCCTGCAGCACTTTACTGAGCTGGCGTATGTGTCTGTCTTTCTCTAGCTATGGCACTGTGAGAGTCTGGACAGCAGGAGCCAGGTCTGGTTCATCTAGTCTGTGCCACAGAGGGGGCTCGGGGGGACCTGGGGGCAGGGGAAGGGTCAGGAGTGACCGCAGATGCCCTCCCAGCCCTGTGGGTTCAGTCTAATTCAGTGTGTGTGGGTGGGGAGAACCGAAATGATCATGCCCAAAGTAGAGAGAGCCAGAGAGAGGTGAAAACTGCTTTATTTGGGCAGTGAGGGGCAGAAACATGGAGATCCCAGGGGAGAAGGCAAACATAGAGAATCTTCACGCACAGAGAGGGACATGGGACTGTGCATTGTTCCCAGGACATCTTCCTGCTCATCGTGGCTCGGCACCAGTCAGCCTTGGGACAATCATGTGATGAACCTGAAGCCTGTCTCCCCAGATCCCTGGAAAACAGACATCCGTGACACTCCTCTGGAGCCCCGGGGCGCAGGGTGTGTACCTGGGCACTCCACACTGCCTGGTGTCACACGCAGCTCTGCCACCAACACTCTGGGTGTCCCTGGGCAAGTCACGTGATGGCTCTGAGCCTCAGTCTCCTCCTCTGAGGATAATGGAAATAATAATGGTATCCGCCTTGTAGGTTTGTGAAAAGTCTTAAAAAAGAAAACTCACGCCAAGTTTCAGCATAGTACCTGGCAGAGAATAAATGAGCAATATGGATTTGTTGTTACGATTATTACTATTTTGACAAGAGATCTGGGTTCTGGTCCCAGTTCTGCCCCGTTTTCCTCTCTGGGCCTGCTGGAATTTCTGTCTGTAAAATGGGGTGTTGAAGGACTCAGTGAGAAAAATGGCTGTGGCAGAGGCTTCTGAGATGAGTTATCACTCGGCCCCTCTGCGGTTCGCCTCCCTGGGGCTGCAGGAGGGTATTATTCCCACCGTGTTAGGTCTTTACTGGGTTCTCTGTCCAGGCAGGACTCCTCTGCCTGCAAGGCAGAATGAGAGGAAGGGCCGGGGCTCCCTTGGCAGGACTGTGGTTAGATAGCATGAGGGACTTCCTGCCGGGTTACAGGATGCTACTCTGGGAAGGAGCCAGAGGCTGTGGGACTCAGGCGGCCACGGGGAGGGCCTGCTTCCAGGGGGAATGGCCAGGCCAGGCTAGTTAGGTCAGAGTCCAGGGGGTGAATCAGATCGGCAGTGACCTCACTTCCAGAGACCCTGGAGGGCCGCTGTTTAAACCTGCCCTTCGATTCCCAAGATCACGGAGACAGCAAAGAGAAACAGAGACACAGCAAACAGGGAGACTCCAGGGCAGACAGCCAGAGGCAAGGGGCCACCCACTGAACGTAGGCTGTTCCCTCTGCTCAGAACACTCTTCCCAGGGTCTGGAGTGGCTGACCCTCATCCTTCACACCTTGACTGAGAGTTACCTTCTCAGACCAACCCATGCATTCATTCAACATTTACCGAGCCCTCCAAAAAACAAACAAAACAAAAATAAAAGCAAAAAACCATTTACTGAGCCTCAATTATGAGTCAGGCACTGTTCTAGATAAGACAAAGTCCCTGCTCATTCCATATAAAGCAGCTGGCCCAGCATGTTCTTCTCAAGCACAGCACACTGTTTATCTCTGACTTCTTTTTATTGTCGGTCTCTCTAACCAGAATGTAAGCCCCATGAGGGCAGGGACTTCAGTAGTTCGTTTTGCCAGTGAGAACCCGATGACTCGGAATATAAACCTGGCACAAACTAAAATAGGCCCTTGATAAGTATTTGTTGAATAAATGAATGGACATAGAGATCAGAGATGGATACCCAGAGAAACGGAGCCACGCTCAGCGGTGGACACAGATATTCAGAGATACGCATCATAGGATGACTGCCAGGATGGTGCCTTCAAGGCAACCAGAGCTTTCCTTTCTCTTAGGTTGCTAGGCAGGAGACTTGTTTGGAATGCTGTTTTACCTTTATTATTATTACTATTGTTTTAAAGTAGTCTCTATGCCTAACGTGGGACTCCAATTCATGAGCTTGAGATCAAGAGTTGCATACTCTGCTGACTGAGCCAGTCAGGTGCCCCTCTGTGTATTTTACCCTTTTTTAAATTAATTTATTTTGAGGGGTGCCTGGGTGGCTCAGTTGGTTAAGTGCCCGACTCCAACTCCGGCTCAGGTCATAAACCCGCTGTTCTGAGTTCGAGCCCCACATCGGGCTAGCTGCAGTCAGCACAGAGCCTGCTTTGGATCCTCTGTGGTGCCTCTCTCTCTGTCCCTCCCTTGCTCATGCTCCCTCTCTCTCAAAAACAAATAAACATTAAAAAAATTGAGTTTATTTATTTTGAGAGAGAGCAAGTGAGCAGGTGAAGGGCAGAGAGAGAGAGAGAGAGAGAGGGAGGGAGAGAGAAACTCCAACTGGCTCCACGCTGTCAGTGCAGAGACGGACACAGGGTTCGATCTCACTGAACATAGAGATCATGACTGGAGCAGAAATCAAGAGACCCACGCGCAACCGACAGAGCCACGCAAGCGCCCCTGCCTATTTTACATTTTTAGGTGCCTTTTGATGAACAGAAATTTTAATAGTCAAATCCATCAACCTTTTAGATTCTGTATATATATATATTTTTTTACATACATATATATATATATATATATATATATATATATATATATATATATGTATATTTAAGTAACCTCTATACCCAGTGTGGGGCTGGAACTTACAACCCAGAGATCAAGAGTCACACGCTCCAGTGACTGAGCCAGCCAGGGGCCCCAGATCCGTCAATCTTTTAAAAAAACTGTTTGTGGTAGAGAAAGGAACGGATGGGTAACCCCGCAGAGTCCCACAGCCGCCCTAGGGGCCCTTCGCATCGTGGCTCAACCCTCCAGGTCCTGGAGCCTGGGAGGGAACGGCTGCTGAGGACCCACTAGGTGCTCACACCTTGCTCTTCCCCCACCTCACCGCTAGGCCCCGCCTCTGCAACCGCTTTCCCCAGGGGTCCCGCCCCTATCGGCCGCGCCCTCTCTTGGCCCCTCCCCTCACCGGTTCTCACGGGCGCAGGGGAACTAGATGTCTCTTCCTCTTGCCCAGAAATTGATAGTTAATATTCTGCCATCGGTGCTTCCATCTGGAGGGAGGGAAAATTGGACAGACAGGATAGGGGCAAGGCTCCGCCTCCCTCCGGGTCTACGCCCATTCCGCATAGCCCCGCCCCTTCCCTCGGCTCTCAGCAGCCTCAGGCCCCGCCCCTCCTACTCAGTGCCGCCCCCTCCTCCCGCTCCCAGGCACCCTCAAGCCCAGTCTATCCAACCCCTGACAGGCCCTGGGCTCTGGGGATGCGCTCTTTCGCTCAGGCCCCACCTCCCACCCGCGCCCCGCCCCCGCCCCACCCCTCCAGGGCCTCGGCCCCGCCCCGCGCGCTCACGTGAGGCGCGGGCGCGCGCTGTAGCAGCTGGGCCAGCGCGCCGAGGGTACGTCTGCCAGGCCGGTGGCCCCCGGCAGCAGCAGCAGGTTCCGCGCTGGCCAGCGCCAGGCGGCGCCCGGCGGGCGGCGACGCTGCGGGCTCAGCCAGTAGTCGCCCAGGCTGCGGCGGGAGGCAGGCGCCGGCAAGGCCGGGCCCCGGCAGCCCCAGAAACACAACTCCTGGTCCAGGCGGTACGGGGGCGTGGCCCGGGGCCGTCTGCGGGGGGAAACGGGGCAGCAGTCACCCCAGAGCACGACGGGCGAGGAGAAGGGAGCCGCCTCGGATCAGACGCGGCGGGGCGGGGGTCAGAGTCACTCTTGGTCGACACTTTAGAGGGACGGGGAGGGACATTGGAGGGGTTGCATCGGGGCACTCAGGCCTGGACGCCTCCTCCCCCGGCTGCGGGACCAGACCCCTTTATCCCGCCAGCGCCCTCCCCGGGGCCCCCTCACCGGGACAGAAGAAAATTCACTACGAAGTGGGCAGTCTCGGTGAATAGCATGGCGTCCAGCCCGCCTGGCCCTGCTTCGGCCTCTTAAATACCTGCCGGGGGTGGAGGGGGAGGCCTGAAAGCCCATAGTCCCCCCGGGACGGCTGTTTTTAGCAGGAGGCGTCAGCTGGCAGAGCAGGGTGGGGGCAGCACCAGCCCCCTCGGGCGGGTGGGGTCTGATCTATGGTCTGACTTCACCAGCTGCTTTGGTGGGAGGGGGCCAGGCACCAGATACCCAGGATCTCCCGAGACGCTCCTCCCCACCCCATCCCCCTCAGGACCGAGGACAGAAGGGCAGAGGCAGCAAGAGGGGGCGGATGGCAGTAAGGTCAGCTGCCAGTTAAACTGTGCCCATGCCACCCAGGCAGACCCCTGATGGCATGCTCAGGCAGAACCCGCACCTCAAAACGTGGCCCTGCTCCCAGGCTTGAGTCCTCTACCTCTGCCTCCCATGACCCTTATGAGAGCCTTTTCCCTTGCTCCAGGGCACTTTCAAATGTCAGAGGCAGAAGGCTCCTCAAGCAACACTAGTTCAGGGTTCTTATCTGGAGACATTCTATGAGTGAACTTCTGGGGATCCAGGACCCCCTAAACTGTCTCAAAGTTCCAAATACACATATATTTCTGGGAAGAATTTAGAAAGGATCTGTGACAGCATCTCCCCCCCTCCCCTACGCCTCCCCCCAAAAAGTTAAAAGCCCTCGATCTGGTCTAACACACTCTTTTGGGAGGGGAAACTGAGGTTCAGAGAGTGGCAGAAAAAAAGCCAAAAGAAAAACCCAGGCCTCATACTACTCTGCCTGCCCCTCCAAAGGGTGAGGCAGCTCCTCTGTGCCCTTGTTCTGGTCAGAGCATGGGGTTCAGGGCTCAGAGCTCAGGGCTCAGAGCCCAGGCTGGGCCCTGCCCCCCGACCCCCTGGGGATCCTGAGGAACGTGCTGGCCCAGCTCCCTTTCCCACACTGCCAGTTTGGGCTATTTCCCCCCCAGTGACTCACACTGGCTGCTGGAGAGAGTGGGCAGCTGTTCCGAGCCCCCAGGGCCCAGTACAGGCCCTGACTTGCCCCCCAACTGTGCAGCCATATTTGGGGATTTTTCCTCCCTTAGGGAATCTTCCCTGCCTTTATCCCTTCCTCTTTTCTCCATCTCCAACCTCTCCCTCCCTGATGGCTCCTTCCCAGCAGCAAACAAACAGGCTCTAGTCTTTCCTATCTTTGAAAAAGAAGAAAGCCCTCCTTCAACCCCATGTCCTTCTCCAGCTCCCCTTCACAGCCAACATTCTTGAAAGAGTTGTGTACACACGCTGTTTCCACTTCCTCACTCAGCCCCTGCAATCTGGCTTCCTCCCCCACCATTCCACAGGAACGCTCGCTCGTCAAGGTCACCACTGACCTTCTTGTTGCTAAATTCGAGGGATGCTCGTGAGTCTTTATCTGACTTGACCCTTTAGCAGTGGCTGACTTCAATACAAATACTCCCTCCTACTTGAAATACTTTCGTGTTCTTGTTTTTCTGGACACTGTGCACTCTTGATTTTCTTGCCGTCTTACTGGTTGCTGCCACATGGCAAATTTCTCATCCTTTGCTTACTGCCTAATCAGGTCCCAAGGGGATCTCATTGGTTCCCGTGCCTTGGGTGTCCACCCATGTCAGAGACTCACTTCTCTCTTTCAGCTCTGATCTGTCTTCTCTGCCCTCCACCTGTCTCCTGGACATCCCTTCCCCCACCCCCCTCACCCTCCCCCCAGGTGCCCCACCTCACAGGAAACATGCCCCATACCTGCCTTCCCTCCTATGTTCCTTAGCTTGGTCATTTTCTTGGTCGCCAGGACCAAAAATCTGGGTTTTTTTTCTAGGCTCTTCTCTCTTTCATATTTAAGCAGCTATGAAATCCTGTCCTCTCCAGAACATTTTATTTTATGTTCAAGCTTATGTATTTATTTCGAGAAAGGAGAGAATCTTGAGCAGGCTGTCAGTGCGGACCCTGATGGGCTCGAACTCACAAACTGTGAGATCATGACCTGAGCTGAAGTCAAGAGTCAGATGCCTAATGACTGAGCCACCCAGGGGCCCTCGCATTTAAAAAATCCCATTGCTTCTATTTCCATTGCTAATGAATGCCTGGTCCAACACCGTTGCCTTTCACCTGGGAGGACACGGCAGCCTCCTGACTGGTCTCCCTGTTGCTACTCTCTATCCCTTTATGTGGCCTGTTCCCCACAAAGCAGCCAGCGTTGTATTTCCAAAACATGAGTACGTCCCTCTGGACAGTGTCTTCAGCACCAAGCTCATCCTTGGCATGCACCAATCACAGTGCCGGGGACATTTCCCACCTCCATGTCCTTGCCTGGGTAACTGCTGCTCATCTGAGATTCACTGGGGGAACCGTTCTGGGTCTCCTAGCTGGTTCTGTTCCTTCTCCACACAGCACTGGGGCCTCTCCCCTATGGACTTACCGAGCATTCACTAGCTCGTCTAATCTGCAGACATCCTACAAACTCCTGAGCCTGGCCATTCTAGGCCCCTGGGATGTCAGGATGAACACGACACAGCCCGTGCCCTCAGTGAGTCCACAGTGCGATGGGGGAAAACAGACATTCGTCAGGCATCAAGGAACAGATAAGCAGGCGCTATGAGAGGGGAAGGACCGGTGGTCAGAGGAGGCTTCCTTGAGAAGTGACAATTGGTGGATGTCTGAAGGGTAAGTGGGGTTGGGAGGGAGGCTATTCCAGGCAGAAGGAACCGCGTGCTGAAAGGTGGGAAGAGCGTTATGTGAATTGCTGAGGCGTGTCTAGTGCTTTCCATGTGCTTTTCTCTCGAAGACCAGATCGAGGCCCAAGAGGTAGAAGGCTGCTGAGAAGGCTTCGGAGGAGGCAGAGGGGAGGAGAAAGGGGAAGTTGGGTCAGAGCCCGGATGTGATGGGGTTTCAGGAAAGTGGCATCTGGGGTTTCCTCAGAGTCTGGAAATTCCACTGTCTCTGCTCCACCTTGAGACCCCCCAATTCTGAGATGCTCGGACGCAGGGGCCCAGTCCTCGGAAATCCTCTCTAGGCTCTCTAGGGGCTGTGCTTCTATATCTGAAGAGCCACATCCATTAATGGGTACCTGAGACTCAATAGCCCCCAATGTCAGGGTGCACCAACCACGAGCTGGCCGAATGCCCATTACCTGTGTGATCCCATGCAGTCCTCACAGTAACCCTTGGAGGCACATAACTCCTTCATCCCCCTTGTACAATGAGACTTCCAGAGCTTAAGGAACTTGCTCAAATTCCCACAGCTAACACGAGGCAGAATGAGGATTTGAACCAAAGTTTGACTGACATCAGACACTGCTTTTAACTCTGTGCTATATTAAGCCTGTCGACCCCCTGGTTGATCGGCTCAGTAAGGGGAGGAGGCTTTGTGGGGTATTTGCTTGTGGTTGGGGTGGCTGCCCCCCTTCCCCCCATATCAAGCAACGGGAAATGGTAGTACTGACGTCAATTGTTGCCATGACGATACAGCAACCTTTTCCCTGCCATCTCCATGGTAACCTGGGGGTCCATCTGTACTTCGCCCCCTCCTTCTAAAAGGGGTTCCTTTAGGGAGGGGCTAGCTAATAGGGCGCCTGAGAGGCGAGTCAGGGGAAGCAGTGATTCGAGCATGCCCCTTTCCCCAGATGCCTCCCTATTCCTTGGGCCCAGAGAATAAAGTTGGAATCTGGGGGTCCTGCTTTGGGGTCTAGGGACGGCTTTACCCTCGAGGGTGAAGGAGGCAGCTCTCCCTTTTCCACCTGGGGATTCCCCTGGAAATGTCCCCCGACCAAGTTCCTAAGTTCATGAGCGGAACTGCTGGGAAGTTGGCAGAGGAAAGCGAAAAGGGACTCCCCAGTCCTCTCCAAGGCTGGACATGGCCCAGCCCCTGGGGACATGACTGGCTTGGCTCTCTGCTGCCCCTTGGAGCCAGAGGTAGGGGCAGCAGCAGCAGCAGCAGCAGCCTCTCTTGCTCAAGTGCTACCTGTGCCAGAGATTCCTGCCTGGTGCTGTACATGCATGAAACCTTCCAGCAGGTGTCATTAACCCCATTTTACAGATTTGGAAATGGAGACTCTGACGGGCTAAGTAACTAGCCTAAGTTTGCACAGCTAGTAAATGGCAGAGTCAAGACTCAACTCTAAGACTACAATTTAGGCCAGTGGCTTTTCTGGAGGCTGCAGGGCGGGGGGCGAGGCGGGGAGGTCAGGGAGGAAGAAACAGAGAACAGGATGGAAAAGGAGAAGAGAAATAGGAGAGGGAAGTGACTCAGGATGGAACCTGTCATGCTCCCTTGTCAGCTACAGAAAAAAAGCTCAAATTCAAGGCCTCCTTGATCCAGCTTGTCTTCTGTTAACTCGTCACTGGATCCCCTGAATTCTGAGCTCTGCAAGGGCCAGGAATCTGTCAGAATCAAGCCTGGTTCTCAGCACCTGGTGTAGCCCAGAGAGGTAGGTGTTGGTAGAAGCTGACTGAACTGACTTCCTGGAACTCACCCTCTGCTTTCCTGCCTCCAGGCCTTTGCCGGAGAAGTTCCCTCCATCTAGTGGAGCTAACCAGCCCCAGGGTCTGGCCCATCTGCAAGGTCTGTGTTTGAAATCTTTGCATCACTCATATATGTGGGGTGGCTGGCAGCAAATCTTTTTTAAAGGAAAGGAGGATCGAGAAGACGGGAGAAAGGAAAATAGGAAGGATTTAGCGTCTTGGGGCTGGCAAAGTCCATAGAGATCCGTTGGTGCCTTTTTGGTAAAATTAAAGTTTATTTATTTATTTAAATAATCTCTACACTCAGCGTGGGGCTTGAACTTACAACCCCAAGATCAAGAGTGACCGAGCCAGCCAGGCACTCCCCACCCGCTTTTTTTTTTTTTTTTTTTTTTTTAAGCCAGTGAAGAAGGGACTTGCCTGAGTGAGGCTTTCCACCTGCTAGGCTATGTGAGTTCCAAAAGGGCCAGTATCTGTGTCCTTCAAGTTCACTCTGAATCCCCAGTGCCCTGCACAGGCCTGGCTGGTAGATTTGTATTGGCCGAGTGAGGGGCAGGGCCTGAGCTAGAACCTGGTGGTCTGACTCCTGGTCACACTGTCCAAGGCTCCTCAATGCCACAGAACGGAGTTGTCACCCTGGCTCCCGCCACTCTCTATCTCTTCTTTTCAGGCTTCTTTTCCTCCAGGTATACCTGATCTTTGCATAAGCTCTCTCTGCTCCTGGAATTTTTCTCCATCTCTGCCCATTATTTTCTGGTGATGCTCTCAGTCACCTGGCCATGCTTCTAACTCCAGGGTAGGCTCACGGCTGGCCCAGCTCATGTTATAATCTCCCATTTCCCTGATAATGGTAACTGGCCGAAGGAGTGTGCATGTGACTTAAGAAGGGCCAATCACTGCCCTTCCCAAGGTCAGGTAAACTGAGACTGGGAGAAAGCACTCTCCCTTCCAATTGCAGATTTCCAAACAGCAGCAGCCATGTTTCCTGGCCAGAGGAGATAATCAGGGATTAGAGAGGAACAAAAGGGGGCAGTCCTAGTGGGCCCAGCCAACATCCTGGTTCCTACAGTTCTTCCTTTAAGCTTAGGGATGTGGAAAGCTTATATCCTTCCCCAGCCACTTGAAACAATCCATTCCTTTTTGGCATAAGTTAACTTTAGCTGCCTGCAAAGGAGAGACCTTATCAATACAGAGGCCAATAATTTTTTTTCTCTCTAAACTTACAGTGGCCTCCTAAGGAGGAGGGGTACTGTTTCCAGGGAAGAAGGCCCTTTTTCTGCAGAGCAGCAGCCCAGGTTGTTAGGCTGAGTAGGGCCTGCCTGGAGTTTGTTGGGGATGGAAACAGCTGCATTACTCCACTTAATAGAGAGTATTGAGAGCCCTGGGGGCTCTCTAGGAATTAAGGGTGGAGGAGGAGAGGAATAAAGGGGAGAGTGAAACCAGCACTGTGGCCTGAAGCCAGGGATTCTCCTGGTGGGTGAAAGAGAAAGAGAGGCATGGAAGGGCTTTTAAGAACTAGGGTGTTTGAAGGACCAGGCAGTGGATGGTCAAGTCTAAAGTCCTCACTTCGAAGTAGACCCTTTCTTGGCAAACATTCTCTCCTCTTTATTACTATTATTTTTTCTAATGTATATCTTTTTTAGGGGCACCTGGGTGGCTCAGTCCGTTAAGCATCCGACTTTGGCTCAGGTCATGATCTCATCATGGTTCGTGGGTTTGAACTCCGCATCGGGTTCTGTGCTGGTTGGTGCAGAGCCTGTTTGGGATTCTCTCTCTCCCGCTCTCTCTCTGTTCCATCTGTGCTCTCTCTCTCCCTCTCAAAATAAATTAAATTTCAAAAAATAATAATGTATTTAATTTTTTTTTTAAGTTTTAATTTAAAGTCCAGTTAGTTAACCTACAGTGTACTTAGTTTCAGGTGTGCAATATACTGACATCCTGTTCTCTTGTAATAAGTCTCCTACATTTGGGACTGCCTGGGAGAGAAATTGTGTGGAGATCGACAATGGTGGTCCTTTTGGGTGACTGTGGAATTCTGAAGTGCTCTTGGGAGGACTGGGACTTCTACCCCATGTGGAGTAGGGGTGTTAAGTCATTTGTACCTTGATTTCAGGGGGCAGGAGACTGAACCTGACTTTTGGGTTACGTATATTTTTTCCAATATTAAAATAATCCAGGCTCATTAAAACAAAATTGGAAAGTGGAAAATACTTGTTCAGTTCAATGTCACACTTCCAGGCAGCCTTGGGTCATGGACCCCCTCTTCCCCCCACCCTCCCCATGGATGTAAATTTTAGAGTATTAAGTCAGAGGATACTGAGGAGTGTGCTAGCCTATCCACCTATCATCTGGGGGAACCCTGGGAAAGTCTCTCAAGGCTCAGTTCCCCCACCTATAAAATAGAAATGAGAAATCAAAATCTTTCTTTAAAAAAAAAATTGCTGTGGTTCCTAGAGTTCTTCTTTTTTAAATGTTTATTTATTTTTGAGAGACACACAGAGCACAAGCAGGGGAGGGGCAGAGAGAGAGAAGGAGACACAGAATCCGAAGCAGGCTCCAAGCTGTCAGGACAGCCTGATGTGAGTCTAGAACCCGCAAGCTATGGGATCGTGACCTGAGCCAAAGTCCGATGCTCAACGGACTGAGCCACCCAGGCTCCCAGAAATCAAAGTCTTTCAAACGATTTCTTTCCCTATCTTTTTCTGGTCCCACCTCTCCTAGGAGAAATCAAAGCTCTAGATGGCCTAGGAGGCCCCTAATCCCTCCAACAAAGCCAGAGGTGCCCAGGGTCACAGAACAGCAGGTAGCAAAATCTAATTCCATCTTGGGAGAATTAAATGGGCCTAGTGTGGGCTGCCATTCTCTTTATTCTAAGTTGTCTGTCCAACCTCTCCAATCCAGAGCTTCTCAGGACCCCCAGAAAGCAGCACAGCTATGCCAATTTCAATGGAGAACCAAGGAGAGGGATGAGAAGGACGACGGCAGGGGGTAAGGTTGCCCTAGAAGGGGTCAGGACCAGTAAGAAATGGGGGAAAGGCTTGGCGCGGACTGGGAGGGCGGACCTCTACGGCTAGGTCAAAGGGAGGAGACAGCCGAAAGGAAGGTGCTATTGGATGGGGCAGAGCAATTTGCGGGCCGATCGACGGGATAGACATACACGGCCAGCCTGGAGTGGAAAGAACAGTTTATGCTGTGCTTTATTAAAATGTGCATCATTCTTTTATTTTAAAATGTGCATCATTGTCTCGTGCTCGGCGCGCGCGACCTCAGCGTGGTGGCCCGCGGCGGGCCTCGTCCCGCCCGGCTCCCGGGGAGCCGCCGTGCGCAGACGCCCTCAGGTGGCGCGGGCCCGGGGGCTCCCGCCCATGGCCAGGTAGACGTCGATGGGCACGTGCAACAGTGTCAGGCAGTGGCAGCCCGGGCAGCGTCGAAGCGGCCTGGGGAAAGCGGGACCCGGCCGATGCTGCTGGCAACGCGCCCAGGGAGTGCACCCGGGCCCCGCCGAAGGGGTTCTGGCGAGGCTGCGGGGCCCTGACGCGGGGGCGGGGACCTGGGGAGGGAAAGTGGATTCGGGCCGCCGGGAGCTTCGCGCGGCGGAGGGGGTCGCGGGAGGGCGCCGGTCTCACCTGACCGGGCTGTGCTCCGTGGCTACCGGCTCCGGGCTGTCCTGGGACTCGGGGGCGGCGGCAAGGCCAGGGGAGTCTCCGGCCTCAATGGGGAATCTCCGACCCTGCGAGGGCTCCTGGGCACTCATGTCCAGGCCCCGGGGCGCTCTGCGCGGGCAGTGGCGGTCAGGCCGCTCCCGGGCCGCCGGGCGCCCCCTGCCCGCGCCCGCCCCCTGGGCCGTTGCTCACCTGCCGGAGGCCGAGGCCGGTCCCAGGCTGGAAGCAGCTGCCCGACCCCTGGCCGCGGGAGGACGCTCCGGTCCAGGCGGAGCCCGGCAGGTGTCTGC
Organism: Panthera pardus; assembly: GCF_024362965.1. Classification (NCBI taxonomy): domain Eukaryota; kingdom Metazoa; phylum Chordata; class Mammalia; order Carnivora; family Felidae; genus Panthera; species Panthera pardus. Next base: position 82,257,648 of record NW_026526666.1, on the reverse strand, counting down.
GGCGCGCCACGGCCCGGGCGTCGAGGGGGCGGGCTGCATTGTGATCCGGGCCGCGGCGCGCTGACCTCACAGAGCCCGTTCCTCCCGTCGGGAACCTCCAGCCGTCCTGGGCTGCCCGGCACTCCGCGCCGCAGCGAGCCCGGGCTGGAGGGCCTTTGCCATGGCGCCTCGGCACTGGGTCCGGCAGGTTCCCCGCAGTCCGATCCGGGCGCAGGAGGCGGCGGCAAGCAGCCGCGAGGCGGCGTCCAAAAGGAGCCCGTCATCCCTGGAGACGCGCAGACGTCCCGGGGCGCCCCCGGGCGGGCTGCGACTCCCTGCCTGGCGCGGGGGCGGGGGCGCAGCAGGGACTTAGCCCATACTGGATTTGGTAGTGGTGATGGTGAGGACAGGTAAGGGCTCTGCCCATTTTGGCCAAAGGGTCACACAGCATTTACATCACAATTGGGCCGGAGTTTTAAAATGTCTGGTCCTCTCCCTCCCCACCACGTCCGTGGCTGCTGTGTCCAGACGGAGAATGTTCTAGCGTGGGGACGGCTGCGGATGAAGTCCTTGGGGGGAAAAGGAGCAGGCCAAGGGCGATGGTGGAGTAGAGCTGCCTCACAGAGGCAGCATGAGCTGAGAGGGTGACAGGAAGGAAGGAGGCGCTAGACAGCATGGAGGACTTTCTGCTCTCCAATGGGTACCAGCTGGGCAAGACCATTGGGGAAGGGACCTACTCAAAAGTCAAAGAAGCATTTTCCAAAAAACACCAAACAAAAGTGGCAATTAAAATTATAGACAAGATGGGAGGGCCGGAAGGTGAGCTGGGGCCCCTTTGGAGAAAGGGAGGGCTGGTTGAGGTGGGTGGACACTTCCACCAGTGGGAAGGAACATCCCCACCTCCCCTTTAGTCTGCAACCAAGGAATCCCAAGAGTTTGTGGCTCTGGTGGAGGTCAGCGGGGAACAAAAGGATGCTGTGAGTCCAGGAACATCACACCCTCCGAAATCCAAAATTTAAGTGGCAGTTAGTGAAGGGTCCTTAGAACCAGAAGCCCAGCCTGCCGGCCTTCCCTGTTCTAGGAGGGGGACAGAGACAGGCAGAGAGACCATGGCCTGGGCTGGTGGAGGGCAGGAGCTGTTGCCAATGCAGTTAGGGATGGGAAAAAGGAAGACCGGGCTCATGGGAAGAACCGTGGGTCAGGAGGCAGGGGTGTGAGGAGATGGCAAATCAGGCCTCATAACTGAGATTCAGTGTTTTTTTCTAAAAATCCCCAAAGCACTTTGATATCCATGGTCTCACAGGCGGCTCACAACAGTCCTTGAGGATGGCCTGGAGTAGTTCCTTTGAATAATATATTAACTACAAAAATAATAGCAGTGAACATTCTTTGCAATGTCCAAGTAGCTAGACATTTAAGACTGTTAATGGGAACCAAGGCACAAGACCCAGACATGCTGGGCGGAGAAACTGGAAGGAGGGGACAGGAGTGAAGGGTTATGCCCTCCTGGACTTGAGATCCCATCTCTTTTCTCGTTTCCTCAGAATTTATCCAGAGATTCCTGCCTCGGGAGCTCCAGATTGTCCGTACCCTGGACCACAAGAACATCATCCAGGTGTATGAGATGCTGGAGTCTGCTGACGGGAAAATCTACCTGGTGATGGAGCTGGCTGAAGGCGGGGACGTCTTTGACTGTGTGCTGAATGGGGGGCCACTTCCCGAGAGCCGGGCCAAGGCCCTCTTCCGTCAAATGGTCGAGGCCATCCGCTACTGCCATGGCTGTGGTGTGGCCCACCGGGACCTCAAGTGTGAGAACGCCTTGTTGCAGGGCTTCAACCTGAAGCTGACTGACTTTGGCTTCGCTAAGGTGTTGCCCAAGTCACGTCGAGAGCTGAGCCAGACGTTCTGCGGCAGCACAGCCTACGCCGCCCCCGAGGTGCTGCAGGGTATTCCTCACGATAGCAAGAAGGGCGACGTCTGGAGTATGGGCGTGGTCCTGTACGTCATGCTCTGTGCCAGCCTACCTTTTGACGACACAGACATCCCCAAGATGCTGTGGCAGCAGCAGAAGGGGGTGTCCTTCCCCACTCATCTGGGCATCTCAGCCGAATGCCAGGACCTGCTCAAGCGGCTCCTGGAACCAGACATGATCCTCCGGCCTTCAATCGAAGAAGTTAGTTGGCATCCATGGCTAGCAAGCACTTGATAAAAGCAATGGCAAGTCCTCCCCAATAAAGCAGGGGGAGAAAGCAAACCCAAAAACGCACTTCTAAAATGGTGATATATATTTTACACTTTAAGTTTACTTGTGTCCTAAAACTTACCTACACCTTCCCCGGCCTTCTCTCTCTCTTTCCCTTGAAATATCTTCATGGAACCACAGGGCCTCATTCAGACTTCCCTTTTATTACAGCTAACAAGTGATTTGCACACAGGCGTTTTAACTAAAGTTAATTAAAAACAGACCCCAGAATCATACATGTACAGGGGGAGGAGAGGAGAAAAATGACCAAGAGCAGCTGGAACCACTGTTGCTGCAACTTCCTTTCCGAATAAAAGCAGAAGCGTTGGGAATGCAGAAGTGATCTCTTGACTCCTTGTCTTGGTAAGAGGCCTATTGGGAGCCCTATCCCTGCCTCATCCCAAAGTCTAAGCTGTCTGAGATGAGGACCAGGGGTTTCCTCAGGACCCAGACGTCCCCCCAACTTCCACCATCCCTGCCCCTTCCCCGGGCTCCAAGCAGAAAGCCACGCTGCGCACTGTGTTCATCCCGCCCCGGCTCCAGGGCAACTGCTGTTGGGGACAAGAACGGACCCCCAGACACCTTCCAGCTTCTGTTGAATCTCTTTAATGCTGTTAACGGCAAGTCTGGAAAAGGTTCAGGACAAAGTTCTTTTTTCTTTCTTTTTTAATTACAAAACTAACAGCTGTTAGAATCTTTTTTTTTTGTTTTCCTTTTTTCTTTCCCTGGCTACAAAATACTCTGGGGAGATGCATTATAATTTAAAATATATAATATTGCACAAACAACCAAAAAGTTAATTAAACTAAAGAAATAATTACAAAGAGAAAAACCCCATCCCATCAAAAAAAAAAAAAAAAAAAAAAAGATTCTCTCCATCCCACCCCCCTCACTGAAGGTTTCAAGTGGAACTGACCACCACTCTCTTGGCGTACCTGACCACAATCCCTTTAAATCATTGGTGAATACACCAGATTATGTACAAGAATCACCAGAGCAGCATCATGAAGCACCAGGGTCTCCAGGGATTCCTGCAGCCCCTCAGTCCTCCAAGAGAGGAATAGCTTTACCAGAGTGAAGGGTGAGAGCCACAAAGACCGGGTCTGTCTTCAGGAAGAAGAGCTTTTGCAGAAGCCTGATAAGAGTCTCAAGAAGTTCACCCCCAGCATATCCCTTCAAGCAGCAGAAGGGCTGAGGCGGAGAAGTTGGGCTTACCAGAGTTGTAAGGACTCAGCTTTGATCGCTGCTCTGTACCGCCGGTAGCTGGCTTGTGTCCTAAGCTACAGGGGGGTCGAGGTGGGTAGCTGGTTGGACAAGGTATCCCGCCAGGCAATGCACAGAAGGGCCTGAAGTGACCCCCTCCCTTCTTGGGGAGGGGAAGAAATGCAAGAGCAGACTCTTGCAGGTGGCACAGCTGGGCTAAGGACTTGGGTGCATCTGACATGAAGAAGCCCTGGGAGAGGCATTGGGGACATACCAGCCTGGGCTGGATGAAAGGGAAGAGGTGGGAACTTGGGGTTTGGTCTCTAGATTTGGAACCACAAGGAACCTTTCTGGGAATGGAAAATGCCTGGGAAGGGGAGATTCCCAAGAGAGGCAAATTTCCCAGAGACGAATGCCTCTCACTCACTGGGATAGGAACCAAAATGTGCTTGCCATCCCTGTCTAGCTAGGACAGGTGGAATGGCCCTCCTTGCCTACTTTTGGGTGGACAGAATGTTATCTCAGCTTCCTCCAAGAGACTGGTGCTTAGGTCCTGCACAGATAGAAGGGCTAGAGTTATCCCTTGGGACTTCCCAGCAAGAGTCCCCAAGAACAGTGGGTGTTCAGCAGAGAAATGTAGGCTCTTCTGGTGAGGGGGGTAGGGCTCCTCCCCTTTGAGTCATCCTATGGTTGGCACAAGTCAGAGTTCCTGGTTTGGATTTAGTGAGCCCCTTCCCAGATGTGAGCAGAGGCCCAAAAGACCAGTAAAGAGCCACCCAGAGGTCTGGTTGACAGAAGCCATTGGGGGGACATTCTCAGTCAGTGTCTTCCAGGGCTGGGCTGAGGTGAGCGAGGGGGTGGGAGGTTCTGTGGGCGGGGGAGCTGCGCGCTCTGGCCCCTCATTCCCAGTCCTCCCACTCTACATCTTCCAGCTGCGGACAGGAGGGGATAACGGAGAGCACAAACACATATTTACTCCTCTGAGTCAAGCCCGGACCCAGCCTCCCCTTGCTGCCCCCATTTCCAGACAGCCCTCCCCTAAACATCTTCCCCCAACTCCCTGCACACCCCGCCCCCCCACCTTGGGCCACACCCTGCCCCCTAGGAGAGTGAACCACTGTCTTAAGGAACACGTCTGGGAGCAGAGCTGCCCTGTGTCTGAGTGGTGGGGCTGCTGCTCTGATGATTCCAGACCCAAAGGAAATGCTTCCATCAGCCAACACTGGACACTGGGAGGGGACATCCTGCTTCCAGGAACCAACTCAGTCAATCCCTTAAGGAAAACTTGAGAGTGGCCCCGTGATCAGAAGCAAGGTGGCACTGTACTGCAGGTGCTCACAGGGTCTTCATCAGGGGCTCTAGTGCCCTAACTTCAGCTGAAGTCTCTTCAGGGAACTTTCTATCGGCCTGCTGTCAGCTGATCCCCGGTATGATGGGTTGTAGAATGACTGCCTGGGTATATGGTGGCCAGGTTTTACAGAGGGTCGCAAAGACCCAGAAGGCATTAAGCCCCTGTGACATGATAGGGGATCATGGCCCTTCACTACCCTGGGTATAGTGAGGTCATAGAAGCAAAGTACTCATGGGTAGGTCTCTACCTCTCCCCAGGCTTCAGTTTTCCCATATGAAAAACGAGGCCCTGCCTATCTTTCTACTCTGTTTACCTCTTTACAGCAGGTTTATGAGCTACATGATAGAAGAAATCATGTGATTCTTGTGTAACAGTGGGAGTAACACTGACTTGAATGTTATATGTCTGGGCTGCAGCCTCACTCTTGCCACTTAGCTGTGAGAGCTTTTTCCCTGCCTTTCATTCAAAAATGACTCCTTCTTGATTTTGGCAGGTAATGAAGAGTTAGAGTAATAAGGCCTCTGAGCTTCTAACTGGACTGGGTTTTGTGGTGGCTTCGGTAACATTCACTGGGAGCTCGCATGTCCCAGGCACGATGCCTAACATGCCTACATGCATTACCTCTCACAGCTTATGTGCTTCTAAGATCAATTCTGTTTTCGATGGGAAAACAGAGGCTCAGGTTAAGTGACTCGCCCTAGATCACACTATCTTTTGTCTCCAAGGCCAGGAATCTCTCTGTTCAGGTCCCATCCCTGGGAACCATGAATCAGAAGATCTGGGGCAGGGTTTGGAGTCTACATTTTTTAGTAGTTCCTCAGGTGACTCTGATGCAGAGCTAACATCAGGTACTCTCTCACCATCTACCCTGGAACTGAGGGGAAACAGAGCCTGCTGACGGAAACCATTCAGGGCCTGAAGCTGCCATCTCAGGAACAGGGATCCACCCTGAGGGGACAGTTGGACTTGATGGGAGGAGTCCTCAAACACTGGGATCATTGGGCTTGCTTCCCTGTGGCCAGCCAGGCCCACTCACCTCCCCAGTGGCATCCACTTTGGAGAGTGCCATCTGTACTTCTTCTTCAGTCATGTCCAAGTCAAAGTCCTTCTCCCAGTCCTCACTGATGTCCGTGCTTGAGCCTGGAACCATGATCCACAGTGTCAAAGGTGGGAAGGGGTATGTATGAGCAGGTTGTAGCTGGGGGTTATGGCACTCTTCAAAAGGGCCTGGCAAATATACATCAAAGCTCTCACATTCTGTTGTCATTCTGGCTCAGTGATTCCACTTTTAGGAATCCATTCTAAGGAAAAATCTTGGATTCAGTAAAAGATTTAGCCAAAGGGATGTTCACTGTAGTGCGGTTATAGTGATGAAAATTTAAAAAAACCTGGGGCACCTGGGTGGCTCAGTCGGTTAAGCGTCCGACTTCGGCTTGGGTCATGATCTCACGGTTTGCGGGTTCGAGCCCGGCATCGGGCTCTGTGCTGACATCTCAGAGCCTACAGCCTGCTTCTGATTCTGTGTCTCCCTCTCTCTCTCTCTCTCTGCCCCTTCCCCACTCATGTTCTGTCTCTCTCTCAAAAATAAATAAAAACATTTAAAAAATTAAAAAATAAAAAAATAAAAAAATAAATAAACCTGAGAGTCCACTGATAGGGAATTACAAAAGTAAATAAATGGTATAGTCACATGATGGAACATTATGTGGCTTTTAAATGTTAGGCTGTAGAGCACTTATATGCATGGCAAAATAATCTAAAACTATTAAGTGAGGAAAAGTAAGTTACTAAATAGTGAAGAAGCACTTTGGCCCAGAGGCTCCCAGGAGCCACAGAAATCTTCTAGAAGACATAAACAATGAACCTCTTCCTCTTCACTCACTCCACGCTACCTACACTGACCTCGCTACTCCTGAAACACACCAGACACATTCCTGCTTTAGGGCCTTCGCATGGGCTGTTCCTTGTACTTAGAACGCTCTCCTCAGACATCCACAGGCCAATTTCCTCACCTCCTTCACGCCTTTGCTCAAATCCTACCATCTAAATGTGGCCTGCCCTGACCATCCCACTTTAAACTGCAACCCACTTCCGCACTCTGCTCTCTTTATTCTTTTTTCCACTGCATTTATCACTTTCGAACATATTACATCATTAGACTTAATATGCTTATTGTCAATAATAGAGGAACTAGAATGTGAGCTCCCTGAGGGCAGGGATCTTTGTTTTCCTTTCTTAGGTATGCCCAGTGCCTAGAATACAGAGTTTGCACCCAACAGATATTCATGGACCCTTTTCTAAACCAGGGTTGGCAAACTAAACAGGGTTGGCCCATGGACCAAATCCAGCCTACTGCCTGTTTTTGGAAATTCAGCTTTGGAACACAGCCCTTGCCGTTTGTTTACATATCGCCTATGGCTGCTTTCCTGCTACAACAGCAGAGCTGAGTAGTTCTAACAGACTGTATGCCCCAAAAGCCTAAAATATTTGTGATCTGGCTCTATACAGAAAAAATCTACTCATCCCTGCTCTGGGTGATTCTGATGCCTGCTAAGGTTAGCAGTCACTGCTCTAAACATTCGTTATTTGGATAGGACTTCTTAGAGGGAACATAAAAAAATGTCCATGTGAAGGTTATTACTAAGAAGAAAACTACAAAAAGAGTTTTTTAAAAAAGAATATGCAGAAAAAAAGTATATGTATTTTAAGTCCATTAAAAAAATATGCTCAAAGGGGCACCTGGGGTGACTCAGTTGGTTGAGCATCCGACTTCAGCTCAGGTCATGATCTCGCGGTTCGTGGGTTCGAGCCCTGCATCGGGCTCTGTGCTGACAGCTCAGAACCTGGAGCCTGCTTCGGATTCTGTGTCTTTCTCTCTCTCTCTCTCTCTCTCCTCTGCCCCTCCCCCACTCATGCTCTCTCTCCCTCTCTCAAAAATAAATAAGCATTAAAAAAAATATGCTCACAGATGCTTGTACACAGAGAAAAGATGTGTAAAATACCCACAAAAATACTAACAATAGTTACCTCCAGGTGATGAGGTCATGGGGTAATTTTCTTGGTATTTTTTTCTATAATGAACACATACTACTTTGTAACTTTTTTTGTCTATTAAAAGCATATTTAAAAAAAGTAGGTCCCTGATCTCCCAATGGCACGACCTGTAAACACGTCCTTGTTTCTTGTACAGCTTGCTCCTCACCAGGCACCCAGGCTCTGAGACCTCCCCTAAGCCCTGCCCCTGTGCTCCTTATAAGGGGTCTTGCTCTGTTCTCACTTCCTAGCCGCAAGCATCCTGGGTCTCTGGAGCCTTGTAGACCTGGATGGAATCTTTACTTTTTTTTTTATCTATTGTGTAGTCTTGGGTAAGTTATTTTGGGCTTCAGTCTATTTATAAAACAAGGATAAAACCACCCTCTTTGCAGAGAACCACAGGAGGAGCTTATTATGCAGATACCTGCCTCCCCTTCCCCCTCATTCAGATTCTGAACGTCTAAGTGGTGGCCCAGAACTCTGCATTATAAATAGATACCTGGGTGATTCTTTGTAGGCCTGGGCCTGCAGTTTGAGATCCAACAGTGTTAAGATTAGAAGTGTCAATGTGAAGTCCACGTAACACACATACACATAGTGGGGATTTAACAAATGGGGGCCGTTAAAGGTCTCAGAGTTCAGTAATTTTGCACGTGGTCCCACGGCTAGCCAGGGCAGACTGGCAACCAAGACCAGGTTCTTCGGACTCCGCATCCAAGTCTCTCTATGCCTTCAGGACATTTTGGTGGCACACACCTGGCTGGCTGTCAGTGTTGGCTTCCTGTGAGTTATGGCTGATTCCTCATTTCAGAGGTGTGGCCATGGCCATGACCGCTTTCCCTAACCTCAGGTTGCCCTCTTTTTCAGGCTTTAAATGTTAGGGCAGTCCTTCCAGGGGTGGAAAACAGAGTATCAGCTTACAGTTTTGGAGCACCTCACACCCACCCTCTGAGGTGGGTATTAACAGTCCCAATTTTCAGATGACGAAATGTAGCCTTTGAGTGGCAGAGATGAGAACCAGGGCTGTCTCTGCCATGTGCCTCCTCCCACCATCTTGTCCTCTCACACAAGAGTACTAACATCTCCATTACACTGTGCATGTGGCGGAGAACTGAGCTATGCCAAAACAATTTAAGATTTCCTGATGGAGTTTGTCTGTTGTTTAAGAAAGGGGAGTTTTCAGGTGATTACTAACCTCACAGTGTTGCCACTCAGCTCATTTTCTTCTGTTTAATTGGATCTCTGCTTTCCCAGAGAAGAGATGGAGGCAAAAGCCACTCTCAAGTCAGTCATTGGTGAAGTAGGGCCTTCAGCCCAGGGCACCTTCTGGTTTGCAGGCCATAGGCCTGTCTCAGTCTCTCCTTCCCCTCCTCCTGCTGAGGGAACCTGAGCAGGGTAAGTCCAGGCTCTTAGATTAAATGGCTCTTGGGTCAAAATGCAGGTGGGAAGCAGCTCTGCAAGGACAACGATTGCCCCACTGCCCCTGGACTGTGGGAGACTGTGTGGCTAGCCTACCCCAAGAGACTCTGCTGTGCCCAGAGACCAAGCCTCTCTTACATCATCTAAGAGGTAGACCTAAGAGAAAAACGGAGTCACTCACCGTCTCCAAGCCTTCATTATTTCTTTTTAAGATTCACTCTCTCTACTCTGTTCCCACTGTCCTCCTGTCAGTCCAAGGCCCCATCTTCTCCCGCCTAAGTGACTGCTTGTGGTGGGTCTTCGGCAGCGATAACCCAGCCCTCCTGCAAACCCCCGAGTGTCAGAGGCAGCAGAGCAGAGCAATGAAGAGCTTATGCCACAGCTCCCCCGTAATCTCATTTTGTCCCATTTCAACCCACCACTCATTTTTCTGACCCTGCTCTCCCACAGCCCAATTCCCAATGGAGCCTACAGTATTTTTTTTTTAAATAAAACAAAACATTTTTTTATATTTATTTCTGAAGGAGAGAGAGGAACAGAGTGTGAGGGGGGAGGGGCAGAGAGAGAGGGAGACAGAGAATCGGAAGTAGGCTCTGAGCTGTCAGCACAGAGCCCGATGGGGGGCTCAATATCGGGCTCAAACTCACGGGCCATGAGATCATGACCTGAGTGAGCCAAAGTCGGACACTTAACCGACTGAGCCACCCAGGTGCCCTGGAGCCTATGGCTCTTTAATCCAACTGTTTCACTGTCTCTCCTTCCCTTTCCCAGCTCCAATTCCATGAGCCACAATTCTGATCACTTTTTTGCATATACTTGTGGACTTTCCTCTTTTCCTCCACCGATTTCCCCTGGCTAAATTTGAACCCTGGTTAAATCCAGCTCCCCATCTATTCTGTGCCTGCACCTAGGCTACTGAATGTAGCTGGACAAAAGTACACCAGTGCTGACTGGTGTCTCTTAAAATTCATGACTGCTATCTCAAACGGGCCCTTAGTACCACCCAGCCAGCAACTCCATACCACCTGTTGGGTCCCTCATCTACTCTTCCACTTTCCCAAAGTACTTTTTCATGCTTTTGTAAAGACTTAGTGAGTGGGTGGTTGATCTCAAGTTTCCTACCAGTAAAAAAAAAAGGGGAGGGGGGCGGGAAATCACACAGACCTCTCTTGGGCTTCTGTGAGGACTAAGTGATATGCATATCCAGTGCTTAGCACAGAGTGATACAGACATATAGAAAGTGCTCAGAGATAGTACCTCTTATCATCATCATTTCCCCAAAGCAGGGCTCTACTCATACTTCTTCCCTGATTGAGGACCTATTGTGGAACAATTACCCCCAATTTGTAGAGGAATAAATGGGGCTTAGAGAAGATCAGTAACTTTTCTGAAGTCACATGGCTTAGGAGCAAGGTTGGGATTTGAACCCAGAACTGTTCAAACCCCAGAGTCTGATCCCTTAGCCTCTGTACGTGAGGCTCTTTGTACAGGTCAGGCATCTAATGTGAGCAGCACGCCCTGCCACTTTATGGCACCAAGTCCAACGTTCCAAGTTTGGCTAAGATTTTAAGTTCTTAAGTTCTGCTTCTGAGTTAACCCATCTACCCTTCTTATTCCTCCCTCTCCTGGGAGATAATACAGCAAAGTGGGCTTTACTCACCACTTCTCCTGCCCATGGCCTCTGCTATCTGGACTTTGTAGGCCCCTGAGCCCCGCAGCTGCCCTCAACTCTCCACCTCTCCTATACAATGCCTGTCTCCTCAGTAAACCAACCGCTGATACCTGGAGCCTTCCTTCTTTCTCTGAACTCCTCCAGCATCAAGCCTGCCCCATACAGCTTCATGTTTCATCATAAAGACTGCAGCTTTTGCCCCTCCCTCCTCAGTGTCTCATAAAGAGTAGGTAGGAGCTCAATGGATGACCTCACTGAATCAGAGCCAGAAGGAGAGCATTGTGTTGGAAACTGGAAACCCTGTGGTTTCCATCAGGGAGCAAGGGGAGGGGTGTGGTGGGGCCAGTTTCCCTTCCAATGCAGCAAACCAGTCTCTCAGCACCAGCAGGCCAGGGCTCACCTGCTGGGCAAGTTTCGTGGCTGACTGGTACTGTGTGTGTGTTTCAGGAGAGGCCTTGCTGACAATCAGCTATCTCTGAAGAGGGATTCTGGATGTGGCAAAACAGTCAACCCCAGAGCTCTTACTGTCCTTTCCTTCCCAGAATTAGAGAGGTTCCCCTTTGACAAAAAGTCAGAGTCTCCAGTCTCAAATTTCACTATACAGATAAGAAACTAAAGCTTTAAAACTTAAGCTGGGTCACAGCAAGTTCATGAGGATTCATTTAATTCTTTTTTAAACTGTACCTGTTAAGTTTTATGGATTTCGTGCTCCTAATAATGGGATAAGCTTAGGGAGGCTAAATGACTTTCCTGAGGTCAAAAAGGGTGAGGACCCCTGACAATCAATGACACAGGGATTTCCAACCCAGGGTAAGGCTTAATTGTCCAAATGGACAGTGTGGTAGTTACAGGCATAGGCTCTGAGTCAGAGACCTGGGCCTGAATCTGGGCCTGCCACTTCCTGGCCATGTGAATTTGAGCAAGTTACTTAACATTTCTGAGCCTCATTTTCTTCATCCATAAAATCCCGACCTGACTGGGCTGTGAGATGAAATGAGAAATTAAATGCAATATAACACACTAAGCCCAGGACACGGCATAAACCTTATTCTGTTGGACCTAAGACCCCAACGATTGTAAGATGCACCCTTATTTCAGAGTATATGTACACCTTGCATGAAATAAGGTAATAAATACTCAACAGATAGCAGCTGTCACCATCATCAGTATCACAAATGAAAGGGTGAGGAAACTGGCACCACAAATGCTTCTGGGATCCTAAAGAGACAAGTCTGCCTTATGGGGTAACAACTCTTGCTTGTCCCCCTCCCCCCTGCTCCCTGGGATTTTGGCCTCGACTTACCTTTCTTTCCATTGTTAGAGGGCGTAGACTTCCCACTGTCCGAGTTCAGCTCAAACACCCGTAAGTCTGTGAGTACCTCCTCCCTCAGAGTCTCTACTCTGGCTGGAGGCCTAGGCTCTGGGCCGCTGGGGCGGCCAGCAGGGGTGTGGGGCTTGAACTGAGCTGGGGGCGGGGGTCCAGTCTCACCCACATCCACAGCCAGGCCCTGTTCCTCCAAAGATGCCTCTAGCAGCTTCTGGGACAGGTCCTTGGGCAACACGGGTGCCTCAGCTGCAGTGGCAGGTTTGGCGATCTGGGTCACAGGGGAGATGCTCTCACTGCTCTCTGAAGGAGTCACCTCTGTTGGAGGCTCGGCTGGAGTCATCAGATTCTCTTCACAGGGGCTCAGGGGGCCAGGTCCTCCTTCAGGGGACGTGGAGGTTTTGGCCACAGGAACCTTTGCCTCTTTTGCAGAGGTGGGTGAGTCGCTCACAAGCTCCTCTGTTGAGAGAGAACAGGAAAGAGGGCTACGTACCCTGGTCAGCCCCAAGACAACCTTGGAGCTCTCTGAAGACAGACCTCAGGTTCCCACCAAAGCTTACTCCGATCAAGACTAAAGGGTGCCAGTTTCCTCACCCTTTCCCCATCACGGTTCCTCTGCAGATACTTCCTGCTGGTCAAAGTCTCTCCTACGCTGAGGCCTAGCATATGTCTGGTGGACACTCAGCTTCTGGCAGCACATCCCAAGATGGTATTATAGATTCGAAAGCTAAGACTTGACAGTCAGTTCTGGGTTCAGGCTGGGCTCTGCTCTATCCTCAGTGTATGATCTCGGGCAAGACCCTGGACTTTTCTTTAACTTACCCCAACTTAATAAATGTGTTAATAGCATACAGGTGGCTCCAACATACTATCCAAAGTTGAGCTACCAGGTAGAGGAGGCTGAGCTCTTAAGCGAGTGGTTCCCAAACCTGGCTAGGCACGAACCATTACCAGGGGAGCTTGTTAAAAATGCAAGTTTGGGGGCGCTTGGGTGGCTCAGCCTGTTAAGAATCCGACTTCGGCTTAGGGTCATGATCTCACAGTTCATGAGTTCAAGCCCTGCGTCGGGCTCTCTGCTGTCAGCACGGAGCCCACTTTGGATCCTCTGTCCCCTACCCCTCTCTGCCCCTCCCCCACTCACGTTCTCTCCCTCCCTCTCTCTCAAAAATAAACATCAAAAATTTTTTTAAAAATTTAATGTTTATTTATTTTTGAGAGACGGAGAGAGAGAGAGAGAGAGCACGAGTGGGGAAGGGGCAGAGAGAGAGGAAGACACAGAATCTGAAGCAGGCTCCAGGCTCTGAGCTGTCAGCACAGAGTCCGACATGGGGCTCAAACTCACAAACCGTGAGATCATGACCTGAACTGAAGTCGGTGTTTAACTGACGGAGCCACCCAAGTGCCCCCCCCGAAATTTTTTTAAAGTACAACTTTGGCCACATCCCCAGAGTCTCATTTAGAATGGGGGGAAGGGAATCTTGAATTCTGATAAGCCTCCTAGGTGACTGTGAAGTGGCTGGCCCATAGGCTGGCAGGGGAATCTGTTGCTACTGACACATGTGATTTCCTTACCTAAACCGGGAATTCCGCCAGCCCAGGCAAACATTTCCTTTTTATTTCAGCCTATCCTCAGCATGGACAAGCGCCATATACATGCCCTACGCTTCCCTGCATGCCAGGTCTCTCCGGTGTTCAGAGATGGCCAGATGGTCCCTACAGGCAGCACAGGACCTGTGACTTGCCCATCACCTTTCAATACCTCTTACCTTCTTCCTCCTCCCAGCCAGGCTCTTCAGAGATGCTCTGTTCTGCCCGTTGCTTCAGGGCATCCCTCCGGGCCTGCTCCTGAGTGTGGGGGAGATGGCCAGAAGCAGTCAGGGCTCACTCTCCCCAGACCCTGGCCCTGACCCCAGAACCCTTGGTACCTTGTGCCCCTTCTTCCCTCAACAAAATCCAGTCTATTTCCCCAAGGGCTGAGTGGACCTCCCCGGGCCAGGCCAGCATACCTGCTCTAGTTGATGGACTTTATAGAAATACCGATGCCAGAATTCTGAATGGGAAACAGCTGCTGGGACCTGGAGGGAGGGGACAGTGGAGATGAGACTTTGGGAGTGGTTGTGTACGGTCTGTGTCCCCAGCCTTATCAGCCTGCTCCCAGCTGCTCTGGATTTAAGACGTGGCTCCGTGGCTGAGCAGTTTTCCTCAGAGCACTTAACACCCTTCCATCCCCAGACCCACTTTCCTGGCCTAGCTTGGCCAAGGAGAGAGAAAAGAATTCCCATCAGGTTTTGCTGGCCCTTCCATTTTTCCCCTGATTGCCAGAAGCCTGGCGAATCAGCTTTGCCCATGTAGAGTCTTGGCTCAGGACCTGGCTGGTCTGGCTCTAGAGGGTCTCAGACTGCTCTCTGGGCCAGGTAACTGCAGTGACTCGAGCTAGATATGTGCCTCCCACCTCCTGACACCTCAAGCTGAAGCTGGGTAAAGTCCTGCCAGCTGGGCCCTCACCATCTTGGTGTAGAGGGCCCGGATGGAGGGGCTGCCTACAAGGAGCTCTGAGATCTCCCCCTTCTTCTCCTCCAAGCAGAACTGGGAAAGCCAGGCGTCAAACAATTCCGGGGGCCCTGCAGAGGGACAGACACTGATGGTCAGTTTTTTGGGTCTGGAGAAAGAACACCGGGCCTACAGAAAACATAGCTAAGCCTGGACATGGACAGTGAGGAAAGCTTAAGGTTTTTTTTCAAAGCCATTTGGCCAAAGGTGGGGGGTCGGGAAGGGTGAAGGGGTGGGTAGGCCCCACTGGTATCACGGCATAGCATTTAAGTGATCTCTAGAACGGGCTATCTGCATGTTCTAATGCTGCTTGCTTTTTAGCCCACTGCACTTGGCTACTGAATGCCCTCCTCTCCGAAACTGTTCTCAGGTCCCCAGGGACCCCCATGTTGCCAGTCTAAAGGCTACTTCCTGGGGCACCTGGCTGGCTCAGTCAGTTGAACGTCTGACTCTTGATTTTGGTTCAGGTCATGACCTCCCAGTTTGTGGGATTTAGCCCCCTGTCAGGCTCCATGCTGACAGCATGGGGCCTGCTTGAGATTTTTTCTCTCCCTCTTTCCTCCCCACTCCTGCATGCACACACGCACTTTCTCTCTCAAAAATAAATAAACTTAAAAAACAAAAATAAAGGCTACTTCTCTGCCCTCTCTCATGTGACCAGTCCGGCTTCTGACCCTGGGAGCCACTGTCGTCCTCGTGACGCCCTCTTCTCTTCTGGCTTCTCAGTCTTCTATGATTCCCCTCCCCCCTTTCCAGTTGTTCCATGTGAGTCTTCAGTGGCTCCTCTTTTTTCCTCTCCTTATGTCTTCCCATCTCTGTTTTCTCCTAAGATAACCTCTACTAAGCCACAGTTTTAACCTCTCCCTCCCCCAACAACTCCTCAGTCTGTCTTTGCAGCCCATGCTACCCTTCTGGGCTCCAGAGCCAGGGGTCCAGGTGTCCTCTGGAAACTTCTATCAGCTCAGGTGCAGCAAATGCAACGTGTGCTCATTTTCTTCCGTCCCTAAGCTGTCCCACCTAGTTATCCACCAGAACCCTGGGTGCTGTCCTGGACTCCTCCTTTATCTGATCGCCCTGGGTTCCACCTCCTCGCTGTCTTCCACACCTCACTCTTCATTCCACCTGCCACTCCCTGGGTTCTGGACTTACCTCTGACGTGGGGATTCCTGCCAAGCCTCCTACCCAGTCTGCCCATCTCCTATCTTTCTCTATGCTTGATGGCTCTTTTACAAAATACAAAATCTGATCACCTCAGGCTTCAAAACCCTTCAGTAGTTCTCTAGGGAGGACTTTTTATTTATTTTTAATTTTTTATTATTATTTTTATTAAGTAAACTCTATACCCAACGTGGGGCTCGCACTCACGACCGTGAGATCAAGAGTCATTTGCTTCACTGACTGAGCCAGCCAGGTTCCCCTGTAGGGAGGGCTTTTTAAGCTAGGGTCCAAGCATAGGCTTCACAGAGGGTCAAAGACCTCCCATATGGCATTATAAAATTTTGTGGAGAGGGGTGCCTGGGCAGCTCAGTTGGTTGAGCGTCCGACTCTTGCTTTCAGTTCGGGTCATGGGATCGAGCCCAGGCTCTGCACTGAATGGAGAACTTGTTTGGGATTCTCTCTCTCTCTCTCTCTCCCCACCCCCCTTCTGCCTCTCTCCCCTGCTTGTGCTCTTTCTCTCTAAGTAAGTAAGTAAGTAAATAAATAAATAAAATTTTGTAAAGAGAGGGCCTGTCATTTTCAACAGATTTTTAAAGGCCTTTGTGACTAAAAAAAAAGTTAAGAACCACTACTTTGAGCCTTTTAGGACAAAAATTCAAACTGCATGGTCTGGCACCCAAAGCCCTTCCAATCTGGCCCCCACCAGCAGCTCTCATTGCCACCCCTCCCTCACATGCACCCCTTAATCTAGACTTCTCAAATGCAGGACCTTAAAATGTCCTACTGCCATGCTTGAACACCTTCCCCCACTGCTAAAAATAAAATTGGTCTACTTGTTTTTCTTTTTAAAGTAGGCTCCACGCCCAATGTGGGGCTTGAACTCATAACCCTGAGATCAAGCGTGGGAACCTCCACCAACTAAGCCAGCCAGGCGACCCCCAAACTAGTTTACTTCTAATTTATCCTTAAAAACTCAACGTAAGTGTCACATCCTAGGTTCCCCAGGTTGCACCGGGCGCTTCCCTTCTGGGTTCCTACTGCCCCCACCTTTCTGTGGAAACAGTCACTCTACCTCTACTATCCTTGCTTTAGTCATTGTTTCCTGTCTCTCTTTCCTAACAGCAGGTTCCTGGAGGTCTGCACTGGGGTGAGGGTTTGACTAATTCCTGAGCTCCAGTTCCCAGCCTGGGGCTTGCTGCATGAGAGGGGCTTGGCAAACAAGCGCCAAAGAGAAGGCAGGCAGGGCAGCAGGGCTGGGATGGAGCCTGAGCTAAGAATGAGGGAGCGGAGCAAAGTCTCTGCAGACTGCAGAGATGAACACAGTCTGGGTTCAGGGAGGAAAAGGGACTGTCAACCCATCCTACCACACATAAGGTACACTCTAGTCCCACTCTGGTCTCTCCACACAGGAGGTGCTGGGCCACTGCTACTAGAGACCAACAGGGTGCTCATCCCAGATTCCCGTGGTCTCCCTTCCCTGCAAGCCTCCCCCTCACCGCTACCCCCTCACCATCTGGTTCATTGCAGTAGGTTGCCGGGTCTGACTGCAGGCTGTAGAGGCGAGCCTGTAAGAAATAAAGAACAGAAATTCTGGAGTGCTAGGTGGAGAAAGCACCCCCTCTCTGACAGCATAGTCTACCATTGTTGTTGATTTAGGTGCTCAGAGACTGATCATTCCCCTGTACATTTATTCTCATTTGGAAATCAGCCTCAATCCAGCCTCTCCCCTGCTGGCTGCCAGACCCCACAGAGCACCTGTCAGCTTGCCCATGGCTAGAAAGGGGAATACTGGGCTAGGAGTGAAAAACTGAGGCTCCCAGAAAAATGGTCTCCCCTAGTATTCCACCTGGGGAATTAAGATACAGTGTAAGCAGGTTATAAACTTGTATGTATAAAATGCTTTTGAATTGTGTGAAACCTGAAAAAAGTTAGTGCAAATACACTAATAAAGTCCAAATTTATGGGCAAAATTTGAAATAATGTATCTCCCCAAATTAAAAGCATTCATCAAGAATTTCTTTCTTTCTTTTTTTTTACTACGTTTCTTTATTTTTGAGAGGCAGAGAAAGACAGAGCACGAGTGGGGGAGGGGCAGAGAGAGAGGAAGAAGACACAGGATCGGAAGCAGGCTCTAGGCTCTGAGCCGTCAGCACAGAGCATGACACGGGGCTCGAACTCACGAACCATGAGACCAGGTCCCGAGCCAAAGTCGGACGCTCAACCGACTGAGCCACCCAGGCGCCCCAAGAATTTCTTAATTCCATAGCCAGTCTGCCGAGTGAATTATCTGCCGTGTTCCCGGTAAGGCCACAGGAGTGGCAAACTTTAGCTGGTCAACAGAAGACCCCACCTCCCCTCCTCAGTGTTATGTGGAGCAAAGGCCAGCTGTCTGCGTTAGAGCTTCAGCAAGTGGCTTTGGTGACTTACAGCTGTTAGAATTTAAAATCCTACAATTTAGGAAATTTCACACTCCCACTCAAATGTCCACTAAGTGGTGGTATTGATACTAGTGCTGGCAGATATGCTTGACAAATCAGTAGGTTTGGAAAGGAAATTCAATGCCAACCTGCTGTGACATCACGCTGTGAATTTAGGAAAAAACACTCCATGAACCGTGAAGAAGTAATGTGAGAAGATAAAATGTGGAAGAAATATGTTACCACTGTTGTTGATCTAAGCGCTTTGAAGACATCCTCCCCCCATACATTGATTCCCACTGGAAATCAGCCTTAACCCAAACGGGGAGAAGACCATGCCTGTACAGCATTCCTTATCAAAGCTGAAAGCTGAAAGGACTCCCCAAGAGCAGCACTACAGAAATGAGTGGAATAATTATGCTCTGTTCACTTGCAAGAATGTAAATAATTAAAAGGATGGTGAGTAAGAAAGATGCTGATATTTTTTATATATGTTTTTATAGCAGGTTATAAAATTCGATGTATAAAGTGCTTTTTTTGTTAAAAAGAAAGAGTTCAAACTATCTTTACCAGTGTTTGTAAACAAAAAGAAATGAAACGTTATAGCCAAACAAGAAATAAGTGGTTCTCTTTCAGTGATGGGATTATGGATTTAGCGATAATTATCTTCTTGATTAGTACTATTCTCCAGTATAGTTATACACATATATTTATTTTCTGGCCTGAACACATACTGCTTTTATGAGTGCACATTGGAAGATGGCATCTAGTGCTGTTAGGCACCTGCAGGGGAGGCTGCTAATGAATACCTTGGTGCCATCATAGGGCTCAGCTGTGCCAGAGGGTGTGCCCATCAGGGTGATGACATCGCAGTCTATGGTCTTGTCTGGTGAGGGAGCGAAGGTGTCGGAGATCACCCCTAGGAAGTCAGACAACCCCTTCTTCATCTTCTCTGTTGCCCCCGAGGAGCCTTCAGTCTGCAGAGAGAAGCGGAAGAGGAAACAAATGGCCCAGGAGCAGGCTGCAAGTTAGAGTTTGGGGTACTGAGGGGTAAAGCATCAGGGGCAAAGGAAGCATCAGGGGTGAAGCATTCCTGTGTAGGGACCAGGGAAGTGCTCATGGCCTCTTACCCCATCTCTGAGGTTGGAGAAGGACAGAAGTGGCCAGGGTCCCCAGACACCAGAAGAGGGTGTGGAACAGGACCCCGGTAGGCCTATATAGTCAGAGCAGAACTCCCTGACTGGCTGTTTCATCAAAATTTCAAGGCTAGTCATACTGATCAAAAACTGGCAGGAGAGGGGATGCTCAGATGGCTCAGCTGGTTGAGCATCCGACCCTGGATTTCGGCTCAGGTCACGATCTCTCAGTGCGTGGGACTGAGTCCTGAGGTGGGCTCTGTGCTGACAGCAAAGAGCCTGCTTGGGACTCTCTGTCTCCCTCTCTCTATGCCCCTCTGCTGCTCATGCTCACTTGTTCTCTCTCTCAAAATAAATAAGTAAACATTTAAAAAAATGGGCAGGATAGGATGCATGCTGTACACACTCTGTGGGGCAGGGGACCTGTGGGTGGAGTGATGGGAAAGGTACTAGTTTTGGAGACCTAACCCCCTCTGAGTCAGCTTCCTGATCTGTAAAATTAGGACAAACAGACTTCCTTCAGAGGGCTGCTGTGAAAAATAAAAAAGATCAGGCATGTACAAGCCTGGCATAAAACAAACATCTACTAAATAGCAGTACTGTAATATCACAATGTCATCATCATTGTTGCTCAGGAAGTAGAACATTCTCTATGAAAGACCGGGGATACATGGGCAGGATGAGAACACGCATCCTTGCCTAGACGCAAACCTGGGACCAGCTGAGGGCCGACGTATGCATTGTCTAGAAGGGGCAAGTGGGACACCAAGCTTGAGCCACACTGGCCAGGATATCCTTGAACAAGCAGAAATAGGATGCTGACAGGGCCAGGCTCTAAAAACCTCATGGAAACCATAGCATTTACTCCTGATTAGGCTATCCAAGCATTTTCCACCCGGAATCTACCAGCATGCCTGGCACATGCTAGCACAGATATACAATCATATTTGTCAAATGAAAAAAAAAAAGGAATAAATAGCCACCTGGGTGGCTGAGTTGGTTAAGCGACTGACTGTTGATTTTGGCTCAGGTCATGATGTCACGGTTCCTGAGATGGAGCCCCACATCAGGCTCTGAACTGACAGTGAGGAGCCTGGTTGAGATTCTCTCTCTCCCACTCTCTCTCTGCCCCTCCCCTGCTTGCTGGATGTCTCTCTCAAAAATAAATAAACATTAAAGAAAGAAAGAAAGAGAGAGAGAAAGAGAGAAAGAAAGAGAGAGAGAGAGAAAGAAAAGAAAGAGAGAGAGAGAGAGAAAGAAAAGAAAGAGAAAGAGAGAGAGAAAGAAAAGAGAAAGAGAGAAAGAAAGAAAAGAAACAAAGAAAGAGAAAAGAAAAGAAAAGAAAAGGAAAGAAAAGAAAAAAGGAAAGAAAAGAAAAAGAGGCGCTGGGGTGGCTCAGTCAGTTAAGCGTCCAACTCCTGATTTCAGCTCAGGTCACGATCTCACAGTTTGTGAGTTCAAGCCCCACATTGAGCTCTGTGCTGACAGTGCAGAGCCTGCTTGGGATTCTCTCTCTCTGTTCCTCCCTCACTTGTGCTTTCTCTCTTTCAAAGTACACTTTAAAAAAAAATAAAAATAAAATTTTAAAAAGGAATAAATAAACGGAAAAAATGAGTGGTGTCTTTGCTGCTGGCTGGACCCTAGCAGTTCAGCAGGATTACTATCTGTCACTCCTGCTCATGCTCATGAGTAGCTGTGATTAGCCCGCAGACAGTATTTTACAAGAGGAGTCAACAAAATTAAGGTTGGCTAAAAGAACTCCAAAACATGTTTTTTATGACATGGCTTCTAATCTCAAGGCAACTGATTCAGCTGGAGATCAGATGAAGAAAGTGCAATTTCCCCAATACTAAAGGAGAAACTGTTCATGCAAAACCTATATATTATACTTCATCAGAAGCTTGAGCTTTGCAGGGATAGCCAACCATACACTATTTTCACTTTTCACACTCACTTTAGAATCTAAATCCTATCTCACAAGAAGATTCTGCCACACATCTTTGATTAATAAAAACAGGGACCGTAAGAATAGAAGTTGGCACCACCTTTCTGGAGGGTAGTTTTGCAATAAATATTAAAAGGCCTACAACTGTACTCACCGTATGATCCCTTCTAGTATTTTATTATAAAGAAAATATGAAGGGCAAAGATTTAGCAGTCAGAATGTTTACTGTAGCTCTGTTTATCCAGTACCAGAAAAAAATGAAATAGGAAACTAGGAACTGGTTAAACCTACAGAACAAAATAACAAGCCATTTATGATTCTGGAGAATGAGGTTTGCAATGATTAAGCCAGAAAGTAGGTTATAAACCGTGATATTCAGTTGATTCCAGTTTTGAAAAAGAAAGTGGACAAAGTGAAAAAGAATGAGGAACATACTCCCCAAATATTAACAGTCGTTACCTCTGGGAGATGGAACTAGGTCTTTCTTTTTCTTTTACTTACATGTATTTTCTAAACTGTCTACAGTGAATGACTTTGCCAGAAGGAAAACATTTGCTAAAACAATACAGAAATGGGAGAGTTTATTAATACTTATTCTATATAGCTTGTTTGCTTGACAGACAGAATTCTTTCAAAGTGGGAGCCTATGGGGGAAAAACAATCACTTAATAGTAGAAAGGTTGGGGTGTCAGGCTGTGAAGGACAGTCACTCAGAGCGTGAAGGGAGTACTCACAGCTAGCTTCTCCTTGACCACACTGGCTGTGGCTGCAATGGTGCAGGCCGTGTCATGCTGGACCACCTGGGTGAACTCTGTCAGGTCTCGCTTCATGAACTCCAAGGCTTCGGAGGACTACGGGGAAGACAAGAGAGGGATGACAGAGCCAGCTGGCTCCACTACCCTTTGTTCCTGTTCCCGGGGCTGCTTCTATCCCTGACAGACACATGGAAACCTCAAGTGACATGGGAAGCCTCAGCACAGAAACAATGATTGCCTGTCCCAATCCCATGACCTGGGATTACCGAACAGCAGAGAGTACGGAGGGACTCCCTGCAGCTCTGAGAATCGGGATGAGACTCAGCCCTGACCTTTATAAGCTTTGTGGCCACAAGTAACTCTCATCTAGTTTCAGTTTTCTCCTGAGGGAGGTACACTAAATCGGTGGTTCAAGAGCAGACTGGGGAAGGGGGTGCACACAGTCCGGAAACGAAACAGACTCCGATGCATTGCTCTGAAATCCTTTAAGTCATGACATTTGTTTCAAATTTCAAGTAACCTGAAGAAAAGGTGTGTGATTCTTTTTTATCAAGGGAAAGTGTTTCTATTTTTATTTATTTTTTATTACAGGGAAGTTCAGTTGAAATATGAGGCAGTATGTGAAATTATTTGTCTGAAAAACTAAATAAACATGTTGTACTAGTGACGGTAATAGTTCAGAAAGCGTTTATGAGCGATTCTTGGCAATTTAATACCAGAAAAAAGGTGTGTGGTTTTTACATTCCACAAAGGGGGTGTTGAGAGAAATACTGGATTGGATTGCCTCCGAAGTCTTGCTTCTACCATTCTAGGGTTCTATTCATCCACAGAGATCCTTCGGGCAGAATGAATATTTGCTTCTGTCAGACTGACCTGCTGCTCGCCCTGCACTCAGACCAGGTTTGAGAGAGCAGGCCCTCAGCCCTGGTCTGAGTCTTACCCTGCTTTGTTTCATCCTTACCCACTCTGGGGCACCTTCCCAAACTACCTCTGTGCTCCCCTGGCAAGCCCCCTCATTTTGCACATGGAGAGTCACCTGAATTTTTTTTTTTTTTTGCATTTTTGAGGGTTCTGGTGACTTTTTTCTGGTTTTCATCAGTCTGGGATGAAATGGGGCAGTCTTGTCTATCAGCAAGAAGCTTCTCTGGGAGTGGGAATCATGTCTCCATTTCAGACTCAGGACTCTGTAATTGGAGTGGAGGGGCCATTTATTCTCTATGTCCATCCACTCTGCCATTCTCCATCCTGGTCCAGGCCAGCCTGCTCTGTCGAATGGACTCCTCGCAGGTTGTATCAAATACCTCTACTGCCTTCTCCTTGTGACACTGCTGGGAGCTTTGGAAGTCACAGCAGATCAGGTTGCCCCTGCTTTACATTCTACAGTGCCCATAGTGTCCTATGAGCAAGTATACGATCTTTCCCTTCACTTACAAGGCCATATAATCTCATCTCTGGCCCTCATCCTCTACCACTGCGTTCCTCACTGAGCTCTAGTTGGCTTTCTGCAAGTTTCTCAGATGCTCTAGCATCTTCCTTACCTTCACGGTATTAGAACATATGGTTCTAACTCTTCCAAACAAATAAGTGAAAAAAACACAACAAATAAACCCCTTCAACTGGTTAACTCTGGTTTCTCCTTCGGATCTATGCTTAAATGTCACTTCCCCGGAGAAGCTTCCCTGATGCCACCTCAGATTAGGTTGGGTCCCTGCTTCATGTTCCCAGGGCACCTGAATGTTCTCTAACACTTGTCATACTGTAGATTATGATTACCCGTTCCAAGTCTAGCTTCCTGGATAAACTGAGTTCCCTGAGCACAGAACCCGTGTTTTTTGTTCACTGATGCTTTCCCAGCATGTGACACAGAACGCGGCACAGAGCAGGTGCTTAAATTTGCTTGTTAAATTTACATGTACAGGAGCAATTTTAATTAAATAGCCATTAGCATGATGATTTGATAAATGGCTGTCACTAGACTGTGAGCTCTGAGGGGACAAATATGAACAGACATGGTACCTGCCCTCAAGAAGATCGTAGTCTACTGGCAAAATGTTCATATAACAGTGTTGATACACAAGGGCAGAGTGGTGACCAGTGTATTATCAGGAAGCTGGAAAGACTTGGTGAAGGGAAGCCTGGACTTAGCCCTAAAGAATGAGCAGGAATCAGCAAAGGAAGCCTGCCTGGGGCATAGTAGGGCATAGGGCTTACCGAAGCCCATGTGCATTTCAGTCCTAATGAACATAAAAGGTAAAGCAAAACTGGTTTCGCATAAAGCTGGAGAGGTTGCCAAGGGCAACTATGGAGGGCCTGGTCAGCCCTGAGGGTAATGGGGAGCCACCAAGGGTTTGAAGGAGGTGGGACATGATGAGCTTTGCCTTTTTCACAGGTCACTCCAGTCACTGGCATACAGTGCCATGGACGGGTCCAAAAGTGACAAGAGTAGAAGACAGAGGAAAACCAGTCAGGAGGCTGCTGCTGCAATAGTCCGGAAAAGAAAACAGAATATGAATAAGGACAGTGCTGGTCAGGATGAAAGGATGGGACTGGTTCAAGAAATATTCGTCAAAAAAGGTAGATTTGGTGATTAAATGGATGTGTTGACTGAGGGCAAAAAAGAGTCAAGGAAGGGCCACTGGCTGCTAAACTAGGTGCCTGGGTGGATGCAGGGCTGCCAGCTGAGGGAGAAAGTGCCGAAGGGGAAGCCCGTCCTGTAGAATGTGTGGCGTATCTGGATAGTTGTCCATCAGCAGCTATTCTCAAACACTGAAGTTCAGAGTAAAGGACTAGGAGTCACTCTATCACGGAAATGGAGGAGGTCACCCAGGAAGCGTTTGTAGAGTGAACAGAGCAGTGAGCGGAGGACAAGACCCCTCAAACACTACACTTTTAAGGCGCAGGAAGGGGAAGTCATGAGACAGTCGGGAAAGAAAAGCCTGGAGATGTGGAGAATTGAGAGAGAAGCATGCCACAAAGCCAAAGGAGTAGAGTTTCAAGAAAGAGGGAGTGATCACTAGTGTCAAATGCAGCAGAAACGTCCAGGAAGATAAGGGCTGAAAACCACCCACTGGATTTGGCAAGCGGTAGGTGAAGCTGAGTGTGCTTACAGATAACCTTGTATGTGGTAGCTGCAGGGATGGGGACGGAGTCATGAGAGATCATGCTGTTGATCTCAAATTATAAACAGGAGGAGATGAGGTTGTCTCCCAGAGGTAAAAGAAGAAGCAGTTGAGCAGTGGACTTGAGGAAGAGTTAGGTTTGGGGAAAGTTTCTGAAGGCAAGGGGGAAGAAAAGCATATCAGAGACTGGAAAAGCTTGCTGGGTGTTGCTCAGGCCTGAGTAAGGTTGGTGAATCTGTGGTTGGGCCAAAGAGCAATACGACTTTCTCTATCACTGTCTGTGGGTAAATGCAAGCACACACGTACACTATAGGATGAGGTAAGATGCACAGGAAGGTAGATTATAGCACCATCTCAAACTTGTCTCTAGGGCAGTACGCTAAGGGGTGCAAGGGAACGGAGGGTCCTGGGAATTGAGTGGTCCAGATGGAGCCAGAATGGGAAGGGGGAAGGAGGCAAGGCCAGGAAAGCACTGCAAGACCAAGAAAAAAAAAAAAAAAAAAAATGGAAGTAAAAATGGATGGGTGGTGTTTAAGGGATTTCCCCATCACCCTCCTCAGGACTTAATAAAAATAACTCCAGCTTATATACTATTTACTGTGTGCTAAGCATTGTCCTTGGTGCTTTACACATTATCACTCAATCCTTACAACACTATCAGGTAGGTATAATCAGTACTCCCATTTTGCAGATGAGGAACTGAGGCCTAGAAAGGTTAAATAACTTGCTCAACTTGGTCTAACAGTAAGCAGCCGAGAGGGAGATTAAGTCCTCTTTCTGAATGGGGTAAACTGTCAAAGGCAGAAACAACGTCCACACCCCTGCTTCAAACTGGGAGTTCCCCAAGAACGAAGATAGAAAGCTAACCAACTATCTATTTTTCATGAGTTACGGTAAGACCAGCCTTGAGAGAAACACACAGCAGCCCCTCGCACACCTGCTGAATGAACGTCAGACTCTCCTTCCAAGAGATCGCTCAATGGAAGTGACCTTCTTTGAGGTCTCTTCAATTAAACTTCCTTGTGAAATTCTCCCCGTGCTTATCAACAACGTAAACAACTCAGGGCATTCTTAGATTTGCTAGGCTGTAGCTGAGAGGCTGTCCAGGACTGCATAGGCTAAAGGAGGTATTAAAATGCTCCCAGAGTAGAGGACTGATTTGACCGAGATCAGAAGCCTCCCCGAGTCTGCCCTGAAGCAGGACTCACCCCAATTCCCTGAGGTAAACGGTAATTAACTTTTTTCCACAGTTCACTGGGGCCCGTTTTGACAAACTAGCACGGAAGGGAACAGAAACACACAACAGCATTGTCCGTTGGTAGAGCAGAGCCTCACTCATCCCTCAGGGATTGCTGCCTCCCTGCTAGACTGAGCTTCGTGAGGCCCAGGATTGCAGTTTATCCTCAGGACCTGTCAGAGAGTGCTGGCTGTGCCATTCTAATACCCGAATGACTAGAGCAGTAAGTTTCTATCGCTAGAGTTCTTCCTCAGGGCCTAGATCAAATGTTCTCTCTTCTACGAAGCTGTGAATTTCCTGAGCTGGAATAAACTGCTCTTCCTATGGATTCTTACAAAAGGGTCGCGCCAGCCTTTAAACCAACATGTATCTCACCGTGGCTACTGCCACACTGGCCTGAGTCGGGGTCAGTCCTCCCTTACACCGATAAGGTATAACAGTAGAGCTCGGTGGGCCTCATCTCGAAGGCCTGGCGCCCACATAGGGCGGGCGGGGCCGCTCGGACCTGGTTGCAGTGAGGCGGAGCGAGGCCCTGCCGGAGGAAGGGCGCCGGCCCGGCTTACCTTCTCCTTGACTGCCTGGTAGCTCTGCTGCAGCCAGCTCCGCCACCATCCCACGTCCTCCCTGTGGAAGACAGACACATCTGGCGGCCCTGCGGTGCGACTCTTGCCCGCGCAACGATCGGGTCTCAGTTTCCCCCTGAGATGTGGTCCGCGGGCCCAGACTTGGCAGACCGCTTCCCCACCCCCCTCACACTGCGACTCCACCCCGCCTTTTCAGGTCCGTCCACTCGCGCGCCGGCCTCCTGCTCCCCACGGGGACCCTGGCCCAGCACCCCGGCCCTCAGAGAATTCAGGCCCCAACGCCGGAGAGCAGGATGACGGGCTCACCCTTCCGCCATCTTGCCCGCATGACATCACCACTATTTACTGACCTCTGACTTCCGACACGGCACCGCCCCCTCAAGCACCGCCCCGGAGCGCTCGGCCCAATCCTCGCGCCGACACCGCCCCCAGCCCAATCTCCGCTCCGGTCCACTACTGGGCCCCGCCTCCTTGAGCCCCGTCCAGTGTCCGTCTACAATTCGCCCTTCAACTCCGCCTCTGGACTTTTGGCCCAATCCTCACTCAGTTCGGTTCTCAGGGTCCACTCCCCAGCGGTAGCCCTACCCCCCCCCACAACAACTACTTTTTAATCAACGTACATCGGATACGGTGGCTGCTAAGGGCCACGTTCGTCCCTCTAGCTGGACCGCGGAGGCGCGGGAGCGGAGCGGAGAAAGGGAGGGAGCGGGGCTGGAGCTCGAAAGTCTGGACCCTAGAGCTCAGGTCTAGGACCACCCCCCTTTATGAAACAAGCCGCGTGACAGCTGCTTGGGGTCTCTTCCTCCTTGTTGGCTAATCCAACAAGTGCAGAGCGGAGCCCTGGGCTAGGGTCTGCAGGTGTGTGGAGAAAATTTCATCACAGTTAACTTCCATGAGGCTTCTCGAGGGGCTCTGAGGATATTAGGGAGATAGACACACATTCACCTACCTCAACTTTTGATAGCCCAAATCAGAACTTTTTGAACTGGAGCTGAATGTGGATTGACTTGTGAAAGGGGGACAGAGACAGAAACTTTCTGGATCTGCTACCTGTCAAGTCTCATGGCCTCTTGTCTGTTTAGGGGCGTAGCTTTAGTAATTCCCCCACCCGCCATTCCGTTTTTTCTCTTTACATGATTGTTCCTGTCGTCATACATGGTATTTCTCCCACATTAAAAGCATGGAAATAACTGTCAACCCTCTCTTGACCGGACACCCATTCCCTAATTCCCTTTACAGCAAAACTCCTATAAGACTTGCCCACCCGCGCTGTCTTCAACTCCCCTCTCTTCCCAATCTCGCTTGAATTCACTTCAGTCAGGTTTTTGCCTCCCCACAATAAGTTGACCTAACTTTTGTTAAGATGTTAAGAGCCATGGCCAATTTTCAATTCTTATTTGGACCATTAGCATCTTGTCACAGTTGATCACCTTCCTACTTTTTATTTTATTAAAAGTTTTTTTTAATGTTTATTTATTTTTGAGAGAGAGAGAGACAGAGTGTGAGTGGGGGAGGGGCAGAGAGAGAGGGAGGCACAGAATCCAAAGGAGGCTCCAGGCCCTGAGTTGTCAACACAGAGCCAGACACAGAGGTGAACTCACAAACCGTGAGATCATGACCTGAGCCAAAGTTGGAGACTTAACTGACTGAGCCACCCAGGCACCCCATCTACCTTTTAAAACTTTTACTTTCTTCACTTGGCTCCAGGACACCATGCCCTCCTGACTTTCCTCTTACCTTGCTGGCATCTCCTTTTCAGTGTTCTCTGTTTTTTCACTGACCTCTTGTCGCTGGAATGTCCAAGGGCTTAGTCCTTGACCTCCTTTTCGATGTCTGTAATCATTCACCAGATGATATCATCAAGTCTCACGATTTTAATTAACTAATTTAGAGAGAGGCAGAGACAGAGTGAGTGGGGGAGGGGCGGGGGGGGCAGAGAGAATCTCAAGCGGACTCCTCACTGCCAGCACAGAGCCCCACGCAGGGCTTGAACTCATGAAACTGGGAGATTATGACCTGAGCTAATTCCTCAGCAAATCTAGTTGGCTTTACCTTTAAATTAAAAAAAAAACTTTATTTATTTTTGAGAAAGAGAGACACTGAGTGTGAGTGGGGGAGGGGCAGAGAGCGAGGGAGACACAGAATCCCAAGCAGGGTCCAGGCTCTGAGCTGTCAGCACAGCACAGGCTCCAGCTCACGAACCGAACCGCGATATCATGGCCTGAGCCAAAGTGGGATGCTTATCTGACAGATCCACCCAGGCGCCCCGGCTTTACCTTTGAAACAACACCAGAATCCTGTCACTTCTCACCACCTCCACTGCTGCTGGTAAGTCCCAGCCATTATGTTTCTCACCTGGATAAATGCAAGAGCTTTTTAACTGATATCTCTGTATCCACTCTTGCCTTCCTCTCGTATAGCCTTAATTCATCCTGAAAGTAATCTCTTAAAAAATACAAGAGAGTGGGAATGTAAAATGGTGCAGCTGCTGTGGGAAACAATACGGTGATTCCTGCAAAAACTGAACACAGAATTACCCTATGATCCAGCAATTCCACTTTCTTGGTATATACCCAAAAGAATTGAAAGCAGGAATTCTAACAGATATTTGTATACCAGTATTCACAGCTGCATTTTCTCAGTAGCCCAGAGGTATAAGAAACCCAAGTGTCATTGACAGATGAATGGATAAATGAAATGTGGTGTATACTTACAAGGGAATGTTATTCCGCCTTAAAAAGGAAGGGAATTCTGACAGGCTAAAACGTGGATGAATCCTGAAGACATTATGTCATGCGAAATAAGCCAGTCACAAAGGGATGAGTATTGTATGATTCTACTTACATAACATATGGAGTAGTCACAATTCGCAGAAGCAAAAAGTAGAGTGGTGGATACAAGGGGCTAGAGGGAGGAGGGATGGGGAGTTCTTGTCTCATAGTGGGTTCAGAGTTGCAGTGTGGTAAAATAAAAAGGTTCCAGAGATGGATGACGGTTTTGGGTGTGCAACAGTGTGAATGTCCTTAATGCCACTGAACTGTTTAGTTGAAAATAGTTACATTGTGAGTTTTAGGTTCCATGTGTTTTCTCACATTAAAAAATTTATAAGTCAGATCGTGATCCTCCTCTGCTCAAAATTCTCCAATATCTATTTACTGTATTCAGAGGAAAAGCTGCCAAGTCCTCACAATCTCCTTCAAGGCCCTACGTAGTTGATCTGCCCTCAAACTGCTGGCCCCTTTAATCACCCTGTTCCGGTCACACTGGCCGTTTTTTAAAGTTTGTTTGTTTGTTTATTTATTTATTTACTTAGAGAAAGAGAGAGAGTGCAAGTGGGGGAGGAGCAGAGAGAGAGCGGGACAGAGAATAAATATGAAGCGGGCTCTGTGCTAACAGCAGAAAACCCCAACCCGGGGCACCTAAGATGACATCGGACCCTTAACTGACTGAGCGACCCAGGCACCACCATATTGGCCATTAAAATAATTTTTTTTTAATGTTTGTTTATTTTTGAGAGAGAGCGAGAGCGCGCAAGAGACAGAGCATGAGCAGGGGAGGGGCAGAGAGAGAGGGAGACACAGAACCAAAGCAGGCTCCAGGCTCTGAGCTGTCAGCACAGAGCCCCGTGTGGAGCTCGACCACGAACTGTGAAATCATGACCTGAGCTGAAGTGAGATGCTCAACCGACTTTGCCATCCAGGCGCCTCCCCCATATTGGCCATTTTGATGTTCCTTCAAAGTCGCCAGCACTCTCCTGACTCAGAACCTTTGAACTTCTTGTTCCCTCTGCTTAGAATGACCTTATCCCAGGGGGGCCTGGGTGGTCCTGCTCTTGATTTCTGCTCAGGTTATGATCTCATGATTCATGGGCTTTCATGGGCTGCGTTGGGCTCTGTGTTGACAGTGTGGAACCTGCTTGGGATTCTCTGTCTCCCTTTCCCTCTGCTCCTCCCCTACTCACTCTCTCAAAAATAAATAAACAAAAAAGGAAGGAAGAAAGAAAGAGAGAAAGAAAGAAAGAAAAAGAAAGAAAGAAAGCTCTTACCCCAAATACCCATTTGCTTCACCTCCTTCAAATCTTGACTCAAATATCATCTTTGGGGGCGCCTGGGTGGCTCAGTTTTGAGCGTCCGACTTCAGCTCGGGTCATGATCTCGTGGTCCGTGAGTTCGAGCCCCGCGTCGGGCTCTGTGTTGACAGCTCAGAGCCTGGAGCCTATTTCGGATTCTGTGTCTCCCTCTCTCTCTGTCCTTCCCCCGCTCATGCTCTGTCTCTGTCTCTGTCTCTCTCTCTCTCTACCAAAAATAAATAAACATTTAAAAAAATTTTTTTTTAAATATCATCTTTTACCCACTCTGACCACATTTAAAGTTGCAACTTGCACCCCCACATTCCCATTCCTCTCCCATGCTTAAATTTTTTCTCCACACCACTTACCACCATCTGACATACCATATATTTAAAAAAAATTTTTTTAGTGTTTAAAAATTAAAAAAAATTTAAAATTGAAAAATTAAAAAACATTTTTTTTTTTTTTAATGGCCATAAGCCTGGAGTATAATTGCCAACATATACTTGGGGGTTAAAGATAAAGGAGGTTTGTAAAGGAATTTTTTTTGTGTTTAAGGAGACTGGCAGGATCCTGGGAGTTTAGGATAATGTTAAGGCAAAATTCCCTTTTGCCCGTAGCAAAATTTCATGCAGGCAGCTGAGCTCCTAGAGGGAGGTCACTCTGCCGTTTCAAGGACTAGTCAATGGGCTGTAGGCAGTAAGGGAATTTAATTTTTCATTTGCCTTTGTTTCCCACATCACCATGGCAAGCACTTAAACCCCCTTACATCTTGATGAGGGTGATATTAGGTCTCCAGAAAATGGAGTCTGTAGATTTCTAGAGATCAGCTATTGATAAGATTGTTCTTTTCTTTGTTGTTAAGCAGTCAGGAATGTCTAAGGAATATCACACATATCCCACCTGCGCAGGGGGTGGGAGGGCTGCTGTTGGCCTGTACTTTGCCCTCAGCTTGCCCCACGCTCCCTCATCACTTTGACTGACATGCCCCCTTCTGCCCTGCTGGACCCCTCTTGGCTGATGATTTCTTGTCCCAGGATCTTCCAGGCTTTGGCTCCCAGGAAGGCCTGACACCCAGGTACCACCAGGTGGTGCTGTGGACTCATTCAGGTGAAGCTGGCTCTCCGTCTCCAGGAGGCACGGAAGGGGGCAGTCTTAGGATTCCCTCTGGCTCCTCTGGAGAAGCTTGGTTTCCTCTATGGAAGGCAGATGGGCCCCAGATGATCCTGGGAGGTGAAGTCTCCAAAATCCACCCTGGGTCTGCACTGAGATTCCAGCACAGTGTTGGCAGCAGACCCACTGCATAATTTGTGGGGCCCAGTGGAAAATAAAAATGCCCAACTTGCTGCTAGAGGCAGCATAACGCCTGCCTAAAAGCATGCAGAATGGTTCTGGTTCAGTCTTCTAGAGCTGATTGTTAAAATTTTAGCAATTTTAGGGGTGCCTGGGTGGCTCAGTCAGTGAAGCAACTGACTCTTGATTTCAGCTCAGGTCATTATCTCATGGTTTGCGAGAGACTGACCCCAGAGTCAGGCTCTGAGCTGACAGCGAGGAGCCTGCTTGGGATTCTCTGTCTCCCTCTTTCTCTGCCCCTCCCCTTTTTGCTCTCTCTCTCTCTCTCAAAGTAAATAAACTTAAAAAAAATTTAGGAGTTTTGGGGCACCTGGGTGGCTCAGTTGGTTGGGCGGCCGACTTCAGCTCAGGTCATGATCTCGTGCTCTGTGGGTTCGAGCCCTGCGTCAGGCTCTGTGCTGGCAGCTCAGAGCCTGGAGCCTGCTTCTGATTCTGTGTCTCCCTCTCTCTCTGCCCCTCCCCTGCTTGCTCTCTGTCTCTTTCTCAAATAATAAACATTAAAAAATTTTTTAATTAAAAAATTTTAGGAATTTTATGAGCTGATTGTTGAACACAGCCATTATAAAAATTAAATGATATAAAAAGTATATGAAATAAATTATATAAAACCAAAGGTAATGAATACCCCAAACTCATCACTATATAATTATTTTTATTTTTTGATTGATTGATTTTTAGGGCATATGTCATATATTGACCCTGTGTTCCCTCACTCACTGGTCACTACTCTTGACTTGTAGAACAGGTACAGAACTGCAAGGAATCATCCCCAGCTCTGTGATAACCAGATACACCAGTTCTAGGGGTGGGGGGGGGTGTCACATCATAGACTAGAATCGACAACCGTAGGGACGGGTGGTTCTGCCAGTTAGCTATGACCACATGTTCTCCTCACTCCCACAGCAGATCGTCAGGGTCATCTAGTTCATTAGAGACAAAGGCATCAGTCTGCACACGCTCGCAGAACTTGTATGTTTCACAGCAGACCAGCACTGGCACATTATGGGCTTGTGCCCCCAGGGCCAGCTGTGCTATCCCTACCCGTGACAAGATTGGTCACAATTAGTTAGCATATAGTGCAACGATCTCAGGAGTAGATTCCTTAATGCCCCTTACCCATTTAGCCCACACACCCCCACAACTCCTCTAGTAACCCTCTGTTTGCTCTCCATATTTAAGAGTCTCTTATGTTTTTGTCCCCCTTCCCTGTTTTTATATTATTTTTGCTTCCCTTCTCTTATGTTCATCTGTTTTGGATCTTAAAGTCCTCATATGAATGAAGTCATATGATATTTGTCTTTCTCTGACTGACTAATTTCGCTTAGCATAATAACCTCTAGTTCCATCCACGTAGTTGCAAATGGCAAGATTTCATTCTTTTTGATTGCTGAGTAATACTCCATTGTCTATAGATACCACATCTTCTTTATCCATTCATCCATCGATGGACATTTGGACTCTTTCCATACTTTGGCTATTGTAGATAGTGCTGCTATAAACATTGGGGTGCATGTGTCCCTTCGAAACAGCATACCTGTATCCCTTCGATAAATACCTAGTAGTGCAATTGCTGGGTTGTAGGGTAGTTCTATTTTTAATTTTTTGAGGAACCTCCATACTATTTTCCAGAGTGGCTGCACCAGTTTGCATTCCCACCAGCAGTGCAAAAGAGATCCTCTTTCTCTGCATCCTCGCCAATCAGGCAATCTGTTGTTGCTTGAGTTGTTAATGTTAGCCATTCTGACAGGTGTGAGGTGGTGTCTCATTGTGGTTTTGATTTTATTTCCCTGATGATGAGTGATGTTGAGCATTTTTTCATGTGTCAGTTGACCATCTAGATGTCTTCTTTGGAGAAGTGTCTATTCATGTCTTTTGTGATGGCTTCCGGTCGTATGTTTAGGTCTTTCATCCATTTTGAGTTTATTTTTGTGTATGGTGTAAGAAAGTGGTCCAGATTCATTTTTCTGCATGTCGCTGTCTAGTTTCCCCAGCACCATTTGCTGAAGAGACTGTCTTTATTCCATTGGATATTCTTTCCTGGTTTGTCAAAGATTAGATGGCCATAACATTTGTGGGTCCATTTCCGGGTTCTCTATTCTGGTCCATTGATCCAAGTGTCTGTTTTTGTGTCAGTACCATACTGTCTTGATGATTACAGCTTTGTAACACATCTTGAAGTCTGGGATTGTGATGCCTCCCTCTTTGGTTTTCTTTTTCAGGATTGCTTTGGCTATTTGGGGTCTTTTCTGGTTCCATATGTATTTTAGGATTGTTCTAACTCTGTGAAGGATGCTAGTGTTATTTTGATAGATATTGCATTGAATACGTAGATTGCTTTGGGTAGTATCGACATTTTAACAATATTTGTTCTTCCAATCCATGAACATGGAATATTTTTCCATTTTTTTGTGTCTTCTTCAAATATATTTATATTTTTATATATATTTAAATTTATATATAACTTATATATATTTAATTATAGTTATTTCATGAACACTTATGCTTTTGAAGTGACTTATGTTTATTGTGCCTATACGGTGAAAATACTATATAGTGGTGTGCTTCTTGGTTCAGGTTGCTTGCCAACTTTGCATTCAGTGATGTCACACTGATAGTTAAAAATTGACAAAAGTCAGGGGTGCCTGGGTGGCTCAGTGTATTAAGCATCTGACTTCGGCTCAGGTCATGATCTCACGGTTTGTGAGTTTGAGCCGCACATCAGATTCTGCACTGACAGATTCTCTCTCTCTCTCTCTGCCCCACCCCACTTGCATGCACACACACACACACACACTCTCTCTCTCTCTCTCTCTCTCTCTCTCTCTCTCTCTCAAAATAAATAAACTTAAAAAAATTGACGAAGGTCAGAGTGTTCATGTCATCAAAATCTACAAACACCACAAATCATGTTCGTCCCCCACTCCCCAGCTGAAGCCAGTCAAACTTTTACCAGTACACCCTGGTTGGACTCCTAATGTGCTGTGCCGTGTGGTCTTGAGCAAAGCTCTCTTCTCTCCATCCTCCCATACTTAGTGTATCACTTTATAATTTACAAAAAAGGGACATTCTTTGTGTGCTGGGCACTGTTGTCTCATGTAACTTTTTTTTTAAAGTTTTTTTTTGGTGTGTTTTTAAATGTTTATTTATTTGAGAGAGAGAGAGAGAGAGAGAGAGAGAGAGAGAGAGCACGCACAAGCAGAGGAGGGACAGAGGGAGGGAGAGAATCCCAAGGAGCCCCCAAGCTGCCAGTGCAGAGCCCGACATGGGGCTCAGTCCCATGAACCACGAGATCATGACTGGAGCCGAAATCAAGAGTCAGATGGTCAACTGACTGAGCCATCCAGGCACCCCTCGTGTAACTCTTACAACCACCCAGGAGGTAGATTATTGTGGTACAAAGAACAAAGGATGTTGCCACAGAGGAGTTGATGACTTTGACTCCTGGGATGGCTGTCCCCAGGACTCCCGAAGGTGGCACTGTGGTTTGACTCAGGGAAGCCAGCCACATTCCCTTTCTGTGCCTCTGTCCCTCATTGAGAAAATAATAATAATAATAATAATCATAATCATAATAATAAATATAATAGTGGTCTTTCCAGTCATCTTCAGTGTTGTTTTTGGGACTTGTACATCAGAAGCCTGCTCCCTAGCTGTACCTTAAGAGTAGAAAGAGGAAAGATCTAGCCCTCTCTGCTCCTGTAGAAGGTCACAGCTGTAGGAGGTGAAAACTGGCATTTCCTTCTTACTATAACAACAGACAGTGAGAATTTTTCCCACAAGAGAGACTGGGGTTGGATCCTTTAGGAATTCAGGAAATGCCAGCACAGAATATGATGCTTTGGTGTACTGATTATTTTGAACCTTGCACCTGAAAAAAACAACAAATCTGGGGAGAGGCTTTCTCTGAATTCCCCCTCTCCGCTCAATGACAGATCCTTCAAAAGGAACTCAGTTGTCTTAAATCCCCTCCCCTGGAGCTTCATCAACCAGGAAAGATTGACTTTTTTACAGGAGAGACTAGAAGTTGACACCACTTCTAGAAGTGACATCCAGACACACTTTGTGGCAAACCATCATCTCTCCCCTGTTTTCTTCTAAGGGCCCTTCATT
The DNA here is from genome assembly GCF_024362965.1 of Panthera pardus. Taxonomy (NCBI): domain Eukaryota; kingdom Metazoa; phylum Chordata; class Mammalia; order Carnivora; family Felidae; genus Panthera; species Panthera pardus. Next base: position 82,220,992 of record NW_026526666.1, on the reverse strand, counting down.
TATTCTCTCCCCTAAGTGGCCTATACCTCCCCTCTCCTTCCCTGTTAAGATGGTATATAAGCTCCCAATCCTATTGACTTTTGGGGGTATTTCCTTTTTCCTCCCACTGTGATCCCCACTTACATGTAATATTAAAAGTGAATAAATATGTATTCCTTTTCTCCTATTAATCTGACTGTTATCAGTCGATTTCATAGACCCAACTATGGAACTTAGGATGGCTGAGGGAAAGTTTTTCCTCCCCTGCAGTGTGGGGGGCCCAAACATTAACTGTCCTATATACCCCACTTGCAGCCAAATACATATACCCTGTGTCCCAAATTTACACTTGCTTCCCGATTAGCAGAAAGCAGCTATCACTCCTGTAATTAAAAACACCCTGAGTGCCTGGGTGGCTCAGTTGGTTAAGCATCTGACATCCGCTGACAGTTCTCACAGTTCGTAGGTTTGAGCCCATGTCGGGCTCTGTGCTGACAACTCAGAGCCTGGAGCCTGCTTTGGATTCTGTGTCCCTCCCACCACCGTCCTTCTCCCAGTCCCGCTCTGTCTCTCTCTCTCTCAAAAATGAATAAACATTTTTTAAAAATTAAAAAAACACCCAACAATGCCTTGATGTTCCTTCTCTAGCTTTCTCAAATTCCCTTCTCAAAAATCTGCACTCTGTGACTAATGGTGAAGTGAATATTCCCTACACAACCACCTGGAGACAATAGTAGGGGAAAGGGAGAAGACAAAATATCTAAAATGTGTAAATAGACCCATCAAGGAGGGAAGTTCAAGCAGAGGCCATAATTGTCGCCTCCATAACCCATTTGAAGGCCGATGTTGTATTTATGGCTTTGCTTCTTCACTATATCTATTTCAGGTTTCTTCTGCTTTCAGTCAGCAAGGGACAGCCAGGTTCTTAGCTCACAGAAGAGACTCAAGCTTTGATTCCCGAGAGATCTGTGCCCTGGGGGACCCTCTTGTATGGAACTGCAGCAGTCTTGCTGTGACTCTGATCCCAGGATTTGTACTAGGAATAGGATCATTCGAGAATACAGGTAAGTCTTTCACTAAGCCTCCTTGCCCCCTCTGTGTGGTAACAACCTATTTCCCCTTGACAGCCAGACATTGTCACCCCAGAAAATACCTTGATTTCTTTTTTGCTTGTCTGTTCAGGAGCATGAGGCGTTCAAAATGGTTGGGTGGCAGTTTCAGCTTCCAGTTTGGTGGGAAAACTGTGTCACTTGGTGGAAGCATTCGTCCCTCAGACACTACAGGCTTTTAACATACCTCTCCTCCGTATAGTCATGAGGCCAAGAGGCAAAGAATGTTTGAGTGTGTAAAACGGTTTCATTGTGAGAGAGTCACTCCTACATCCAGCCCCTTGGTTCTCGAACTGCTCTCTGGCTAAAGGAGAAACAGTACGTACCCTGATTCAGAGCATTACTGTATCCTGGGGATGGCTCTCTAGTTCATGAAGTGTCTACAGCTGGGACCTTACGTGGACCTTCAGGAGGCCTTTCCGTCATGGTAGAATGCTGACTAATGGAGCACGTGGTAAGACCAATGAGTCCTGCGGGTATCCCCTGCTCAGTTTCCCACTTCTTGTCTTGCAAAGTGATTTCCATGGTTAGAAACAATATTTTGTGAGAGAACAAGACTGCGTATTAAGTCCACCGATGGAGGTTCTGGCGGAGGCGTGTGAGGCAGGAAAAGCAAATCCAGACCCAAAGCAAGCACCTCTTCTAGTGAGACAAATTCCCCACGAGGAACATGGTCCTACGTACTCCCATCTGCCACCGTGTAATTGGCTGGGTTCCTCGAGGTATGACACCAAATCAAAGGTCCAGGGCCGATTGTGGCTGTGGGCAAACTTGGTGTCAGTAATGGTGGCTGTCAGGTTGGCCTTTGTGAGGAGATGTCTGTCTTCTTTAGCCCATACAGTTAGTCTCCAGGCCTGTCATCATGGTCCTTTTTCAATGAACCTATTGAACAAGAGCTGCACTGGCTGGGGGAAAAGGCCATCTGGTTAACATCCACAGAGCATTCTATTTGCTATTCAAACTTCCCCCATAGTTGAGGCCCATGGTGACTATCTGTATGGCATACCTTCTGTCTCATGATCTGGGACCATTCTAAGAAATTCATCTTTCCCAAGCGTCTTTGTCATGAACTTCCAATCTTGTAAGACTTTCAGCTGTTCAAATCATTAGTCATTGCCCATGAACTGGTACAGGTCCTCACCTCGGGCCATCTTTTCTTCCAGGCAAAGTGGGTAATGAGACATGCTGCTTACAGTCCTGCCCTGCTGAGGGACCTCCTTCCCCACTATCCCTCGGGGCCACCTCTTGCTGTTTCAGAATCTGTCATCAGAAAACCAGGCTCTAATAATTTCCCCATTCACAGTGGAGCCTTGTTGTACTCACTCACATAGCTGGGAACATTCTACTGGTCTGGGCCCACTCCAGCAGGTCTATCCTTGTTCCTCTGTCCCCAACCTTTTGTTCCCAAGTCTCTCAAGCAATCTCCTTGAGAACAACCTGCTTCTATATGGACCCTTTCCCTGAGGGAACTGCTGGGCAGAGGGGTCAGATGGCAGTTCATTGGGAGGCAGCTCAGGTTACAAGGTCACCTGGGGTGCAGGTGTGCAGTCAAGTGTGCAGTCTGCCGGAGCCCAGCGAAAACCCAGGAGCTATTTCTCAAAAGAAAAATACTCACTTATGAATGAAGCATGGCTTTGCCTCCAAGCCCTGAGGGCCTGTTTACAGCGACCATCAGTGTCTGCGGTAGGCCTTAGGGAGCACTCTGATTTGCCTCAGGCACTCCGAAAGATCAGGGCTGAAAGCCTGAACTATGTGCACTGCATGGCCTGGACCAGGTCGGGAGGCCTCTTCTGCCCTCTCCCCCTCTGTGCCTTACTCACAGCTGGAGACTGGCAAATGGGTAGGAGCAGTCAGTGCACCAGGTGGTGCTTCCAAAATCCCAAAGGACCCATCAAACCCTAGGGCTCCGTCTAAGAGGTGGGAAGTCCAAAGTGCAGCAACCTGTCCTTTGCTTTGGAGGGAATGTCCTGAAGTGTCTCAAAACTTGTGACACCCAGAATTTTAATGAAGTGGCAGGACACTATATTTTCACTGGATTTATCTTCCACCCTTTGGCACCTGCTACTTTCTCTCTCTCTTTTTTTTTTTTTTGGTTCTATCAGTATCGGGCCACCAGTATGAGAGCCTGTGGGATGAAGTGACAGAAACTTGGAATGGAATCTTGACCTCTATTCTGTCCTCCTTCTATCTGAGGAGGTGTAAAGCTAAAAACACTTCCCAGGCTCCCTTACAGCGGAGGTTCTGATGTAAATCCAATTCCTTCAAGTAGATGCACCTACAGGAGACTTGGGAAAGCAGAAGTAAGGCAGAAATCATCTCTCTGCAGCTGTGGCTGCTGGCAAGCGAGATCTGTTTGAAAGACCAGGAGCAGCTTCTGGTTTTTCGCACGGGACTGACTGAATACGGTAGGGTCAAGGCTCCTGCAGACTAAATTAGGGCATAGACCAGCAGGTGGGCTTTTCTCTGAGGCAGGATTATAAAGCTAATTGTTTCTCGTATATTCTTTGTCATAGTGGAGAAAAATGCATTGGCCTGATCAAGTTCTGGGGGTTGTACTGATATCTGTCCTCCCCAAAGCCACATCTGAAACAGCATTTGCAATTGGGGTCACCATTTGATTAAGTTTACAATATTCTTCTGCCTTCTTCAAGACTATCTGACTTTTCCAGTTCCCAAACAAAGACACAGAGATAGATATATATATATCTGTGTCTTTGTTATATATATTTTAATGTTTATATATATATATCTGTGTCTTTGTCTTTGTTGTATATATATATTAATGTTTGTATATATCTGTGTCTTTGTTATATATATATATATATATAACAACAATTTGTTGTTATATATATATATAACAACAACAACAATATATATATAAACATATATATATGTTTAATGTTTATATATATATATCTGTGTCTTTGTTTTATATATATATACATATTTTTTTAAATGTTTATTTATTTTTGAGACAGGGAGAGACAGAGCATGAATGGGGGAGGGTCAGAGAGAGAGGGAGACACAGAATCTGAAACAGGCTCCAGGCTCTGAGTTGTCAGCACAGAGCCTGACCCGGGACTCGAACTCACAGACCACAAGATCATGACCTGAGCCGAAGTTGGATGCTTAACCGACTGAGCCACCCAGGCGCCCCAGGACACTGATATAAATGTGACAGAAATCACCACCTCTGCATATTTTAAGTCTTTAATGGTGGCATTAATCTTTGTGATACTCTCAAGATCTTTTATTTTAATTTACATTTTTTTAAAATTTTTTTAACGTTTATTTATTTTTGAGACAGAGAGAGAGACAGAGCATGAACGGGGGAGGGGCAGAGAGAGAGGGAGACACAGAATCGGAAGCAGGCTCCAGGCTCTGAGCCATCAGCCCAGAGCCCGACACGGGGCTCGAACTCACAGACCGCGAGATCGTGACCTGAGCTGAAAGTTGGACGCTTAACCGACTGAGCCACCCAGGCGCCCCTATTTTAATTTACATTTTATGGGAATCAGGAACTTCAATGACTTGTACTTTGCTTTTCCAATAATAAAAGCTGTTAACCAACCTATGGCCTGAGTGCCAATGCAGGATTCTGCCAGTAGTTTAATATATTTATTCTTTTTTTTAAATGTTTATTTATTTGCTTGAGAAAGCTCAAGTGGGGGAGGGGCAGAGAGAGAGAGGGATAGAGAATCTGAAGCAGGCTCTGCCCTAACAGCAGCAAGCCCAATGTGGGGCTCGAACTCACAAATGATGAGATCATGACCTGAGCTGAAGTCGGTTGCTCAACTGACTGAGCTACCTAGGTGCCCCTTTAAGATATTTAGTCTAATTATACAAATGAGGAAAAAACTAGCAGATGGATTTAGGGGCTAGATCTATCCTTGAGTGGACTTTGGTCAAAACTCCATTTATAACCAGGCTTTCTATACTTCATATTTTCTCTAGGTGCCTAGCCTCTTACCTGTCCCACTGCGATCTCCCTTGGACTGCCAGGGCCAGAATCTTGCAAACTACATTTCCCAAATTCCCAAACTCCATTGATAGCTGTGTCCCAGTTAGGTTGTGCCAATGGGAGGCACTTGGTTATATTTAAAATTTTTTAACGTTTATTTATTATTGAGAGACAGAGAGAGACAGAGCATGAGCAGGGGAGGCACCAAGAGACAGGGAGACACAGAATCTGAAGCAGGCTCCAGGTTCCGGAGCTGTCACCCCAGAGCCTGACACGGGGCTCGAACTCACAAACTGCGAGATCATGACCTGAGCTGAATACGGACGCTCAACCGACTGAGCCACCCAGGTACTCCAGCACTTGGTTATATTTATAGGTGGGAGGAAGGGAGAAACCTTTCTGCTTCAGGAGGTACGTTGGCTTTGACAGCACTGGGTCCTCCAGCATTGTCGGTATGGAGTGTGGGGTTGTAGGCTACAGCCCAAGGGCAGTAGCAATTTCCTGGGCTCTGGATAATGCTATCTCTCTCCCTCATTCTTCAGTATATCCAATGTCTTTGTGACCAACCCCTGCATTAAAGTCTTCTCTGCTTGAAATATGTAGGGTGGTATCTGTTTTCCTGATTAGACATTGATTCATACATTTCTGTAAAGCCCACACTCTAGTGCAGCACAGAAGCATCCTGGGTGTCTAGGAATTTGCGTGGCCATTGTCTGATTGTTCCCAAAAGGTTTGAATATTTGAGCACAAGTTCTTTGGAGAAAGACTCATGGTATGGTCCTGCAGGTTATTGTTGGGTCTTTCCTTAAGGGTCTTTAACTTTCTTTAAAAAAAATTTTTTTTTAAACGCTTATTTATTATTGAGAGACAGAGAAACACAGAGCGTGAGCAGGTCAGCGGTAGAGAGAGGTGAAGACACAGACTCCGAAGTAAGCTCTAGGCTCTGAGCAAGCAGTCAGCACAGAGCCTGACGCGGGGCTCGAACTCACAAACTGTGAGATCATGACCTGAGCCGAAGTCAGTTGCCTAACCAACTGAGCCACTCAGGCGCCCCTAACTTTCTTTTTATTCAGTGGTCGACACACCTGAACCTACTCAAGTATGGACATTGGATGAAAAATCAAAACTGTCTTTTGGGGCGCCTGGGTGGTTCAGCCGGTTAAATGTCCAACTTTAGCTCAGGTCATGATCTCACGGTTTATGAGTTTGAGCCCTGCATCGGGTCTGCACTAACAGTGTGGAGCCTCCTTGGGATTCTCTCTCTCCTTCTCTCTATCTCACTTTATCTCTATCTCAAAAAAATAATTAGAACGAAATTGTCTATTGCATCAAGATAGGCCTTTGTTCACTGGGCATGGAAGTATTTTTTTTTTTCTGTTACTGTTATAAAAATTAAATGGGAATTTAGTAGACTGTCCCTGATTCGTTAGTTGTTTCCAAAAATCTCTGTGGATCAAACCACTCTGATTTCATGCCAACCCTGCTGCTTATTAGTAACACTTCCCATTTTGTATTTGTTGGGTAACTGCCACCACTTGGGCTGTATCATTCCAGACTCCTCCTCCTGAAATGAGAGTACATTTCAATTATAGACCCATCCGCCATCATTCCTGGCTTAGAGAGGATGGTCAGTAAAGTGCCTTTTAATGATTTTGGCACTTCCTTCATCAATTGTCCTCCGGCTTTGGTAAAGGAGGTGAATTCTGGGTCTTTTCAAGGAATATAATTATTGGGTTGATCAGCAAGATACACAGACAGATTCAATAAATCATCCTGACTCCTGAGATCTTTGAATTTATTCCTCTGGTTTATGGCAAAAGATTTCCACTGTCATACAAATGAATGACAGGTCAGTATTGTATCCAGTTTTGCATAAACCAACACTTCAATTGTTAGAATAACAGCTGCCAGCCATCAGAGGAAGCTCCCTGGATGCAGAATCTCCAGTGAATATATTCAAACCAATAAATTCATTTTGATCTGAAATCATATTCAGGCTTTCCTTATTTAAGTAGCCTCCAAATTCACCTCCATAAATAGTCCCTTGCTTTTTCATCAAATAAAATAGCAGATTCCTGCGATTGTTTTCTTTGGGCAGGCCTCCCTTTCCCTAGTTTTTGTCTGCTTTTCATCCTCCAGGACGTGTTATGCTTGAGCTTTGGTTCTGGCCAAGGGGCAAGAAGGAACTTAAGTTTTCTTTAGCAATGAAGGTTCAATCTTATCAATTAAGGAAGGATGGAATTTTTCATGTAAAGGAGGAGGGAACACTTTCTTGGAGCTCAGCAGACGATACTATGTTCTTGCTAAGAAATTCAATCCCGTCGCATAATCTAGATTAAATTTATTAGAAGAACTTCTCTTAATTAACCTACACTTAACTGATTTACTGAATTAACTGATAATCCCCATGATCACTTTCTCTCCACATTTTTTAAAAAAAGTTTATCGATTTATTTTGAGAGAGAGAAAGAGAGTCCGAAAATGGGAAGGGCAGAGAGAGGTGGGGGGAGAGAAAATCTCAAGCAGGCTCCACTATCCGTGCAGAGCGCACAGCCTGATGCAGGGCTCGAACCCATGAACCAGGAGATCATGACCTGAGCCAAGATCAAGAGTCAAAGTCAGACGCTTAACTAACTGAGCCACCCAGGTGTCCCCTCCACACTTTTTTTTTTTTTAAATTAAGGTAAAATCCACCCAATATACCTTCAGTCATTTAAAAGTATACAAGTCAGTGGCATTTAGTGTATTCACAACGCTGTACAACCACCACCTATTTCTAGTTTCAAGTGTAGAGCTTTCTGAGTGCAGAGTTCTGTGTGACCTGCACAGTTGGTACACCGGTTAAGCTGGTTTGCCTATCTCTCACTCCCTTACCCCGGTGGCTGTCCTCCTATTTCTTAGGCACATCCCAATCTGTTTTTAGAACCTTCCTACTAGCTCTTTCCCTGCCTGCAATGCTCATCTGTTTAACCTGAGCATGGCAGCTGGAAGGCTGCCAACTGAGAGAGGCCATCCCTGACCTTCAGCCCCTCATAGCCACCAAATCACTTTGTTAGATCGTCTACCTGTTTTAATTCTTTGCCATGCACTTCATATATTTCCTTTTTTAAGTTGTTTTTTTGTTTATTAGCCATCTCCCCTTGTTATGGGTTGGACTCTGCCTGCACTCCCCCCCCCCCCCGCCCCCCGCATTGGTGTGCTGAAGTCCTAACCCCCAGCACCTCAGAATATGACCTTATTTGGAAAACAGGGTTATTGCAAATGCACTCATTTGTTGAGTCGAAGTTGTACTGGGGTAGAGTGAACCCCTAATTCACTATGACTAGTGACTTTATATAAAGGGGAAATCTACACACAGAGATATATACAGGGAGAGCGCAGGTGAACATGAAGAGGGCCAGCTACAAGTCCAGGAGAGAGGCCTGGGACAGATCTTTCCTCCAGAACCCTCGGAAGGAACCAACCCTGCCCACACCTTGACTTCCAGCCTCCAGAAATTCGAGACAATGAATTTCTGCTGTTTAAGGCGGCCTGTAGTGTTTTAACACAGCAGCGCTCACAAACTGATAACACCCACTTTGAGAACTGAGCTCCGCGAGAATGGCAAGCTGGTTTGTCTTGTTCACAGCTGTCCCTCAACATGTCAGTACTGTTCCTGAGCACCGGGTACCGCTATATAACTGTTTCACTTGCATACATGACCCTGAAAGCTTTTCAAGGGAAGAGGGTGTCGGGGTGTTCGTTAAAAACCTGTTGAGTACATGAAACCATTTCACTCTTTCCAGAATTTCTGCGAAGCGCCGGCAAGTAAAATGTGTGCGGACTGATAGGTCAGAGCTCTCATTCTCCGGGCGACTTTAATATGCACGTCGTGCTTTCAGCTCTCCGGACAAAGACGCCGACACTTCGCAGGTCCCTCGAGTGGGACTCAGAAGACCGAACAGAGCTCCAGCCTTCTGCTAGTGTCCGTTCTTGCCCCTTTTGGCATCTCGGGACTTGTAGTTTTGTCCACTGTATCTTTGCTGGAGAAACGAACGCTGAGACCACAACTCCCGTCACCGCGCGAGGACTGGCGCCATCAGAGCGCAGCCTCAGGAGGGGGCACGGGCGCCATTGACTAACCCGCTGGTCGAAGGGTCCGCCTTCCTGAGCCTAGGAGCCCCTGTGATTGGTCAGCTGCCTCGCTTCTCACGGAGGGGGCGACAGGTGAATGAAAGAGGGGCGTGTCGGTGTGCGGTAGCTCGGCCGCAAGGCTGGATCCCGCTGAAAGGTGAGAGTCGAGAAGCGGGTTCGCGCTACCTCTTTCATTGGTTTGGGGAACGTTCGGGGCGCCCCAGGAGGTCCGCCTTGGGTGGAGGGAGCGGGCAGAGAGCTCCCCTCTTGGTCGGCCTCCCTCGGACCTCCCGGCCCTGGCTGCTCCCGAGACCTCCCGCCACCCAAACCTGAGCTGGATGACCGACCCTTCCCTCCCTCCAGAGTGGGGAGCGTCGGCGCGGCGGCAGCTGTCCCCCTTTCCTTGGTATTGGGCTGTCTCGCCGCGTCGTCCAGCCGGGTGGTCCTGGCGCCCGCCCATTGCGATGGTGCTGGGACGCGAGGGCTCGGCCAGGTTGGGGCAATGCCCACCGCAGCGATGGTCACTTTGTCTGCAGGAGGCAACGAGACGGGTAAGGCCCCTGTCTCCCACCCTCAGGAGCCAAAGACCGGTCCAGGAACTGGTTCCGGTGATCTCCGCAGGGTCGTCTGTCTTTGGAAGGTGGGGAAGGGGTGGAGATCCCCTTGTCTTGGGAACAATTTAGCAGGTGAATCCAAGGTGCAGTTGACCCTGAAATTTTTTCTGTGAAAATGGAAACTCTTCTCCCGTGTCGTTCCCCCTCACTCCATGCGTTGGGAGAGGAGTGACTTCCTCAACCCTATGGGGAGTCAGGTTGGCACAGCGGTTAAGAACGTCAACCCTGGAATCAAACCAATTTTGGTTTCAGTCCTGACTTGCACATGTTAGCTATAAATCTGAACTTCAATTTCCTCCCCTAAAAAAGAGGGTATAACAATGATATCTACTGCATTGGGTTAGTGTGAGGTAAAAGTTAATTAATGCTGGTAAAGTACTGTCTACAGTGCTTCATGAAGAGTGGTGTTCAGTAAATGCTAGCAATGGATGAGCAGGTTTTCATTATTCTCAGGTTGGTGAGACGGAAGGAGTCTTGGCAGAGTCGGCGGGTGGAATTCAAGGCTGGTTTTGGTGCCAGCATGAAGGCAGTCATGTGATCTGGGTAGCATTCCCTAGGGGAACGTGGGAGTGTGCTGTTGAGAGTAGTGTTGGCATCTGCTCTCTCCCGGAGGACATGCACGGTGTACTTGGCTCATTTTTCTATTCCTGGCACCTTCCTTGTATGTAACCAGTAACTGTTGAATTGAATTGCAACAGTCAGAGGGCTGGGGGTTCCCCTAACCGGTGAGGCTAAATGTGCTTCTGACAGCAGTAGATCCAGAGAGCTTCTTTCCAAGGAGAAGTAGTGATCCTCAGCCAGTCCCATGGTTGCAGGGCACCAAAGGCAAGTGATACGAATAAGGATTTCCACAGTATATGCCAAATACAGGGTTGGGGAAAGGGTTGTGGACAGACTTTTGCCAAGTTAAGGAGTATTGACATGACCCGACAGAATCTGGATTATTTGCAGAGAGAAAGCCAAAGGAAATGGGTTTGGGGTACTGTCGCTGGAAAGGAGCATCTTCCAGTAAAAGATGGAAGTGCCCTGTAGATAAAACTGTTCTTCAGCTAAGAAGTGTTGGGCCTACACCGGTTTATCTCCCTGATTGGCCAACTCCTTATTCCTCTGCCCTTCCTCCTTTACCCCCTTTGTTGAAAAAGAAAAAAATGAAAGCAGTACATGCACTTAGTGAAACATTCTAACAGGTTGAAAATGAAAAGCGGAGATCCCTTCACGTACTTCTTACCCTTAATCTCTCTTCTCAAGGGTGTCTGCTATTAACTCTTGTTTGTATAACCCTACATTGAAAAAAATCATGCTTATACAGATGGAATCATATGGTACATTTTGTTTTGCTTCTTGTCTTTTTCTCTCAATATACCTCGATGACCTATCCATAACGAACACACACAACTCTGGCTCATTAAAAACGTGGCTGCATGGTATTCCCCTGTGTGATTGCCCCTCATTTATTTAACTTGTCCCCTGTTGGACATTCTTTATACTTTTGTGCTCGTATAAAAGCCTGGTGAATGGACATCTCTGAACTTGTAATTTGATATTTTTGGGCAACCCATCCAAAAGGGTAAATTTTTATATTGATATTTCTGGGACAAAAGAAGTGTGCATTTTAAGTTTTAATAAATATTGCAAAATTCCTCTCTAGAATGGTGTTCCAAGTTACATCTGCATCACCAGTGGATATTAGCACATGACAGTTGAAAAATGTGATTTTACCAGTCTGATAGGTTTTCTTTCAGTTCTGAGGAAGGGAGTAAACTATGGTATTGAAATGTTGTATTTTCCTATATCTTGATTTTCCCTTCATATTTTTTCTTTTTCTTTAAAGTTGATTTATTTATTTTGAGAGACAGAGAGAGAGAGAGAGAGAGCATGAGCAGGGGAGGAGCAGAAAGAGAGGGAGAGAGAATCCCAAGCAGGCCCTGAGCTGTGGCAGAGCCTGAGCCGGGGCTCGATCTCATGAACCCATGAGATCATGACCTGATGACCTGAGCTGAGATCAAGAGTTGGACCCTTAACCAGCTGAGCCACCCAGGCACCCCGTTTATATTTTTTTTAAGTTTTTTTTTTTTAATTTATTTTGAGAGAGAGAGAAAGAGAGTGTGCACCAATGCGTGTGAGTCAGGAAGGGACAGGGAGAGGGAGACAGAGGATCCAAAGCAGACTCTGCACTGTCAGCGTAGAGCCCAATTCAGGGCTCAGACTCATGAACCTTGTGAAATCAAGACCTGAGCCACCCAGGTGCCCCTCCCTTCGTATTTTGATTGCCAAAGGCAGCAGCAGGAACTGCTGGGAGGGCTTGGTTGGAAAAGTCAGAAGAGGTGGGAATGACAGTGAAGCCTTAGTCCTGTGACAACTTTCAGGGTTGATTTATTTGGGAATCATAGAATTTTGCAGATATCTAACGGTTTTCTTCCTTTCTGAAGCAAATGTTAATTTTAACTACTTTGGATGAAAAAATTCCAGAAATTATGATATAACTTCCTTGACTTTAAAATGAATATAAACAGATAAGAATCTTCTTGAGGACTTAAGCCCATCACTTATAGCCCTGGGCTATAATTTAGTGCTGTCCTAAGGCCATTTTGAATATGTAGGAGCATTTAATGTTGCTTAGCTAAATGGCCTCAGGCTGATGTTTTGAAAAAATTCCTGGGTCTATTTTTTTAAGAAACATTTTTTACCTTTTCCTAGCTGTCAACTCTCACTTTTGTCAGTTTACTATCTTATAGAGGATCCTCTCTACTTCTCTCCCTAATTGGTTGTCTAGTTTCTAAACTGAAACAAGTGAAATGCATCACTTGTTATAAATATGTATAAAGTAAGTGTGAACTGCCAGTTAATAAGGTTCTTGTGGGTCTTTAATGAGTATAGTCCGTGTAGTTAGTACACAGACTATGGGGAATCAATTTTGCCGATGGAAGAGCCCTTTTTGTGGGGAGAAAGTGCCTGGTTTTTGGCTGGTTAGGGTATTGTGGCATTGCATTTGTAGAAAGGAAGAGCACTAAGGAGTTGTGAGTTGTGGTTGGCAGCTCTAACCAGGCCTTTTGTGATTCCAGTAGAGGGATGATGGACTTGGTTCTAGAAACTTCCCTGTGCTCAGTGGGTCAATACGGAAAAGGGGTAGTCAATGGATTGTTACGGAAACCGAAGTTCTGCTGCTTGTCGCTCTAAAGGCCAATACTCAAGAGATGAGTTTTGATTGAAAAAGAATGTGAGTTTTGTTCAGAAGCCCAGGGTCCTGGGGAGAAGGCGGACTCTTGTCCAAAAGCCAACACCGAGGTTTCTGCCTGACCCAGGGATTTTTAAAGCGATTTAATCACTTAAGGGAGTACCATGGTCTTTGACATTTCTTGATTGTGTGAGGACTTGATGATGCCAGCTACAGAATTATCTCAGTGCTCAGAGGTTGTGCAAGAACGTCTGGTTCCTGGTTACCCGGGGGTTGTGCAAGAGCACTCTGTTCTTTCTGCAAAGGAGGGCAAGGTTTGCAGATGTGTAAAGGGAGGTCAGCAAAGTCATTTGCGTGACCTTAAAAAAGAAAAACATTTTGCTCAATGTTTCTGGGCTAATCAGAAAGCTGAGGTGGCTTCAAACAGACTCGCTGGCCTTGTGGCCTAGGAAAGTTCTGGTCCTTCATTCCCCAAGGCCAGTGGTCCGCAAGTCTTAAAAGAAAGTAAATTAGTTCTGTTACAGATCAAGGGCCTTAAGTCAGCAAGCAAGGAGTGTGTTAACTTGAAGTAGGTTGACCCTTAAGACCAGGCTGGAGTGCTGTTACAGGTTGGCTCTGTGGTGTGTGATGGGAAAAGATGGAAGAGAGGGAGCTCGGGGAAGGTCAGCATCTGTCTTTCTCAGTAGCAGAAGGATTGTAAACTTGATCTATACCTGCTCTACTTAGCAGTTAAGAAAGGAGTATTCCTTTCTACTTACCGAACCTACTTTGTCCAAAGCACTCTGCCAGGTGCTATGGGGGATAGCAAATGAAGTAAGATGTGGCTTGTACCTTCCAAGGCTTTTAGTCCCCTGACCAATGAGGGCCAGGACCTAAAGTTTGGAGGAGTGGACCGAGGATAGTGGAGTCAATCCGTTAAGAGTCTCTCAGTTGCAAGAGATAGAAAACCCAACTCAGACCAGCTAAGGCAAAAAGGGACTTAACTGGCCTCTGGCACAGCATGAGTTGGGGCCCAGATGGTGTCCCCGGGGCACCTGTTGCTCCTGTCTGAACTGAGCTGTCATCTTTGTTGGGCGGTTCCCTTGGTGATGAGGCAGCATCTTAAAAAAAAATTTTTTTTAAATGTTCTTATTTATTTTTGAGACAGAGAGAGACAGAGCATGAGCAGGGGAGGGGCAGAGAGAGAGGGAGACACAGACTCAGGAAGCAGGCTTCAGGCTCCGAGCTGTCAGCACAGAGCCCGACGCGGGGCTCGAACTCATAAACCGCGAGATCATGACCTGAGCTGAAGTCGGGGACGCTCAACCGACTGAGCCACCCAGGCACCCCTGTGAGGCAGCATCTTTGACATCCACATGCCCACCGAGTAGAGAGTGCTCTTCTTTGGGTGCCCCAGTAAACATTTCATTGCTTTTCATTGCTCTGACCCAAGCCACATGGCCATCTCTCAGCTAATCACTGTGGTCAGAAGGTGGGACACGTTGATTGTGGTGGCCTCTATTATATCTAGAGCCTGGGGATGGGGCCAGCTTGATGCAAAACACATTGGCCAATGGAGTACCTGGGTGCCTCAGTCAGTTAAGCATCTGACGTTGGCTCAGATCATGATCCCACCGCTCATGAGTTCGAGCCCCACATCAGGCTCTGTGCTGATGGCTCAGAGCCTAGAGCCTGCTTTGGATTCTGTGTCTCCCTCTCTCTGGGCCCCTCTTCCAATCGCACGCTCTCGCTCTCTCTCTCTCTCTCAAAAATAAATAAAGATTAAAAATTAAAAAAAATTAAAAACACATTGGCGAAGAATGGGGGAAGGGTGGTTCTATCAAAGCCAGAAAAACTACCAAAACCATAAGAATGATGAATGTATGCTGGCTAGCCCACCAAAAGCTTCCATAAAGTAGTAATAGGTGTGTGCCCAGACTTGTAAGTATGGTCTCTGAGTTCCGTATCAGGACTGAACTGTAAGTCTTAGATTTGGGTGTTATCTATATTTTGAGTCTTTAAAAAATTTTTTTAAATGTTTATTTTATTTTGGGGGGGAGGGGCAGGGAGAGATGGGGGACACAGAACTTGAAACAGGCTCCAGGCTCTAAACCGTCAGTATAGAGCCCGATGTGGGGCTCAAACCCACAAACCACAAGTTCATGACCTGGGCCGAAGTCGGGCGCTCAACCAACTGAGCCACCCAGGCGCCCCAGTGTCTGACTCTTAATATTGGCTCAGGTCCTGATCTCATGATTCATGAGATCGAGCCCCCCTCTGTGCTGTCAGCACAGTTGGGATTCTCTCTCTCCCTCTCTTTCTGCCCCTCCCCATTCATGCTTTCTCACTCTCTCTCTCTCAAAAATAAACTTGAAAACGAAAGGAAAAATTAATTGGTAAATTAACTTCAAAAAAACAATCTTGGCAGAGATCCAGGCTACTCCAGAGCAGCAGCAGCTGGTGGAGACATGGAGATGCAGTCCTATCATGCCAAGCTCTTGGGGGAGTTGAATGAACAGCGAAAGAGGGACTTTTTCTGTGACTGCAGCATCATTGTGGAAGGGCGGATCTTCAAGGCCCACAGGAACATTTTGTTTGCCAACAGCGGCTACTTCCGAGCCCTGCTCATTCACTACATCCAGGACAGCGGGCGGCACAGCACCGCCTCCCTGGACATAGTCACCTCCGATGCCTTCTCCACCATCTTAGACTTCCTGTACTCTGGGAAGCTGGATTTGTGTGGGGACAACGTGATTGAAGTCATGTCGGCGGCCAGCTACCTGCAGATGAACGACGTGGTGAACTTCTGCAAGGCCTACATCAGGTCGTCCCTTGACATCTGCCGGAAGATGGAGAAGGAGGCTGCCGTGGCTGCAGCGGTGGCGGCGGCGGCGGCGGCGGCGGTGGCGGCTCATCAGGTGGACGGCGGAAGCCCCAGTTCAGGCAGGGAAGGGACCTCCTGTGACACCAAGAGCGTGGTCCCCTCTCCGGCCGAGGGAGAGGAGAGGGTGGACTGTCCAAGAGAGCCCCCTCGCAGTGACTGCAGAGGCTGCCACCCACTGGAACTGGCGGCGAAGGACGGCCAGGGCAGTGGCCCAGCTGACAGTGACCTCTCTATTCTGCCCAAACAGATAGAGCCCAAGGTGGAGTTTGATGCCGACGAGGTGGAGGTGGAGTTGGGCGAACAGCTGCAGCCGTACGCCACCCCACTCAGCCTGGCCCACGTGGACGAGGGTTTGCCCGGTGGCCAGGCCATCGACTTGGCTTATGGTAACTACCACGTGAAGCAGTTCCTGGAGGCACTCCTGCGCAACGGTGCCGTCCAGAGCAAAGGTGACGTGGACCATCACTTTTCTCGAAGTTTGGAGGGAAGACCAGAGGGTGCGGGAGGAGCCATGAGTGCCGTGATGGATGTCCAGACCGACTGGTATGGAGAGGACTCAGGTGAGCTCCATTCGCCTTCAGCATCTCTGCCGGTCACTTAGCACGCACACCTGTGCCTTACTGGCTCCCATCACCATAATCGTCAGCATTGCCATTGTCACTGCTGTCATCACCACCGTCTCCACCACCGTCATCACCACCACATTATCACCACCACCACCAGTGGGTGTTAGTCGAGCACCTGCTGTGTGCAGGGCATTGTCTCTTCCTGTGTGTTACTATTTTACCTCTACAACTGGAGTATAAGGGTGTTGAGGGCAGTTTGAAGACGTGGGAAAAAAATCTACTGTCTTTTACTAACCAGCAGTGGGGCTTCAGTTAAATCAGTAAATCTCTTTGAACCCATTTTGTTCTGGAGATAATCATCCCTGCCTTGCCTTTCTCACAGCATTGAGGACCAAATGAGAAGGTTTTCAGAATTTTTTCTCATGTACGAGAACATATTCTAAGAAATTTATTCCTCTCTGTGTTAACCTTGGTGCCTGGCACATAGTAGACAGGCAGTTTTGGTCGATGGTGCATCTACTTGAGAATATCTAAAATGAGTCGGCATTTGGCTTTATGTGAGTAAATTTCTTATATCCCTTGGTAGGCTTTTAAAAAACTATTTAAGGGGCGCCTGGGTGGCTCAGTCGGTTAAGCGTCCGACTTTGGCTCAGGTCATGACCTCACAGTTTGTGGGTTTGAGCCCTGACTTGGGCTCTGTGCTGACAGCTCAGAGCCTGGAGCTGTTTCGGATTCTGTGTCTCCCTCTCTCTGCCCCTCCCCTGCTTGCACTCTGTCTCTGTCTCTCTCAAAAACAAATAAATATTAAAAAAAATTAAAACAAATTTAATGTTGACACATCTAAAGATGTGTGTGTTTTAATTAAATCATCAATCTTAAACTAGCTTTTATATCAAATATTTTACTTCTGTAGGCTTTTGTGTTTTAAGAGAACTTGGTTGTTCCCCTGAACATTCTGAGAGATGAGTTAACATGACTAACTCTCCTGAACAGGTGGGGTAATTGTGTTGTAAAGCGTCTTGGAGAGAGAAATAGATTTGGCCGCTACCTTACTGATGAAAGTACCCTATAGCTTCCAGAACCTCAAGCCAAGAAATTAATGAATCCCAATTTAAATTCAGCCTTCAATACTGAGCAGTGAAAGTATTTTAGATAAGGGAGATCAGCTGCTTTTATTTGTTACTAAGTGGCTGTCTTGAGATGTTTAATTTCATTTTTTAAAGCAAGAACGCTCTGTATGCCTGATTAAAACTAGGCTCGGAAACTTGAAAATGCTCTTTCTGATCCTCAGGGACACTGGCTTAACCAGCATTTAGAAGGTAGTGGCTGTTTTCAGTGAACACACTGTGGGAACGGGTTGAAATCTCATTTCCGTGCATAATAGCACTTCACAGACGGTGACCACCCTTTCACATCCATTAGACCCTCATGAGTTTGGCAGATGAGTGTGGAGAAACCGAGACCCACAGGGTTTGGTGAATTTCCTGAGAATGCAGAGCTGGTAAGTGGCAGGGCTAAACCTAGCAACCTGGGCTGGCTTCATTTCATTGAAACAAACTCTGAAGGCAGCACATGGATTTCAGTGCCATGGTTTTATCTTTCAAGCCCTCTGCCCATAAGCACAAGTATCAAGAAATAGTCTTCAGCTCTACGCCATCTTCATTCAAGTCCAGTCCCTCAGTCTGTAAAGTCAGGTTTCCAACTACAAGGTAGTTGGAAGGCAGCCCCTCCTGGCCCTGGCCATGCCTGTTGTCTGCCAGGTTTCTATTCCATTCACACGGCTCCTGGGTAAATTTATTCCAAATGCCAAGGCGCAGAGTAGGACTGATTTGTTCGGTCATTCATTTATTTGCTTAAATATTTTGAGCACCTTCCTGGTGAAGATTCGAAGATAAGTCAGACATGGATCCAGCCCTCAAAGAACTGATGGTGTCTTAGAGGAGATGGGATGCGTGTAATTGGCATCACATGATGTAAAGTCACCAGGGCTGGAAGACAGATGGAGGTGTGATTTTCACAGTAGTCCCGAAGCAGGAGAACCGGATTCCTCGTGGGAGATCAGGGAGGCATTATGAAGGTGGCATCTGAGGGTAAGAAGAGACATAGGGAGAAATTGATTGGAGTCGGATTATGGAAAACCTTAAATGCTAAGAGGTAAGGTTTTGTCTGTAGGCATAGGGGAATTTTTGATACTTACTGAGCTTGGAAGTGGACAGGATCTGTGCTTGTGGGACATTAATTTGGCCTCAGCACCCGATGGTGTGGAGATGGGAGACAAGGGCAGGGAGACAGTGGCTGTCTTGAGATGTTTAAGGTGTTGCGATAATTCTGTAGCCACATTGCTTATATCTGACGTTAGCAGACACTGCCAGATCATAAGGTCCTCCTGTAAAGTCTTCTCCCCCCAGACCTCCCAACCCCAGTTCCAGCACCTGCCATTGCTTCTTGGAAAGTTCATCTACATTGGTCACCTCCACTGTTTTACTTCCTACTCTTTTCTCCGCTCACTGTGGTCTGGCTTCTGCCCCCTCCACACCACTGACACTGCTGCCATGAGGTCAGTCATAGATTTGCTAGAGTCAATCCGGTGAGCGATTTTCAAGTGTTACCTTACTTGGCCTCTCTCAGTAGTTGACTCTGCCCTTTCTTTCCTTCTTGAAATTCTTTCTTCCTCTGGTTTCTGACACTATGGGTACCCATTGCTCTTAGCCTCTGCCCATTGCTTTCCAGTCTCATCACAGGGTCATTTAATGCCAGTGTGTCCAGTTCTCCATCATTGGCTTGCTTCTTCAACATCTTATCATTGCTGCTAACTAATTAATTAACTAACTCATCAGTTTGTTCTCTGTATTTATAGGTCTGGTTCTGCTTTTTGTTTGCTTATTCATTTATTTGGTTTTTTAGGTTCCATGGATGAGTGAAATAAGATGGTGTTTGTGTTTCTCAGTCTGACTTATTTCACTTAGCATTATACTCTCTAGGTCCATGTATGTAGTGGCAAATGACATGATCTTATTCTTTTCTGTGGCTGAGGAATATCCCAGTGTGTGTGTGTGTGTGTGTGTGTGCGCGCGCGCGCACGCGTGCACACGCAAGTGTGCATATGCACCACGTTTATGTCACATCTTCTTTATCCATTCATCTATTGATGGACACAGGTTGTTTCCATATCTTGGCTATTGTAAATAATGCTGCAATAAACATAGGAGTGCATGCATCTTTTCAAATTAATGGTTTTCTTAAGCTTATTTATTTTGAGAGAGAGAGAAAACACGAGCAAGGGAGGAACAGGGAGAGAGAGAGTGAGAGAGAGAGAGAGCGCGTGAATCCCAAGCAGTCTCCGTGCTGTCAGCATAGAGCCTGATGCAGGGCTCAAACTCACCAACCGGGAGATCATGACCTGAGCCGAAATCAAGAGTCAAATGCTTAACTGACTGAGCCACCCAGGTGCCCTCAAATTAGTGTTTTTGTTTCCTTTGGGTAAATACCCAGTAGTGGAATTTGAGAGACCTCCATACTGTTTTCCACAGTGGCTGTACCAATTTATATTCCCACCAACAGTGCACACGAGTTCCTTTTTCTCCACATCCTTTTCAGTGCTTGTTATTTCTTTTTGATTCTAGCCATTCTGACAAGTATAAATAAAGGTGATATCTCGTTGTGATTTTGATTTGCATTTCCCTGATGATTAGTGACGTTAAGCATCTTTCATGTGTCTGTTGGCCATCTGTATGTCTTCTGTAGAAAAATGTCTATTCGGGTCCTCTGCCTGTTTTTTAAATCATACTGTTTTTATGGTGTTGAATTGTGTAAGTTCTTCATATATTTTGGATATTAACCCCTTCTCGGATTTATCAGTTGCAAATATCTTCTTCCATTCAGTAGGTTGCCTTTTTGTTTTGCTGATGGTTTCCTTTGCTGTGCAAAAGCTTGTTATTTTTATGTAGTGCCAATAGTGTATTTTTGCTTTTTTTCCTCTTGCCTTGGGAGACATATGTAGAAAAACGTTGCTGTGGCCGATGTCAGAGAAATTACTGCTTGTGCTTGCTTCTAGAATTTTTATGGTTTCAGGTTTTACATTTAGGTCTTCAATCCATTTTGAGTTTACATTTGTGTATGGTATAAGAAAGTGGTCTGGTTTCATTCTTGTGCATGTAGCTGTCCAGTTTCCCCAGCATTGTTTATTGAAGAGACTGGCTTTTCCCCATTCGTATATTCTTGCCTCCTTTTTCCTAGATTAATTGACCACGTAAGCGTAGGTTTATTTCTGGGCTCTCTATTCTGTCCCACTGATCTGTGTGTCCATTCATTCAATCATTTAACAGACATTTATTGAGCACTGACTATACGCCAGACACTGTTCATCAGCATGAACAAAAGGTAGTCCTTGTCCTCATGGAGCTGATGTTCCAATGCAGGGAGACAGACAACAAACATATAAATAAGTGTATAATACGAAGAGAACAAAAGCAGGGGAAAAGTTGACAGAGAGTGAAGGGGATGCTGTTTTGTTTAGTGTTGACAAGGAAGGCCTCTCTAACAAGTTGCTTTTGAGCAGACGCCACGAGGGAGGAAGAGAGCAAACTGTGCAGGTAAATCAGGGAGAAGAACATTCCGGGCAGAGGGGAGAGCAGGTCACACTGGTCGGGTGAACAGCAGGGTGCTGTGGAGGCCGGAGTGGAGTGGGCGAGGCAGAAGGTGCTGGAGGATGAGGTCAGAGAATTTGGGTGAGCACAGATCAGCTAGGGCCCTGAGGGCCATGAGAAGACCTTTGGGTCTTACTCCAAGAAGGGATACCACTAGAAGTTCTCAGCCAAGAGTGACTTGAAATGCCACATATTAAAAGGATCCGGGGCGCTCGGGTGGCTCAGTCGGTTGAGGCTCAGGTCACGATCTCGCAGTCTGTGAGTTCAAGCCCCGTGTCAGGCTCTGTGCTGACGGCTCAGAGCCTGGAGCCTGCTTCACATTCTGTGTCCCCCTCTCTCTCCGCCGTGCCCCTGCTTGTGCTCTGTCTCTCTGTCTTTCAAAAATGAATAAACATTTAAAAAATTTTTTTTAAAAAAGGATCCCTTTGGGTAGTGGTCTTCTTGGATAAGACTGGACTGTCTCTCAAGGTAGAACGAACCGGATGTGCTGATGGCTTATGTGAGTGGTATGAGAAAGACAGAAGTCAAGGATGACCCTAAGGTTTTTAGCTTGAGCAGTTGATTTAGACATGTTACGTTTGTGACGCCTCTCAGATATCCAAGTGGGGATGCTCAGTAAGCAGTTGCATCTGTATGTCTGGAGTTCCGGGTTGGGGGGTGCAGTCAGAGCTGAGATATAAATTTGGGAGTCATTAATGGGTCCATGGGATTTGAAACCTATATATCCCGTGAACTTATAGGTGTAGAAGGAGAAGATGAGAGATTTAAGGACTGAGCCCTGGGGAACGCCAGCATGTCAAGGTCAGAAAAATAGGGAGAAACCAGTAAAGGAGACCGAGAGGGGGCAGGCAGTGAGGTGGGAGGAAAATCGAGAGTGATGGATGCCAGGAGGAGAAAGCGTTTCAGGAAAAAGGAGAAATTGACTATGTATAGTACTGTGCGTAGGCGGATTGAAAACTGATCACTGGAGAGGTCTTTGGTGGGTTTGACAAGAGCAGTGTCGATGAAGTAGTGGAGCAAGAGACCAAACGGCCTGAAACAGAGCTGGGGAATATAGGCGGGAAGACAATGAGTATCGATGCTTCTTTCAAGCAGTTTTGTTGTGAAGGGGACAGAGAAATGCATCAGTAGCCAAAGGGCCATATGAGGTCTAGGTTTTTATTAAGGTGGAGGATCTAAAAGCATGTTCGTTTGCTGATGGGAATAGTCCAGGAGAGGGGAGGATAATTGATGGTGGAAGAGAGGGGCAGTTGATAGATCGAGGGCAGGCAAGGTCCCTGTACAAATGGCAGGGACAGTCTGGCTCTGCATGTGAGGAAGGACAGTTCGTTCGTAGGAACAGGAGTGAAAGCAGACCACATGTGTTCATAGGAGAGTTTGGGGGTAGCTGGGAGCATGTAGAGGTTCTCTTCTGATTGCTTCTCCTCAGTTAAAGCAGCAAGGATGGTGGCTGAAAGGAAGGAAGGGGCAGCGGGGGTGGAGAGCTGAGCAGAGGGAGGGTGTGGAATCGTCCCTGAAGAACCAAGGGCTCTGACATTAGTGCTCAAAGAGTGATGGTTAGATGGATTTGAAGCGAGACTAGAACACACAGTTGTGTTATTTTTCACCAGTGATGTTAGCTTGCCTTGTTTCAGGTATGGAATAGGCATAGATTTGTATTTACCCAGAATTTAGGTTTAACCAGGGGAATACAGACAGAGGGAAAGAGAGGACTCAGGCAGTTGAGGGTGGATGTGAAGGAGTGATTTCAGTGATGGATTGTGGGTACTAAACTGGGGAAGGAGAGGCACGAGGATCCAAGGAGGTGAAGGACAGTAAAATGGCAGCATAGTCCCTGGCTTGGCCCCAGCCAAGAAAGGACACTTAGGGGGTGAGCTGGAAAGATATGAGATGGTGACTGGGAGGTGGGGTGCTTGAAATGTGGACTGTGGAGCAAATGCAGTTATTGGCAATATCTTGGTATGGGGCCATGATTCCGCTCCCAACCATACACTAGCAGGGTGCTTTAAAAATATGCTTGGGAGGCACTTGGGTAGCTCAGTCAGTTAAGCATCAGACTTTGGCCAGGTCATGATCTCAGGGTTGGTGAGTTTGAGCCCACATCTGGCTCTGTGCTGACAGCTCAGAGCCTGGAGCCTGGAGCTTGGATTCTGTGTCTCTCTCTCTTCCTGCCCCTCCCCAACTCGTGCTCTGTCTCTCCCAAAAATAAATAAACATTAAAAAAACTGAAAAGATATGCTTGGGACAGAGATTGGGCATCAGCATTTTTTAAGTTTCCCAGGTGATTCTTTTTTTTTAAGTTTATTTATTTAATTTGAGAGAGAGCATGAGTGAGGGAAGGGCAGAGAGAGAGGGAGAGACAGAGAATCCCAAGCAGGCTCCACACTGTCAGCGTGGAGCCCGACATGGGTCTCAAACGCATAAACTGTTGAGATTGTGACCTGAGCCGAAATCAAGAGTTGAATGCTTAACTGACTGAGCCACCCGAGCACCCCTTTCCCAGGTGATTCTGATATGCAGATCAAGTTGAGAACTCTTGGTCTAGGACCGGATAGCTGACATGGGGTAGAAGACAAGGAGGAAAGGAGGTCATGGAACAGAGAGGCCAGGGTGTTGGGTCATTTTCAGTATTCACACCAAGAATTACGCTAGGAGTTATGTTGTGAAGGCAATGTGCTCAAATCTCCATGGAATGACGAGGTGACGTTGGGGCTCCTAGATGACTATGATAAGGAGAGGTTGGTATGCTAATGGTGAGGTTTTGGGGTGATGCTAGGGTGGTCTGGAGCTGATGGCCAAGAAGGAAGTCTTGAAGACGTCTTTGGTGCAAAAGGTGATTTTATTAAAGCATGGGGACAGAACCCGTGGGCAGAAAGAGCTGCACTGGGGTTGTGAAGAATGGCTGGTTTTATAGTATGGAGTTTGGGAGGAGGCCTCCAGAGGGACTTTGACATGCTAAAGCAGGCTCCTAAGATACCTGAGGCCTTGCTATCATCAAGCCAAGGTTGTTTTCCCTTTAAGTAAGGCATTAACATTAGGACAGTAAGGGTTTCCTGGAGAAATGTTATACTCTGTATTTGCCTCAAGTATTTGTCAATGGGCTGCAGGTTATAAGGAATGTAATTTTACCTGCCATTTCCTTCTTGCCTTTGTTTCCCACATCACTATTGAGGGGTGATGTTGGGGCTCCAGGAAATGGAGTCTATAGGTTTCTGGAGATTAGGCTGTGGATAAGATTGCCTTTTTCTTGCAATTTACTAAGATATTTGTAAACCCATGTCCTATAAGACTGTGATCTCTGTCAGTTGGCCATTTCCTTTGTCCTTAGGCAGCCAGGAGTGCCTAAGGAATATCACACACGTCCCGCCTGGGGAGGAGGGTGTGCTAGCTTGCATTTTGTCCTTAGCCCACCTCATGCTCTCTCATCACTATCATTCGATGGTGTGAGCTTCAAAAGATCTTAAGGTTTTCGAATATGGAGGGAGGGACAGTGGTCTGGAGATGACAGTGAAGCACAAGGAGGATCCTACTCACCTCCGACCCAGAGGTGTCAGGGTTATGGGGTAAGGGAAGCAGGGTGTTCAGGGGAGAGCCAGGTCTCAATGAAAGCAGCAGGTCCAACTTGCTGAAGATTTGCAAAACTGTATTCTTCCCTTCTTTCCCTAAGTTCCAGATGTATCTGTCTAACCCAGATACTCCCCCATGGATGCTATGGGGCTGCCCCAAACACAGTAAAATCCAAACTGAACCCCTCATTGTCCCAGTACCTGCTTTTTCTCCTGTGTTCCCTGCCTCAGTTTATTCCACTGTCATCTACCAAATCAACGGACCCACAATCTGTGTCATTTTGAATCTTCTCTTTCCCTTCTCTCCCCTCCCCCATGTGGTCACTGCATGCTGTTAACTTTACTTCTCTGCTTTAATTCATGACATCTCTCATCCTCTCCCCCTCTCTTCCTGCCTTTCATCTTGCCTCTCTTAAATCCTTCCCCTGCATTGCCCTCTGAGGGAGCTTTTAAAACTCAGATCTGACCGTGTACTCCCCCTCCTTAAGATTCTAGCTGCTTAAAGAATAAAGTCCAAGAGGGATGCCTCGGTGGCTTAGTTGGTTAAGCATCCAACTTCGGCTCAGGTCACAATCTCAAGGTTGGTGAGTTCGAGCCCCGCGTCAGGCTCCGTGCTGACAGCGCGAAGCCTGAAGCCTGCTTCGGATTCTGTGTCTCCGTCTCTCTCTGTCCTTCCCTTACTTGTGCTCTGTCTGTCTCTCTCTCAAAAATAAATAAATATGGGGGCGCCTGGGTGGCGCAGTTGGTTAAGCGTCCGACTTCAGCCAGGTCACGATCTCACGGTCCGTGAGTTCGAGCCCACGTCAGGCTCTGGGCTGATGGCTCGGAGCCTGGAGCCTGTTTCCGATTCTGTGTCTCCCTCTCTCTCTGCCCCTCCCCCGTTCATGCTCTGTCTCTCTCTGTCCCAAAAATAAATAAAAAACGTTGAAAAAAAACATTTTAAATAAATAAATAAATAAATAAATAAATAAATAAATAAATATGAAAAAAAATTCTTTTAAATCTTGCTCAAAGATCACTCTTCTGTGAAATCCTTTTCTGAACTCCTAGAGAGAATTCATTACTTTCCTGTCTATACTTCTTCGTCACTTTGAAATTTGCATGTGCTACATTACATTGTATGAATTTGTTCACATGTCTTTCTGTCCTGCTAAACTTAACTTCTTGAGGGAGGAAACCGGTGTCTTGGTAATGATGGACCTTGTTAACGCAGTGTTGGGCATTCAGATGAACGTTTGTGTTGGTAAAATCAGATCATGAGAGGGGAAGGGGAGTGTGCTAATTCTTACTTTTCTGGTGGAGAAATAGTTAACAATTGGTTTTTCCAACGACTAACACTGGACCCATTTTACTTAATGTTTTTGTAGATAATTGAGAAGAAAGGTAAAGTATAACACCAGGCCGGTGAGGATAGATGGCCAGAAGGTTCCACAACCCCTGAGGAGGGAGCAGGAAACTGGCATCTCAGCCCCAGTGTGACCAATGAGAACTAAAATAATCTAACATATGTATATAGTGATGAGCCACGAGCTGCTGCTTTTATTCTAGGAAACCCCTTTGGACTCACTATAGATTATGAAGAGTGTTAGGCATTATCGGACGGGAACTAGAAACCAGAGAAAATCTCCACCCTTATGTAGAATGATGTCGGGTTCTCACCTGCGGTTCAGCTTGCCATACTTTTGGCAGCACCTTGGAAGAGACCAAGCCCAGCTAGGTATCCCGAGAAGGTCCCAGAGAAAAGGAGTTACTCCAGTGTTGAAAGAAACCACAGAAGCCTGGCCTGCTTCATCAGTAAGGACACCAAGGACTTGGTGTTTGTGTTTATTGATGATGGTGACAAAAATGGCTGATATTTATGAGCCCCTACCCTGTCCCAGGTGCCGTGCTTTAGGTGTTACTTCATTTCATTCTTACCATAATCCTTTAAGGTGGGAACTATTATCATCCGTATTTTACATATGAGTAAAGTAAGGCGCAGAGAAGTTACGTGAGATGTCCAAGGTCACACGTCTGGTAAGTGGTACAGCTGGGGTCTGAACCCAGGCTTCAGTGCCTGGAAAGCTTGAGTCACTAGTGCCTTCCTATGTGACGTGATATGGCCAAGGTCTACAAAAAGTCCTGAAGGACGTGGATAGAGGGGACACATCTTGGAATACTGTAGTAAGGGTAACTCGGGAAACTTGAACAGTTTTTATACCTGGGGATTAATTGTGTTGCCAATCATAATGGTTGTACATGTAAGATGGGGAAAAAAAAGTTGGAAAACGATTTAAGTGAATCCCTGGATAGTTGATGATCTCAGGTATATAGAGTTAATACGAATTCTAGTTTACGGTCTGTGCCATAGCACACCATTTCTGCACGTGCCTGGAAGCTGTTCTTAGGAGCTCCTGTCAAAGAAAGCATGGATCCTAGGGGAGAGAGAGACAGAGAGAGACAGAGGGAGAGAACCTGGATCCTGATCCAGGGGTGTGATCCATCAATAACAGAGGTTTCCAAACTTTTGGGGGTCATGAGATCAATTGAGAAGGTCTGTGTTAGTCAGTTCAGGCTGCCACAGCAGAATACGACAGGCTGAGTGGCTTAAACAACAGAAATTTGTTTTCTCACAGTTCTGGAGGCTCAGAGCCCAAGATCAAGGTGCTGGCAGGGTTTTTTCTTCCTGGCTGGCGGACAGCTGCCTTCTTGCTGGTCCTCACGTGGCCTTCCCTCTGTGCATGAACAGAGAGAGAGTGAGATCTCTGGTGTCTCCTCCTCTAATTATAAGGACACCAGTCCTATCAGGGTAGGGCTCCACCCTTATGACCTCATTTAAGCTTAATTGCCTCCCTATCTCCAAATATAATCACACTGTAGTTTAGGGCTTCAATGTATGAATTGGGGGGGATGCAATACGGTTCATGACAAAGTCTCAATCAGCGTTGTCTTAAAATGAAATCAAACAAAATAGATACCGTCAGATTGACTGTTATTTTGGGAAGCTTTTCCACTTATCCACTGGAAGACACCACTGAGGTGGTGATGTAAGCTGTATCCCTAACTGAGCCACAGAGGTTGAAAGCCAGTAAGAACTGTATGGCATTCCTTGCAACCCTTTACCCTCCGGCTGATGGGGAGCCGGACAAAGACTTGGAATTTGCAGTGTCTTGCCGTTGGCTGGTGGTAGAGTTGATGTCCTCCCTCTCAATCTGGGCTGGAGGAATTCCCCAGCTCCTGATCACCTGTCGGAGGGTGGCCAGTGTCATTGTTGCTTACAGTGCAGCTAAATCAACCCATTTGGTTCCCCAGGTGATGTGCTGGTGGTCCCCATCAAGCTCCACAAGTGTCCTTTCTGCCCTTACACTGCCAAACAGAAGGGCATCCTTAAGCGGCACATCCGCTCACACACAGGCGAGCGGCCCTACCCCTGCGAGACGTGCGGCAAGCGGTTCACTCGACAGGAGCACCTGCGGAGTCATGCCCTAAGCGTAAGTGTCTGGACTGGCAGGTCTCCTGTGGTGAGGGCGGCGGGAGACACAGGGGAGGGGGTTCCCGACATCTGTCTGATGTAAGGGTAAACCAGCCTGTCTTTTGGGGCGCCGAGGTGGCTCAGTCAGTTAAGTGTTCAACTCTTGATTTTGGCTCGGGTCATGATCTCACAGTTCGTGAGTTTGAGCCCTGCATCAGGCTCTGAGCTGATAGTGTAGAGCCTGCTTGGGATTCTCTCTCTCTCTCTCTCTCTCTCTCTGCCCCTCTGCTGCTGGCGCTGTCTCTGTTTCTCTCTTAAAAACAAAAAACAACAAACAAACAAAACCTTAAAAAACGAACAAAACAGTTTGTCTTCTGTGTCTTTGTCCACTGGACTATTTTCAGAGAATTTTAAACATATGTTTCTACTAAATTAAAGCTGGGTTGGTAGCACTTAGAGAAAGTTAAAACTTATATGATTACAGACCAGTTTTCTTAGACTCAAGAAAGTTTAGATCCTAGTTAGGGATGGTTGTCATAAGGCAGAGAACAGCGGGGCTTGGACAGGGGATTGTGGGTCTGTTCTCACCAGTGTGATACTAAAGGTGAGAAAGCTGTATCCTCAGTTTCCCACCTAATGCCAGTACCTGGACATAGGGAAAGTACATGCCGCCCTTCATAAGGCCACCTGTGGACAGCAAACAGGGCTCCAGACCAAGGTGACCTCCCCTCCCACTGGCTACTCCCCGGGAGCCCATCTCCCAGGTGAGTGGTTAATTCCCACCAGCTAAAAGGCATTCAGGCCATTTAGGAAGGCATGTATTTAAGATCATCTTTGAGCAAGGCAATCAGTCTTTGGGAAATCAAACATAAAAATGGGTTTGGACTTCAAAGGACACTCTCAAGAATGTGACAACCCACAGAAAGGGAGAAAATACTTGTGAACCGCTTATCTGCTAAAAATCTAGTAACCAGAATATATAAAGAACACTTTCAATTTAACGATAAAAAACAAATAACCAGATTAAACAATGGATGTGAATAGACATTTCTCCAAAGAAGAGATCCAAATGGCCAATAAGAACATGAAAAGATGCTCAACATCATTAGTCATTAGGGAAATGCAAATCAGAGCCACAGTAAGATACCACTTCAAATATACTAGAATTGTTATCATCAAAAAAAAAAAAAAAGTGTTGGCAAGGATGTGGAGGAATTGGAATGTTCATACACTGCGGATAGGAATGTAAAATGGTGTAACCAATGTACAAAACAATTTGGTGGTTCTTTAAAAAGTTAAGCATAAAATTGCCATAGGTCCCAGCAATTCTACATCAAGGTATATACCCAAGAGAACTGAAAGCATGCATTCACACAAAAAAGTACATGCCCACAAGTGTTCACAACAGCATTATTCACAGTAGCCAAAAAGTGAAAACAACCCAAGTGTCCATCAACTGATGAATGAATAAAGAAATTGTGGCCTATCCATACAATGGACCCTTAATTCAGCCATAAAATGGAATGAAGTTCTGATACAGCTACAACATGGATGAACCTTAAAAGCATTATGCTGCTTGAAAGAGGCCAGTCACAAAAGGCCACGTATTATATGATTTCATTTATATGAAATATACAAAATGTGCAGACTCATGCATATAGAGTAGATTAGTGGTTAGTAGGGGCTAGAGGGGTGTCGGATGGTAGCGGGGTGACAGTTAATGGGCACACGGTTTCTTTCTGGGGTGAGGAAAATGTTCTGGAATTAGCGGTGCCTGGGTGGCTCTGTTGGTTAGGCATCGACTTCAGTTCAGGTCATGGTTTGTGAGTTCGAGCCCCGCATTGGGCTCTCTGCTGTTAGCACAGAGCCCGGTTTGGATCCTCTGCCCACCCCATCCCTCTGCCCATCCCACCTGCCCTTCCCCAGCTCATGCTCTCTCTCTCAAAAATAAATAAACATTAAAAAAAATGTTCTGGAATTAGATGGTGGTGATAGTTGCACAACCTTGTGAGCGTACTAAAACCCATTGAATTGTTTGCTTTAAAAAGGTGAATTTTGGGGCACCTGGGTGGCTCAGTTGGTTGAGTGTCCGACTCTTAACTTTGACTCAGGTCATGATCCTAGGGTCATAGGATCGAGTCCCACGTTGGGATCCATGCTGTGCATGGAGCCTGATTAAGATTCTTTTTCACTCTCCCTCTGCCCTCTCCCCTGCTCCTCTCTCTCTCTCTCTCAGAAAAAAAAAAAAAAGGTGAATTTTATAGAATGTGAATTATGGGTTTGAAAGAATCCAGACTTAAGATAAGTACAAAGTTACTGACTGCCTCTGCTCTCAGGGCTGGCCCCAGCACACTTGTCTGAAAGTAGCTTCATTCCATGGTCTTAAGTTTTTGTTTGTCTTTTTTCCTCCTCAATTTATATCTCCAGTCTGTCTTGGCAGCAACAGGTCCCTGGTGCCCCTAAGATGTTTCATCGATTGGAATCCTCATTCCCTCTATCTTTCCACATTATACAAAGTCCAGTCTACTGCAGCCTAAAGAGGTGGTATTCAAAGGCACCATCAGGTTGCAAAGGTCAGGTACATATTCTGGTTGGCTCAAGTGCTGTGGGGTTAGTGTAGGAAGCCCAGAAGACCCCATGGAAGACAGGGACATTGGCCAGGATGTAGTGGCAGCTCCAGCAAGCTGAGTATAGTGCTGTTGGCCCTTGTCCTCCACCATTTCTCTCTGTCTCTACCTCTTGTGTCCATCCTGCATCCAGAGTCTCTACAGGAGAGGCTTTGGTTCACAGAGCTCCTTTAGGCTGGAGCTCCTGAATAGCGCACACATTAGATAGTCCCTTATATGGAGGGGGGCCCTGGGGCTGCTGCCCTGAGGAGTTGCTGCATGGGGTAGGAGATCAGGTTCCTTTTTCTAGTATGCAAAGTGCTTCTCCTAGGTAAGGAATGTATTTATCAATGAAGAGTTAAGAATGAGACATCTGCCACATATGGAAAAGATACCATCTAACAAGTCTGCCTCCCTAATAACTAGATAGTCCCAGGTACAGAAAAAGCCATGCTTAAAATCCCCATCAGTTTCCTGAATGCTCTTTATATGCTGGACATAGGGATATAGTAACAAATGTGACAGAGAACATGAATGAGAATGGTCCCTGCCTTCTTGGAGCTTATAGTCTAGTGAATTTACCAATAATTTGTTAGAAAATCAACAAAGGAAGGAGTATAGGTGGGAATATATAGCTGGGGACCTAACCTGACCCAGAGCATCAGCGAAGAGTTCCTTCAAAGGTATTAGTAGTAGCGGAGGCCTTGGCAATGGGGAGTGGGCACGTTCCTCGCATATCCAATGGCCTTGGGGGTGGAAACACCGTCGTCGTGAGGCTGAGGCTGTGGCAGAGAGAGCAAGCAGGAGAACGTTTACTGTGTCTGCTTGTAATTTTAGGTCCATAGATCCAACCGTCCAATCATCTGCAAGGGCTGCAGAAGAACCTTCACGAGTCACCTGTCCCAGGGACTGCGGCGCTTCGGGCTGTGTGACAGCTGCACCTGTGTTACGGACACACACGATGATGAAGACGATTTGATGCCCATCAATCTTAGCCTGGTGGAGGCCTCGTCCGAAAGCCAAGAAAAGAGTGACACAGACAATGACTGGCCAATCTATGTGGAGTCTGGTGAGGAAAATGACCCCGCTGGAGATGATTCTGATGGCAGACAGCAGATTCGGCCCAACTTGTCAGATCAAGAGACACTTACGTAGCGGAAAATTCTGGGGGTGGGTAGGGGGAGAGGTTTTAGAATTTGTTGTTGCTCATTCTATGTTCGAAAGCCACCATTTGTCCAATTTTGTGGAACCCCGAGAGGAACATGTTTTCATACTATCGTTACATTTTTGTTACATTACACGGTGAAGGTTGGATTTTGTGACTCAAAGGACTGATGACTTCTTACTGGAATGCCCTTGCTTTCTGAGGGCCTTGTTGAGTTAATTCTGAGTGAATTAATGCTTGCCCCAAGGCTTCCCATTTTTCCTGTTGTGCACCCAAACTCTGGTTAGGAGAAAGACAAGAAAGTCCCCATGCTTGAGACATTTAATTGTCTCATTCCTCCAGATTCCTTTTTTTTTTTTTTTTGTCAGCCTTTTTCTCTGGAAATGTAGGCAAAAATATTTTGACATCAGTCTTACCTTTGCCAAGCTTCTCCTGATGGATTCCATATTTTAATTTTCTGGTGAAGTATTTTTTTTTTAACATTTATTTATTTTTGAGAAACAGAAGGACAGAGCACAAGTTGGGGAGGGGCAGAGAGAGAGGTAGACACAGAATCCGAAGCAGGCTCCAGGCTCCGAGCTGTCAGCACAGAGCCCCACATGGGGCTTGAACCCATGAACCGAAGTTGGACGCTTAAACAACTGAGCCACCCAGGAGCCCCTCTGGTGAAGTCTTAAAGACAAAGCTTCACTGATATAAGGCAGGCAGGGCTGTTTGGCTCCATGAGTGTAAAGATACTTCTAAGACTTCAGTTTTAATGGCTGGGAGTATTTATGTGCACGCAAGCATGGAAATGAGCTGAGAGACTCCTGGGCACTCTGACTTGCCCAGCTAAGTTCAACTTTAAGTTAGTCCTGAGAAAGGAGACTGTGAGCCCAAGTCTGGGTGGTTTCCCTGTTTAGTTTGGGATCTGACCGGTCTGCACACACAGATAACCTGTTTTGTGATCATAAAACAAGTCATTTGGATGAAACTCAAACCCCTTCCCTGTGTTTTCCTGCCATTTTCAAGAGCCGCTGCTGTGTAATGTGGAAATGTAGCCCCTGCTGACGGCCTTCTACTTCGATTATGAATAGAACTTTAATTGGAGGGAAAGTGTGAGCCTGTATAAACAAGTTATATTTCTAAATCATTTGCCTTTTAAAGTTTATTTATTTATTTTGAGAGAGAGAGAGAGAGTGAGTAGAGGGAAGGGGCAGAGAAAGAGGGGAGAAAGGATCCCAAGCAGGCTCCGGGATATTAGCCCAGAGCCTGATGCAGGGCTCGATCTCACAAACCATGGGATCATTACCTGCGCTGAGATCAAGAGTCAGACACATCTTTTACCTTTTAAAAGATCCTCTGGAGGGAAAGAGAAGATTGGTAGAAGAACAGGTTTTTAAAATCTTTGCAGCCAACACAGTTATTCTAACAGAAGAGGGTATACTTCTTTAAAAGGCTGAAGAAAAAAAATAAATAAAAGGCTGAAGAGCAGGAAATATTAGGGATTAAGGGATATTCAAGGCACTTTCATAATTTTGTCTTATATTAAAGACATAAGACAAAAAGATAAAGACATAAAGATAGATTTTTTAAAATTATTTATGTATTTATTTTAATTAGACTCCACACCCCACGTGGGGCTTGAACTCATGACCCTGAGAGCCAGCCAGACGCCCTCCAAAATAGATTTTTAAAAGAAATCCCTTTTTCTTCCTTTAATTTTAGTCTAGTCGTGTTTCCAAAGGTAGTGAAATCACCTTTCTGCCTCTTGAGCAAAAATAATAATAATAATAATAATAATAATAATAATAATAAAACATTATAAATTGGCTTGTGAATGTTAGTCATTGAAGAGTTGAAAATGTGCTTAAATCATCTTCTCAATAGAGGTTAGAACTCCAGAATGGTATTACTCGAACTGTGGCCCCCAGACAGCTGGTCTGTGAATTCTTCGATACCAATCTATACAGCAGGACCATGTGTTGGCCTGTGGTAGGTTGGAAACCTCAAAACTGGTCTTTTACCACAGATAGTTTGAAAATTATTGTTCTAGATCAAGAGTTGAAGACTAGAAATTATCAAGGACCAGAAACACTTTTCTTCCCTGAAATGGAAATATTAGCTGTTGTTTAAAAGGAGGGATCTTCGCAAATGGGAAACCTAATCGATTGTGTAGAAGGTGTACTTTGCAAGGAGTTAGGTTTGATATTTTTGCTCTGTTTAAGTTATTTCTGATTGGTTTTTTTTTTTAAAGATTTTATTTATAAGTAATCTCCACACCCAACATGGGGCTCAAACTCACAACTCTGAGATCGAGAGTCGCATGTCTCACCAACTGAGCCAGCCAGGCACACCTAAATTATCTCTGGTGTTTTTTTTTGTTTGTTTTGTTTTGTTTTTTTAATTTTTTTTTTCAACGTTTATTTATTTTTGGGACAGAGAGAGACAGAGCACGAACGGGGGAGGGACAGAGAGAGAGGGAGACACAGAATCGGAAACAGACTCCAGGCTCTGAGCCATCAGCCCAGAGCCCGACGCGGGGCTCGAACTCACGGACCGTGAGATCGTGACCTGGCTGAAGTCGGACGCTTAACCGACTGCGCCACCCAGGCGCCCCTTATCTCTGGTGTTTTAATGTGACTTTTCTACCTCCCAGTTCAACTTCTGTGCCCACTTTCTTTGGTAGAGCAACCTCTTCAGTGACTCCATGACTTAATCATATGGCTGGGTCCAAAGTAAACACATTTACACTAGCAATTTCACTTTAGGACAGTGACTTTCAACTGTGGGTGATTTTGTCCCCCAGAGGACATTTGGCAATGTCTGGAGGCATCCTCAACTGTTACAACTCAGGGCAGGGTACTGCCGGCAGCCGGATGAGGTTGGTGTTCAACATCCTACAACGCACAGGATGGCCCCTTATAACAAAGGATTTTCTACGCCAAAATGTCAGGAGTACCAAGGCTGAGGAACCTTACCATCAGATAAAGTTGGATTTTTAAAATGACCTTTAATGAGTGAACTTAATTTTGTGTTATGTTTTAGGTTACCTTTTACCTTCATAATATGTAGTAGGCCCTCATGCTCCCACGAGTCTTGGAAAAGAGTGGAATTAGTAAAATCAGGAGCTGAGGCTAAATTGTTCATAACTTGCCTAAGCTCTGATTAGGTTTGTGATGTAGAAACTTAGAAATTCTAGGAGCACCTGGGAGGCTCAGTTGGTTAAGCGTCCAACTTTGGCTCAGGTCATGATCTCATGGTTCATGCGTTCAAGTCCCGTGTCAGGCTCTGTGCTGACAGAGCTCTGTCTCTCAAAAGTAAACGTTAAAACAGAAATGAAGGAAGGTAGGAAGGAAGGAAGGAAGAAAAGGAAGAAAGAAAGGAAGAAACTCTGATCTGATTCATACTCCCAGAACCATTACTAGGTTCTCGTCATTTTAGCACATTTTATTTTATTATTATTTTTTTAATGTTTATTTATTTTTTGCGAGAGAGAGAGACTGAGCATGAGCAGAGGAAGGGCAGAGAGAGAGGGAGACACAGAATCTGAAGCAGGCTCCAGGCTCTGAACTGTCATCACAGAGCCTGATGTGGGGCTTGAACTCACAGACTGCGAAATCATGACCTGAGCTGAAGTCAGACGCTTAACCAACTGAGCCACCCAGGTGCCCCTATTTTATTATTTTTTTAAAAGTTTATTTATTTATTTTGAGACGAGTGCACGCATGCACATGAGCGGGGAAGGGGCAGAGAGAGGTAGAGAGAATCCCAAGCAGGCTCTGTACTGTCAGCACAGACAAACTGTGAGATCATGACCTGAGCCGAAATCCAGAGTGGAACGCTTAACCTACTGAGCCACCCAGGTGCCCCTTATTACATTTTACAGTAGCAAAATTACTGGGAGGAAAATGGAACATGAAGCTTAATATTTAAATTATTCTTTCTGTAATGTCTCAGATTGTTGCATTTCCAATTGGCTGTTTCGAGTTTGTATGCTGACTTTAGTACTAACTGGACCACTGAATTCTATCACTTTTAATGGAGATAATCCCTTTATTTAGACTATCGAATCATAAACTATCCTCTGTTTTAAATTTATGTTCACAGTTAGCGGTCAATATTTATAATTGCACAGTGTCTTTGGGGTGTAATGAATGGGGCTGGTGACATCTCTATAAGTAAATTAATAGTTGGGTCCAACACAGACCATTAATGATTTATTTTATATCTGGCATCTTTCTGGCACCCTCTTCTTCCCCTCCTCCCCCTCCTCCCCCTCCTCCTCCTTCTTTTTTTTTAATATAATTTATTGTCAAATTGGTTTCCATACAACACCCAGTTCTCATCCCAACAAGTGTCTTTCTGGCACATTCAATCCAAGTTCGCAAAGAGATTATTTGTCTTACGTTAGATACATTGCGTGGACAGTAACAGAATTCTTATTGGTAATGGAACTTAAAAATGGCATCCATGGGAAGTTGTTTCTTTTGGGGGAAAGGGACAGACCTTCATAGCAAGGGTTGGAAAGGAATGTAAATGAGGCCTGTATCTGTAATAGACTAAGAAATGACATAGAGCAATGGGACTTCTGGTCATTTGGTAGATAGATGCCATTTTGATGTAAATATTTTGGTGGTCAGTACAGTTGGAATATTCCTTGAGAAAACTACTGACCTGGTGGTTTGCAAAATATTGTGAAATTGAGTATTTTGGGGGTTCAGAATACACGATGGGTTTTTGTTGTTGTCATTAATTGATGTTGTGATAAACTGCTTGGGGGAAAAAGCCACGTGTATGGCTGCATGTGCTGATTCTGAGGGCAGTGGGAAGACTGGAGTGGCCTTTGGTCAACTGAGTTCATTGGACTTATAAGTTTTTTTATGTGTTTCTTGTGCATTGATAATAGAATGACCTCTGTGAAGTCTAGTGTCATGGGGTGGGAGGGGCAAAGGGTTGGGGTGTGTGAGAAGTTCCTATGGCGCTCTGTTTTGAGCAGCACCACTGTACGTCCTGTCGTTGTTCGTCTCTTGTAGCTTGCTTTGTGCTTTCATGTGGCTGTGCTGTCTTCCAAGTCCAAAAAGGGGCACTTGATTCAGTTGCTTATGATGGACAATGTTTTCATGGATTTTTGTTCAGTATTTCTGCTACATATGACTGTGCTCCTCAAACGTTTCATTGTAGTATGGAAAAATTGAATTCTTTTCTTCAGATAATGCTTCTAGAGGGAGAAATGAAAAGGTTTTTTTTTTTTGTTTTTTTTTTTGGCAGGAGGAATTTGGTTGGTTCCTAACATGCCCTAGTTTTAAAAGGTGACAGTAACTCACACTATTGTGATCAGAGGATATGGAACCTTCATAACTGGAGGACTTCTAGCACCTGCTCTGACCTCCAGGTAGATTATTTTACTACCCCCAATTCTTCATTCACAACTCTGGTTTGAGGGAACAATTTTGTATCCGTCATTTGATTTTTGGACCTTTGTCAGTAGCATGTTAAAAATTGGGGGGTTAGGGTGGCGACCGTGTGCTTGGGTAGGGAAGGTTCAGTAGGAACAAGCTTGGGGATTTTAAGGGAAGGCATCAAGTTGAGATATATGTCTTGGTGACGTAATGGAGATGGATTGTCCATCCTGCAGACAGTGAAGGGTACGATCACGAGTCTTTTGGAAGCAGAAAACCATGCCACACAGTGTCACATCTCTCGTAGTCTCTGTGGAGCATCCACCTCGAAACAAAACGAAACGAAACAAAACAAAACACGAAGCAAGTAGTATACAATGCCCTCCGGGGGTCTACTTAGGCTCAACTGAGCATTTAGAAACATTCATACTCTGAAACTGCTACACTTGGTATCATCGGAGTCACTTAGAAGGACGTGGGATGAGGAGCACAGCTCAGCAGCAGGGCAGAACTAGATGATGCTCTTCTACGGGAGTCCCTACAACTCTCTGTGTGTCGTAGCTTCAGTGCAAGGAGACGGACCCACATCAGGCACGTATGGAACCTATCCTGGCTAAAAGCCTCTTGTCTCGTGGGAGCAAGTGTCGGTTATAACCACTCCATAGACATATTTTCCAGGGTCCCCTCAAGAGATATGTCTGTTCCAAGAGTCACTGTGCTCAGGGAAGCCCAGAGCTGTGGCTTCCTCTCAGGCATTTATAGTTCTCCCAGTCTGGATGCAGTTTACCAGTTAGGGGTCAGCTCTACCATATGTAATGATTCCAGCAACATAGGTGATGCACTATTCTTTATTAGGCTGCCAGGGGAACAGAGCTAGAAAGTTAACGAAAGGTCAGATTCTCATATGGAAGGGGAAAAGGTCCTGTTAATCCATTACCAAGCAGTATGCTGAGCAATTGCACAGCAGATACCCCACCTAGTTCCTATAACGTGCAGCCAGAGGAATGTCCTATTAAAATATAGCCGACACCAACTCATTTTCTTCTCTTGAAGGGTATTCGTTCTTTGTGTTTAGCAGCTTGTGGTGAATACGCAGTTGGCAAATTTTCGGAGGAATGAGTAAGAGTTGGATAAATTGTCAAAATGGTCCCACGGAAAGGCCATACATCCTTTGGTATTACTAATAGTAGGCAGGTATAGTAGGACATTCCAAAAGGACATTATTGAATGGACGTTTGTGGGGATTCCATGAGTCACACGTTGATGGGAATCTATGTCCTCCAGGCAACCACAAACACTAGGCTCTTGGTAACAATGTCTCTTATTGCTGCCACGCGGTACTACTCTTGCTTGCTTCTGTTGCTTCTGGAAGATCAGTAAGTGGAGATAGCTGGCTATTTATGCAATAGTTATTCATGGAGTCCTTGCTGTATGTCAGGCACTAGGGGTACACCAGTGAACAAACTCCCTGCCCTCAAGGAATTTGCAGTGTGTGGTCAGGGGGACCAGCAATTAAGCAGCTACAACATAGGTCTAGGTGTGACAGTGGGGCAAGGATGCAATGGGGGCTCCGAGAGAGCTTGGGTAGAACACCTGCCCCATCTAAGCAACTGTTATTGTGGTCCTTCTCATCCGGTAAACTTCTGTCTCTGGGATATAATTTATAAGCACTACAAAAATTTTTTTAATGTTTACCTGTTTTTGAGACCGAGAGACAGAGCATGAGTGGGGGAGGGGCAGAGAGACAGGGAGACACAGAATCCGAAGCAGGCTCCAGGCTCTGAGCTGTGAGCACAGAGCCTGACACGGGGCTCGAACTCACGAACCATGGGATCATGACCCGAGCCAAAGTCAGATGCTGAACCGATTGAGTCCCCCAGGAACCCCAACACTTTAAATAGTTTCTGACACTTCCTGCCTTTTCCAAACATGGTGGCTTTAGACATCAACAATGTTTAGATTACTTGTTTTATTAAGGGATGCACAAATATTGTAAGCGTTTCAGAATATCCTACTCTTTAGAAAATATGCATCAGATGCTATGGTTTTCGTATTCAAACACCACTCCCACCATTCCCACCACCACCACCACCGTCACCACTAAATAACTTCCCATTATCCTCATCCTGTGTGATAAGATAGAACAAGGTATTGTCACTGTGACAGACGTGGAGGAGCCCCATTGTGTCTGGATTGGGTCTTGGCTGGCCATGTTAACTAGTTAATACCCCGGAAACCAGATAGATATGGAACAGAACCATTCAATCAAAGAATTAGAAAAATAGAAGGGACTTTAGGGATAGTCTAATCTAACTCTATTTTACAGAGAGATGAAATGACTAGTCCCTAGTTCCCACACAGCTAGTTAGGGTCAGAGACCAGTTCCTGCCAGGCCAATGCTGATAATAAACATGTTGGGGCAGGCAGCAAAGACCATCCATAGATAGCATTAGTTTCCTTGGGTGCCCATCAGACTAAAATCACAGAAGAGGAAAATGCTCTGACTCTGTGTGATCATGGCTTACATTCTTGTAATGCTTAGACAGGAAGAGGGCAAATCACATGCTGAGAATGGGGAAGTTACTTTAATTTCTGTGCCTGTAATACCTACACATATCTGAACAACATAAACCACCATCAACACACACACACACACACACACACACACACACACAGGGCAAATCAAAATCTTTATTGCTCACTTATTTAATATGTATCATGTATTTGATTTTTTAAATAGAGGTTTTTTATTAAAGATATTTTTAAAGTTTATTTATTTATTTTGAGAGAGAGACAGCACAAGTGAGGGAGGGAGAGAGAGAGAAGGAGACACAGAATCCCAAATAGGTTCTGCACTGTCAGCATGGGTTCAAACTCATAAAACCATGAGATCACGGTCCTGAGCTGAAATCAAGAGCCAGATGCTTAGCTGACTGAGCCACCCAGGAGCGCCCACAAGAACAATCTTATCTGAAACACAAACCACATATTTTAAATCAGCAGCACATATAATATAATATTATGGTATATACACAAAATGAATTTGGGTATTTCTTGATTTAGCATATTAAAATTTTTTTTTAAATTTTTTTCATGTTTATTTATTTTTGAGGGTGGGGGCAGAGAGAGAGAGGGAGACACAGAATCTGAAGCAGGCTCCAGGCTCTGAGCTGTCAACACAGAGCTCAACGTGGGGCTTGAACTCACAAACCATGAGATCATGACCTGAGCTGAAGTCAGATGCTTAACCAATTGAGCCACTCGGGTGCACCCCCCCCAAATTTTTTTTTAAGTTTATTTATTTAGGGACACCTGGGTGGCTTGGTCGGGGTTAAGCACCTGACTTTGGCTCAGGTCATGATCTCATGGTCCATGAGTTCAAGCCCCACATCGGGCTCTCTGCTCTCAGCGCAGAGCCCGTTTTGTATCCTGTTTCCCTTTCTCTCTGCCCCTCCCTTGCTCACACTCTCCCTCTCTCTCTCAAAAATAAATAAACATTAAAAAATTTTAAAGTTTATTTATTTATTTTGAGAAAGAGAGAGACACACACACACTAAGTGGAGGAGGGGCAGAGAATAGGAGAAACAGAATCCCAAGCAGGCTCCACAACATTACTGCAGAGCCCCATCTCGGGGCTTGAACCCATGAACTGAGATCATGACCTGAGCCGAGATCAAGAGTCTGTTGTTCAACTGACTGAGCCACCCAGGTGCCCTGATTTAGTGGATTTTAATAAACTTTCTGCAAAAGCAAATTTTATTTAAAGGTCCATGACAATATATAATAGTTATTTGTAAAATAGATTAGCCACTTTATGATCTAAAAATATGTAGAACCGGTGATCTTGGTTATTAATGAAATATTTATCAAGTTTGGGGTTAAAATTAGTGCAAATCATCTGTGACTTGGTTAAATCAACCTGAGACTAAGTAGGAAATAGACTGAAACTAAATTTTTCTTTGGATTTATGTGAAATCAGATTGAGACACCCTAGCGACAAGTTTATAATAGAAACAGCCTTATCCTGGTTCAGGAAAAAGGTTTGTTTGTTTGTTTTCTTCATTGCTCATTTTGTCTTCAGAAACCAATGTAATTTAACTATTTTCTATACTTGGAGAATTTAAAATTGACCTAAGTTAGATAGCTGGGAATGTTGGAATGACTAAGTTTGAAATGGTTAAGGCAGTTGTAGAATGAATGAAATGAATTGAGGATTGATCCCCTCACATGAATGAGTTAATAAACCGTCGTAATTTAAAGTTAGTTAACTTTTTCTCAGTGCAATTATTTTACGTGAAATTCTAATGAGGAATTCTATGAATAAGATATTAGTTAAGAAAACAAAGAAAGCTGTTAAATAGAACTCTAAACAGAAGCAGCTCCCATCAAACATCTTTTCACACCTTTCTGTCCCTTGGTGATAGGACCAATTACTTCCTCAAAAGAGACAGTTTCTGGGCAGAGAATCCCAAGCCAGGACACCTAGATTCTGTGGCAGAAGACTGCCCACTGTTTGATGAGTGAGTAATGCAGAACGCAATAAGAGGGAAAACTAATGGCAGACAACACAAAAATCAGAGAAGACACAACCATTCTAAGCCCTGAGCTCTACAGTCACACACTTTGCAACAACTCTTAGAAGGAAAATAAAAACTGACTTGATCTTTGGCTGTCAAGTCTTACAAAGGCACTTGTCAAAACTGCTATCAAAAAAAAAAAAAAAAAATTGAGAGAGAAGATGAAGTTGGAAATGACTCTGACCATTAAAACAACAGCAACTGAGATCTTTTTTAAGGAGTGGGAAACCTGCTTTTTGGAACCAAGTTGGTCTTTATGTTAAGATGGCTATGTACAAAGTCTGTTTATATGATTCATTGTTGTCTGGGTTATGTGTTGATTTGCTATTTTTACTTTTTATATATAAAGAACTAAAAATAAGAGAGAATAAAGTAATACATTGGTGGATATAATCTATATGATATAGATCTAACTTCTTGTTTCTGTTGTCTCGACATTCCATTTTTAATGTAAACCTTTAAGATGTGCATACTTTTGTTTTGAAAATTATTTCTGCTTAAACAACAGTGTCAAATATTTATCCTTTAAAGATAGGAAGTTGGTTCAGTTTTAGCTATATATTGGTATAATTTTACATTTTTTGAAAAATGTTTAGGCTGGGTTTATTTAAGATTGGCTGGGCTTACTGCCAGCTCTTGAGAAACCTATAGTTTTTAAGAGTCCCCATAACAATATATAACTGCTAACAGTAAATACACTTTCCATCTGTTTGAAGACTCATTAACTTCATTTAATAATAGAAAAAAAAGTACTATCTAAAATAGAAGTTGGGCCGAATCCTGCTTGCCGCCTGTTTTTTGCAAACAAAGTTTTATTGGAACACAGGCACACCCATTTCTTTCTGCATTGTATAAGCCAGTTTTTGTGCTATGGTGGCAAAGTTGAGTGGTTGTGACAGATATCTTTCATGTGCAAAGCCCCAAATAGTTACTATCTGGTACTTTACAGAGTGTGCCTACCAGTGATCTAAAATGTTGGTTGGCACAAGAGATAGATCTATTATACCTTATATAGGATAGTGGGCATCACTAGGATTAAACCTATCTGGTATGTATGGACCAATCTGTGAACATCACTAAGATTTAAACATATCTAATATGTATGAGGGTCAGGGAAGGGACACAGATGATCCATATGAAGTTTTCTGGGGGGAAGTCTCTGGAAATATCTGACCAGGAGAAAAGATGGTCACTTGGCTCAGCTCCAGGGAAGTATGCCTGAGCCTGCAGCGCGAGAGCTATAGGCAGAAACTAAAGGAGCATGATCTTAAATCTTGGTGAGATGCTGGGAGCTCAGACTGCACTGCTTGGAACACCTGCCAAAAGCATGAGGCAGAGCAGGAGGGTGGGGGCACTGACTGCCCTGTCTTTCGCAACTCTGCACATCCTCTATCCTCGTGTATCCTTAGCACAGCTAAGGCAAGAGAGGTTAAATCCAGCTGGATGGGCCCTATTGGTGAGCACTGCAGGCAGCCAGGATTTCAGCTTTTCCAAGCCCCTACAGATTCAGCAGCAGACATCAGAGTGCTTTTGGCTTCAAGGAACAGGCATTCGAGCAAGCTGAAGGTAATGGTTCTCAATGTGTGGTCCCAGAACCATCAGCATCAGCATCATCCCAGGGGCGTTCTGGTGTAAACTAAAATTTGAAAGCAGTTTTAAAAGGATTTGTTTCAAGATTCAAATGAGGGATTTTACGAACATCCTAGGGGAAGAAATCAGCAGATCACCTGGAATTAGCAAGTAAGGACTGAGACTGCTCCTGGTCTCCCATGGTCCTTGTCTATACTCCTTGGCTGCTTCTCTCTGCCAGCGTGAAGTTCCCCAGCCACTCTTAGAGGATTAGCTTTCTTCTGTCCATTCATTGAGCTCTAAATGGTTGTCCCAGCCCTGACCTGACCACTGCTCTGTCCTTCAGGTAAAATTCTCCAAAGGAAAACACCTCCATTTCTGCCCAGCAAAGCTGGGTTCTATGGGGTCACATGGCACCGTGGGTCAGGCAGCAGGGGGTTCTAATCAAGAGGTTAGGGTGGGATGGGGAGTGTGTTATTTGGAAGCTGGGGCTGGGTGATAGTACAGGGGACAGATTCTCTGGGAAGGGCGTTGGAGAGAGCAGAAATATTGTCCCATGTGTCTCCTTTTTAAAAAAAAAATTTTTTTTTTTAGTGTTTTATTCATTTCCTGAGAGTGAGCCAGAGTGTGAGCAGGGGAGGGGCAGAGAGAGAGGGAGACACAGAATCCAAAGAAAGCTCCAGGTTCAGCTCAGATGCCAGACTTGAACTCACCGACTGTGAGATCATGACCTGAGCAAGAGTTGGATGCTTAACCAACTGAGCCATCCAGGTGCTCCTGGCCCCCATGTCTCCTATATGAACAAAATCAAGGCAGACAGGAAATTTTACTAGAGCAGGCATTGTATACCTCCAGGAGTTCCCAGAATCAATGGGGAGAAACCTGCAGGTGGCTGGACAGTTTTTCCATTAGTAGGACAGCAAAAGTCAATTCAGTTATACATACTCAGAAGAACTGAATTTGGAAACAGGTGTTCATACAACAACTTGTACGTACATGCAAACGATCACAGCAGCTCTATTCACGATAGCCAGAAGGTGGAAACACCCAAATGTCCATCAACTGATGAATGGATAAACAAAATGTGGCATATGCAAGCGGTGGGATATTCTTCACCCATCAAAAGGAATGAGGTTCTCATACACTCTACAACATGGATGAATCTTGAAAACATTATGCTAGGTGAGAGAAACCAGACACAAAGGGCATCATATTGTATAATTCCACTTACATAAAATGGCTGGAATAGACAAATCCACAGAGATAAATAAATAATAAATAAATAAATAAATAAATAAATAAATAAATAAATAAAAACAGTGGGGGTTGCCCCACTGGGCGGGCGGGAGACAATGCAGGTTTCCCTTTGAGGTGGAGGGGAAAGTTCTGGAACTAAATAGTGGTGATAGTTGCACAACACTGTGAATGCATTTAATACCAAGGAGTTGTCCTTAAAATGATAGGTTTTATGGGTACTTCACCACAATCTTTTTTAAAACGTCTATTTACTTAGCGTTTCTGGGGTTCCCGGAGGTGTTCGCGCGGAGGGCGGGCGGGGCGTCGGGGCTGCCAGGACGGGCCGCGCG
Source organism: Panthera pardus (assembly GCF_024362965.1). NCBI lineage: Eukaryota > Metazoa > Chordata > Mammalia > Carnivora > Felidae > Panthera > Panthera pardus. Next base: position 82,176,065 of record NW_026526666.1, on the reverse strand, counting down.
CCTGGCTGCTGGCGGAGGGCGGGCGGCGGGATGCGGCCCGGGCGCGGCGCCCCCAGACGTCCCCGGGCCGGGAGAGCGGCGGGAGGCGCAGAGGCGGGCGGGCGCCATTTGCAGCCCCGGGCGCAGCGGCGGCGGCGGCGGCGGCGCGCCGGTTCCGAGGGGCTAGGGACGGTCACAGAGGCGGTGCGGGCGGCTGGCGGCGGGGGCCCCGGCCTCGGGGCGGCGGCCCGCGGGGAGAGGCTGGCGGCGCCGGGGCGCACCGGCTCGGGACCCGGAGGCCGTCCTTCTCCGCGGCCGCCCGGCCGCCCCTCCTGTGCGCCCGGGAGGGGCTGCGAGACAATGGCCGCGCCGTCGCCGCCGGCGCCCGCCGCGCCGCCCGGGCCCGGCCCAACCGCGGCGCGGGGAAAGGTGGGAAGGCGCGCGGAGCCTCCTGGCGGCGGCGCGGGGACGGTGCCCGGCGTGTGTGGAGCCGTCGGGCGCCGCGGACTCCCAGAGGGTCGGCGGCCGGCCGGGCTCCGGCTGCGCGGCGAGTGACGGGGTCCCAGCCAAGGTGGAGATTGTCCCTCCGTTTGCTTTTGTGTGTCCAGTCTTGCCTGCATCCAGGCTATGCATTTCTGGCAGGACCATCACAGAAGTGATGCTGCGTCCTTCTCAGTGCGTCGTATCAAGTGGCACTCAATTTCAGCTTCGTCAATTTGTCTCATTACCGATGCTGTTCACTTGGATGCTTGATTAAGATGATGTCCCACATGCTTCCCCACTGTACAGTGACACTTTTCCCTTTTGAAATTATGAAGTGTTATATACAGAGGTATTTGAAACTGTAGCAATCACCCATTTTTCATCAAACCTTTTAATATTCATTTATTTTTTTATACCACATGGACTCGCGGTTTCCTGTTTTAGCCATTGGGCTAGAATCTGTTGCTGTCATTTATTTTAATGCTTCAGTTCCAGATTTGGCCAGTGGAAGCCCATTCAGCCAGCTTCTGTGTCTACTTGACATGTCCCAGCTTCTGTGTCTACTTGACATGTCCCAGCTTCTGTGTCTACTTGACATGTCTACTTGAACGCTTCCTTTCTCCCACAAGATGTTCCAGGCTCGCCTTGTGTTTTATCCTTGCCCCAGTCCTGGAATCAGATACTTCTCCAAGTAGCTTTGGTTCTTTTAGTGGAGAGCTCTTACTTAGAAATGGATATCATCATGTTGGGTATGCTCATTGCTTTTGAAATGTTGCTGCTTTCATGATCTCTCAGTGGACATTTACATAGAGAGTGTGATAGCTAGATTGACACCTAGGTGTAGATACACAGATACAGATTGATATATACATAAGTAATTCTAGGTCCAGTCCAATACCACAGGATTCATTCTACAGGTATACCACAGAGATATTGCAGGTTCATTTCTAAACCACTGCAATAAAGTATCACAATAAATCAAGTTAAATGAATTTATTTATTTATTTATTTATTTATTTATTTATTTATTTATTTATTTTTTGGTTTCCCAGTGCATATAAAAATTATGTCTGGGGCGCCTGAGTGGCTCAGTTGGTTGAGCATCCAACTTCGGCTCAGGTCATGATCTCATGGTTCATGGGTTTGAACTTTGGCTCAGATCATGATCTCACGGTTCATGGGTTCGAGCCCCGCATCGGGTTCTGTGCTGACAGCTCTGAGCCTGGAGCCTGTTTTCAGTTCCTGTGTCTCCCTCTTTCTCTGCCCCTTCCCTGCTCATGCTCTGTCTCCAAAATAAATAAACATTAAAAAAGTTAAAAAAATTATGTCTATACTATGCTGTAGTCTAGTAAGTGTGCAATAGCATTAAGTCTGAAAAGTGTACAATACTTTATTGCTAAGAAATGTTAACCATCATCTCTTTCAGCAGGTCTAATCACTGATCACAGGTCACCATAACAAATATAATAATAATGAAAGTTTGAAATATTGCAAGAATTACCAAAATGTGACACAGGGCACAAAGTAAGCAAATGCTATTGGAAATATGGGGGGATAGACTTGCTCAAAGCAGGGTTGCTACAAACCTTCAATTTGTAACAAATGCTATACCTGGAAAGTGCAATAAAGTGAAATGCAATAAATCAAGGTGTGCCTGTAATTTTCTCCTTCTTCATTATTTCTGGTACTACCACATTTTTTCTTTCAAAAATTGTTATTTTCATTATTAAAGTAAAATGTTCCCTTCAATAAAATTTGAAAGTACCGAAAAATAAAGAGAGGAAAATCAACCATAATTTGGCATAAAAATACAACCATGTTTTGTAGATTTACTCTCAGTCTTTTCTTTATGTGTCAGTCTCCTTTTTTGAGTTATGGAAATCATACTACAAATACAATTTTGCATCCTGTTTTTCACTCAGTTTTGTATGGGTAGGCAAGTCAGCCACAGGCCAAACCTGGTCCACTGTTTGTTTTTGTCTACAAGCTAAAATTGGTTTTTACATTTTATTTATTTATTTATTTATTTATTTATTTATTTATTTATAATATATTTTTTAAGTAAACTCTATCCCCAAGGTGGGGCTTGAACTCACAACTCTGAGATAAAGAAATCATATGCTCTACTGACTGAGCCAGCCAGGCACCCCTAAAACTGGTTTTTATTATGTATTTATTTTAATTTAAAAAAATGTTTATTTATTTTTGACAGAGAGACAGAGTGCAAGCAGGGGAGGGGCAGAGAGAGAGGGAGACGGAGTCTGAAGCAGGCTCCAGGCTCTGCAATGTCAGCACAGAGCTCGACACAGACCTCAAACTCAACAAACTGTGAGATCATAACCTGAACCGAAGTGGGATGCTCAACCTAATGAGCCACCCAGGCATCCCTAAAATTGGTTTTTAAATTAATAATGTTTATTTATTTTTGAGAGAGAGACAGAGACAGAGACAGAGCATGAGCGGGGAAGGGGCAGAGAGAGAGGGAGACACAGAATCAGAAGCAGGCTCCAGGCTCTGAGCTGTCAGCATAGAGTCTGACATGGGGCGCGAACTCACAAACTACAAGATCATGACCTGAGCTGAAGTTGGATCCCCAACCCACTGAACCCCCCAGGCGCCCTGGTATGAAATTCAAATTTAAGTGTCCATAAATTAAGTTTCATTGGAACACAGTCATGCATATTCATTTATATATTGCCTATAGCTACTTTTTGCTGCAACAGCATAGTTAAATAGTTGTAAAAGAGACTGTATTGCCCACCCAAGCATAAAATATTATTTGGTCCTTTCCAGAAAAAGTTTGCCAACCCCTGAAATATTGCATCTTAGTCACATTATTAAATTGGCTGCTAAATCTGTGCTTTGAAATGTTATGGGAGTGACAATACTTAGCATATTTTAGGTGCTTAATAAAGGAATTTCCTCTAAAGAATCCAGGAAGGGAAGGGAATAGGAGGAAGAAGAAGAAGAGGAAGAGGGACGGTTTTTAGACGTGTCTGTTTTCAGGTATCTGCAGAATTTATAATTCCAACCAGTGGAAAAGGTGTCTTCTCACTAGTCATTTAAAAGAAAGATGTCTTTCATGGCTAAGATAATACCTTTTTAAATGCCCTTTTAAAAACTTATTGAGGGCCAAAATAATCTTGTTGCTACCAAATTAGTAATATATCTAATTTTAGCCAGCTTTTCCCCTTAGCTTTGCAGAAACTTTGGTGAATTTTTAAAATGGCTCCATAACAAATGTGGAAAGATCCTAGGGAGCTGAAGAGACCTCTCCTACCATTGTCCTCCACACCCTGCCAACCCCCAGCCATGGGGTCTGAGCAGGGATAAATGCTGAGAAACCGCCTATGTGGAGCTCTTTGACCAAAAAACAGCCACGAGTTTGTTGTTTTTATTATTTATGTCTGTAGTTTTTGAAAGTGGCAAGGAATTATTTTAATCCTTCTCCCACCGAGAGATGGGTCTTTGGACTCTGTCCTTGAATCTGGGTGGGTTTGTGACCGCTACACCCTGTAGGGTATGGCAAGAGTGATGTGTGATTTCTGAGGCTAGGAGAGGCCACGCGCCTTCCACTTAGCGGTCTAGGAATGCTGATTCCTGAGACATGCCTTCTGGGTTTGCTCCCCCGTGGAACCCAGCCACCATGCAGTGAGAAGCCCGGCCACATGGAGAGGCTGTGTACAGGTGCCAGTTGAGCGTAGCCTTCAGCCTTTCCAGCTCAGGCTCAGCCAAGCGAATGAGGAAGCCACTTTAGAAGGATTCCTGCAGCCCCACCCCTTCTAGCGCCCAGCCGAAGCTCAGGATAGGGTGGAGCGCAGAAGAGCAGCCCCTACTGTGCTCTTTCAGAATTCCTGATGCACAGAATAAGTCGGCATGATAAAGTGATTGCTTTATACCACTACATTTGAGATGGGTGTTGTGCAGCAGTGGTAACTGGAACACCACCTTCTCGGTAAAGGCCCTTACATATGATCGTTAAGTCAATGTAAATAACAAAAGCCACGGAGAGCAGAGGGGTAATTAAGGGTAAAGGTAGTTAGTATAACTGAACATTAATGGGGCACCTGGGTGGCTCAGTGGGTTGAGCGTCCAACTTCGGTTCAGGTCATGATCTCACAGTCCATGAGTTCAAGCCCTGCATCGGGCTCTGTGCCGACAGCTTGGAGCCTGCAGCCTGCTTCAGATTCTGTGTCTCACGCTCTCTCTGCCCCTCCCCCACTCATGCTCTGTCTCAAAAATAAATATAAAAAAAAACATTAAAAAAAATAAATTTAGGGGCGCCTGGGTGGCTCAGTCGGTTAAGTGTCTGACTTCAGCTCGGGTCATGATCTCACGGTTGGTGACTTGAGATTCTCTCTCTCTCTCTCCCTCTCTCTGCCCCTCCCCTGCCTGCTCTCGCACATGCTCACTATCTCAAAATAAGTAAATTTTAAAAAACAAGGGGTAACTTCTTTATCATCAGCTTTATAGAATTCACAAGGGCTGTTTCAAATATGGACCATTAATAAAATCCAAGTACATGACACTAAGTCATAAACTCATATTGTCTAAGTGTGTAGTTTGATTCAGAGACAGAGCTTATAAAATCCAGAGGAACAAGTGATTAGCACATTCTTTTGACCCTCTGAGCAATCATATCAACCAGGCTTTCAGCAAGGCTTGTCAGCATCCAATTAATTAAAAAATACGTATTCCAGAGGCGCCTGGGTGGCTCAGTTGGTTAAGCGTCGGACTTTGGCTCGGGTCATGATCTCACATTTGGTGGGTTCAAACCCCACGTCAGGCTCTGTGCTGACAGCTCAAAGCTTGGAGCCTACTTCAGATTCTGTGTCTCCCTCTCTCTCTGACCCTCCCCCCTGCCATCTTAAAAATAAACATTAAAAAAAATTTTTTTTAATAAAAAATGTGTATTCTGGTGAAAAACTGGATCACGGGAATTCTGTGATGTTGACTGCAGGTAGTCCCTTGCATGATTTAAAACACACAAAAAAGAAGGTGGCAACACCTATAACATCTCAACACGGAGGTGGCGCTATAGACTGGAGGCAGGGCTAGAGCTGTCTTGGAAACTCATCCGAAAAAAACAATTCGATTTTTTAAGACGAGCAAAAGATGTGAACTTCACCTAAAAAGACATATGGATGGCAAATAAGCACAGGAAAAGATGCTCAACAGTATTAGTCATTAGGGAAATGCAAATTAAAAACCACAATACAAAGTAAAACCATACCACACACTTATTAGAAAGGCTAAAATCAAAGCCAAAAACCCAAACCCAAACAAAACCTGGTAATACCATGCACTGGCAAGGACACAGAGCGCTGGAACTCTCATCTGTTGCTGGTGGGAATGCAACATGGTGCAGCTACTTTGGGAAACAGTTTGGCAGTATTTTGTAACGCAGAAAGGACACCTAGCATATGACCCAGAAATCCTCCCACGTATTTACCCCGAGTAAATACTCCTAAGTATTTACCCAAGAAAAATAAGCACTTAACATTTAAACAAAAATCCATATGTGAATGTTTAGAGCAGGTTTTTGCATAAGTACCCCAAACTGGAAACAATCCCAATGTTCTTTGTCTTATGGATAGATAAATGGGTGGTATATTCATACGATGGAATACTGATCAGCAGTAAAAAAGGAAGAGCATACATGCAACAACATGGATGAATCTCAAATTATGTTGAGATTCATTATGTTGAGAGAAACCAGACTCAAAAAGTTACCACCCAACGGTTTTATGGCAAATTTAATGCTATATTCATATTTTCACACACACACACACACACACACACACACACACACACACACAGACTGCATAGTCTAGGATTCCATTTGTGTGCCATTCTGGAAAAAAACAAAGCTAGAGAGATGGAAAACAGATCAGTGGTTGCCAGGGGGCAGGGGCAGGGAAGGAGGAAGGTTAACTACTAAGGTTCAGCGTGAGGGAGTTTTCTTGGGGGTGTGTGAGAATTGTTCTGTATCTTGATTGTGGTGCTAGTTCCATGACTCTACACCTTTGTCAAAACTCATGGAACGGGGGGCGCCTGGGTGGCTCAGTCGGTTAAGCGGCCGACTTCGGCTCAGGTCATGATCTCGGGGTCCGTGAGCTCGAGCCCCGCGTCGGGCCCTGTACTGACAGCTCGGAGCCTGGAGCCTGTTTCAGATTCTGTGTCTCCCTCTCTCTGACCCTCCCCTGTTCATGCTCTGCCTGTCTCTGTCTCAAAAATAAAATAAACGTTAAGAAAAAAATTTAAAAAAAAAACCTCATGGAACCGTACACCAGAAAAAGTGAATTTTATTCTATGTTAATCAAAAAATAAAAATTTTAAATTTCTAGCAGACTAATTCAAAAATGATTAGATATTATCAATATTAAAATTAATATTATTAGTTTACCATTTTATTTAACTCAATGGGCTAAAAATATAATCTCAATATATAATCAATGTAAGAAATTCTTAATAAGATATTTTACATTTTTTGTACTAAGGCTCAGGGATTTGGTATGTGTTGCACATACAAGCCACGTTAGTTTGGACCAGCCACATTTCAAACGCTCAGCAGCCACATGTGGCTCGAGACCACCATATCAGACAGCACCAGTCAAGATCATGATCTTATTTTTTTTTATATAAAGACTTTATTTTTAAGTAATCTCTGAACCCAACATGGGGCTCGAACTCACAACGCCAAGGTCAAGAGTCGCATGCTCCACTGACTGAGCCAACCAGGTGCCCCTACATCATGATCTGAAAAAAAAAGTAAGGGTAGTGTTTCCACCCTCAAGCAGCTATCATCAAATAAATAGAATATTTCCACCAAGTAGCATACGCTGCTTAAAATGGTCAGACTTTTAAAAAATCTTAAAACAATCATAGTGAAAAGGTAAACATAAAGTTATAAATATTAACTCAAGGGAGTCATAGTCTTGCTGATGCAGCCAAACTGGCATCATCTTCAAAGTGACCTTGCCCTCTCACTTGCATCTTCTGGAATACTCCCTGAAAATGCCATTCCCTTTCATGTTGCATTTGCTTACGTTTTCTTCTGCTCGCTTATCTCTTCCTCACTCCACACACCCATATATACACTTCTCCACCCTGGTGAAGACTTACTTCTCCTTTACAGCCCAGTCCCAGTGGACTGTCTGTCCCCCAAATCCCTGCTCCATGAGGGCAGGAACCATGCCTTATTTTTCTGCATGGTGGGCCCTCAACGCTCTTCTTTCTTCCAATGTTTACTGAGTCCCTCTCCGTGCTGGAGATACTGGGTGAAAGACATACAGCCCTGCCCCCAAGTATCTTGCGGTCTGGTGGGAAGGACAGACAAATTAAAAAAGGACTCGAATGGGGCGCCTGGGTGGCGCAGTCGGTTAAGCGTCCGACTTCAGCCAGGTCACGATCTCGCGGTCCGTGAGTTCGAGCCCCGCGTCAGGCTCTGGGCTGATGGCTCGGAGCCTGGAGCCTGTTTCTGATTCTGTGTCTCCCTCTCTCTCTGCCCCTCCCCCGTTCATGCTCTGTCTCTCTCTGTCCCAAAAATAAATAAAACACGTTGAAAAAAAAAAAATTAAAAAAAAAAAAGGACTCGACTATAGTTTGCTAAGTGCCAAAGCACGGTGCTGTGGGGAAGCCAGCCTTTCCTGCACAACCTCTGAGGCAGTCAGTCTCTCTCCTTTTTCCTTTAAGAGGTCACTGTGGAAGTCAGCACAGGGTGGGCCTTGCCATGAGTCCCATGCCTACTCAGCCTCAGCCAGCTGTCTCTCTGTCCCAAAAATAAATAAAACACGTTGAAAAAAAAAAAATTAAAAAAAAAAAGGACTCGACTATAGTTTGCTAAGTGCCAAAGCACGGTGCTGTGGGGAAGCCAGCCTTTCCTGCACAACCTCTGAGGCAGTCAGTCTCTCTCCTTTTTCCTTTAAGAGGTCACTGTGGAAGTCAGCACAGGGTGGGCCTTGCCATGAGTCCCATGCCTACTCAGCCTCAGCCAGCTGAGTCTTATGTGGGGGGAGGGGCACTTCAGTGGAGATCACTGGGAGAGCGACCACAGAGGTGAGATTGCTTTGTCTCTATGCTAATATTAAAATGCGGATACATTCCCACCAGACTCATTCCCTGGTGAAAACTCACCAGCAGCCACCTCCCTTGGAAACCCCTGCCTGTACCACTTTAAAGAAACAATTGTCCCACAGTGGAATCCAGGGGGCCTTGTCCTTGGGTGAGCAACCTCATCTACCAATCCTCTGAGGGCTGAGCCACTCGTCCAACAATGTACACAGAAGCCAGCTGTCTCGAGCCCCCAGTGGGGAAGGGCAATAAGAGGAGAATGTAAGGCTAATTGCACATACTCCATTTCTCACTTCTAAGGAAGAAAGGACATTTCCGCAGGAGGGAGGAGGTGGTGTTGGTGACAGTGCCAGTGGTTGGCAAGGGTGCTGATTCCATCCCTCTCTACCAGTCACAGAATGATTTGTGTTTGAACACCTCCTGTTTTCAAGTGCAGATAAATTTGCAGAAATTTAAAAGTCATTCTTTTTAAAAAAATTTATTTATTTTGAGAGAGAGTGTGCGTGCATGAGCAGGTGAGGGGCACGAGACAGAGAGGGAGAGAGAGAATCCCAGGCAGGCTCTGCACTGTCAACACACAGCCAGACATGGCGCTCGAACTCACAAACCATGAGATCATGACCTGAGCCAAAATCAAGAGTCAGACACATAACGGACCGAGCCATCCAGGCACCTCTAAAAATCATTCTTAAATCATTGTGAAGTGTTAGAGTGGAAATAGTGAGACTGATACCCTGAGTTAGGGAAGGAGCTTCAATGATGATTAGGAGGAAGGAAAGAAAATTAAGGGTGGGTGGGCTTGGAGGAGGCAGGAGAATGGGAGGACTTAATTAAAAACGCAATCTTTGTCTACTTCCTGAGTTTTATTGAATCTTTGCGGCAGCAAATCGATTTTAGCTTATTTTTATTTTTACCTATTTGTTTAAGTAGGCTTTACGCCCAGCACAGAGCCCAAAACAGGGCTTGAACTCATGATCCTAAGATCATGATCTGAGCTTGAGACTGGGGGTGAATGCCCAACTGAATGAGCCACCCAGGTGCCCCAATTGTAACTTATTTTTAAACATTGTATTGTTGACTGGTTGATAGGTGACAAACACCTGCTCCCCAGAAAAAAAAAAAAAAATGAGTTCCTCCTCCTCTGAATTCTCACAGGCCTTCAGTCAACAATACTTGTTCAATGCCTGCTATTTGCCAGATCTGGTGCTAGGTTCTAGAGCTTTTGAATGTTTTGCACTTAGCATATTTCATCTTATATTATGGATGAATAAAAGTTCATGAATTTAAAAAATACTCCACATGTAGCGCTAGCTTTTCTTTTGCTGGATGGTGAGCTGTCTCTGTAGGGAATGAGATTCATTTGAGAAAAAGAGCTCACTGAGAATATTCCAGTCATCTCTGTAGCACTTAGTATCTAGCTCAGTCATCTCTGTAGCACTAAGTATCTAGCTTAGTGCCTGGTACATAGGCGGTGCTTACTCAATGTTTGTTGAATGACTACAAGGCCTCCCAAGTTCACCACCATGGAGCTGAGCAAGGTGATGTCAGACAGGGAGAGATGTGCTACAGAAGTCCCCCTTCATGAAAGAACTGGCTGACAGCCTCTGATTGTTAGTGCCTTCAACTGCTTCAGCTTTCCAGAAGCCTGGCCAAAACACGGGACTCCTCCACCCGGCAATGACCGCTCTGGAGGTTCCCAATGCTTCTGCTTCCTTTCCTTCATAGGCGTTACTCCCCACCAATTCTGTTATGTTCCCAATTTTGTCTCACCATCTGCTTCCTAGAAAACCCAACCCATAAGGGACTTTAGTCCTAAGCCCATTCACTGTAGACTGGTAGGAAAACACACAATTCTGGCAATAAACCAAAGACGATTGATGCAAAGAAGTAATGACAATAGTAAACATTTTCCTGGTGCTTTTGTACAAGGTTACTTTGCTGAAATTATAATTTTTTAAAAACGTTTATTTATTTATGTATTGAGAGAGAGAGCGAGAGAATCCATGCTGCCAGCGTGGAGCCGGATGCGGGGCTCAATCTCACAGACCGTGAGATCATGACGCTTAACCAAGGCACCGCTGAGCCAACCAGGCGCCGCTGAAATTATACATTTTAATTTCAGTGTAACAACGAGCACCAAAATGGGCAGAGAAAGAAATGTACCTTATTGAGCCTTAATAAAAAGGTTATTCCATTTAAAAGTAATGCTGTAGGGAGCCTGGGTGGCTCAGTTGGTTAAGCATCTGACTTCAGCTCAGATTATGATCTCACAGTTCATGAATTCAAGCCCCGCTTTGGGTGAGCTCAAGCCTTGCTTTGGGTGAGCACGAGCCCTGCTTCAGATAAAACAAAAAAACAAAAACATAAACAAAAACATGAGCCCCACTTCCAGTGAGCTCCACTTCTCTCTCTCTCTCCCCATCTCCCTCTGTCTCTCTCTCTGGCCCTCTTAGGATTCTCTCTTTCTCCCTTTTTGTCCCTCATGGGATTCTTTCTCTTTCCCTCTCTCTCTCTGCCCCTCGATCACTTGCACCCTCTCTCTCTCTCTCAAAAAAAATCAAAGAAAATTAACGCTGTAAAGTATAACACAAAGCTACAGTCATTAAAAGCAGTATGGTATTAGCACATCAGTGGATAATAGATGAACGGAACAGAATACCATAACCAGAAAAAGACTCTTGACTGTATGTAAGTTTAATGTATGATAAAAGTGTTTTTTTTTTTAAACCCAGAAGGTAAAGATGATTTACTATATAAACATCATTGGGACAACTGGATAACTTATTGGGAAAAAATTAGACCCTACACATTAAAATAAAATGTAGATGAATTAGAATTCCAAACATAATGAGATAGTTATGAAAGTATTAAAGAAAAATAAAGGATGATATTTTATAATCTTGATGTGAGGAAGTCTTTTCTAAGGAAGAGGATAAAACCCAGAGACCATAAAAGAAAAGGATGGATAGGTTTCACCACATCAAATTAAATCTTTTGTAGAGTGAAAGATATTATAAACAAAGTTAAAAGATAAGAATGAATGGAGTCACATATTTGGCAAAGAAAAGAGAAAAGATGAATATCAAAAACACATAAAGAACTCCTTAAAAGAAGCCCAAATATCTCAATAAAAAATAAAAGGCTGTGGGGGAACTTATAGAAGAAGAAATAAATAAAACACCCAATGGCATATGCAAAGATGTTCAGCCTCACTGGTAAACAGGGATACAAATCAAAACCATAGATGGTTATTATTTTTCTAACCAACCAGATTGGCCACAATTAAAATGATTCATAATATCCAGTTCTGATGAAGTTGCAGGAAAATGAGCACCCTCATGCACTATTTATGAGAGTGCAAATTGGTAATTTTTTGGAGGGCAATTTGTCACTATGTTAGCAATTTAAATATGCACACCCTTTGACCTAGCACCTCTTATTCTAGGAAATCTCTTTTAGAGGAATGTGGGAAAGCCATGGGGAAGGGAGATGGATGTAAACGGGGAGATCAGAAGCAGGCTGAACCCAAGGAAGAGCTAGCACCCCATGGAGATGGGCTGGAACCCACGCCAGCTTTTCACTGCTTCCAGTCTTGCTGATGTAGGTGTCCTGCAGAAGCTGGGGCCCTTTGTCACGGAGCAAAACACAAGCGCTTGGCTCAGGGGTTGCAGAAGCTGATGGAGGACCCAGGGGAAGGTTGAGAAGTTCAAGTCCAGCTGCTGCTTCACCTCCAAGGAGGTAAGTCAGCAGATCAGCAACTATGTATATGAACTAGAAAATGGCAGCTGCTTTCCTTCCGCCCTCCAAATATCCCCCCATATCTCCCCTATGACCCGCTCTAAAGGAAACAGAAGAAAGCACATTCTGGGAAGTATAATTCAGCCCAGCCAAGTGGACACATTACAAATTGGACATAAGAGTGAGCGGATACCTGTCGGTGCATCATTGTTTGTATCAGGAAAAATTGGAAACAACTTTAATGACCTTTGTTAGGGGAATGGGCAATAAAGTTATGGTGTACATATACCATGAAATACTATGCAGCACTTAAAAACAATGAGACCAAAAAAAGGCGGGGAGGGGAATGTCTGTGTGGCTCAGTTGGTTAAGCCTCTGGCTTCCATTCAGGTCCTGATCTCACAGCTCATGAGTTCGGGCCCACATCGGGCTCTGTGCTGACAGCTCTGAGCCTGGAGCCTGCTTCGGATTCTGTGTCTCCCTCTCTCTCTCTCTGCCCCTCCCCTGCTCACTCTCTGTTTCTCTCAAAAGTAAACACTAAAAAAGTAAAAAACAATGGGATCACCACAATGACATGCCACTACACACCCACCACAATGCCTAACAGGAATAAAACTGACAATACTAAGTGTTGATAAGAATGGGTAGTAATGGGCACTCTGTACGTTGTTTGTGGAAGTGTAAAATGGTACAGCCACTTTGGAAAATAGTGTGATATTTGCTTATGAAACTAAACATACACCTACCCCATGAACCAGCAATTCTGTTCTTAGGTATCTACTCAAAGAGAAATAGGAATTTATGTGCAGTGATCTTCCTGGGTCTCAGGCTTTCGCTCCTGTGTCTGCCAGCTCGCTCCTATCCCGTGATGACAAAGCCTGCTATGACTTCCTCCCTTACCTCCGCCTGTAGCTGTGTCCTTGAGACTCTGCCACCATGTTCCAGGAGCGCCTGGTTCAGGGCTCCATCCTGCAGAAGGTGCTGGGGGTGCTTAAGGATCTCATCAAGGAGGCCCCCTGGGACAGAAGCAGGAGCGGCGTAAACCTGCCGAGCACAGATTCCTCCCACGTCTCCCTGATGCAGCTCACCCTGCCTGTGGGCTTCCACATGTGTCCCTGCCACCGCAACTTGACCATGGACATGAACCTCACCAGCATGTCCAAAATACTAAAATGTGCCGGCAACGAAGACATCATTTCACTAAGAGCTGAAGATCATGCGGACACCCTGGCACTAGTATTTGAAACTCCAAATCAAGAAAAGGTTTCAGGGGTGCCTGGGTGGTTCAGTTGCTTGGGTGTCTGACTTCGGCTCAGGTCGTGATCTCATGGTCAGGCTCTGTGCTGACACTGAGAGCCTGGAGCCTGCTTTGGATTCTGTGTCTCCCTCTCTCTCTGCCCCTCCCTGGCTCACACTCTGTCTCTCTCTTTCTCTCTCAAAAATAAACAGACATTAAAAAAATTAAAAAAGAAAAGAAAAGGTTTCAGATTCTGAAATGAAGGTAATGGCTTGGTGTTGAACAACTTGGAATTCTAGAACAGGAGTATAGCTTTGTAGTAAATATGCCTTCTGGTGAATGTGCATGTATATAGGGAGATCTCAGTCATATTGGAGATGTTGTCGTAATTTCTTGTGCAAAAGATGGAGTACTAGGAAGTAGAAATACTAAGTTTTCACAAACAAGGAATGTCGATAAAGAGGAGGAAGCTGTTACCATAGAGACGAATGAGCTGGTTTGGCTAACTTCTTTATGCACTGGTACTTGAACTTCTTTACAAAGCCATTCCACTCTCTCCTACAGTGACACCCAGTATGTCTGCAGATGTATCCCTTGGTGTAGAATGTAACATTGCTGATATGGGACATTTAAAGTACTATTTGGCTCCCAAGATCAAGGATGGAGGAGGATCTTAGGCATTCTTAAAATCTAAGAAAATGAAATTAAGCACTTTGCAAATTACTTCTTAGATGCCAACATGTACTTAAGTCTCTTCTGTCACCATATTTGTACTGCTGAGCGCATACGTAGATATTTTCTGTAAATACCCTATTTTTCTTCCATTCCTTATGATCTGTTTTAAGAACAGTCCAAAGGGGCACCTGGGTGGCTCAGTCGGTTAAGTGGCCGACTTTGGCTCAGGTCATGATCTCGCGGTCCGTGAGTTCAAGCCCCGCATTAGGCTCTGTGCTGACAGCTCAGAGCCTGGAGCCTGTTTCAGATTCTGTGTCTCCCTCTCTCTGACCCTCCCCTGTTCATGCTTTGTCTCTCTCTGTCTCAAAAATAAACGTTAAAAAAAAATTAAAAAAAAAAAAGAACAGTCCAAAGTCCAAAGTCAAATCTGATCTTGTTAACCTAGAGATATTTCTGTCTTACCTAGAAATACTCATGATTTTCATAGCAAAAGTGTTTTGACTCTAAATGCAGTTTTAAGAATTTTTTTTCCAATTTAGGGTCACCTGGGTGGCTCAGTCGGTTAAGTATCCAACTCTTGATTTCAGCTCAGGTCATGATCTCAGGGTTCGTGAGATCCAGCCCTGTGTGGGGCTCTGTGCAGACAGCACAGAGCCTACTTAGGATTCTCTCTATCTGCCTCTCCCCCACTCGCATGTGTGTCTGTTCTCCCTCTCCTCTCTCTCAGAATAAATATTTGTAAAAAATTTTTTTTAACGTTTATTTATTATTGAGAGACAGAGAGACACAGAGCATGAGCAGGGGAGGGGTAGAGAGAGGGGGAAACACAGAATCTGAAGTAGGCTCCAGGCTCTGAGCTGTCAGCACAGAGCCGGATGCGGGGCTCAAACTCACAAACTGGGAGGTCATGACCTGAGGCCGAAGTTGGTCGCTTAACCAACTGAGCCACCCAGGGGCCCCTCTCAGAATAAATATTTTTTTAAAAAGAATTGTTTTCAATTTAAATAAGTTATTTGAATTTCAAACATCAAAAAAGTTATGTGCAGGGGCACCTGGGTGGCTCCGTCAGTTAAGCATCCGACTTCGGCTCAGGTCAGGATCTCACGGGTCGTGGGTTCAAGCCCTGTGTCGGGCTCTGGGCTGACAGCTCAGAGCCTGGAGCCTGCTTTGGATTCTGTGTCTCCCTCTCTCTCTGCTCCTCCCCTGCTCATTCTCTTTGTCTCAAGAATAAACATAAAAAAACAACAACAACAAAAAACTGAGATAAAAAAAAAGTTATGTACACAAAAAGATATACAAAAATGTGCATATTCATAATAGCCACAACCTGGAGACAGATCAAGGGCCCATCAATAGGAGAACAAATATATAAACTCTTCTATATTCATGCAGTGGAATATCATTCAATGATACAAAGGAATCACTACTACATGTAACAATATGGGTGAATCTCAAAAACGTTATGCCAAATGAAACAACCCTTACACAAAAGAACACATGTTTTATAATTCCACTTATATGAAATTTTACAACAGGTAAAACTAAACTTTTATGGAATAAAATTGGAAGAAATTTTATTTCTTCTTATCTGCCTATAGAAGATTAGGGTCAGGAATTGACCTGGAAGGGAGCAAGAGGGAACTTGCTGGGGTGATGATAATGTTCTATGTCTTCACAGAGGGTTTGATTACACAAATGTATGAAATCTTAAAATCTCAGCAAAAGTAGACTTTAAGATTTGTACATCTCATTGTACATATATTTTACCTTGAATGAAAATGTGTACGCAAACTTTAAATGCTAATTAATTATATGTATGATGCTTTTTTAGGGGAAAGTGTACTGATGTCTGCAATTTACTTTGCATCCATCAAAAAGGAAAATGAATGGGTGAAGGAAGTGAGGGATGGACAGATATGAAATAAAGCAATAAAGCAAGTCTAAGAAAATGTTAATGGTAGGGTCTAGGTCATGAGTACACAGGCATTCACTGTAAAGTTCTTCCAACTTTGTTGCATGATTGAAAATGTTTATAACATTTGGAAAAAATGAGATTGAACACGTGTATACTAATATTAGAGATATCCAAAACATATTGTTAAAAAACAAGCCTCAGAGGAGATGTATAGTATGATATGCACGTAAAACAACTAAGCAAAACAAAAACTTCACTTCTGTGAGTGAATTAATAGAGGATACGTATTAAACTATTAACAATGGTGACCTTTGGGGAAGAGAGTAGCATGAGCGGGTTGGAATCTTAACTTGGTTCCCTAGAAAGCAAAGCCTAGGGCAAAAGCTTATGTGCTAACACTTTCGGGGATAGTGCAGTTCTAGGGAAGCAGGAGTGAGGGGCAAAAGAGAGTAAGGCAGGGAAGGGAGACAATAAAGATGTAGATGTATCAATCACTGAGCTGGCCCAGCTTTATAGCAAAAGCACCAGTGATTATTTGGTCTCAGGAGAGGTCATCAGAGATGCTGTATAAACCTACTGCATCTTTCAACTGTCCATGGTGGGGAGGAAGGGAGAAGAATTTATCTGCTCATTGCTGTATTTCACTAGACAAAGCATTCACCCCCAAAGGCATCAACTCTCCCCCCATTTCTGGAACCAGCCTGGCCAGCCAGTCGGCAAGCATGGGTGTTGAGTAGGTTGTATGGAATATTGTGTCTTAGCAGCAACAGATAAGCCCCAAAGGTGATTCTGAGGCCCAAGGCAAGAATGGGTCGTGCCCATGAGCAACATGGGGGGCCAGGAGTAGTCCCCATGGTAAGCCCTCCAGGATAAACCAGTAGAGCACCAAGGCAATTTCTCCTCTGCCTTAGGAGCATGACAGGCCTCCTCCCTGCAGACTAGAGGAATGTACTTACTACCAGGCAATCGTTTCAGGGGCCTTCAATAACGGTGAGAGAAAAGACCACTGAGCACATCTGGGGAAATGCATAATTGGGATCCAGCACAACCGATCTTGGTAAGCGAAGACTTTCACTTTTAGCCATGTATACTTCTGCATTGCTTAAATCTTTTACAAGACTGCATTCACAAATTGCTTGTGTAATTAAAAAAAAACAACAAAATCAAAATGTGATAGTCTTTGTGTAATATTTTGTAGCCAAATATAGTAGGGAGATAAACAAAATGAATTATGGAAATGTTAGCCTAGGGGCGTCTGGGTGGCTCAGCCAATTAAGCCACCGACTCTTGATTTCGGCTCAGGTCATGATCTCACGGTTCCTGAGATCGAGCCCCCCCCCCCCCCCATCTCAGTCTCTCTCTGTCCCTCCCTGCTCATTCACTCATGCTCCCTCTCTCAAAATAAATAAATAAGCATAAAAAAGGGAAATGCTAGCTTAATATTACCTGAACCGATATGTTTAAATAAGATATTATTTTAGGTGGAGTAATACATTAAATGAAACAAAGTGAGATTTAATTTTTATTTCCTTTGTAAATAGTCTTAGGGAAATAAATTCAAAACTGGGAAAATAGTTCATTGTGATGATGTGTTCCGAATTGTGGCATGGGTATGGATTTATGGTCACTGGAATAATAAGCATACGAAGTACAGGTTTCTACTTCTGGGATAAGGGTAACATAATCACATTTGTTAAAGAGTTAGTAAAACATCACAGGAATCGGCCCATCTTGTCCTCTTAGCTCTCTGTTAGTCTCTGATCTCCCTGGTCACCAGGAGTCTTACAGCCTATTTCCCCTTTATCTTCCAGTAACAAGCCCCACACCCCTCCTTATTAAATTTTGATAAATTTTTCTCATTTGATTATCTCAGATAACACATGATCCTCCTACTTAGTTACAGTTCTTGGTGATTAAAACATTCATTTGGGGGCTCCTGGGTGACTCAGTCAGTTAAGCGTCTGACTTCAGCTCAGGTCATGATCTCATGGTTGTGGGTTCAAGCCTCATGTGGGGCTCTGTGCCGTCAGCTCAGAGCCTGGAGCCTGCTTCGAATACTGTGTCTCCCTCTCTCTCGGCCCCTCCCCCGCTCATGCTCTGTCTCTCTCTCTCTCAAAAATGAATAAACGTTAAAAAAAAATTAAAAAAGAAAACACGCATTTGTTCCTTAAGTGTAGCAATTTATCACATTATTGTCTAAGTCTACCCTTCTTTGCCCTTTTTTGGTGAAAAGAGAAGGACCCTGTAAGCATGTCTTCTTTGTCAGCTGGAACAATGTTAGTCCTTGTTAATAGAGGGCACTGGAGAGACACTGCAATAGCAGAGGCAGGGGCTCTGGCTCTGGTTTATCTTTGTTCTTGATCCTAAACCAGGGGAGTGGTGCTTACATTACAGCAAGTTATACTGGCCTATAGGTGGGTGGTCTCTGACCCTCCAGTTCAGGCCTGTGGCACCTCAGTGAACTTTATCATCCAGTGAGCTGCAGAGAAATCATCAGTCATCTAAATCTCCTTCTTGGCAGGAGAGATGGGAGGGTCTTGTAATTTTGTTCCTTGCTAGCGCTCTTGTTTTTTGTTTGTCTGTTGTTTTGCCACTAGTTATTCCTGTTTTCTTTCAAGTTCTCTTTTACCCTTTTAGTAGATAATCACCTGTGATAGTTAATTTTATGTGTTGAATCAACTTAGAGGGTATTTTTTGATGAGAGTAACATTTAAATTGGTGAACTTTGGGTAAAGCAGATTACCCTCCATAATGTAGGTGGGGCTTATCCAATCAGTTGAAGAACAAAAAGACTGGCCTTTCTGAGTAACAGGGACTTTACCAGCAGACTGCCTTTGAACTGGAAATGGAACATTGGCTCTTCTAGGTCTCAAACCTCCTCCTGCTCCTCCTCCTTCTTCTTTTGTTTAGGCTTATTTATTTTTGAGAGAGAGAGGGCGGGGGTGGGGGGAGAGAGAATCCAAAGCAGGCTCTGCACCATCAGCACAGACAGAGCCCAACATGGGGCTCGAACCCACGAACTGCAAGATTATGACCTGAGTCAAAATCAAGAGTAGGTCGCTTAACTGACTGAGCCACCCAGGAGCCCCAGGGTCTTGAACCTTCTGACCTGCAGTGCAGATTTGGACTTGACAACCTTCATAATCATGTAAGCCAATTCCTTATAATAAATCTCTTTATATAAGTAAATAAAAAAAATTTTGTATATATATATATATATATATATATATATATATATATATATATATATATATATACCTTTCCCCAATTAATAATTCTTTATAGTGGGGTGCCTGGATGGCTCAGTCAGTTAAGCGTCTGACTCTTGATTTCGGCTCAGGTCATGATCTCACAGTTGTGAGATCAAGCCCTGTGTCAGGCTCCACACCAGGCATGGAGCCTGCTTGTGATTCTCTCTCTCCCTCTGCCTCTCTCCTCCACTCTCTCACTCTCTCTCAAAAAAATAGAATTCTCTATACTAAAGTTTCCATGCTTAAATTCATGGTGTGCTTTCTGTCTCCTGACGAGACCTTGATTGATACCAGCTGATATCAGGCCACACACATGAAGATGATCATAGTACCTTCTTTCAGTAGTTGAAAGAAATGGACAAAGGAAAAGCTATGAAAACATCACATAAGAACAATGATGGACATGCTTGTTAGGGCCATGCAGAAGCAGAGAGGAAGGAACACCTACCTCATGGGATATATCATAAGGCTTCACAGGATGGATGATGTCTGAACTGAATCTTGAAGGAAAATAGTTTCCCAGGCAAATGAAGGAAGGTACAGAGTAGCATAATCCAGATGGAGGGGAGAAAGCATGTCCAGAGGCAAGAGGAAGCACATTACATACTGGTAGCTTCCTGAAGCTGGGGAACAGGAGGCAGGAGAGAATGGTGAGGAACATGAAAGATATCGTGAGCCACTTGAAGTAGTTTGCATTTAGAGTTCCAGGCCAGAGATTTTCAACCTAGTTTGCATCAAGACACCCACCGCAGATAATATTCATATTCATAACAATTCCATACCTGAGCCAGGTTTTTGCTGCAACACCCCTCCCCTAGTTCAAGGGTGTAACAAAGCATCTGTAATTTATAGTTGCTGCATCCAAAAATGGAACATTGGTAATGCTTGCTCCTTACTGTCTACAGCATAGATAAAATAGGCTGTGGGGTACACAAAATTCCTGGCTCTTACCCCAACTCTTTCTCTTCCATTTAGGAAAACATAGCAGAATGCATGTGTTCCCCTCTACCTTCTCCAACTGCTCTGATCCACCTACCAAGTAATCCAAAGGATTGACAACTTTGAGTAGGGCCCAAAGAAATAAAAATATTTCCAACAGGTTCAGGCTGCAGTGCGGAGAGCAAAAACCCAGGCTGCCAGTACTGAAAGACTAATATGGGGGCGCTGCCAACTCCTGCTGGGGGATTAAAGATGGGGGTGAACCGACTACAGCACGTGAGCATTCTCTCTGCCAGCCTCTCCTCCAAATACTCAAGGCTAAGGAATTACAAGCTAAGAGGATACCTTATCCCAATGCTGCTTCTGCTAAGGAGTTGAAAGGTAAAAGCTCAGAAGGGCTGCCGGTCCACAGTGACAGCAAATGGGAAGGATCCAGAGCAGTTTGGTGGTGCCTGGCACTCCCTTGTCTGAAGCTACTCCCTTCCCTCTCCTTAAACTCATTTCGACTACATTAGTCATTTTTGCTCCAGTAACAACCAACCTCAAAATCGCTGTGGCTTCCAACAGAGGCTGGCAAACTTCTTCTGTGAAGGGCCAGATAGTAAATATTTTGGGCTTTGTGGGACATATGGTGTCTGTTGCAGCGACTCAGTTATGCCCTTAGAGCAAGGAAGCAGCAGTAGACAATATGCAAACAAGCAAGTGTGCCTACGTTCTGATGAAACTTTATGAATACTAAAATTTGAACTTCATATGGTTTTTATGTCCCAAATCTTATCCTTCTTTTGATCATGTTTTATTGAGATATACTTCACATGTAACATTATATTAGTTTCAGGTGTATAACATAAGGATTTGATATTTGTGTATATTTCAAAATGATCACCTCAGTAAGTCTGGTTAATACCCATCACCACACTGTTACACATTTTTTTCCCTCATGCTGAGAACTTTTAAGGTTTATGCCTTTAGCAACTTTCAAATACACAATATGATTAACAACAGTCACCACATGTTCACTACAGTCCCATGACTTATTTCATAACTTGAAGTTCGTAACCTTTGACCCCTTTCACCCATTTTGCCCCCCACCCCACCTCCCACCTCTGGCAACCACCGATCTGTTTTCTGTATCTATGAATTTGTTTTGTTAGATTCCACATATAGGTGAGGTCATATAGTATTTGTCTTTCTCTGACTTATTTCACTTAGCATTATGTCCTCAACGCCCATCCAGATTGTTGCAAATGGCAAAACTTCCTTCTTTTTTATGGCTCAATAATATTCCAGTGTGTGTGTGTATCACATCACATTTTCTTTATCCATTCATCCGTGCATGGACACACTTAGGTTGCTTCCATGTCTTGGCTATTGTAAATAATGCTATAATGAACGTGAGGTGCATATGTCTCCTCAAGTTAGTGTTTTCGTTTCCCTTGGATAAATATCCTAAAGTGGAATTGCTGGATCATATGGTAGTTCTATTTTTAGTTTTTTTGAGGAACATCCATACTGTTTTCCACAGTGCCTGCACCAGTTTACGTTCCTACCAGCCGTGCACAAACTTTCCCTGGTCTCCACATCCTCAGCAACACCTGTTTTCTTATCTTTCTGGTAACAGCCATTCTAACAGGAGTGAGGTGATGTCTCATTGTGGTTTTGATTTGCATTTCTCTGGTCGTGACGGATGTCCAGCACCTTTTCATGTACTCGTTGGCCACCCATGTGCCTTTTTAGGAAAAATTTCTATTCAGATCCTCTGCCCATTGGTTTGGTTTTGTCAGACCGGTTTTGATTTTTGGTTTTTGGTTTTTGGTTTTGCTATTGAGTTGTATGAATTCATTATATATTTTGGATATTAATTCCTTATCAGATATATGATTTGCAAATATTTTCTCCCATTCAGTAGGTTGCCTTTATTTTGTTGAGCATTTTCTTTGCTGTGCAGAAGTTTTTTAGTTTGATGTTGTCCCAGTTGTTTATTTTTGCTTTTGACACCTTGGCTTTGGGGTCAAATCCAAAAAGTCATTGCCAAGTCCCACGTCAAGGAGCTTACAGCCTACAGTTTCATCTAGGAGTGTTATGGTTTTAGGTCTTACACTGAAGTCTTTAATTCATTTTGAGTTAATTTTTGTGTATGATAGAAGATAATGGTCCAGTTTCAATCTTTTGCCGTCTAGTTTTCCCAACACCATTTATTGAAGAGATGGCCCTTTCTCCATTGTGTGTTCTTGGTTCCTTTGGTGTAAGTCTCGTTAATATATGACTTATGGACCATATATTACTTTTCAACTTTTCAAAAAAGAAAAAAATTCTTTGCTTATGGACCTTACAGAAACAGACAGTAGATTGGATTTGGCCCATGGGCTGTAGTTTGCGAACCCTTGGTTTACAACCACCAACATATATTTTTTGCTGTCTTTACAAGTTGGTGATTATAGGTCAGCTTCCATGGCTCAAAGCACCTCACTCTGGGACCCAGGTTGGGCTGTAAAAGCAGCCCCTATTTGGCTGACACTATTTTTTAAAATGTTTATTTCTTTATTTAGAGAAAGAGAGAGAGAGCATGTAAGCAGGGGAGGAGCAGAAAGAAAGAGGGAGAGAGAGAATTCCAAGTAGGATTTGTGCTGCTAGTGCAGAGCCTGATGCGGGGCTTGAACCCACAAACTGTGAGATCATGACTTGAGCTGAAACCAAGAGTCGGACGCCCAAATGACTGAGACACCCAGGCGCCCCTGGATCACATATTTATGTGGCAGAGAAGAAGAACAAGAGCACTGGTGGAAACATATGATGTGCCCTAAAGCTCCTGCTCAGAACTGGCATGCTGTCACTGTTCATACTCAGTTGGCCCAGGCAAGTCACAAAACCAAACTAGACAATGGGTTCGGGAACTGCACTCTGTCTCCAGAGAGGCAGTGAACATCACACAGCAATGGGTGGTGACATATAATCCTCTCAGAATGAAAGAAGGGAATAGTTGGAAAGGCTAATACAATATATCACTCTGAACCAATACCCATTTCCACTGTGCATTAGGACAATACTGGTCAATGTGTGGTTCACAGACTGATGTCCCCAGTCTGTAATAAGTACAGAAAGTGAAAGTAAGTGAAAAAATGTAAGAAGTTTTATACAATAAAGATGCCTACAAACAAAAACAATCTGGTTCTTCAACACAGTTTGAGAAGCACTTCATTAGCAGACACAATAGCCAATACTTTCAGGGGACATGAATTCATGAGCCAATATACAACCAGTATGAGAGAAACAATAAACTGAATCTCTCTGTCTCTGTCTCTCTCTCTCTCTTTCACACACACACACACACACACACACACACACACGTACATATATATATATATAATCTAAGAACTATTGGAATAAAATAAAAAATTTAAAATAAGGATGATAAAAATACTTAGAGAACAGATTATATTAACATATGAGGTAATGAGAAATCATAAAAAAGAACCAAGAAGAAATATGAAAATTGAAAATAGAAAGAACACAAAAGATAGAATAGAGGGATAGATGTGACTGAAGAAAAATTAGTAAATTTCAAGATCATATTGAGGAACTTTCCATAAGATAGCAAGAAAGGACAAAAAGATAAGGAATATAAAAAGAAGTCAAGAGACATGGAGAACAGGAATAAAAATGCCAACATCTGAAAAATTAGGGGTTCCAGAAGGCAGGCGAAAAAACATGGAGAGGAATAAATTATTTTTTGAATAGTGAAGGTAACCTTCCCAGAATTAAAGAAGGATGAAAGGTCTTAGACTAAAAGGACCCATAGAGTGCCAAACAGGAGCATTAAGACAAAAATCTACACTTAGACACATTATAACAAAATATAAGACTATCAAATGTAAAATGCAAGAATATCAAAGACAAGAGAAAATTGTAAGGGAATTGTAAAAGAAGAATTCTATGGGAAGAGGGGTGCCTGGGTGGCTCAGTTGGTTAATCATCATGATGCATCAGGCTCTGTGCTGACAGCTCAGAGTCTGGAGCCTGCTTTGAATTCTGTGTCTCCCTCTCTCTGCCCCTCCCCCACTCACTGTCTCTTAGAAATGAATAAACTTTTAAAAAAGTTAAAAAAAAAAAGAATTCTATGGGAAGATAAAGAGTGAGTTGGTATCATACTACCTAACAGCAACACTGGATGCAAGATAAGAATAGAGCGATATGTTTTATAGTATCAAAGGAAGAGAACTTTGATTCTAGAATTTTATATTCAGTAAAATTGTCATTCAAATGTTAGAGCATGATAAAAATATTTCCCGGTACACAATGCTTTGGAAGCTTTGCCACACAAACATTGAAAACAGTATTGGAGAAAGAACTTGAGATGAGATACAAATCCCAGAGATGCTCCAAGAGATTGGAGCAATATGAGTGTTCAAGGGCTTTGGGGTGCCTGGCTGGCTCAGTCGGTACAGCATGTGGCTCTCGATCTTGGGGTCCTGAGTTCAAGCCCCATGTTGGGCCTAGAGTTTACTTAAAAAGAGAGAGAGAGAGAGTATTCAAATACTTTTGTAAAGTTTATCTTTGTTTTTAAAGAAAAGGGGTTGTATCAAAAAAGGTGAAAAGAGAAAACACATCTATAACAAATAATATCAATTCTCTGAAAAAAAAGAGAGAGCTGAGCATATGCTTAAGTACTTTCTTATTAAGGTGAAGAAATAAATATTGATACATTTAATTATTCACAGGAGTAAAAAACATGAATATAGGTAATAAATTAAAGACAACCACAACATGAACAAAATATAAATATATAACTTTTAAATCAGAAGAAAACTCAATCTAACCAATAGACTAAAGAGAACAGTAAAAATAGAATAAAAGGAATAAAACATAAAGCAAATGTAAAATGTGACAGAAGTAAATCTTAACTGCAAATACAATAATTGCATTAAATTCAAAACTAAAAGGCTGAAATTCTCAGACTAGCTTTTAAAAATCCAACAATATAATTTATCAAAGCATATACTTAAAAGAAATGGAAAGGTTGAAAATAGGATAGAAAAAGCTATGCCAGGGGTGCCTGGGTGGCTCAGTAGGTTAAGCATCCAATTTTGGCTCAGGTCATGATCTTATGGTTTGTGAGTTCAGACCCTGCATCGGGCTCTGTGTTGACAGCTCAGAGCCTGGAGCCTGCTTTGGATTCTGTGTCTCCCTCTCTCTCTGCCCCTCCCCTGCTGTCCCTCTCTCTCTCTCTCTCTCTCCAAAATATATTAAAAAAGAAAAAGCTATGCCAGGCATATACAAATCAAAAGAATCTAGAAGGCAATAATCCTAATATGTAATAAAATAGGACTTAAAGTAAAAAACAAATCATAAAAGACAAAACATATTATGGGACATAACACAGGAAGGAGAGGAAGGAAATTATAAAAGCCAACTATTCCCTGTGACCAGTTTTAGAAACAAGGACTGTAGAAACTATACACATTTTCTTTCTTGGTTACAGAATATCATATTATGATTTAATGGATAAGACATGAACATTTCTCAGAGAATGATGTAGTTCTTCATGAGTCATTGGGTATTCCCTTTCACTGAGATAATGAGAATTTTTTTTCTATGACAGTTGAATTATATTAGGCGGGAATATTTTGTTACTTTTTTTTTAATTTAAGTATGGTAAGTTTGTACGGATAACTAGTATACAAAATGATGGACTGTGGCATATACTGTGTATTGGCTCATTTAACACACTCTCCAATCCCCTTCTTGTATTCCTTCCTATACTGCATAGGCTGAAAAGCTAAAAACTACATTTCCCAGACTCCCCTGAAGTTATTTTTCAAATAGATGCATCCTCGTGAGACTGAAATGGAGGAAAGGAGAAATGTGAGGCAAAAGCCATGGCTCTGGGTATATTAGCTATTCTTGCAAGCCTAGATCGAAGGGGCTGGTTCTTCTGGTGCAGCTTGGCAGAGATTTCAATGTCTATTCCTAATGTCATAGTATTAGGTGGTGGCAGCATTTGGGATCCTATGACAATAGTCACATGGTGTGGTTGGGAGTTTCTCATGGTTGATGTTGTCCTGAACTTTCAGCATCTAAGCATGATTCTCTGGCCCACCGGGATATTCATAAATCACACAATGTTGTCTAATAAAAAGCTCTTTCAGTTTAAAGTACCCTGAGTGGATACTATTCTCTACAAGTAACAATACTGACTCTAGGAGACTGTTAGTGGTCCCTCAACATCTTTTCTCTCTTTCGTCCTTAGTAAGAGAATGTTTAACTATACATATTACTACCCCATGTAAAGACCGTATTTCCCAGATTCTCTTGCAGCTAGATGTGACCATGTGACTAAGTGCTGACCAATGGGATGTAAATGAAAGTGTGATGTGGCAGATTCCAGCAATCTTCCTTAAGTGACAGCAAATATATGCCTTTTACCCATTCTTCTCCTTTTCTCTATCTTCTTTGAGAGTTGGCGGTCCATTTTAGAATAGGAGCATTAGAGCCACATGCTAGGTATGGTGGAACAGAAACTTGGTAACAGGCTTGGTTCCCTGAAGGCTTCAGAGAATGGAGCTCCTATACTAGCCTTGAATCATCCACCTTCAGGTTTTTTATGTGAGAGAAAAATAAACTCATGTCTTGTTGAAGCCATTGTTATTTTAGATTGTCACTCTCAGCCAAATCTAATTCAATGAATCAATGACCAATAAACCATCACCCCAATTCAGAAAATATATACCCTTCCTTTCTGCCCATTAATCCCTTGTTCATATTTAGGGATTAGTTAAAATTTTCATGTCATCCAGTCTCTCATGTGAATCCACATCTTACAGTAACTCCCAAGGGTATAGTTCCTTAAATACAGCTCCTTGAGGATGGTCCCTCTTGATCTGAACACCCAGGAACTAAAGAGAAAAGTTATCTGTTTCATGCTTACCCAACTGGCAGTCGTGGTACATCTGGGATAAGCACTATGGACATTCCTGTTCAAAAGGGATGAAAATGCAGGCACAAATCAATCACTGGTCCATAGTAATTCTGAAATCTATCTGGACAAATGTTGGAAATTTCTTGATTAGAACTCAAGGCCTGGGGTTAATCATCCATGGCTCTTGGTTCTACTCTCTGGGCTCTTATTCTGCCCTCTGAGTCATCCTTCCTTTTGCATGGAAAACAATTCCAATTTGCAACTATGTAGTTTTCACAGATTGCATTCTACCAGCAGAATTTTGGGGGTCAGAAGGTGTCTTTTCATTTTGTATTGCCTCTGATCCTTTCAGTCCAAGTGGGCAGCGTTCTTCCAAACACTTCTGAAAAACATGGGGCTCTCGCGAATCTTCTTGAGGTTCACTCCATTAGAGAAAAGGTATCCTCACAAAGCTCTTCAAGATAAACCCTTCTCTGCCTTGAGCTTCTGTTGAGGAACAATAAGCTTAAGTTTCTTAGAATTCTACTGTTTGAGGGGCTCAGGTCATGAGCTCACGGTTCGTGGGACTGAGCCCTGAGTTGGGCTCCTGCACTGACAACACAGCCTGCTTGGGTTTCTCTCTCTCCCTCTCTCTCTCTGCCCCTACCCTGCTTGCTCTCTCTCTCTCTCTCTCTCTCAATAAATAAATAAATAAACTTAAAAAGGAATCCAACTCTTTAAATGAGGGTCCCTGAGTCGCACCCTTAAATCTTTTTTTTTTTTTAATTTTTTTTAACGTTTATTTATTTTTGAGACAGAGAGAGACAGAGCATGAATGGGGGAGGGTCAGAGAGAGGGAGACACAGAATCCGAAACAGGATCCATGCTCTGAGCTGTCAGCACGGAGCCCGACGCGGGGCTCGAACTCACGGACCACGAGATCATGACCTGAGCCGAAGTCAGCCGCTTAACCGACTGAGCCACCTAGGCGCCCCAACACCCTTAAATCTTTAAAGGGCTTTTTATCTAAATGAACGATACTCTGAGGTAATACCTTCAATCTTTCTTAGATCTTGGCAAAGGATTTTAATGCTACTCCCTTCACTTCACCTTTGGACTGTGTTTTCCTGGATTTAATATTTGCTCAGAAGCCATTTCTTACTTTTAGCACCATTTGCCACCTGGAGAGGCTAGGAATTTTCCAGAAAGTTCTGGAAACCAGAAAGTTCTGGCTTCCTTTTGTCAAATAGTCCTTCCTTTACCTTATCTCTTTCCTTTCATATTTTACTACAAGTAGCAAGAAGAGACCAGGCAGCCCCTTCAACATTCTGCTTGGGAATCTCCTTAGCTAGATTACCTGATTTATTAGGTACATTTTCCACTTTTCACCCTACTGCAGGCAATAGTGCTGCTAAATTTCTGCCAACACATCACAAGGACCCCTTTTCTTTCAGTGTCCAATCAGATTTGTATGGCTTTCCTTTAAGCCCTCACTGGCAGCTTCCTCAAAGGCCATCAGGACTCTAATATTTTTTGAAAGAGTCAAGTTTCATTAACACTCATCTTTCAAAGTCCTTCCATTTTCCCCCAATGCCCAGTTCCAAAGTCACATTTTTTTAGGTTTTTGTTATGGTAGCATTTTTAGGTATGACAATGTGTATAAGTTATCTATTGCTGCATAACAAATTGCCCCCACAACTTAATGGCTTAAAAGGACAAATATTAATTACTTCACCAGATTTCTGAGGGTCAGGAATCTGGAGGCAGGTTAGCTGGTTGCTCCGGCTCAGGGTCTCTTGCAAGGTTTCACTCAAGTTGTTAGCTGGGACTGCAGTCTGCTGAAGGCTTGTCTGGGGCTGGAGGATCCATTCCAAGGTGGCATACTCTCATGGCTGTTGGCAGAAAGCCTCAGTTCATCTCCATGGACACCTGAGGATACTGGCTTCTCCCAGAACAACAGATCCAAGACAGAGAAAGAACAAGCAGGAAGCTGTTTTGCTTTTATCACCAAGACTCTGAGATCACACACTATCATTTCTACTTTATTCTATTCTATAGAAGTGAGTCACTAAGTCCAGCTCACACTCATGCAGAGGGGAATTAGGATTAACGTCTTGAAGGGAACAGTGCCAAAGAATATGTAAGCATTCAAAAATCACCATGACTAGGGGCGCCTGGGTGGCTCAGTTAGTTAAGCGTCTTACTTTGGCTCAGGTCATGATCTCACGGTCTGTGAGTTCAAGCCCTGTGTTGGGCTCTGTGCTGACAGCTCAGAGCCTGGAACCTACTTCTGATCTGTGTTCCCTCTCTCTCTGCCCTCCCTTGCTCATGCTCTGTTCTCTCTGTCTCAAAAATAAACATAAAAAAAAATTTTAAAACCACCATGACTATCCATGTTCTTGTCCTTGCCCTCTAGCTCCAATGGAGATAGTGGAGTTTTCACTTTTCCTATCTAGGCGCTGTTCCTCTGTTTGAGATTTTGATCTCTTTCTCCCTCAGTTACACAAATTCAGCCACTATTATTCTTCTTGTATATTTAATCTCTTTTGTTTTCACGCTTTCCATTAGCATTTAAACACATTTATTTTTAAGTCTTTTACCATATTGCCTTCTAGCTAATACCCTCTCTCTTTGCTAATAGTTTTGTTTATTTATTTATTTATTTACTTACTTACTTACTTAACTTATTTGAGAGAGAGAGAGGGAGAAGTGGGGCTCACCCGAAACGGGGCTCTTGCTCACCTGAAGCAGGGCTCGCGTTCATCCGATGAGGGCTCACGTTTACCCGATGCAGGGCTCAAACTCACGAACCATAAGATCATGCATGATCTGGGCAGAAGGCAGATGCTCAACTGACTGAGCCACCCAGGTGCCTCTATAATAGTTTTTTTTTTTATATATAATGTTTATTTATTTATTTTGAGAGAGACCGAGTACAAGCTGGGAAGGACCAGAGAGAGAGGGAGACACAGAATCTGAAGCACGCTCCGGGCTGTCAGCGCACAGCCCAACACAGGGCTCAATCTCATGAACTGTGAACTCATGACCTGAGCCAAGATCAAGAGTTGGACACTTATGGGTGCCTGGGTGGCTCAGGC
Organism: Panthera pardus; assembly: GCF_024362965.1. NCBI lineage: Eukaryota > Metazoa > Chordata > Mammalia > Carnivora > Felidae > Panthera > Panthera pardus. The sequence goes on along the minus strand of NW_026526666.1, from coordinate 82,145,782 downwards.
GATGAGCTCACAGTTCGTGAGTTCAAGCCCCACGTCGGGCTCTGTGCTGACAGCTCAGAGCCTGGAGCCTGCTTCAGATTCTGTGTCTCCCTTTCTCTGCCTCTCCCCTGCTCATGCTTTCTCTCTCTCTCAAATAAAATAAACATTTAAAAAACTTAAAAAAAAAAAAAAAGAGTTGGACACTTAACCGATTGAGCCACCCAGGAGCCCCTGCCTGCAGTAGTTTCAAAACATGTCCCCAAATTCTCTGAGATTCTTCCTGTTAAGAGATAGCAGCTATGTCCCTTTCCGCTTGAATCTTGGTAGGTTGTGACTACTTTTCCCAATGGAATATGGCAAGTGAGGCAATGTAACTTCTGTTGATAGGTATAAAAGATCACACAGCTCCTTCCTAGTTCTCTTGGATACTCCATGTTGGTAGGCTCTCTTGAAAGAACACTTCCTCTCAGAACCCAGACGCCATGCTGCGAAAAGCCCAAGCCGCATGGAGAGGCCATGTGTAGGTGCTTCAGGTAGCAGTCCTAGCAGAGCCAGTTTTCAAGTGATCCCAATCTTGGTGCCAGGCCTGTGCGTGAAGAACCCTCCAGATGATTCCAGTTCCCAGCAGTTCGAGTCACGCCTAGCCATTTGTGTCTTCCCACCTGAGACTCCAGACATCGTGAAACACAGACCGGTTATCCTTGCTGTCACTTGTCCAATTCTTGATCCGTGGAATCCGTCCGTAAGCATGATGATATAGCTTTTATTCCATTGAGTTTTGGGTTGGCTTGTTACACGGCACTGGAACATACCCTTTCTACCCAGCTCTCTCTAGAGTTGTCTGTTCTCATCATCTCTATTTTTTTTAATCCCCTACTTATTCCTCTTATCTGGATTTTACTCCTTTCTTTCAAGTTTAAGTCTCTGAAGTCAATGATCTCCAAGTTATTAAATCTAATAGACACTTTCTTGGACAGGGTTTTTTTTTTTTTTTAAAGCTCATTTATTTATTTTGAGAGAGAGCACAAGGGGGGTAGGGGCAGAGAAAGAAGGAGACAGACTTCCAAGCAGGCTCCACACTGTCAGCGCAGAGTCTGACTTGGGGCCCAAACTCACAAACCGTGAGATCGCGACCTGAGCCGAGATCAAGAGTTGGACGCCTATGCGACTGAGCCACCCAGGCGCCCCTCTCTTAGACTGTTAAGAGAAGTATTTAACACTATTGTTTAGTTCTTCATTTTTGAGTTGCTCTTCTCCTAGTTTCTATGACACCACCCTATCCCAGGCCTTTTCCATCCTTTCTAGTTGCTTCTTGGTGTCATTTGCAATTTCATCTTCCTCTAACCAGCCATTGGGTGATGAAGCGGCTGCAGGTTGGTTCTAAGTCTTCTTCTTCTCTTCTCACTGTGTATTCTCTCTCTATCCAGATCCATGGTTCTAATTCCCATCCATGTGACATCAGTGACAACACTTTATCCCTAACTATTGTATCTAGTAAGCTCTATGCCATATGTCCAGATGCCTTCTTAACATTTTGTACCAGTCAGGGTTCTTAGCTGCACACAGACTGGCCTTGGCTGATTTAAGCAGAAATGAATGGATTAAAAGTTCCCAGAGTTCCAGGCAGAGCAGAGCACAGGGGCTGGAGTCTACACTAAGCAGGCAGAAACAATAGCCAAATCATACCACAGGGCTGGCCTGGTGAGGATACCAACAACTGCTCTCAGCAAGCGGAGACGTGGCAGCTGGCACCACTGATAGCACTAACCTTGGATAATGTGGATGCTGCCACTAACAGTCCTGCCACGACAGCACCTGGAGATACTACCTTGCTGTAGCTGTTACCACTGCACGAAAAGCTTCTTTGAGGTTCCTGCTTCTTGGTGTCATAGCTCCCTCTTCAAAGTCCCTGGTGCATGCATCTGATTATCAAAGTGTAGTCCATGGGCATTGTCCTAGCTGCAGGGATTCTGGGAGAGCAAGACACTGGCACTTCCAGATTCTATTGCAGAAAGCAGAATCTACCTCTCACCAATTAATTATAACGTAAGGAATTCTCCAAATATATAAACAAGTTTCAGAAGCTAGGAGGGGGAAAGAAGGTGAGGGGAAAAAAATTCCCATTACTTCTTCCTTGGAACAAAGAGTTTATCACCCACCTGACGTGCTCTCTTGAGGAACAAGTTTGTAGAATGCCTTTGCATGTTTTAATGAACGAAGGCTGAAATAAAACCTTTTGCTATAAAAATGCCCAGGTCTTTCTTGGCGAGTTTTCATTGGGGATGCTTGCAGAGTACTTTGAGTACATCCAACCCTCCTAATAACTTATAGTGCTTTTTGAACATGTTTCCGTTTACCTGTTCAGAATGTGAGGATATGCAGCTAAATAGCAAAACACCTCTAGAGTAATAGGTTAGTGACGTTAAGAGTTGGTTGTGGATATTCTGTATCCCTCTCATAGAACATATGATCCTCAAAATGCATAGCTAATTGTTGTTGGAACCAAGGCAATAAACTTTGCCTGATATGACTATCACGTAGGAGAGGAAGCCATCGAAAAACTAAAGGTTTTGACATTCCCCCCCGCCCCCCAGTTTTATTACATCATGGTGCTTTTCAGTACCTGACCCAGCATAAGGAACTCGAAACTAATCTACAGAATTCATGTTTCTGCAGAAATCATGTTTCTGCAGTTGCAGTGAAAATTCAGTGATTTAAGATTTTTAGCAAATATTTAACCTGTTTGTACTTAGGGTCATAAATACGTCCTCGGAAAGTCTTGATGTCCAATGAATCTTTGTATTCGAAAACACAAAACCTGCTATTTTTACTACTTTTATATTTTCTCTGAACTTAAGCGAGAATTATTTTCTCATATCTCAGACTCTCTGGGTTTTCCTCTTCAAATAAAATGCTTGCGACCTGTAGAGGTTTAGAAAAGGTTATCCCCGACCAAGACAAGTGCCTCAATAAAGGGCAAAATTCCGTGGAAATCGCTTATATTTGACGTTGCTAAACTTAAGTACAATAATGTCACATGTACTTATACAGTAATTGTGGGCACGCCTAAATCCCTCCCTCTTTCCTAAACCAAATTCTCCAGATCCTAGAAATCCAGCCCTTCTGCCCTCCGGAGGCGCCTTTCTCAACGTAAAGTACAATTTTAAAATTTAAGCTCCTGCCTGAATAATGGTTCTGTAGTCAACTGCCAGGGAACCTGGGCACCCCAGAGCCTCTGGAGGGTGCAGCGGGGTGTAGGCTAGGGCAGGGGGAGTGGGCGAAGCTGCTGGTTGGTGCCTGAAATCTGTGCGTTGCCCCTTTAATTGTGTCCCCAGCCCTCGGGCGTTTCTGTCCAACGCCCACGTCAGCAAATACCTTTTGTTTCTCTCACGTTGGGGCTACTTGTTTTAGGGCGCAAAGGAGCGGCTTCGAAAGTGGGTATTTCCCCCGCCGAAGACCAGGAATCCTCCCCGAGCCCGCGCGCGCGACCCGCCGGTGCGCCGCGGCCCGCGGTAAGTGGCTGCGCGCGGCGCGGGCGGAGGGCGGGCGGGGCGTCGGGGCTGCCGGGACGGGCCGCGAGCCTCGCTGCGGGCGGAGGGCGGGCGGCGGCGGGATGCGGCCCGGGCGCGGCGCCCCCAGACGTCCCCGGGCCGGGAGAGCGGCGGGAGGCGCAGAGGCGGGCGGGCGCCATTTGCAGCCCCGGGCGCAGCGGCGGCGGCGGCGGCGGCGGTGGTGGCGGCGCGCCGGTTCCGAGGGGCTGGGGACGGTCACAAAGGCGGCGCGGGCGGCTGGCGGCGGGGGCCCCCGGCCTCGGGGCGGCGGCCCGCGAGAAGAGGCGGGCGGCGCCGAGGCGCACCGGCTCGGGACCCCGAGGCCGCCCTTCTCCGCGGCCGCCCGGCCGCCCCGCCCGGCCAGCCCCTCCTGCGCGCCCGGGAGGGGCTGCGGGACAATGGCCGCGCCGTCGCCGCCCGCGCCCGCCGCGCCGCCCGCCCGCCCGGGCCCGGCCCGACCGCGGCGCGGGGAAAGGCGGGAAGGCGCGCGGAGCCTCCTGGCGGCGGCGGCGGCGGCGGCGGGAAGGCGGCGCGGGGACGGTGCCCGGCGTGTGTGGAGCCGTCGGGCGCCGCGGACTCCCGGAGGGTCGGCGGCCGGTCGGACTCGGGCTGCGGGGCGAGTGACGGGCGGCCCGCCCAATGGGGCGGCGGGGGGCGGGCGGGCCGGGGTCCCGGAGCTGCTCCCCCGCGTCCCGGGCGCTTCCTCGGGAAGGTGGCTCCCTAGGCAGTAGTCCGAGTTTCTCCTCCAGCTTCCATCCTTTGGTTTTATGTCGTGATGCAACAGATCCGGGCTCAGAACCGAAGGCAGACTTGCTACACCTAACACATATTGAGCCATAATTATTGGCTTATGACGGAACCGCACAAACGCACCTTCTACCCATGTGTAGACTGCCTCTTTTGTAAGTTAGCGGTTTGGCCCCTTCCCCTTCAAATGCGCTTGTTTAGCATTGATTGTGCTCCTAGGCAGACTCCACATCTTTCCAAGAAGTGTTAGGTTTTCGTTCTCTCTTAAAAAAAAAAAAAAAAAAAAAGATGTAATCGATATGTAACATTTTGTGTTAGTTTTCATTTAAGACGTCTTTGGAAGCAGTAGATTCCCACCTAGTGGGCTTCTAACTACACACGTCAGTATTCTGTTCTCAATAAACGTTTCTATTTGTGGAACTTTATTTAGTAAATGGAGTGCCTTCACCTATATGAATTATTTCACTTAATTTCACATAAAACAGCAACCCAGTTAGGTCGATGGTTATTATACTTTCCAGATGAGGAAATGCGTTATGTGCAGAATGTAACCGTTAAACCAGAAGGTGAACGATGGCAGCCTCCCAACGCCCTTGCCTCCTGTTCTTGTTCTTCATTCCCTCCTAAAGGCACCTCCAGAGTCTTCTGGAAAGCAAGTCAGTCACTTTGCTTTCCTGCTCTAAAAACCTTAATTGATCTTTATCAGAGAAAAAACTCCAAAATCCTCAGCAGAAGAACCAAGGCTCAAAGTTCCTCTCTAGGGTTATCTTCCCTAAGCTGCAAATATGGAAGGGTTTGTGGCACCCCTGAAGCAAGAGCTCTTCACTGATAACCGGTGATCAGGTATCTATTTCTGGGAATCTCCCTGGCCACACCAGTGGTAAACGGGAAGGGAGAATCTAACACCCAGCCCTTGGGCAAATAGGCATGGGTAGGTTAGACTCTAAGATGTCAGCAGAAGGCATCCTGAAAACCTGGGCTCTTTCCAGGTCATGTTAATTTCTGACCCCTTGATACTTGATTCATCCTATATAATTTCAGTCTTATTTCCTATAATAAAACTGGGTTTCTGTTTAATAGGTTTAGCCCTTTCAGTGATATAATTATATGTTTATATAATATTTAAAGGATTTGGTGTAAGTTTTTGATCCTCTCGAGGGAAGTTTTTGTCACTTCTTTGTTCAGAATTGGTCAGTGCCTCCCCATTTTCAGTGGTTCCCCATCTTATTCATAGTAAAAGCCAAGGCCTTGTAAAAGTTGGTCCCGTGATGTCTTTCCAGCCGCACAATCTCCCCTTCCTTTCTGACTCCATTTCTCATTGCTCTCTCCATCCCTCCTTAATGTTCCTCCAGTCCTCCTTGCCTGCTCCTTCTTAGAGCCTTCGCCCTTCATCTGCCTGGAACACTCTTCCCTTAGATACCACATGACTATCTCACCTCCTTTGGACTTAAATGCCAACTTCTCAATGAGACTTTCCCAGCTATGGTTTTGATTTTCTTAAACATTTTAATACTTCATTCTAAATCTTACCAGGGTTAAAAGATGTTCATTCACCAAAGAATACAATTACCATGCTAGTTAGCCCAAATTCTTTGACTCAGGGATTTTTGCTAGGGAGGCTAATGAGATTTATTTTGGTGACCCTGACGGACACACTAAATTCTACATTAATGATTATATGTCTTAAAAGAGATGGTCTTCTAGCCCACAGTCTTAATTGACTGTACTTGTTACCTAAATCTTCAATCATAAAATATGTGTTTTTTCCTTCTATTCCAAGGACATTTGGACTTTGGTTCCTAAAACATGTAATTGACTTTTCCATTCACCTGTTTAAAGATCTTTCAACTGGGAATCTAGATTTCTTTAATATTCTTAGGATTTTATGATATTTAACTCTATCTCTTTTTTAGATATCTAAAATATTTCGTTGAATTTTGGATGTCCCACATGAATTAATGTAATTTGCTGTTTCAATTTATAGGGTCAATCTACCAAGAGAAGAAAATTTGAAACATATTACCCATTTCCATGACTGAATCACATATTTTGAAAGTAACTTAAAGCTTTCTTAATGATGTGAGTACAGTTATGAATGTAGGTTATGTTAATGTCCTGTGGATGTAAATGTTACCAAGTTGTAACTGAACCCAATTTATAGGACAATTCCTATTTTCCTGTAAAAGTTGCTGTTTTTGCTCTTGCCTATGTCTCTACTGCCTTAGTTTAGTCCCTTTACCATGTCTTGCTTTGACCATTGTGTTAAGCTTTTGAATTGGTCTCCCTGGGCCTGCCTCTCCCACCTTTTCTCTTCCATGCCCTCTCAAGTTTTCTTCTGGTAATACAAATGGAATCATTGTAACAATAATACCTGATATTTATTGAGCCCCAGCTGCAGGTTGGGTCTTGTGCATACTCTCTGGGCAGAAGACTGCAAAACTCAGGGTTCTTGGTTTGGGGTCAGTCAGCCAGAATTCCAGTCTCTGTTCACTTGATTCTGTGCAATCTTGGAAGTTTTTTTTTTTTTTTTAATTTTTTTTAACGTTTATTTATTTTTGAGACAGAGAGAGACAGAGCATGAACAGGGGAGGGGCAGAGAGAGAGGGAGACACAGAATTGGAAGCAGGCTCCAGGCTCTGAGCCATCAGCCCAGAGCCCGACGCGGGGCTTGAACCCACAAACCGTGAGATCATGACCTGAGCTGAAGTCGGATGCTCAACCGACTGAGCCACCCAAGCGCCCCAGTTGGAAGTTTTTAAAAATTTTCCACATGCCTCGGTTTCTTTATACAGTGTGCACCGTGGATCGCAGCTTGAGGCTGTTGTGAGGACCACAATAAGATGTGTACAGTGTTTAGAACAGTACCAAGTAAACATTCAAATATTAGCCATTTGGGGGTGCCTGGGTGTCTCAGTCAGTTGAGCGTCGGACTCTTGCTTTTGGCTCAGGTCATGATCCCAGGGTAGTGGGATTGAGCCCCGGGTTGAGTCCCAAGTTGGGCTCTGTGCTGAGCATGGAGCCTGCTTGAGTCTCTCTCTCTCTCTCTCTCTCTCTCTCTCTCTCTCTCTCTCTCTCTCTCTCTCTCTCTTTCTCTCTCTCCCTCTCCCTCTCCCTCTCCCTCTCCCTCTCCCTCTCCCTCTCCCTCTCCCTCTCCCTCTCCCTCTCCCTCTCCCTCTCTCCCTCCCCCTCCCTCCTTCCCTCCCTCCCTCATTCCCTCATTCCCTCTCTTCCTCTGCCCCTCTCCCCTGCTTGTGCTCACTCTGTCTGTCTCTCTCTCTCTCAAGAGCCTGCTTGAGTCTCTCTCTCTCTCTCTCTCACCCTCCCTCCCTCCCTCCCTCCCTCCCTTATTTCCTCTCTTCCTCTGCCCCTCTCCCCTGCTTGCGCTCACTCTTTCTCTCTCTGTCTCTCTCTGTCTCTCTCTCTCTAAGAGCCTGCTTGAGTCTCTCTCTCTGTCTCTCTGTCTCTCTCTCTCTCTCTCTCTCTCTCTTGCAAGCTATTTTTATTGAAGTATAACTTACAGGTCATAAAATTCACCCTTTAAAGTGTATGTAATTCAGCGGTTTGTAGTGTATTCATAGAGTTGCACAACCGTTGCCACCCTCAAATTCCAGAACATTTTCACCATAATATAAAGAAACCTCATACCCATTAACCATCACTCTCCATTGCTGTATCTCCCTAGTCCTGTGACAACCACTAACCTGGCCTGTCCCTATCTGCCCATTCTGGACGTTTCATTTATTAAATTTTTTTAACGTTTATTTATTTTTGAGAGAGGGAGAGAGAGAGGGAGAGAGGGAGGGGCAGAGAGAGGGAGATACAGAATCCGAAGCAGGTTCCAGGCTCTGAGCTGTCAGCACAGAGCCTGACATGGGGCTCAATCTCAGACTGCAAGATCATGACCCCAGCCGAAGGATAGCGGACAGAGCCACCCAGGCTCCCCTGGACATTTCATTTAAATATAATCATAAAATATATGGTCTTTTGTGACTAGCTCCTTTCACTTGGCTAGAGGGTTTTAAGGTTCACCGATGTTGTAGCAAGTATCAGTGCTTCCGTTCCTTTTCTTGGCCTAATAATGTTCTATTGTATGGATGTGTCACGTTCTGCTTATCCATTCACCAGCTGATGGACATTTGAGTTGTTTCTATGTCTGAGCTATTATGAATAATGCCTCTGTGAACATCTGTGTACAAGCTTTTTTGAGGACAAATGTTTGTATTTATCTTGGGTGTATATCTAGGAGTGGAGTCATTGGATTAAGTAATTTTTAAAAATAGCTTTATTGAAATTCAATTTGTATGCCATAAAATTCACCTATTTAAAGGGTAAAACTCAATGATTTTTCATCTATTCATAGATATATACAACTGCCACCATAGTCCATTTTAGAACATTTTCTTCACCTCAGAAGGAAACCCTCTACCCTTTAGCTCTAAGGCCACTCAGCCCATCCTCCTCCCCACAACCCTTCCTCCTAGCCCCAGGCAACCACTTATCTACTCTCTGTCTTCTAGATCTTCCCATTCTGGACTTGCATAGGAATTGAATCCTATAGTAGGTGGTCTTTTGTGATTGGCTTCTTTAATTTAGCATAATGTTTTCTTTTTTTTTAATGTTTATTTATTTTTGAGAGAGAGAGAGAGAGAGAGAGAGAGAGAGAGAGAGAGAGAGAGAGAGAGAGACAATCTGAGACAGGCTCCAGGCTCTGAATCGTCAGCACAGAGCCCAAGGCCTGGTTCCACGAGAACTATGAGATCATGACCTTAGCTGAAGTGGGATGCTCAACTGACAGAGCCCCCCAGGCACCCCTTATTCATTCATTCATTCATTCATTCATTCATTCATTCATTCATTCATGTTTATTTATATTTGATAGAGAGCCAGAGTGTGAGTGGGGGTGGGGCAGAGAGAGAGGGAGACACAATTCAAAGCAGGCTCCAGGCTCCAGGCTCCAGGCTCCGAGCTGTCAGCACAGAGCCTTATGCAGGACTAACCCACAGAGCGTGAGATCATGACCTGAGCTGAAGTCAGAGGCTTAACCAACTGAGCCACCCAGGCACCCCATGTTTTCAAGGTTCATCCCTATTGGAAGCATGTACCCATACTCCAAACCTTGTTAAGGCTGAATAACATTCCATTGTATGCATATTCCATTTTCCCCTTGGTGGATATTTGGGTTTCCACCTTGTAGCTATTCTGAATAATGCTGCTATAAACATTTGTATACAGATTTCTGTGGGGACATATGTTTTTATTTCTCTCGGATACATACCTAGGCGTGGGATTGCAGGGTCCCATGGTAACCCTATGTTTCATCATTTGAGGAACTGCCAGACTGCTTTCCAAAATGGCTGCATCATTTCACATTCCCACATTAGTGTCTGAAGGTTCTGATTTCTCCACATCCTGGCCAACACTTGTGTGGTGTGTGTGTGTGTGTGTGTGTGTGTGTGTGTGTGTGTATTGTAGCGATCCTAGTGGATGTGAAGTGGTATCTCACTGTGATTTTGATTTGCATTTCCCTAATGGCCAATGATGTTAAACATATCTTTATGTGCTTGTTACTATTTGTCTTAATTTATTTCTTATTCTATGAATCTTATTTATCTTAGCTATTATCTTATTTAATCCTCTTAACAGACTTCCTTAGAGCCTCTTAACAGTCAATATCCTCATTTTACAAAGAAGAAACTGATGTGTAAGGTACACAGTCACTGGTAGACCTATAATCATGTCACTCTTCTTAAAATCCTTCAAAAGTGCCCCGAACCTGCAAAAGTGGAGGCGCTTCAGGATCTGGTGCTTACATGCTTTTCTCTTTTTATCTTCCACTATCCCTCCACAGGCCTTAAGTCTGTAGCCACAGCAACATTTTTATCATCCCCAAAGAAGGCATGCTGTTGAATACCTGCCTGTGCCTTTGCCCTTGGTGCTGTATCTGGAATGTCCTTTGTGTCCTCTTTTTCATGAATGAACTTTTACTCCTCCTCCAAATAATAAAGAAAGTACAAAATATAAAGAAAAATAAACAAATTAACCTGCACTTACCTCTGAAAACCTTCAGGGCTGGTGTGAGAGAGAAAAGAGAGAGGAGGGTTATTGTGGAGGATGACTTTCACTATCACTGACGGAATCACTGCTATCTATTGGCTCAATGGAATCTTTTTCTTTTCACGCACCTTTAACAAGGAACCTATCCAGTGACACTTGCTTTTGCCTCCGCTTGAGGATTTCACAGAAATGTGACATTGCGTCGTCTTTAAACGGATTCATCACTGCCACTGCTACTGCCTTATTCAGGTCGTGCTTTCCTACAAAATTTTGCACTGTTTCCCACGTTTTACACATCTCCCTAATCTCATTTGAAGTGAGGGATTCCTCCTCCTTTTTCTCCTCCTCTTCTGCAGAGGAGATGCAGCCGTAGACATCAAATCTTGCAATTTTGGCCACTCACATGCCTCGTGAGTGTGATTTCCTCAGTGATTTCCTTCTTCACTTCCACCATAATCATCTCCTTCTTCTCACCGCCTTTCTTTTCACCCTTCTGCATGGGGGCCATTGTATACGCTCACACGGATGCTGACTACAGTACACTATTAATAAACTCTTGTCATCTACTGTATTTAATGTAACTGGCAATAAGGCAGCAGAGGAGAGGGTCTATATCGGCAGGCAGCCTGACCTAGAATGAAGCAAAGCATTCCTCAGCTTACTTTTGTATGGAAAAGCAGAGGACTGTTGTCCAGAGGTGCTTTGAAGTGACAAAAAGTACACTAGTGCCTGTTGTGGACACCTCCCAACGTTCTGAAAAATCCCTGATTGCTGTCAAACACTGCGGCCTGAGACCAATCATCTGAGCATGGGAGATGATCACCCACAATCCCACAGTGAGAGAGAGAGAGTGCGCAAGAGAGAGATGAGAACCATTGATTCGGTTGTGATCATGGGATGTTCAGCGTCAGGTACTGCTTGTATTGCAAGACATCGCTCGCTTATCAAGTTAACATTTATTAGAAATGTTTGTTCATCTTGCAGAACACCAGCAGAACAAGTTACTCGCAATCCAAGGTTTTATGGTATTTTTTCCATTGTGTTGTGACTTTATTTAAAAGTTTCTTTCTTGGGGTGCCTGGGTGGCTCAGTCGGTTGAGCGTCCGACTTTGGCTCAGGTCATGATCTCACAGCTTGTGAGTTAGAGCCCCGCGTCGGGCTCTGTGCAGACAGCTCGGAGCCTGGAGCCTGCTTTGGATTCTCGGTCTCCCTCTCTCTCTGCCCCTCCCCTGCTCAATGCTCTGTCTTGCTCTGTCTCAAAAATAAATACAAACATTAAAAAAAAAATTTAAGGGGCACCTGGGTGGCTCAGTCGGTTAAGCGTCCAACTTCGGCTCAGGTCATGATCTCGCAGTCTGTGAGTTCGAGCCCCGCGTCGGGCTCTGTGCGGACAGCTGGGAGCCTGGAGCCTGCTTCAGGTTCTGTGCCTCCCTCTCTCTTTGCCCCAACCCACTCGCATTCTGTCTCTGTCTCTCTCAAAAATAAATAACACATGAAAAAAAGTTTCTTTCTTCCTCGCTGTCTCTCTCTTTCTCTGACTCTCTGTCTCCATAGATAGTGTGGTGTTCCAGAGCACTGACCTTTGATGTGTCATCATCTTTGTACTCCCAGAGTCAGAGAGAGACTGCCAAAGAGTTGGTGCTCAATAAATATGTATTGAATAAATACATTTATCCTTTCGGTTTGAGGATCTTTCCTTCTCATAAAAATAGAATAAAAGAGTTTTGCTTTAAGAAAATTAGAGAAGAAAGCATATAGAGCTATGTGGAGTTCAGAACAGGGTGAAAGTATTCAATCAAAGGTTGAAGTTGCTCTCTTTCCATTTTTTTTTTTTTTCCCTAACCCGTCAGAAAGTCTCCACTGCTGTTGAATCCTTCCTTGGATCTCAGCAGCATCTGAACCATCGAGGGTACAGCAAATACCTTTGTGTCTGCTTCAGTTCCCTCTGTCTCACTGGTTCTGTTGGATAAGGTGCAACATAAGGTTTTTATGGTTCCAGGATATTTGGGAGAAGCTTTATTTCAAGATCTACATCTACAATGTAGTTTCCATCAACAGAAGATACCAGCAAACCAAAAAAAAAAAAAAAAAAAAAGGTGGGGAGGGGGATGCCTGAGTGGTTCAGTCAGTTGAGCATGGGACTCTTGATTTTGGCTCAGGTCATGATCCTGGCAGTGTTGTGGAATCAAGCACTGCATCAAGCCCTGCTCGGGGCTTCACACTAAGCGTGGGACCCTGCTTAAGATTATCTATCTTTTGGGGTGCCTGGGGGACTCAGTCGGCTAAGCATCCAACTTCAGCTCAGGTCATGATCTCACAGTCCGCGAGTTCGAGCCCCACGTGGGGCTCTGTGCTGACAGCTCAGAGCCTGGAGCCTGCTTCGGCTTCTGTGTCTCCCTCTCTCTCTGCCCCTGCCCTGCTTGCACTCTCTCTCTCTCTCTCTCTCTCTCTCTCTCTCTCTCAAAAATAAATAAACATTGAAAGAAATATGGGGTTTTTTTGGTTTTATTTTATTTTATTTTTTATTTATTTATTTATTTTTTAATATATGAAATTTACTGTCAAATTGGTTTCCATACAACACCCAGTGCTCATCCCAAAAGGTGCCCTCCTCAATACCCATCACCCACCCTGCCCTCCCTCCCACCCCCCATCAATGAAAGAAATATGTTTAAAAAAAGATTATTTCTCTCTCTCTGCCCCTCTCCCCCACTCGCACACACACACTCTCTCTCTGAAAAAAAGAAAAAAAGAAGATACTAGCAAACCAAACAAGGCCATAATTTTATCTAAGGCCTTTTTTTTTTATTTTTTAAGACTTTCTTAATATGTACATTAAAATAGTATCCTAAGCCTAAACACTAAAATTAGAAAAAAAATTTTTTTAATGTTTATTTTCGAGAGAGAGAGAGACAGTTTGAGTGGGCGAGGGGTAGAGAGAGGGAGACACAGAATCCGAAACAGGCTCCAGGCTCTGAGCTGTCAACACGGAGCCCGACGCGGGGCTCGAACCCACGAACTATGAGATCATGACCTAAGCCAAAGTCAGACGCTTAACTGACTGAGCCACCCAGGTGCCCCTAAACACTAAAATTTTAACTTTCAGATTGTAAATCTTATGGAGAGTATAGATCCTGTTCTCATGAAATCTCTGTAATAGTTTAAAAATCAAAATAACAAAACAAGCTCAGTGTTAACAAATGTATGGGTATGAAGATGTGAGATATACATGTAGATATAGATATAGATACAGATACGTAAAATGGAATAACATTCAGCCATGAAAAAGAAAGAAATCCTGTCATTTGCAACAGCATGGATGGACCCAGAGGGCATTAATGGTAAGTAAAAGAGGCCAGATAGAGAAAGACTAATGCTACATGTTATCACTTAAAGTTTTTTTTTTTTTTTTAATGTTTATTTATTTTTGAGAGAGAGAGTGAGACAGAGTGTGAGTGGGGGATGGTCAGAGAGAGGGAGACACAGAATCGGAAGCAGGCTCTAGGCTCTGAGCTCTCGGCAGAGAGCCGACGCGGGGCTCGAACTCATGGACCATGAGATCATGACCTGAGCTGAAGTCAGATGCCCAACCGACTGAGCCATCCAGGCGCCCCTACATGTTATCCCTTAAATGTGGAATCTCAAAAAAAAAAAAAAAAAAAAAGTGAAACTTGTACAAATGGACTAGAAAAGTGGTTGTGAGGGGCTGGAGGGTAGAGAAGATAGGGAGAGGTTGGTAAGAGAGCAGGAACTTTCAGCTCTAAGGTGAATAAGGTCTGAAGATCTGTAGTGTAATGTGGTGACTGTACTTGATAACGCTGTATTGCCTAATTGAAATTTGCTGTGACGGTAGAACTTAAATGTTCTCACCAAAAAGCAAAAACAAAAACAAAAACAAACCCCAACACCCCCCAAAATCAATGACAGATATGTGAGGTGACAGATTTGTTAATTAACTAGATGGAGGGAATCCTTTCACAGTGCATATGTATATGAAATCACCAGGGTGTAACTTTAAATATCTTAGTTTGTCAATGATCTGTTAACTGAAGCCGAAGAAAATCTGAATAGCAAACACCCAGGTTCCTAGAGCATAATTAATGAGGTAACATTAATTAATTAAAAATGGCAACAATTGTTTTTAAAGAATAGCTCTTCCTTAGGTCGAGGTCTACAACAGCTAGTTAGAGTAGCTTTAACTAGTTACCCAGAGGGGCGCCTGGGTGGCTCAGTCGGTGACTTCAGCTCAGGTCACGATCTCGCACTCCGTGAGTTCGAGCCCCGCGTCGGGTTCTGGGCTGATGGCTCAGAGCCTGGAGCCTGCTTCTGATTCTGTGTCTCCCTCTCTCTCTGCCCCTCCCCCGTTCATGCTCTGTCTCTCTCTGTCTCAAAAATAAATAAACGTTAAAAAAAAAAAATTAACTAGTTGCCCAGTGAGAATGGAGTTTTGCTATCTTCATGTACCCTGGGGTTTTGGGAAGATCACTTTCTTTGGGTACAAATATGATGGACTCAGTCACATTTTTTTCTGTGTCCACCTTTGTATAAGTTAGCATTTTACGGGCCACAAGAAAATGTATGGTAGGAAAATTATAAACTGTTTACTTTTTCAACTCAGTTAAAAAAGTGTTTTAAAGTGGTCTGCATAATTAATAATAGTGATTTTATTATTATTACTATAATCATAGCTAACATCTGCCAAGGGCTTGTTATTAGCCAGGCACTGTCGTAAGCACTTTACTTAGATGATCTTCTCATTTACTCTGTCCTGTAACTGTAGAAGGTATTATTATTATTATTCCATTTTATAGAATGAGAAACTGAGGCTCTAGGAAGTTAACTTCCTGTGTTATCTAGTTGTGTGTGGCAGAGCCAGAATTTGCACCTGGATAGTCTGATTCCAGAGCCTGTACCCCTGAGCACGCTACGCCGTACTGCTGCTCACAGACAGGACTATTTACCCTTCTGCTTAAATTTTGAGGCAAGCGATGTCCTAATATGCCATCTGGGCCCTTTTGCAGGAAAAAGACACCACACCAGTGTTTTAATTCGTTTACTAAAGGGAATTGAGTGCTTACAAAATCCCTGGAAAGGCCGGGAGGAATGGGCTCCAGGCTGGGCCTGCAGAAATCATTCCCAGAACCAGACTGCCAACCAGGTCCCTTAGGGGAGGGCATCAGGAGGCCGCCACAGCACTGCTAAGTTCCAGATGACATTGCTAGCTGCAGTTCAAGGGTCAAGAAATTACTATCCCCAAACTGCCCCCAGCACCCACCAACTGGTGACGGTTGTCTCCACCCAACTTATGTCTAAACAGCCATGAGTGACGCTCTGGAGACTGGAAGACTGCTGCAGGAAAATCCAGTGTTTCCATAAATGTGCTTGCCAGCATTAATGCCTAAGCAGCAGAAAGATGGTCCCCGCCTCGTTTCTGCCTTCCAAATCTCATAGAAGAACATCTGATGGATGGACCCTATTTCACATGGGGAAACAACTGTAAAGGAGTCTGGGAAATGTACTTTTTCATTTACCAAAAGGAAGTAATAAAGGATGCTGAAGGTTAATACACAAACTAATATCTGCTAGGGTAGGGGCATTTGGGTGGCTCAATCGGTAGAGCATGTGACTCTTGATATCAGGGTTGTGAGTTCAAGCCCCATGTTGGGCATATACATATATATATATATATATATATATATATATATATATATATATATCTGTTAGGGTAGAATGTGGTGGTTAGCCCTAAAAACGATATTTTATCCGTATGTAAAAACTGTTTCGGGCACAGACTATATTCAGAAATCAGTGCTCTTTGGGGCGCCTGGGTGGCTGAGTCGGTTAAGTGTCCAACTTCGGCTCAGGTCGTGATCCCACGGTTTGTGAGTTCAAGCCCCACATCGGGCTCTGTGCTGACAGCTCAGGGCCTGGAGCCTGCCTCCGATTCTGTGTCTCTTTCTCTTTCTCCCCTTCCCCCGCTCGTGCTGTCTCTCTCTTTCTCTCTCTCTCTCTCTCACTCTCTCTCTCTCTCTCTCTCTCTCAAAAATACATAAAGAATCTAAAAATAATTTTTTTAAGAGAAAAAAAAGAAATCAGCGCTCTTTAAAAGCTACAGAATCAACTTTTGCTTTCCACCATACAGACCCAGTACTGGTTAGTGTGCTGTTAAGTACCTTTGTTGAAATAGTAAAGCTATCACAGGAAGTCCCTTTACTGAGTGTCCTCCTAGCTCACTGGACTGGGTGATAGATGAGCTTTTAGTGTAGGAAGGAATTGTTTTCAAAAATTAATAATTTTGTTCCCCCAACTACAGTTTTCTCCTCAAAGATTTTTGTAAGCCTCGAGGCAGCAATGTTTTGAATGGTTTAAGTTGCCAGAATTCAGACCTCCTCATGAGTGGGTAGTTGATGTGCAATCGCTTTACTAATTTAAATATATTTGAACGGTTCTTCTTTCTCTGGTGGTGTTTTCAGGATATTCATTTAAAAATTATTTCAGGGGCGCCTGGGTGGCTCAGTCGGTTGAGCGTCCGACTTTGGCTCAGGTCATGATCTCGCAGCTTGTGAGTTCGAGCCCCGCATCGGGCTGTGTGCTGACAGCTCAGAGCCTGGAGCCTGCTTCGGATTCTGTGTCTCCCTCTCTCTGCCCCCCTTCCCTGCTCATGCTCTGTCTCTATCTCAAAAATAAATAAAAATATTAAAAAAAAAAATTATTTCAGTTTGTTTCCTTCTTTCTACTGGCCTGTATTTTCTAAATTTTCTGTAATTATATAATACCTTTATAATCAGAAAAAAAAAAAGACATATTACCTTAAAAAGTGATTCCATTACTTTAGGCAAAAATTTTTTGGCAAGAATTCTTAACTGATTGGTTTAGAAAGCATCAAATTCATTTTCCACTGCCTGTGGACACCAAGCCTGACACTCTGTTTGATTAACAAAACTTCATGGTCAATGAAAAACATAATCAAACCGATTAAAAAAAAATTTTTTTTTTTTTTTTGGTAATGAAAAAGGTTTGGAATAGAATAAAAACTGAACATTTTATAACATTGTTACAACTGATATTACAAATTATGGTACACTCAGGGAACCCCGCGGGGCAGGAAAAAAAAATTGTGTTACACTCTGGTATAATCGGGCAAATTGAGTAAGTTACAAAAGATCTGGTGACTGTAGCAGGGCTTTCTGAACATATTTTTTTCCCCCACTTCCCGCAACCATACAGTTTTCCAGAAATGTTGCGTTTTTCAAGTTGAATCTTTAAAGCTCTTCTGTGTGGTTTTCTTGCAAATCATATTAGGCCACTTGGAGGCAAAGGGTAACAAGACATGTGTTGCTGTTTTAGCATCTCATCTGCTGGCCTGCCTTCGAACAGCTGTTGTCTAAAGAAGTTTATTTTATTGTCACAGTTAAAAAGTGTGTCTGCTTTCAATTTGCCATAATACATTTTAATATCAGAGCTCTCTTCTTGCAGATTTGAATATTAAGGTTTCCGTTAGAAATACAAATTTATTTATTTCCATTAATTAATCATCTGTGCCGATTATCTATTTTTACGTGCTCAAAAGTGATACCTGATAAGGGCTGCCATGTAATTTATTTCAATAAGTATCTTTTAAGGACCTTAGCAGATGTTTCTGTCTCTTATAATGTAAAAGTACATTGTAAATAGCTATTTGCTCTCTCTACAGGACAAACCTTCATATACAGAGTGTTTTTGACTTGGAACCTTCCCTTTTTTACTCCACTCAATTGACTTAGCAGGGTTTCAAGAGCAGCGTTCATAAATTTGCAGGTATGAACAATTTTAATTCTTGATATTGTATCTAACTTAAATATATAGACAGAAAGTAGAATTTCATAACTATAGATTTTATATGTCAGAGGATGGATTTATTGCTTGAAAAGTCACTGTATAAAACATTCAGCATTCTGATTTTCTTGGCCGGGTCTCCCTGTTCACTTATTGCTAAATTTTTAATCCATTGCCTCTCTTGTGTATGTATACCTTCCATTCTGCCTTAATCAAAGATTCATATTATATTAGAGCTGGAGATTATGTAGGCCCATCCCTTCAATTTGCAGAGAAGGAAATGAAGCCTAGAAAGGCGAAGGTAGAGTCCACGGACACAGAGCCAATTGAGTAGTAGAGCTAGTGTCAGATCTCTCAGCTCTTCCCCCGACACTTGGGCAGGAGTATAGCTCAGAAACTACATCCCGCAGCTTTGGAGTCACTGTCTGGGTTAATACCCTTTTCTGTGGGGAGAATAATACCACCTACCTGATGGGTTGTTGTGTGTGAGGATTAAAGAAGACAATATATTGTGCTTCTGCTATTATTGTCTGTGGCCCTTTTTACTTCCCGTTGGGTTGACCCCTTCACTGCTTCTTGAAACTCCACACCTTGGCTCACGGTTGCAATGCTGTCCTGATTCTCCCTGTAATTCTCTGTGACACTGGCTTCTCTTCCCCATCTTACTCCACAGACGAGGGCAGCCCTCCAGGCTCTCATCTCAGCCCATGTTTCCTGTGAGCCCCTCCATCCCTGTTTGCCGAGATCTTCCACTTCTGTCTTCAAGTCTGACTTACCCCCTGAGCTTCAGATCGGCATTTCCAGTGGCCCCATGGCTGTCGCTTCCCGATTTCCCATTCACCTCAAACATGATGAACTTAAAACCAAAGCCATTCCTTTTCCCGTAAATAAGTTCTTCGTCCTGACTTCCTAATTTCTGTTAGTGATACTACCAAACCCCCAGGCTTTAAGAATCCCCACGTTCTCGGGGCACCTGGGTGGCTCAGTCGGTTAAGCAGCTGACTTCGGCTCAGGTCATGATCTCACGGTCCGTGAGTTCGACCCCCGCGTCGGGCTCTGTGCTGACAGCTCAGAGCCTGGATCCTGTTTCAGATTCTGTGTCTCCCTCTCTCTGACCCTCCCCCATTCATGCTCTGTCTCTCTCTGTCTCAAAAATAAATAAAGGTTAAAAAAAAAAAATTTAAAAGAATCCCCACGTTCTCTTGATAGCTTTCTAGCCTTCCACAGCCAATGACAAATTGTGGTACCCTCTGGTACAATCTGGCAAATTGAATAAGTTACAAAATATCTGGGTGGCTGCAGTGAACATTTGTAGTAGGATTTTTCAATCAGCCATCAAGACCCGTGGATTTATTTCCCATTGAAGCATTTTTCATCTTTTCCTTCCTTCCCATTCCTGCCATCATCACGGTGTTCAAGCCATTAACCAGATCCACAGTTGCCAATAAAGTAGCTGTTCTTTCACTTGGAAATGGCTGGGTTCTTTTTCTCTCTCTCCCCCAGAAATACAGCCTCTTGACTTTCCATGCTTGTTCATTTAGCACATGCATCTTGACTTAAGTACAGACACAGAATATCCTTACTCTGAGAACTTCCAAAATATCTTAATCTTGAATTACAACCTAGATCTGGCTAAATGTAAGACTCATGCTTAATATTTCACCCATATGTTTGACAAACTTTAAAATTTTTTATTTTTGAATATATTTTTAATACTCAAACCTCAAAATATTTAAAAGCTTACCATATAAAATCTCCCTCCCATTCTTGTTTCCTGTCTCCCAGATCCCATTTGCACTCCAACTGGCAACCACTGTTCTACGTTTCTTGTTAATCTGTTTAGAATCTCTGCTTATTTTTTTCCCGTGTGTGTGTGTGTGTGTGTGTATACATACATAACTATGCTTTTTACAAAACTTAACTATGTGTCATAGCCATCTTTCCATATAGCTATCCCTTATTCGTGGATATTTTTCTAACCCTTCACTGTCACAGTTGGTTCTTCAGTGAATAACCATATACATGTGTCTTTCTGATTATGTACCAGTGGCCCCGTAGCATAAATCCCCAGAAGTGAAATTGCTTGGTCAGAAAAGATACGCATTCGTAATTTTGAGAGCTATTGCCAAACTGACCTCCAAGGGGTCATACTAATTTACATTCCCACCAGTAATGATTGAGGGTACCTGTTTTCCCACATTTTTATAAATATTATCACATTTTTGGATTGGATTGCTGCCTTGAGAGGGGAAAAAATGATACATCGGTGTGGTTTTAATGTGCATTTATATTTTATAACCAAGGTTAAATATACTTTTCATATGATAAGGGACATTCATATTTCTTTTCCTGGGGACTGTCCTTTGTCTCATTTTGTCTCATGGTTATTGTTCTTTTACTTGCCAATTTCTTAGAAGCTTGGTGTGTATTGAGATGACCCTTTTCTCTGATAGACTCTTTTACCATGTTGTCATATGCCTTATGCCTTTGCTTGTGGTATTTTTTTATTATGATTTTTTTTTCTATTCATGTTTCATCTTTATGTAATCAAATGTATCAATCTTTTATTTAAAAAAAATTTTGCCCGGGGGGGGGGGGGGGGGAGCACCTGGGTGGCTCAGTCAATTAAGCGTCCAACTCTCAGTTTCGGCTCAGGTCATGATTTCGTGGTTTCATGGGTTTGAGCCCTGCGTTGGGCTCTGCGCTGACAGTAGAGAGCCTGCTTGAGATTCTCTCTCTTCTTCTCTCTCTACCTCTCCCCCACTCATGCTATCTCTGTCTCTCAAAATAAATAAATGAAACTTAATAAAAAATTTTTTTTACCAGTCTTTATGGCTTTTGTATTTTGAGTCAGAGGCCCTTCCCACTGTGTAGTCTTCCATATTTTCTCTTAGAACTTTTATGGCTTTGTTTTCACACTTAAATGTTTGATCCATATGGAATTTATCCTTGTATGAGATGGGAATTGTAAATCCACTTTAATTTTTTTTTCTGGAAATCTAAAATTGCCCCAGTGCCATTTATTAAATTGCTCAGTTTTTTATGACAGGCTTATCGTCTATTAAATTCCCACCTGAAGTAGGGTGTATGTCTGGATTTTTTTAATTTTTAAAGATTTTATTCTTTTACTAATCTCCACACCCAATGTGGGGCTCGAACTCACAGCCCCGAGATCCAGAGTCGCACTCTACCGACTGAGCCAGCCAGTTACTCTGGAGTTCCAAATATACTCCACTGGTCTTTTGCTTTATCTCCCTCACCACAGTTTTCTTTACCGAGGAAGTATAATATAATTGAATAGATGTTGGTGCTAACTCCTTCTCTTTATTCTTTTTTTGTAATGTTTATTTATTTTTGAGAGAGAGACAGAGCGTGAGTGGGGCAAGGGCAGAGAGAGAGGGAGACACAGAATCTGAAGCAGGCTCCAGGTTCTGAGCTGTCAGCACAGAGCCTGATGCGGGGCTTGAACCCACAAACTGTGAGAGCATGACCTGAGCTAAAGTTGGATGCTTAAACCAACTGAGCCACCCAGGCACCCCCTCTTTGTTCTTCTTTTTTCAGAATTTTAACTAGCTATTCCTGTGTGTTTATTTTTCCATAAAACTTTAGCATCAACTTGCATTGATCTTAAACTAACCTGCTGGTGTTTTTATGATGCTCATGTTATTATAAAATGTCTTAGGAAGAACTGACATCTTAACATGTCGAATCTTCCAATTCAAAAGGCTTGGCTTTCGATAGTCTTCTTTTGTGTCCCTGTGTTTTCTTCATATTATGAGTCTTGTGCACTTCTTGTTAAATTTATTCCTAGTATTTCGTATTTTTGATGCTATTGTAAATGGGAGTCTTTTATTCCATTATATCTCTTACCTAATGTGGGTGTCTTTTTGTATATGTGAAAGTTAGTGATTTCTAATATTAATTTTATAATCTCTTTCCCTTCTACTTGTTTTTGATCATTTTACAGTTGAGACTGTTGTATTTCCCAGGTATACAGTAATAATATCTGCAAATAATGATAATTTTACCTCCTACTTGCCAGTGGTCCTTTCTCTAGTTTCTTTCTCAAGTTAAATGCCTTGGCTAACACCTTCAGAACAGTGTTAAATAATAGTGGTATTAGTGGGTATCCTTGTTCTTTTGCTGGCTTTACTGGAACGTTCTATTCAGATGCTAGGTTTTAGACTGAAACAGATAGATATATTTTATCACCACAAGCTTTTACTGAGTACAGATTATGGACCAGATGCTGTACCATAAAATAGAGATTTAAAAAAAAAAAAAGAAAATGAGGGGGCACCTGGGTGGCTCAGTCAGTTGAGTGTCTGACTTCCGCTCAGGTCATGGTCTTACAGCTCGGGGGTTTGAGCCTCATGTCGGGCTCTGTGCTGACAGCTCAGAGCCTGGAGCCTGCTTTGGATTCTGGGTCTCCCACTCTCTCTCTCTGCCCCTCACCCACTCACGCTCTGTCTCTCAAAAATAAATAAACATTTAAAAAAATTAAAAAGAAAAGAAAATGAGTATGAATCTACCTGGCTTCAAAGAGTTTACAGGGAAAGACAGATACACAAATTAGTGTATTAACTGTATTAACTTCCTTGCTGGTCTCTGCAGCATCTGTGTATCCATCCATGTTATGGATGTCACAACAAAGTTATATAGAGTATACAGTGGAGACACAAAAAAGGGTGATAGCTGATCAGCTTAAGCCCCATGTCAAGATAAAATTCCAAAGAACAAGGTACTAAAACATACTAGCTTAGTTTGCATTGAAATGTTTTCATTAAATTCATTATAAGATGTCCTTGACTTCGGAGGCAACGTATAGGGAAAGTCGCGTGAAGAATCTTTGTTAGTTCAGTAAGGACACTGGTGAGAATATTTATCAAATGCCTCCAATATAACAAACATTAAACTAAGTCCAGGCATACACACAGACATGATCTCTGCTCATATGGATGTTACAGTGTAGCAGGGAAGCACCTTAAGATAGACCAATAGGGGCGCCTGGGTGGCTTGGTCGATTAAGCATCCGACTTCGGCTCAGGTCATGATCTCACGGCCCGTGAGTTCGAGCCCCGCGTCGGGCTCTGTGCTGACAGCTCAGAGCCTGGAGCCTGTTTCCGATTCTGTGTCTCCCTCTCTCTCTGCCCCTCCCCTGTTCATGCTCTGTCTCTCTCTGTCTCAAAAATAAATAAACGTTAAAAAAAAAAAATTTAAAAAAAAAGATAGACCAATACAATCCAGCACTTGCCACGAAGTACATGTATAAGGTACATTGGAGGGAGTGTGGAGGAAGTTGAAATTAACATCAGCCCAGGGAAGTCCAGGAAAGCCCCCAAGGGAGGCTCTGTTTGAGCTGACTCTGAAGGAGGAATGAGAGCTTCTCAGATTGAGAAGGATGGTTTTATTGTAGCACAGGAACAATATGTACAAAAGCTTGGCGGCCTGAAGGGTACTGTGTGTCTGGGAATTGGCATGTAGCTCAAGGATGGGAGGCGAGGTAGGTGGTAGGAGATAAGCATGCCGAGATTGACAGAAGCTGGGTCCCAAAGAGTATTAAATCCATTCATAGAAATAGGGATTTTATCCAGCAGGCAGGAAGGAGCTATTAAAGAATTTTAAGCAGCAGAATCCAGAAAGATAACATACTTCAGGGTGGATTGAAGGGAGAAAGATAAAAGGCAAGGAGACCAATTAGGAAGTTTATTGTATTATTCCAAATATTCTCTATGATGACATTTAGTGTCCTTATATAAGGATTCATGTGACAAATTCCTCCTAGAAGTCAGTGGCAGAAAAATGCTCATTTTTACTGGGGAGGTGATGTGAACACTAGATAAATCATTTGTTTTCCCTGTTGTTTGTTTCTGCCCTGGATTCCGGAACAAATGTTGTTAAATTTAAGTGTATAGAAATCATCTCATTTCCTTTACATGTCTAATTTCTGTTTTCAAATATGTTGTATATATATTTTATTTAAAACTACTTGCAATTGCTTTTAATGGGGTGCCTGGGTGGCTCAGTCGGTTAAGCGGCCGACTTCGGCTCAGGTCATGATCTCGCGGTCCGTGAGTTCAAGCCCCGCGTCGGGCTCTGTGCTGACAGCTCAGAGCCTGGAGCCTGTTTCGGATTCTGTGTCTCCCTCTCTCTGACCCTCCCCCGTTCATGCTTTGTCTCTCTCTGTCTCAAAAATAAAAACGTTAAAAAAAAATTTTTTTTTAAAAGATAGATAATCACTTCAGAAAATGTGGACAAATACAAAGAAAAAATATAAATTCCTGAAATTATGCAGGCTCACCTCTCCCCAAGTGCATTCATCCTAAATCAGGGACACTCAGCCTCTACTACAGCAGAAATATAGAACTCATTACTTTGCAAGGGGGCAAATTCTGTTGTTGAACAGCTTAATCCACTACTTCTCTATTTGTTTTGCCAAACCCGCAGGAGGAAATGTATTTTACATCATGACCCAGTACACACGTATTTGTGATTCTGCGTATTACTCTCTCTCTCTATCTGAAACAAAAAAACTCATGAAAGAATTCTTACTACTTGAAGTAAGCCCTAATATTTTAAATTCTATTCTGTGTTCTTTAAAATCCTAAATTGATTTCAAAACCCACTAATGGATTCAGACAAGCAATATGATAACCGTGGGCTTAGTACTTAACCAAACCTCAGTTTGCTGGCATATAGGTATGAAGGCACTAGATCAGGATACCTGAGCTCAACAAATCCCATTAAGTTCTCATTTTTCAAAAGCTGTTCTTCACATTGAGCTAAACTCTGGCTCCCTTTAGTCCCATCCTTGGTCCACTTTGGCTTTCAGAACCACACTGAACGTTCACTCAATAAACACTGATTGAACACCTGTGTGCCAGACATTATGCTCTGTACTAGGGATGCTCGGTGAACAAAACAGAGTCTCCACCCTTTAGGGGAGCGCATTCTAGCGATTGGTCCAGAGGACTTGTCTATTGGAGTGACTAAAAGAATAATTCTACTTCTTCCACATAACTGGCCTTCAGAATTGGAAGACAGCCATCATGTTCCCTTTGCATCCTTTCCCCTGGTTTCTAAACCATGCTTCCTAGGACATAGTTTCTCTGATACCAGCCATTGAGCTATGGTGAGCTATAGTGATACAGTAGAACTCCTCCCCATATGGCAGATGGGCTTGTTAAGATAACCTCTGATAACATGACATTGAAGCAAAGACTTGCATAAAGTTGGGGAACAAGTTATGTGAAGATCCAGGTGAGGAGTGTTCCTGAGATAAGGGCCACCAGAAGTGAACTGGCACATTGGGAAACATCAAAACCAATGAGGTTGGTGCTGGGGGTGGGGATGGAGGTAGGAGGAAAAGACATCTTGCAACCCTTTTAGATCAGGGTAAAGATTTTGGATTCCTTTCCTAGTAAGATAGAAGCCTTCGGAGGTTTTGAGTAGAAGAATGCTATGCTCTGACTTAGGTTTGAGTAGATGCCTTTGGAAAAAGCAGAGACCAGCAAGGAAGTGAATACAGTAGTCTGTTTACTCAAGTGTTCACTTACAATCCTTGGTAGGGTTTTGCCATTTTTGTGACAAACTTCCTGCATGCTTCTGATTAAAATATTTAGTTTCAATTATTTTCGTGAAAGGGATCTTCCATTGTATCTGCAAACTAGCTATTTACTTTTCTGTATTAATATTATAACTAGTTATCTTACCAAATTCTTTGGTTTCTGGGATTTTGTGTTCAATTGACTTTATTAAGGTGTAATTTACATACAATAAAATGCACCCATTTGAAGGGTACATTTCAATGAGCTTTGACATATATTCACGTGTAACAGTCCCCATAAGTAAGATAGAGAAAGAACATTTCTATCGCACAAAATTTCCCTCATGTCTTTCCCCACCCCCCCTTATGCCTTTTTGTAGTTAAACCCTCCTGTCTGTCTCACTCCCAACCCCAGGCAACTATTAATCTCCTAATTCTGTCACTCTGGATTAGTTTTGCCTGTTCTAGACTTTCATGTAACAGGAATTGCACAATATGTACTCCTTTGTGTCTGGCTTCTTTTGTTGAGGCTAATGCTTTTGAGATTCATTCATGCCATTGTGTGTATCAGAGGTTTGTTCCTTTCTATTGCTCAGTACTATTCCATGGTGCGGGTGAACCACAATTTAGCTATTCACCAAGTGATGGACGTTTTCTTTCTAGTTTGGGGACTTGTATGAATGAAGCTGCTATGACAGTTCTTGGACAGGTCTCTTTGTGGATGTATGTTTTCATTTCTTGTGGGTAAATACTTAAGAATGAAATCATTGGCTCAAAAGTAGGTATAACTTTATTAGAACTGCTAAGCAGTTTTTCAAAGTGACTGTCCCAAGGCGCCTGGGTGGCTCAGTCAGTTGAGTGTCCAACTCTTGATTTCGCCTCAGGTTATGACCCTAGAGCTGTGGGATTG
The DNA here is from genome assembly GCF_024362965.1 of Panthera pardus. Lineage (NCBI taxonomy): Eukaryota > Metazoa > Chordata > Mammalia > Carnivora > Felidae > Panthera > Panthera pardus. The sequence goes on along the minus strand of NW_026526666.1, from coordinate 82,119,180 downwards.
AGCCCCGAGTCAGGGTTCACGCTGAGTATGGAGCCTGCTTAGGATTCTGTTTCTCTCTCTCTCTCTCTCTCTCTCCCTCTCCCCCTCTCCCCTACTTGTGCATATACTCTCTCTCTCTAAAATTAAAACAAACAAACAAAAAACAAAAACCAACAGTGACTATCTCATTTCATATTCCCACCGGCAGCGGTGAGATCCAATTTCTCCACATTCTTGTCAACACTTGGTACTGTCCATCTTTTTAGTTTTAGCCATTGTAGTATGTGTGTAATGATCTTTAATTGTGGTTTTAATTTGCATTTCCTGTATGAAGAGTGATGTTAAACATCTTTTCATGTACTAATTTGTATATCTTCTTTTGGGAAATGTATGTAGTTTGTCTTACTGAGTTATTATTTTTTTTTAATGTTTATTTATTTTTGAGACAGAGAGAGACAGAGAATGAATGGGGGAGGGTCAGAGAGAGAGGGAGACACAGAATCTGAGCAGGCTCCAGGCTCTGAGCTGTCAGCACAGAGCCCGATGTGGGGCTCGAACTCACAGACCGTGAGATCATGACCTGAGCCAAAGTCAGAAGCTCAACGGACTGAGCCACCCAGGTGCCTCCCCCCCCCCTTTTTTTTTTTTTTTTTGAGGTCTTTGTATATTTTGGATACATGTCTTTTGTCAGATATATGTATTGCAAATATTTTATCCTAATTCCTGGCTTGGCTTCTCATTTCCTTAATAGTAACTTTCAAAGAGCAGAATTCATCAAGTTTTTCATTATGGCCCATGCTTTTTGTGAGCTAAGAAATCTTTGCCTACCCCAAGGTCCTGAACTTTTCCTCCCTTGTTTTCTTCTAGAAATTTAACTTTACATTTAGTTTTGTGATCCATTTTGAGTTAAAACTTATGGAGCGCCTGGGTGGCTCCGTCGGTTAAGTGTCCGACTTGGGTTCAAGCCCTGCATCAGGCTCTGTGCTGACAGCTCAGAGCCTGGAGCCCGCTGTGGATTCTGGGTCTCCCTCTCTCTCTCTCTGCCCCTCCCCTGCTCGCACTCTGTCTCTGTCTCAAAAATAAATAAACATTAAAGAAAATTTTGTCTGTGGTGTTAAGTAAGGGTCAAGTTTCATTTTTTCCTGTAATGTATACTCAGTTATTCTGGCACCGTTTGTTTGAAAGTATTATTTCTTCATTGAATTATTGTGGTGCCTTTTAAAATTTTTGATAAAATGAACTTGACTAAAAAACTTAATTGGTAATATATTTGTGTGCATATTTCTGTACTCTATGCTATTCCATTGATCTTTGTGTGTATCCTAATGTTAATATTACACTGTCTTCTTAATTAAATTTAATATAATTCTCTTTAATATAACTACAGGATAGTTATATTAAATCTTAAAATCTGGTAAGGCAAGTTCTCTTTTACTCTTTTTTAACATTGTTTTGGCTATTCTAGGTCCATTTCATGTTCTGTTAGTTTTAGAATGAGCTTGGTAATTTCCACAAAAAGAACCTTTTTGGATTTTGATTGAGATTATATTGATACCATAGGTTAATTTGAATAAATTGACATATTTAATGTTTTGGTCTTCTAATTCATATGCACAGCCTATCTCTCCATTTATTTAGATCTTTGACATTTCTCTCACCCATTTTGTAATTTCCAGTGTGCATATATTTTATTAAATTGATCCCTAAGTGTTTCATGTTTTTGATGTTCTTATGAATGCGTTGTTTTTTTAAATTTCAGTTTCTAATTGTTCATTACTAACTTATAGAAGTAGAAATGATTTTTATATGTTGACCTTATATACAGTGACCTTGTTAAATTCAGTTATTAGTTCTAGAAGACTCTTGTAGATCTTTTTTTTTTTTTTTAAGTTTATTTTATTTATTTTGAGAGAGAGAGCACATGTGCACAAGCAGGGGAAGGGGAGAGGCAGAGAGAGAGGGAGAATTCCAAACAGGACCCATGCTGTCAGTGCAGAACCCCTCATGAGTCTTGAACTTATGAACAGTGAGATCATGACCTGAGCTGAAATCAAGAGTTGGATGCTCAGCTGAGCCACTCAGACACCCCAGATCTCTGGGGATTTTCTGTGTACATTATTGCTCTTGGGATTTACTCATCTGTACAATGAGTAAACACTAACAGTTTTTTTCTTCCTTTTCATCTTCTTTTATTTCTTTTTCATCTTATTATGTTGACCAAGACCTCCAGGTCAATGTTGAATAGAATTGGTGAGAGCACAAATCTTTGCCCTGTTCCCTATCTTAGAGGAGAAAGCATTTATTTGGTCTTTAGCTTTTTGTAAATGCTTTTTACTAGGCTGGGGAAGTTCCCTTCTATTCTTGTTTTACTAGAGTTTTTATCATGAGTGTGTGTTGAATTTTTCAAATGCTTTTTCTACATCTGCTTATAATCTATTCTGTTAATATGGTGCATTTTGCTGATTGATTTTCAACTGTTTAACTATATTGGCTTCCTGGAGTAACCCTTAGTTGCTACAGTCTTTTTATATATTTGATTTGCTAATATAATGTTAAGGATTTTTTGTGTCTCTGTTTACAAAGGATATTATTCTGTAGTTTTCTAGTTTTCTTTTCTTATGGTGTCTTGGTTTAGGTACCAGTAATACTGGCCTCATAAAGTGAGTTGGAAAGTTTTCCTCTCTCCATACTTTCTGAGTGTTTGTGTAGGATGGGTATTATGTCTTACTTAAATGTCTAATAGAATTTAACATTGAAGACATGTGGGCCTGCAGTTTATTTTGTGTAGGCAGATTTTACAGTTACATTTAATTTCTTTAATATTATATGTTCAGTTTCTTTTTTTTTTTAATGTGTTGACTTTTTTCTTTTTTTTTTTAATTTTCTTTTTTCTTTTTTAAAATAAAAATACATCCAAATTAGTTAGCATATAGTGCAACAATGATTTCAGGAGTAGATTTCTTAGTGCCCCTTACCCATTCAGCCCATCCCCCCTCCCACAACCCCTCCAGTAACCCTCAGTTTATTCTCCATATTTATGAGTCTCTTCTGTTTTGTCCCCCTCCCTGTTTTATATTATTTTTGTTTCCCTTCCCTTATGTTCATCTGTTTTGTCTCTTAAAGTCCTCATATGAGTGAAGTCATATGATTTTTGTCTTTCTCTGACTAATTTCACTTAGCGTAATACCCTCCAGTTCCATCCATGCAGTTGCAAATGGCAAGATTTCATTCTTTTTGATTGCAGAGTAATACTCCAGTGTGTGTGTGTGTGTGTGTGTGTGTGTGTGTGTGTGTGTGTGTGTATACATACATATATATACCATATCTTCTTTATCCATTCATCCATCGATGGACATTCGGGCTCTTTCCATACTTTGGCTACTGTTGATAGTGCTGCTATAAACACGGGGGTGCATGTGTCCCTTCGAAACAGCACACCTGTATCCCTTGGATAAATGCCTAGTAGTGCAATTGCTGGGTTGTAGGGTAGTTCTATTTTTAGTTTTTTGAGGAATCTCTATGCTGTTTTCCAGAGTGGCTGCACCAGCTTGCATTCCCATATATGTTGAGTTTCTTTAACTGATACATGGCTACTCAGATTTTTTTTTTCCTGTATCAGTTTTGAATATTTATATCGCTTAAGAAATGTGTTCATGGAGGGGCGCCTGGGTGGCTCAGTCGGTTGAGTGCCGACTTCGGCTCAGGTCACGATCTCGCGGTCCGTGAGTTCGAGCCCCGCATCGGGCCCCTGTGCTGACAGCTCAGAGCCTGGAGCCTGTTTCAATTCTGTGTCTCCCTCTCTCTGGCCCTCCCCCATTCATGCTCTGTCTCTCTCTGTCTCAAAAATAAATAAACGTTAAAAAAAAAAAATTAAAAAATAAAATAAAAAAATAAAAAAAAGAAAAAAGAAAAAAGAAATGTGTTCATGGAGCACATAGGTGGCTCAGTTGGTTGAGTGTCCTACTCTTGATTTCAGCTCAGGTCATGATCTCACCCTTCGTGAGTTTGAGCCCCGCATTGGGCTCTGTGCTGATAGTGCAAAGCCTGCTTGAGATTCTCCCTCCTGCCCCTCCCCTGCTCACTTGTGTGTGCGCTCTCTCTCGCAAAGATAAACATTTAAAAAAAAATGTGTTTTTCATTTTATCTAAATTGTTGAATTTATTGACAGAGTTGTTCATAGTATTTTGTTTTTGCTCTTTTAATGTCTGTAGGATCTTTAATGGTGTTTCCTTTTTTTATTGCTGCTGTTGGTAATTTTTTTCTTTTTTTTTTTTTTCAATTGTTTTTGAGAGAGAGAGAGAGAGGGAGGGAGAGAGAAAGCATGTGAGTGGGGAGGTAGCAGAGCAGGGGGGAGAGAGGATCTGAACCGGGCTCTTGGCTGATATCAGAGAGCCTGATGGGGAGCTCGAACTCACAAACTGTGAGATCATGACCTGGGCCAAAGCTGGATGCTTAACTGACTGAGCCACCCTGGCACCTCTCTTTTTTTTCTTAATTGGTCAAACTAGAAGTTGATAAATTTAATTAATATTGGTATCAGTTTATCAGTTTTATTGCTAGTGATCAATTTATTGATATTGATATAGAGAACTAGCTTTTGGTTTCATTGATTTTCTTCTGTCATTTACTCAATTTCTATTTCATTTATTTCTCATCTTGTCTTTATTTAATTTTCTTCCTTCTCCTTATGTTGGGTTTAATTTGATCTCCCTTTTCTAGCTTCTTAGGTAGAAACTTAACTCATTGGGTATTAGATCTTTTTTCTTTTTTAATATAAGCATTTGAAGCTATACATTTCCCTCTAAACACTGCTTTAACTACGAATGAGAAATTTTCATATGTTGTGTTTTCATGCAGTTCAAAACAGTTTCTAATATTGCTTATGATTTCTTTTACCCCTAGGTTATTTGAAAGTTTAATCTTCAATTTCCAAAATTTGGGAGATTTTCATTTGCTATTGATGTCTAATTTAATTCCATGTTGGGAGAGAATATACTCTGTATGATTACAATCTTTAAATATATTAAAAAATTGTTTTATGGCCAAGTCTGTAGTCTATTTGGTAAATGTTCAAAATGCACTTAAAAAGAATGTGTATTTTGCTGCTGTTCTGTAGAGTGTTCTATAAATGTCAGTTTGGTCAAGTTGGTTGATAGTGTTGGTCAGGTATTTTATATCCTTATCAGTGTTTCCAGCTATTCCTTCTATCAATTACTGAGAGAGTAGTGTTGAAATATACAATAATAAATATGAATTTCAACACTTCTCTTCACTTCTGCCAGTTTTTGCTTTCCATATTTTGAACTCCTGTTATTAGGTGCATACATACTTTTGGTTATATTTTCTCAATGCATTAATTTTTTTAAATTATAAAATTTCTTTTTAGCTCTGGTATTTTCTTGAGTCTACTTTGTCTGATATTAGTATAACCATTCCAGCTCTCTTATAATTAGTGTGTTTATGGTATACTTTTTTACAGTTATTTACTTTTTTTTAAACAATTGATTACTTAAAAAATTTTTTTTAATGTTTATTTTTTTTATTTTATTTTATTTTTTTATTTTTTTTTTTCAACGTTTATTTATTTTTGGGACAGAGAGAGACAGAGCATGAACGGGGGAGGGACAGAGAGAGAGGGAGACACAGAATCGGAAACAGGCTCCAGGCTCTGAGCCATCAGCCCAGAGCCTGACGCGGGGCTCGAACTCACGGACCGTGAGATCGTGACCTGGCTGAAGTCGGACGCTTAACCGACTGCGCCACCCAGGCGCCCCTATTTATTTTTGAGAGAGAGAGAGACAGAGAGCAAGCAAGGCAGGGGGAGAGAGGGAGAGAGGGAGACACAGAATCCAAAGCAGGCTTCCGGCTCTGGGCTGTCAGCACAGAGCCTGATGTGGGGCTCGAACCTATGGATTGCGAGATCATGACCTGAGCCAAAGTCAGACGCTTAACCGACTGAGCCACCCAGGCAGCCCTACATTTATTTACTTTTAACATCTGTATCTTTATATTTAAAGTGCATTTCCTGTAGACAGCATATATTTGGTCATTTTTCATCCAGTCTGATAATGTTTTTAAGTGTAGTTCAGAATATTTACATTTAATATAATTATCAACATAGTTGGATTTAAATACACCATCCTTCTGTTTTCTGTTTATGTGATCTGTCTTTGTTTCTTTCCTGTATTTTCCTGACTTTTCCTTATCCTGCCTCAATAAAGAATATTGAGTAATTTTTATATTCTGTTTTATCTTCACATTAATTTATTAGCTTAATCTCTTTGTTTTACATTTAGTGGTTGCTCTAGGGGTTACAGTATATGCATTTTCCCTCATCACAGTATGCATTTTACTTATTACTCATCTCATATTATACTACTTCATATATAGCAGGGGTTGGCAAACTACAGCCTTAGGGTCAAGTTTGGGTCCCTGTCTCCTTTTATAAGTAAAACTACAGCCATTCATGTATATGTTGTTTGTGGCATATTTTGTGCTACAGTGGCAGAGTTCAGTTGTTGCAACAAAAACCATTAGCCTCTAAACCTAAAATATTTACTATCTTGTCTTTTTTGCCTTTTGGCAAAAAATATTTACTTGTTTGCCAACTTCTGATGTACAATAAAGTATATTTCTGTTTCTCATCTTTTCTTCAAGTATTTTTTCTGCCTCCACCTTTTTCCGAACTTCAATTACATGTTAGACCATTTGATATTGTTCCGCGTGTCACTAAGGATCTGTTCGTTTTTTGTCAATTTCTCTTTTTTTTTTTTTTAAACAGCTGATAATTCCTGTTGTTATGTCTTCACATTCATGGATTATTCTGCCATTCATAACCTGCTATTACTATTTCTTTTAATTTACATCCAAGTTAGTTAGCATATAGTGCAACAATGATTTCAGGAGGAAATTCCTTAATGCCCCTTACCCATTTAGCCCATCCCCCCTTCCACAACTCCTCCAGCAACCCTCTGTTTGTTTGCTATATTTAACAGTCCCTTATGTTTTGTCCCCCTCCCTGTTTTTATATTATTTTTGCTTCCCTTCCCTTATGTTCATCTGTTTTGTCTCTTAAAGTCTTCATATGAGTGAAGTCATATGATATTTGTCTTTCTCTGACTAATTTTGCTTAGCATAATACCCTTTAGTTCCATCCACGTAGTTGCAAATGGCAAGATTTCATTCTTTTTGATTGCCGAGGAATGCTCCATTGTATATATATGCTACATCTTCTTTATCCATTCATCCATCGATGGGCATTTGGACTCTTTCCATACTTTGGCTATTGTTGATAGGGCTGCTATGAACACTGGGGTGCATGTGCCCCTTCGAAACAGCATACCTGTATCCTTTGGGTAAATACCTAATAGTGCAATTGCTGGGTTGTAGGATAGTTCTATTTTTAATTTTTTGAGGAATCTCCATAACTGTTTTCCAGAGTGGCTGCACCAGTTTGCATTCTCACCAGCAGTGCAAAAGAGATTCTCTTTCTCTGCATCCTCGCCAACATCTATTGTTGCCTGAGTTGTTATGTTAATGTTAGCCATTCTGACAGGCATGAGGTGGTATCTCATTGTGGTTTTGATTTTATTTCCCTGATGATGAGTGAGGTTGAGCATTTTTTCATGTGTCGGTTGGCCATCTGGATGTCTTCTTTGGAGAAGTGTCTATTCATGTCTTTTGCCCATTTCTTCACTGGATTATTTGTTTTTTGGGTGTTGAGTTTGATAAGTTCTTTATAGATTTTGGATATTAACTCTTTATCTGATATGTCATTTGCAAATATCTTCTCCCATTCTGTCGGTTGCCTTTTAGTTTTGCTGATTGTTTCCTTTGCTGTGCAGAAGCTTTTTATTTTGATGAGGTCCCAATAGTTCATTTTTGCTTTTGTTCCCTTGCCTCCAGAGATGTGTTGAGTAAGACGTTGCTGCAGCTGAGGTCAAAGAGGTTTTTGCCTGCTTTCTCCTCTAGGATTTTGATGGCTTCCTGTCTTACGTTTAGGTCTTTCATCCATTTTGAGTTTATTTTTGTGTATGGTGTAAGAAAGTGGTCCAGGTTCATTTTTCTGCATGTTGCTGTACAGTTTTCCCAGCACCATTTACTGAAGAGACTGTCTGTATTCCATTGGACATTATTTCCTGCTTTGTCAAAGATTAGTTGGCCATACATTTCTTCTGATTTTAGCATGATTTTTCTTCTTCTTCTTTTTTTTTTTTTCTTTCTCATATGTCTAGTAATTTTTGGTGGAATGATGAACAAAGTAAATGTTTTTTGAGTGTCTGAATTTCGTTGTCTTTAAAGACTTACGAATTTTGGTTTACTTGATAGTTTAGTTGTTAAGGGATCAGCCTGATGATTTGAGGCCTGTTTTTGAGCTTTGGGGGCAGTTCTACAATACTGTTAAGTTATTTCTTCTACTAAGCTGTTACTGTTCTGGGGTCTCTACTTAATGCCCTGGGTGTTCAGCAGGGAATTCTTACTTGGGCTGGTCAAAACTCAATTGTTTCCTAACTCCTTGTGAGCTCTGGGCATTTTTCTGCCCACAGTAGTTCTTTACTCAGACTCCTGAAGTTTCACACTACACCTGCACGGATTAGTGTTCAGCACAGAGGTAGAATATTCCTGTATAGATTTATTGACCTCTTTGCCTGTGTAGTTGCCTCCTCTGTCACTTTACCCTATAATTTCCAGGTACCACAGCCCTCCTGAACACTAACTCTGTTCAGTCTGTGCCCTGCCCTTCCCTCCCTGCCCCCCCACTTTTTTTTTTAATTGAATAGGCTCCATGCCCAACATGGGGCTCCAACTCACAACCCTGAGATCAGGAGTCACATGCTCTACCAACGAGCCAGCCAGACACCTCTGTTCAGTCCATTTTGATTTCCCTTCCCTGTATCACAATCCAGAGAGCCAAAGTGATTAGCTGACCTTATTTGATTCCCTTCTTTCAGGGATCATAGTCCCACTTTGCCGTTTTTTATTGCCTGCAAACATTTTTCTCATGTATTTCATTCAGTTTTCTAATTGTTTATAGCAAAATGCCAAGTGTAGTACCAGTTACTCCAACATGGCAAAAGCCCAAGAATTTTACTCTAGAAAATAGTTTTCTGGAGGCACCTAGATGACCCAGTTAGTTGGGCATCTGACTCTAGATTTTGGCTCAGGTCATGATCCCAGGACTGTGGCATCAAGCCCCACATTGGACTCTGCATTCAATGTGGAGCCTGCTTAAGATTCTCTCTCTCTCCCTCTGCCCCTCTCCTCCGCTCATGTTATTTCTCTCTCTCTCTCTATCTCTAAAATAAAAAAAAGAATCCATGAAAATAGTTTTCTAATTTTACTTTTGCATTAATTTTTTTTAATTTTAGAAAGAGAGAGAATGAGTGGGGTAGGGGCAGAGAAAGAGGAAGAGAGAGAATCCTAAGCAGGCTCTGCAGTCAGTGTGGAGCCTGACGCAGGTCTCAATCCCATGACCCTGAGATCATGACCTGAGCTGAAATCAAGAGTCGGACTCTTAATGGACTGAGCCTGCCAGGTGCCCCACTTTTGCATTGAAGATACATACTATTACCTGCAATATCAATAACTGTTTCATCCTTTCCAGTATTCATACTGTATATTTAATTATCTTGCCTAATTCATTGGCTAGTACTTCCAGGCCAATGTTAAATAATGTTATTAATATTTTCCTGGTATTTGTCCCCAAGGGTAGATGGGAAAGGACTTTAAAAGGACAATATCTGGAGTTAATGAAAGTGTTGGAGGAAACAGACACTGTCAAATGGTGTTGGGGAAGATATAAATTGATAAAATGTTTTGGGAAGGTACTCTGTACCCACTCAGCAACTCCACTTCTGGAAACCAAATTATTTCACAAGTGCTCAAGGATCTGTGTGCAAGCGTATTTGCTGTGGCATCATTTATAATAGCGAAAAGTTGTAAAGTCATGCCCCATGACCACATTTCCGATGAGAATGGAGGACTTATTAGATTTTAACCGACAGGATATGATAGTGAAAAATTGGGTATTGATTTGATGCTTTTCTAGCAATATTCCCAGGTGTCTTGTTTTGGCAGTTGTATGCCATAGCCCCAAGTATGTTCCGTTTCTTTCAGCCTAGTAGCTCTCGTTTGCCTGTGCTCTGGAGACACGGTCATACGAGAACTCCGAAACAGCTGGGTCTTTGGGCATATAATGAGACTGCAAAGTCCCCAATCTCTAACCAAGTGATTCATTGTTTTTTATAAAGTAATTTCTGGATTTTGAAGCCCACTATTAGCTAGAATCTGGATTACATTAAACGTGGAAGAAACTTCATTAGAGACATAACTCCTTGAACATTAATTTATTAGAGTGCTCTTCACCTCTAAATACATTCATATTTATAAATTTGATACAGTACTGGATTGTAGTTAATGCATTTTTATTTTTATTTGTTTTTTTTTTTTTTGTAGGTAATGCGTTTTTAAAATAACTGCTCAGTCTGCTCAATACAGGTAGCACTAATGAGAGCTGATTTAACAGACTGTTCCTGAGTCTGAGAGACCTCACTAATCTGTTTGTGTTCCTAGGCCATGGTCTCACCTTCTGTCATTATTTCATGTGTTGCTGAATGATTTTGACCCATAATGACTTATCACAGGTCTGCAAGTGTTAAGGCTAAGGTTAGTTTAAACACAAATATTACTTGGGATTTGAAATGGATATTTTACAGTGGCTTGAGTTAGGGAAACACCCTCAAAAAACTTGTCAGCTGTTAATTAGAGATTGGTGGAAGACTTCTGACATCATGGAAGGCATCATAAAAGTTATTGTAGCCTGCAAAGAAATGATTCACAACTATGAATGAACCAAGCTGAAGGAAACTCTGTCTGTAGGGATAGCAGGACTTCAGCAGGTATGAAGGGAAAAACAAAACATTTTTTAAATGCTTATTTATTTATTTATTTTTAAATTTTAATGTTTATTCATTTTTGAAAGATAGAGACAGAGCATGAGTGGGGGAGGGGCAGAGAGAGAGGGAGACATAGAATCTGAAGCAGGCTCCAGGCTCTGAGCTGTCAGCACAGAGCCGATGTGGGGGCTTGAACTCATGAACCATGAAATCATGACCTGAGCTGAAGTTGAACACTTAACCGACTGAGCCACCCAGGCACCCCTGATAATTTTTTTTAATGTTTATTTATTTCGAGAGAGACAGACAGCATGTGAGTGGGGGAGGGGCAGAGAGAATCCCAAGTAGGCTCCATGTTCAGTGCAGGGCCCGCTGCAGGGCTCGATCCCACAAACCTTGAGATCAGGACTTGAGCCGAATCTGATGCTTAACCAACTGAGCCAGCCAGGCTCCCCTCTCTCTGCTAAATAGACTATTCTTTTTTTTTTTTTTTTTTTTTTTTTAATGTTTATTTATTTTTGAGAGACAGAGACAGAGCGTGAGGGGAGAGGGACAGAGAGAGAGGGAGACACAGAACCAGAAGCAGGTTCCAGGCTCCACACTGTCAGTGCAGAGCCTGACACGGGGCTCGAATTCATGAACCGTGAGATCATGACCTGAACCGAAATTGGATGCCTACCCGACTGAGCCACCCAGGCACCCCTAAATAGACTGTTCTTGAATGGGCTACAATTGCAGCCTTGGAAAGTGTCACAAATTAGGAATAAATGATTCTTGGTCACATTATAAAAACTCAAATTTCAGTAGATAAGGAAATTTATTGACTCTTGTAACTAAAAATCTAGATAGAGTATTGGTTTTAGGCATAGCTGGATCTAGGAGTTAGAATAATGTTACCAGGACTGTCTCCAAAACAGTTTTGTCTGGCTTTCCTCTGTGTTAGCATCACTCTCAGGTGGGTTTCTCACTTCTTGAAGGTAACTTTTTGTAATCCTAGGTTTTTATGATTCTTAAGGCCTCTAGTGAGAACTTCATTCTCTAATTTCCATGACACAACCAAAGGAGGACTCAGACTGACCAGTCTGGTCATGCATTCAGGGGGTCGCTGAGGAAGAGAGGCATGCTGTGCACACAGAAAATGGCAGAAGTCCGAGTATAATAACAGACATGGAAGGAGGATCATGTAAAAAAGTACACCTGAAAAGTTATGGGTGACATGACTTAATGCCTGTGATGTTATTTTTAACTATTGGTGGGAGGGGGGGAGTGGAGGCAGAGGGAAGACAGAAAGTTAGAAAAACTGATCAGTGTTAAAGATGGATAGTATATATATGAGCACTCCTTGTATTATCTATTCTTTTTTTTTTTTTACTTTTTTAATGTTTATTTATTTTTTAGAGAGAGACAGAGCGCGTGCAAGTAGGGAAGGGTCAGAGAGAGACAAAGACACAGAATCTGAAGCAGGCTCCAGGCTCTGAGCTGTCAGCACAGAGCCCGACATGGGGCTCGAACTCACGAACTGTGAGATCATGACCTGAGCCAAAGTCGGATGCTTAACCGACTAAGCCACCCAGGCTCCTCTTGTATTATCTGTTCTGCTTTGGAGAGTGTTTAAAATTTTGCTTAAAGAAGTTAAGAACAAAACAAAACAAAAAAAAAAAAATGCAGTTTCTAATTGGCTACAATTGTTTCTAAGAAATAAAAGGTAAGAGAGACACTGAGAGAAGAGATTATATGTCACTTGTCCAGAAGGGAAAGTCTTGGGATAGATCCTTTCCTTAGACAGCTGATTTATCTATTTTTGGTCCTAGAAATGTTATCAGTCAGAGTCTACTCAGGAAAACAGAAACCACTCTGGGTATTTCAGAGAGAGTGAATTTAATATATGAAATTGGTTCCAAAAGTCTTAGAAGGGCTAGAACAGCAAAATGGAAAGGAGGGCCCAGAGGGAGCAAGAAGGATTCTAATCATACATCAGAAGCTGCTGTGTCCCTGACCTGGAGCCCACGAGCCTGTGCTGGCTGCTGTGTAGTTGATGCTGTCACAGTCAGTTCTGGATCTGCCAAACAGGTGCCACTTTTATCAGCGATGGAAAGACCAAAGGATAGAAAGGCTGTGGAGTCCAGAATCACCCAACCCTAGGCCACTACACCAGCCAGCAGCCTCTAGCCATTGCTGCCTTTCCACTGCCCCAAAACAGGACATTTCTATTGCTTCTCGGCCTTTTGGCTAAGATCAAGTGTAAAACAGGAAACTTCTTTTCCTTTTACTGACCTCCTATCGTGCTTCCTATTGAAAGAATTGAACCGGAAGCCAGCTGCAAGGAAGGAAGCCCAGGAAATGTCATTTGCAGAATTCCAATTCCATCAGAGAGTAGAGTAGAGCAGGGCACGTGTTGAGCTGAGAGACAACATGTAAATGACCAGCACAGTCCGCCCTCTGGGCAACTTGGCATCTATATACATCACTCTTCCCATCTTTAAAATTCTAAATAAATTCATGAGTCTGTTTTACAATATGTAACTATCCTTCATACCAAAAAAAAAAAAAAAAAAAAAAAAAAAAGTCCTCACTCACTTCCAAAATGGGTGATGTTAATTCCTTTTCTAGGTCAGTCATAATCAAATTTATTAGAATCATGTGATGTTTCCCTGCTGGAAGGGTTCCTGTCTTGGGAGCTAAGACCTTGGCAGGGACAGAAAGTAAAAATTCTGTAAATGGGTTATTAGAGATAAAAGTGAAAGCACTCCCATCCCTTGATTTCTAGCCATGGAAAAACATAGCATTATATATTGGTCAGTGGTTAAGAGCATATTCCACATCCGTTTGCAGTTTTTTTTTTTTTTTTAGTTTATTTATTAATTTTGAGAGAGAAAGCAAGTGCACACGCACAAATGGGGGAGAGGCAGAGAGAGAGGGAGAGAGAGAATCCCAAGCAGACCCCGAGCTGTCAGCATGGAGCCCTAACCTGACTTAGGGCTTGATCTCACCAACCATGAGATGGTGACCTGAACTGAAATCAAGGGTCAGCTGCTTAACTGACTGGACCACCCAGGCGCCCCAACCACATCCATTTGGATAGCACCCCTATCTCTCAGGCTGTCATCCCTCAGATGGGGTCATAATGGAATATTCACTTGGTTACTCTGCTATTTTATCAGGCGAGCTGCTTCTGGGTGGCAGAGTAGATGGCAAGCTTCATGGCGGCCAGGGAAAGAGGCCAGCTGACAGCCACAGAACAGGTCGTCTTGTCCACTTGATTTCTGAAAGCCTCCTCTGAAGTGGGTACCCTTTAGTAAACATTCACCTGAGCTCTAAAACTTTATACTCTGTGCCCGCTCCAAGAGGTATATCCACCTGCCTTTTCCCCATGCCTCTTTCTCACATGGCCACCAATCCTTCTATCCAATTCTTTCCAAATCCTTGATTGTTTGGCCAACTTGTTAGCCATTGTCCATGGATCAAGGTAAAACCTGTGCCTGTGTCTATCTCTTTGGCCATGCAAAGTGGACCACCAGATGCTTACTGGGGAGACTTTCCTTACCAGTGTCTTTCAGGGGCACTCCTGATTGGAGTTATGATGTTTCTGCCACCCACGTCCAGCTGGTGCCAGCATATTACACAGAACCATCTACAAATCACACTTCAACTTTTTCTTCCTAAGTCAGCTAGTTTAGGAACCCAACAACCACATGTGTGAGTGGTGGAAAAGCAGCAGTGTACTAGGAGTAGGAACTGTGGCTTGGGCCCCCTGCTCATGAACTTATTTCTGGATTCAGGACCTGCTCAGTTCAATCTTGTACGTAACATTTGACCCTGGTATGAAGTGCTGCTGCACATGCCCAAATGTATAATTTGGTACGTCAGGAACACCCATGATAGGCAACTCAGGCATACCCACTTGATGTCCATGGTCAGGCATCAAGCTCTAATAAGAGGGCCTGGTGGCATTCCAAAAGCTCTTTTTCAAAAGGAGAATAGTTATTTGGTGGAGAGGTATGATGGTTAATTTTACGTGTCAACTGGACTGGTCTACAGTGTACCCAGTAATTTGGTCAAACATTATTCTGGGTGATTCTGTGAGAATGATTTTGGATGCATTTAACATTGAAATTGATAGGAAAGCAGTTTGCCCTCCCTAATGTGAGTCGGCCTCATCCAGTCAGTGGAAGGCCTGAATAGATCAAAGGACTGATCTTCTCCCACGTAAGAAAGTATTTCTTCCTGCCTGACTACTTTGAGGTGGTACACTGGGTTTTTTCCTGCCTTTGGACTCAAACTGAAACGTTGGCTCTTCCTGGGTCTCAAGCCTGCCAGCCTTTGAACTGGAACTTGCGTCATTGGCTTCCCTGGTTCTCAGGCCTTCAGTCTTGGACTGGAACTACTCCATCCAGCTTGCCAACTGCAGATTTTTGGACTTGTTACCCTCTAGACTCATTTGAGCCAATTCATTATAATAAATCTTATATATACATATGTGTGTGTATGTGTATGTTTATATATGTGTGTGTGTGTGTGTGTGTGTGTGTGTGTGTATGTGTGTATGCATTCTATTGGTTCTCTTTTTCTGGAGAACCTTAACTAATACAAGAAGTATTGAATTTTCTCCCAAATTCTAAGGGCCATAATTCCTCTACTGGGGATGGCCATTGGTGCCATAAAGCATCCTCTAACACCACTGGAGTTGCTGTGTCATAAGGCCTATGTAACAGAGCAACTTTCACTGTTGCCTGGACCTTCTGCAGAATCTTTCCTTGCTCTGGGCCACAATTAAAACTGTCCATCTTGTGAGTTACTCAGGAGATATAGGTTGGAATAGCTCCTAGACTGAGGCATAATGTTGCTCCCAAACCAAAAGATTCCCGCAACTTGCCTCTCTTTCTGTGGTGGGTGGCATAAGGTAGAACAGTTTGTCTTTCACTTTATATTGGGCTAATCCCAACTTGTCGCAGATCATATGACCCCTAAAAATTTCAGCAAGGAGGCGGGACCCTCAATCTTCAGGGTCTTTGTCTCCTACCTTCTGGCATGCATCTGTCCTACTAAGACACCTAGGATAGTTGCTACTTTCTGCTCGTTGTGTCCAGTCAGGACGACATTGTCAGTGTGTGAACTGTTGTCCCTGACAGGTAAGAGCAAACTGCAGCTCATGTTCTTGCTAATCCATGTAGAGACGAAAACATCTCTCCAAGTCAATAGCTGTATCCCAGGTGCTGGCTACTATGCCAGTTTGTTCCAATGGAAAGATCACAAACGCTTGACCTTGATAAGCCCCTGCCTACACTGGTGGGTCACGATGTTGTTCTGGGTACCCAGAGATTAACATCAGTTCAGAACCAATATCTAGCAATCCCTCGGAGCTCTAGCTATTACTCTTTCTTCAGTCTTCAGTCATCCTAGTACATGGTTTCACTTACATTCATTTAGTAGGACATCATTTACCAGGACATTATTTCAGGTCTCTTTGAGGAAGACATGGAGGAAATGTTCCAGTATGTACTCGTGGTAGTGTAGTATCCTTCTCTGATCAAAGGTTCAACAAATCCAGTTCTGTACATTGGTTTAGGTCTGTGGTATACATGACAGGCTGTCATGCCCCAGTAAGGCAAACCAGGTCAGATTCTTGCTCAAGAGACCTAGCATTTCTGTTTATTTGTTTTTACTTTTGTTTGTTGGCTTTTTTGGTGATAGAGGTCAATTTAACACTTTAGGAAGCTGTTCATCTGGATAATTCTTAGAGACAACATGGTCAACTAGCCATCACCAAAGACCCACTCCTGCTGTGTATATGGTAATTGTGTACACATTGTCTCTGGCATTTAACCACTGTCACTTGGCCTTTGCCACTCTGGAATCTCGTCATCCCCATTTCAGTGAAGACATCTCCCTTTGTCATTTCCATCCTATAGGTGACAGCTACATTCTCTGGATCTCTGGGTTTCTTCCTCCACATTATGGCAGGAGTTCTGGCATCTCAGCTTCATTGAAAATAGTCCACCCTTGAGTTCAAGTTGTGGTCTGCCCTTGACACAAATTTTTAGAGCCATTCCTAAGTGTTTGAACTAACACATAAAATCCAGTGCGGCCTTATGAATAAATCCAGCCTGTTTCAACATGGTAACCCTCAGAATCCATCACTAAACATATTCCCGTGTTTGCCAAGGTAAATTAGAAAAACCTTGCAATAGTTTTGGTTTTATAAATTATCTCCTCCCATATGATAATTTTTTCACTATTCCCCGGGAGAAATGCTGATTCTGGTTATGGTCCGTGGCAATAAGGGGTGGTGAGGTGTGTTTGGAGGAAAATTGGCATCCTCTTGTAAGGTAATTCCCTCTGGTATGTTATTACAGAGTCTTCGAGAAAGGGAAGGCTAGTCTCCTCAGACAAAGGAGAGGCTGCTTCCTGACAAGGGAGACTCAAGGGAATTTACAAGTTCAAGATTTTCAGAGTGTCTGAATCTATTCAAATGTTCCCAGTCCCAGGGTCTCCTTCACAATCAGCACCCATCATATAAGAGAGTTGGTCAGATGTAAAATCAACTTAGGCTGCAATTTTACAACCCACACAATTACATTTAGTGTCTGATTTTTAGCTGTATCTACCCTGTGGCTTCACAGAGGTTCCTTTAAGGTCCCTGTCAAAGTTCTCTGGTTTTCTAATGGTTGACCTGAGCTGAGTTTTAAATTTTTTTTAGTGTTTATTTAAAAAAATTTTTTAATGCTTATATTTATTTTGGAGAGAGAGAGAGAGAGAGGGAGAGAGGGAGAGGGGCAGGGAGAGAGGGAGACACAGAATCCAAAACAGACTCCAGGCTCAGAGCTGTCAGCACAGAGCCAAACACAGGGCTCAAACTCCTGATCATGATCTGAGCTGAAGTCCGATGCTTAACCAACTGAGCTACCCAGGCACCCCATTAAATGTTTATTTATTTTTGAGAGAAGGCGAGAGAGAAGGGGACAGAGGATCTGATGTGGGCTCCGTGCTGACAGCAGAGAGCCCAATGTGGGGCTCAAACCCACAAACCGTGAGATCATGACCTGAGCTGAAGTCAGATGCTTAACCAACTGACCCACCCAGGCGCCCTAAGCTGAGTTTAAAGCTTGGAGCTTGTCATTTCCTTTCTGTAAGTGCTCCAGTACAGTCAGAAGCAGCTCACCTGATGTGTCCTTGTAGTCATCATTACTAATGTCATGGTGAGATAGAGCAGCCACTTAGTCTCCCGAAGTGTTGGCTTCAGTAGGACTTCACCCGAAGCAAATGATGATAAGTAATCAGAATGCCATTACAGGACATGGATTACCAGTATTTCCATTTTTCATTGGCAATAAGGCCATTATTCTGTTCAAGCTCAAAACAGCAAACCAACCCCCAAACCCTATTTTAGAGATTCTGTTTCCTGGGACCTTTTCTGTTACCCAGGTTATAAAGTAAGAGTCCTATCCAGAAAACAGATGCCATTCTAGATATTCCAGACAAAGATACTTTGTGTGGAAGATACAGGTGTGGGAAGGTGTGGGAGAGCACAAATGAGGATGGGGGCTGGGAGAACAAAAAGAAGGAAATGATACTCAGGGATCACAAGCTGCTAATGTCCCTTGAAGCATATACCCTTGCTGGAGCCCTTGAGCATATACCTGCTGCTGCACTTTTGGAGACACAGTCCAGGATCTGCTGAAGAGGTAACACTTCGATGAGAGCTGGAACCACCAGAAAGATTCCACATCTGCCTGAGCTGCTGTAGTCCAGAATCCTGCCACCCAGCTGCTACTACAGCAACCATCAGCAACCGTGAGAGCTAGAGCAGGGAGTTCCCCTCTTCCTCCAGCCCTCCAAGTCCCATTGTACATATCCTGCAGGAAGCCAGCTGGTGAGAGATACTGGGTAATGTAGTTTGCAGACTCTCAGCCCCATCAGAACAGAGCAGAATATGGGGTTCCTGGATGGCTCAGGCAGTTAAGCATCTGACTTCGGCTCAGGTCATGATCTCATGATGTGTGAGTTTGAGCCCTGTATCAGGCTCTGTACTGATGGCTCAGAACCTACTGAGCCATCAGCACAGACACATGGCAGGGAGAGCAAGTGCAGAGCCTGCTTCAGATTCTGTGTCTCCCTCTCTCTCTGCCCCTCCCCTGCTCATGCTCTGTCTCTCTCTCTCAAGAATAAATAAACATTAAAAAAAAAAAAAAAAACCAGGGGCACCTGGGTGGCTCAGTCAGTTAAGCAACTGACTTTGGCTCAGGTCATGATCTCACGGTTCGTGGGTTCGAGCCCTGCGTCGGGCTCTGTGCTGACAGCTCAGAGCCTGGAGCCTGCTTCAGATTCTGTGTCTCCCTGTATCTCTGTTCCTCCCCTGCTCATTCTCTGTCTCTCTCTCTTTCTGAAAAATAAATTTTAAAAAAGTTAAAAAAAAACAACAGAGCAGAATATAAAAAGGCAGTTTGGGGGCTTAAAAACAATAGGTAGATAACCAGTACAGAAACCAAAATCCATTGCCTTAGTTATGAAGGTCCTGCATACTTACAAGGGCAAAGAACAAATGTATTCAGCCATAGATGGGTAGGTTAAAGAAAAATGGCAGCTTCTCCTGCCTGTCAGTTGCTGTAGTCTATCCATGGAACAGTTTCACCAGTAGAAATCCCTTAAATATTTGCTGAGTATTACTATGCTGTAAGCTGGGCTCATGCTGTTATACTTTAATCTTGTGATTTAAGTGGAAAGTATAAATCAGTAGATTAAACATCAGATATACATTTTTATATTAACTACTGTAATTCTACCAAATTTCCCATATCCTCATCGTTTTCACAGATAATGCTATTTTACTTAGAGATCAAAGGCATTGGAAATGAGCCCTGATATCATCTTCCTTTAGAGATCTGTACACTTTTTCATTATCTCTTTCTGTTGCAAAGAAGAAGGTATCCTGTCCTCCTACCCCATCACTAATCCTTTTCAACAATAACCATTTTAATGTGTTCTCAATCTCATTCCTCCCTGCCTTATCTGGAAATTTATTTCTTCAGTGAATTTTTTCTTTCCAGAATACTCAAATTCTTCTTCAGTCTTGAGGACACCTCCCCTTTCTATCACTATCTGCCTTATCCGTTCACTTCACAGCAAAATTCTGCGGAAAGAGTTGTATGTACTCTCTCCTCCATCCCATTCTCTGTGAAACTCACCCCAACACAGGGACACAGATACACACGTGCACACACATAGACACACACATAGACACACACAGGCACATACAACATATGCAAACATGCACATCACACACACACACACACACACCACATATGCACACATGCACATCACACACACACCACATATGCACACATGCACATGTGTGCATGTGTACACACACACACTACTGATCCATCCAGTGCTTCTCCTTGAAGCAGTTTCTTCACTTCCAGGATGTCTTCCTGGCTTTCTGGTTTTTCTCTGGTATCTTTGCTTGATCCTTATCCTTCTATTCCCTAAATGTCAGAGGGCCAGGGGCTCACCTCTATTCTATGTGGCCTGCCTCCTTTGGTAATCACATCTAGTTTCATGACTTTAAATACCATTCAAATGCTGATTCCCAGTTCCCATCCCCAGCCTGGACCTATTTCCTCAACTCTGCTCGTATGTCCAACCGCCCACCCTTTCTCTCTTGTTGGATGGATAACAGGACATGTTAAACTTACCATGTCCAAACTTGAGCTGCAGAGACCAGCCCCCACAGGTTCCTTTCCTAGTCTTCCCCATTTCAGTAAACAGTAACTCTACTCTGCCAGTACCACGCCATCGGCCTCGGGGTCACCCTTGATTGTTCTCTTGCTCTCCCTGCCATATGTGTGTTACCTGGTTGTGGTCCTGTGTGTGTGTGTGTGTGTGTGCACACATGCGTGTGAATTGCCTTTTCCCTTTGATCTATCGGAGTCTTTTCATTAAGGTTCTTAAACTTATTCTTAATCCTATCTTGGAATTAGAGCCTCCTTTCAAGACGGGAGAACATGGCACTGGGAATTCAGCCGCCAACGTGGGATATTTCACTTTAGGGAATAGTCTTATGACTGCCCTTTGACACAGCCTGCTGCTGGTCATTCTGCCAGGCCTCAGCCTTCTCCCTCAGAGGTCCTCTGTTACTCCTTCCACTTGTCAAAGGCAGTGTTCAAATGTCTCCAGTCAGGAGACAGTTTTCTACTTTGCTTTCACTGTTAAACATCTTCTCACTCCCTGTCAACTCTCAGGAGCCTGTTTAAATTTGCACAAAGTGACTACCGTTTGCAACACATAACAATACTGAAGCTCACTTAGAACGTCTACAGGTTGCCTAGAAAAGAAAGCAGTATCTGACTGAAATTTAAACTAAAAAAACAAACAAAACATTTTTCCTCCACGGAATTAACTTTTCACTAAAACTGTATAAAACACTTTCATGTCTGAAAAAGAACTGACAATGTGTTGGATGTCAATTAATCATTCCTCTATGAAATCAATTTTGATTCCTTTCAGAATCAGGAGTAGATTTTAAAGAAAAGCTGCACTGGGGCTCCTGGGTGGCTCAGTTGGTTAAAGCGTGTGACTTCGGCTCAGGTCATGATTTTGCAGTTTGTGGGTTTGAGCCCCACATCGGGCTCTATGCTGACAGCTCAGAGCCTGGAGCCTGCTCCTCCCCCTGCTCCTGCTCTGTCTCTGTCTCTGTCTCTCTCTCAAAAATAAATAAAACGTTAAAAAACATTTTTTTAAAAGAAAAGCTGCACTAACAATTAGAAGAAAGTGATCAAAGAATTCAGAACCTTCAGAAATAACTTATAAAGCGAGATTCTCTGGTTACAAGTAAAAGGAAAGCCAACTCATGCTGGCTTAAGGAAAATGACATTTATTGGGACAGGTAACTGGAAAGTCCAAGGATAGATATAGCTTAAGGCATTGCTGGGACTAGGACTGGGGTTGGCAAAAAGCAGCCTGTGGCTATTTCTGTAAATAAAGCTTTATTAGAACACTACCCTACCCATTGCTTCTCCTGTTGCCTATGGCTGCTTTTGTGCCACAGTGGCAGAAGTGAGTAATATAGTGGTGAAGCTGAGGAGTTGTGAGAGAGAGCCCCACAATGATGTGTGGGTTTCCTGCCCCAAGTCAAGCAATTCTCCGAGACTAATCCAACTCCGTTCTGACACTGTCTACCTGGAGATAGCATCAGATTCACAGGTTAAGGGCTCAGTCCTGCAAGATGGCCCCCACATCAGATGCCCATCACTAGTCCAGGTTGTTACCTGTGCTTCTGACTGACTGGAGGACCCCCTCCTTGGGTTCGAATAGTTTGCTAGAGTGGCTCACAGAACTAAGGAAACCAGTTTACTCACCAGATTACCAGTTTATTACAAAAGATATTAAAGGATACAGGTGAACAGCCAGATGAAGAGATACATAGGGACAGGTTCCAAATGCAAGAACTTCTTTCCCATAGAGCTTGGGGCCAACAAGTGGATGCATTCTGGTTCACCAACCTGGAAGCTCTCAGAACCCTGTCCTTTCGGGGTATTATGGATGCTTCATTACATAGATGTGATTGATTAAATCATTGGCTGTTGGTGCTTGATTCAATTTCCAGCCCCTCCCCTCTTTCCCAGAAGTCATGGGGAGGGACTGAAAGTTCCAAACCTCTAGTCTAATTAATCTAATGTAATGGTTGGTTCTCCTGGCACAACCCCCCCACCATCTTAGGGAACTTCCAAGAGTCACCTCATAAACATAAACTCAGCTGTTGTTGAAAGGGTTTTTTTTGTGAATAGCAAGACACCCGTGGCACCTTTATGGCTCTGAAGTGATTTCGGGAACTGAGGACAAAAGACCAAATATGAGAACAAAACATGCTCTTGGGGACGCCTGGGTGGTTTAGTTGGTTAAGCCTCCAACTCTTGATTTTGTCTCAGGTCATGATCACGGTTTGTGAGATCGAGCCCTGCGTCTGGCTCTGCACTGACAACGTGGAGCCTGCTTGGGATTCTCTCTCCCTCTGTCTCTGCCCCTCCCCATTCATGTACGTGCTCTCTCTCTCTCCCTCTCTCTCAAAATAAA
This sequence comes from Panthera pardus, assembly GCF_024362965.1. Lineage (NCBI taxonomy): Eukaryota > Metazoa > Chordata > Mammalia > Carnivora > Felidae > Panthera > Panthera pardus. The sequence continues at coordinate 82,096,237 of NW_026526666.1, read as the reverse complement.
TAAATCAACATTTTTTTAAAAGATGCTTTTATTGCTCTTATTGCTTAGGAAATTACAAGGGCTTGGGAAGCAATGAGCCAGGGACCATTGGCAAAGTCAAAAATATATATTTATTATAAATAATAATCTCATACCCACAAACCCTGAAATATTTCCTGCCTGGCCCTTTACAGAAAAAAAATTACCAACCTAGGAAACAGAATGATGTCAGTGGGATCTGGCCTTGCTCTGTTTCTCTGCTCTGCTTTCCTCAGCGTTGGCCCTTTCTCATGGAGGCTCTGTCATGGTGGCAGAAAGAACATCTACAATATATAACTCCAGGGTTACATCCTCATGGGAGTGGTCTTCTTTCCAGTTGCTCCAGTAAAAATTTTAGGACTCACTTTGATTGAACCTCCTTTCCTTGCTTTGCTTGGTGTGTCCATCCTCAAGCCAGTAACTGGCCATGGGAATGCAGTGCCCCGATTTGTCAGGTCTAGGTCACAGGTTGAGCTCTGGAGTGATGAGTCAAGTCAATATCTCCCAAACCATAAGAACTGAAAGAGATGAAGGGGTGATCCTCTCAAGAAAAGTTGTGGGAAGCAATTGCCAGAAAAATGAGAAGAGGGAGAAGTCAGAATAGAATAATGAGTAAATGGAAAGGAAGTTGTATAACAGACTGGTAAACGAAAACATCACTGAAAGAATTAAAATCACAGCTTTTATTTTTAAATTTTTTTTATTAAAAATTTTTTTTCTAACATTCATTTTTTGAGAGACAGAGAGACAGAGTGCAAGTGGGGGAGGGACAGAGAGCGAGGGAGACACAGAATCCGAAGCAGGCTCCAGGCTCTGAGCTGTCAGCCCAGAGCCTGACACAGGGCTCGAACCCATGGACTGAGAGATCACGATCTGAGCCAAAGTCAGACACTTAACCAACTGAGCTACCCAGGCCCCCCTAAAATCACAGCTTTTAAAGGGCTGCAGCTTCTTCTGTTAATGCAGAAATAAATATTTTCCCTTTCATCAGTTCATTTAAAATCAAGAGTTTAGATCCACTATATGAAATTACTATTTTTATTGGTCAGAATGGTTAAATCCTGGCAATTTCATGCAGTGTGTGCTGATTACCTAGGGCTGCTATAACGAAGTACCTCAAACTGGGTTGCTTAAAACAACCAAAATGTATTCTCTCAGTTCTGGAGGCTGGAAGTCAGAAATCAAGGTGTTCCCTCTGAAGGCTCTAGAGGAGACTCCTTCCAGCCTCTGGGGGAGGTGTTTCTTGACTAGTATTGCATGACTCCAGTCTCCACCTGTTATTTCACAAGGTTTTTTTTCTTCTTCTTTGTATTTATGTGTCCTCTCCTCTTCTTATAAGGACAGGAGACCCTAATCCAGTGACCTTGTCTTAACCAATTATTTCTGCAAAGACCCTATTTCCAAACAAGGTTATATTCTGAGGTTCCAGGTAGACATGAATTGTTTTGTTTTTTTTTTTTCAAGTAGACATGAATTTTGAGGGGACAGTATTCAACCCACTAAGTTCACTTAGTATTATTGGAGACTATGCTGAAAAAGCAGAAAATCTGTCTTTTCAAAAGTCTCTGATTCGGTAGAAGAACAAAAGTAAAGACTGGGTTAAAGTATCTCAGGAATGCAAAGATAATTCAACACCCAGAAAATGTAATATACTAATGATTGTTGTGGCTTGAATTGTGTTCCCCCCAAAAGATATGTCTAAGTGCCAACCTGCAGTACCTTATTTGGAAATACAGTTGTTGCACAGGTAATCAGTTAAGATGAGGTCATATTGGAGTAGGATGGGCCCTTAAGCCTAAATGACTAATGTCCTTTTGTGTCCTTTCGCTCCAGATCAGAGCCTGGAGCCTGCTTCAGATTCTCTGCCCCTCTCCCCGCTCATGCTCTGTGTGTGTCTCTCTCTCTCAAAAATAAACATTAAAAAAATTTTTTTTTAATAAAAAAAAAAAAAGGACTAATGTCTGGGGCTCCTGGCTGGCTCAGTCGGTAGAGCATGTGACTCTTGATCTCGGGGTTGTGAGTTCAAACCCCATGTCAAGCCTAGCGCTTACTTTTAAAAAATGGCTGTAGGGGCGCCTGGGTGGCTTGGTCGGTTAAGCGTCTGACTTCGGCTCAGGTCATGATCTCACGGCCCGTGAGTTCAAGCCCCGCGTCGGGCTCTGTGCTGACAGCTCAGAGCCTGGAGCCTGTTTCAGATTCTGTGTCTCCCTTTCTCTCTGCCCCTCCCCTGTTCATGCTCTGTCTCTCTCTGTCTCAAAAATAAATAAACGTTAAAAAAAAAAATTTTTTTTTTTAAATGGCTGTAGAAAATAACTAATGTCCTTATAAGAAGACATTGTGAAGATACAAGGAGAGAGCTCCTTGTGAAGACACAGAGACACAGGGAAAAGACAGCCGTGTGAAGATGGAAACAGATTAGGGTTTTGGTGCCACAAACCAAAGAACTCCTGGGGTCACTAGACACTAGGAAGAAGCAAAGAAGGATTCCTCCCTCACAGGTTTCAGAGGGAGCATGACGCTGCTGACACCTGGTTTTAGATATCCAGCATCCAGACTGCAAGATAATAAACTTCTGTTGTGTTAAGTCACCCAGTTTATGGTACTTTATTACAATAGCTCCAGGAAACTACTATACAGATTAAGAAAGAAAAAAGCATGTAAATACCACATATGCATTTAATAAAATTTAGCACTCATTTATGATAAAAATTTTTAGCAAGTTGGAAACAAAAGGGTAACCATCAAACACCTATACTAAACCTCAGTCTTAATGCTGAAATTTTAGGAGCATTTCCATTCGTCAATATAAATAACAAAAATATGCAAGATCTTAATAAAGAAAATAAGGGGGAGCTCCTGGGTGTCTCAATCGGTTAAGCGTTCGACTTTGGCCCAGGTCATAATCTCACGGTTCGTGAATTCAAGCCCTGAGTCGGGCTCTGTGCTGACAGCTCAGAGCCTGGAGCCTGCTTCAGATTCTGTGTCTCCCTCTCTTTCTTCCCCTCCCCTCCCCTGCTTGCTCTCTCTTTCTCTGTCTCTCAAAAATAAATAAACATTAAAAAAAAAAGAAGAAGGAAACATTACTGAAGAATACAAAAAAAGGCCTAAATAAATGGAGAATTATACTATGTTCCTGGATGATAAGACTCAATATCATAAAGATGTGAGTTTTCCCATAAACTATAAATTCAATTCCAAAATAAATGCCTATAGGATTTTTTTTTTTAGTGAAACTTGATAAACTTACCCTAATATTTATATGGAAGTAGAAAGAGACACTTCTTTTTAATGTTATTTGATGAATTAGATGGGGGAATTCATTTTAAAGTTTTGGCAATTAATGCTGTGAAGTATTACTGCAGAGATAGACAAATAGACCAACTGAACTGAACAAAGAGCTCAGAAATAGATCCATGAATTTATGTAAACTAAATGTATAACAGACATAGTATTACAAATTAATGGGGAAAGGATAGACTATTCAATAAATAGTGCCAGAAAAAGTGGTTACCTGAATGAAAAAAATTAGAATACCACATGCAAAATAAATAGTAGATTAAAGCCTTAAAAGTGAAAAACAGAACTTTAAAAAATATCTTTATGTCCTTGAAACAGGAATTTTTTTTTTTTTTTTTTTTTTTTTTTTTTTTAGAGAGAGCATGCATGGGAGGGACAGAAAGAGAGAGAGAGAATCCCACGCAGGATTGCACTATCAGCGTGGAGCCCGACTCGGGGCTCGAACCCATGAGCTGTGAGATCATGACCTGAGCCGAAATTAAGAGACGCTTAACTGACTGAGCCACCCAGGTGCCCCTAAAAGCTTCTTTTTAATGAAAACCACCTTAAGTGAAGTTAAAAAGTCAAACCACAGACTGGGAGAAGATACTTGCAAAGCATATAACTGATGAAGGATTAGTATGTTGGCTATTTAAAGGATATCTATAAATAAATTTAAAAAAGACAACCCAACTTGAAAAATAAGAAAGGTTATTGTGTAGATAGCATTATTGCCCCTGTTCATCATCCCCTGCCAATATTCACACCCTTTGTTGTGGGACTTCACAGTTCTTCCCACTCACGCAGCAGGAGATATTTCTTCCCTTGACTTTAGATTTGGCCATGCCATTTGCTTTAGACTATTAGAATATGGTAGATGTAACAGTGTGCCACTTGCAAGCCTAAGCCATAAGAGGTCTCATATATTTCCACTTGGTCTTTTGTACCTTTGCCATTATCACGAGATGAAATTGGCCAAGCCAGCCAACTGGTTCCGGGAGGAAGGTATGAGACCATGTAATAACACGACTAACCTGGACAAGCTGCCTGCATCAGCTAACTCCTAGGTATGTGAGTGGACCCAGGCGAGATCAAAGAGCTGCCCTAACAAGTCCAGCCTAAATTAGCCAACCCATAGGCATGTGAGCTAAATAAATACTTATCGTATGACATTGTTTTTTGTAGTTAGTTGTTATACAGTGTTAGTTAACAGCACTGTAATGAGCAAGAAATTCTCCGAATCACAGTCAATAAACATTAATTGTACGACCCACACAAATGAGAGCAATGACATACCATTGCATATTTGAAAGATTGACAGAATTAAAAAGTATAATACTAAGTTCTGACAGAAATGAGAAGTAGTAATTGATATATACCGTTAATGGGAGTGACAGGGCTCTGGCCATTGAGTTGCAAGTGTAAGTCCCCTGGGTGAGGCATCCAGGAAAGCCATTCCACACAGCCCCTGCCCCGATTAAAAAAAGAAGACAAACTGGGCTGGTAATTGTCTTTTGTCTTTTCCTCTCCCTGCCAGGAATGTGGACATCAGGCTGGAGATGGGGCAACCGCTATCTTGCAACATGAGGTGTTTTAATTTCATTGATTATATTTTTCATATATTAAATCCATTTGGTTCCCCCTCAAACCTACCTCTTCTTCCCGCCCCTCCCCCCACTGGTTTCTTTTTTTGTGGATAATAATAAAAGTAAAAGGAGAACGGCTAACATTTATGAAGTACGTTTTACATGTCCAACATATAATTTTGAGTGCTCTGTGTACCTCAGCTCATTCAATCCTCACAATAATCCTATGAAAGAAGTGCTATTTCTTGTTCCATTTTACAGGTAAGGAAATGGATACAGAGGTTAAATAAATTGCCTGGGTTCATACAGCTATTAAGTGGAGCCAGAATTCCAAATCCAGCTACCCGGCTTTAGCGTCTATGCTCATGACTATTTGCTACTTTTTATTCTCTTTTATCTCTTCGACCGTCTTAAACGTGCTTATTTAATAGTCTCTTGGGTTTTTATTTTCTAAAATTGTTGGTGTTCCTATTCTCCTCTTTGTTCCACCTGCTGCTTCTTCTTTATAAAGAATGATTCCCTTGTATGTTTTAACATTTTTGATTCATTCATTCAGCAACACTGATTGAGCACGTATCGTGTGGAGCTGGGGATACATAAGTAAAGCAGGCCAAGTCTCTGCTCTCTTACCTTAAATTCTAGTAGGAGAAAACAGTAAACAAGGGGACAGAGAACAGAAGGGAGTGATTATATAGGATGGTAAAGGAAAGATCTCTGATAAGGTGACATTTGAAAAGAGACCTGAAAATGTGAGAATGTGAGCTATGTGTATATCTGGGAGAAGAATTCCCAAGCAGATAGAATGGCCAAGACAAGGGCTGCACGGCAGGAACATGCCTTGAATGTTCAGGAATGGGCAGAGGCCTGTGTAGCTGGAATGTGGCATGTGAGGGACAGGGCAGAGCAGATGAGGGCAGAGAGACACCTGGACGCGAGAGGTGCCCATCACGCAGGGGTCATAACTTTGAAGCTGGATGCGGGGCGGGGGGGGGGGGGGGGGGCTTTGGAGGCTTTTTTGTGAGTCATAAGCTCAAAGATGGTATTTAAAACTATGAGACCAGATGGGCTCACCCAGGGAATAGTGTTAAGTAGAGAAGAGGTCTGAGCCCTGAGGCCTGGGACCTTCCAGCTGTAGGGGAGGAAAATTTTTCCTTGACCGTCTTCCTGGCTGGGTCTGGAAGTTAAACGGACAAAAGCAAATTAACACGAGGAACGCAAACAAATTACTTAATATAAGTTTTACATGACCCAGAAGCCTTCATAAGGAAATGAAGACCGGAAGAAACAGACACTGAGTATATTTTTATGCTAGGTTGGATGAAGAGCGGACAGGACAGTCATAGAGGAATATGGTAGGTCAAGGAGTAGGAGATAAATTTAGTAAGGGGGGGGGGAACTCACCAAAGCCTGTTTGTTCACATTCTTTTCAGCGTCCCTTTGTTTTCTGAGATAAGGAATCTCTTTCTTCTGGGTATAGGGAGGGCACCTCTCACAGTAGGGTTATTTTAGTTGCAGGGGAGAAGGGAGGGGGGTGTCAGAGTGACCTTTCTGCTTCTGCTGTTTTCCCAAACTTCTTTAGTTCAAAATATTCAATACACCAAGGTGCCATATTTTAGGGTAGCATGTCCGGAATCCCCCAGCACTGAGAGATTAGGAAAATGAACACCCAGCAAAGGAGACTCAGGAGTGGCTGATAGGAGAAGAACCATGGAGGAGTTGGTGTCCCAGCATCAAGTGAAGAAAGTGTTTGAGGATGAAGAGAAGGACCCACTGCCTCAGTAAAATGAGGACAAAGGAATGACCATTGGATTTGACATGCAAGTTACTAATGAGCTTTTTAAAAATGATTTTGATGGATCGGGATGAAACCTGATAGAGAACAGAAGTGAAGATGGCAAGTGAAAAGAGCAAACCAAAACACGCTTTCAATGAATTTTGTGTGAAGGGAGCAGGGAAATGAGTAGTAACCTGGGGCGCCTGGCTGGCTCAGCCAGTAGGGCATACGACTCTTGATCGCAGGGTCATGGGTTCGAGCCCCATGTGTGGTGTAGAGTTTACTTAAAACAAAATTTAAAACCATTATAGAGAAATGAGTAGTAGCCAGAGGTGGATTGTGAAACCAAGGGAGGTTTTGTTTGCTTGTTTCTTTTTAAGATAAGAGGTATTAGGCACCATGACGATCCAAGATTGGAAACTATCCACTTTATATGAAGAAGGGAATGACTTTGAGTTCAGCATAAGCAGAGCTTACTTCCCGCCTGGCTTGGTTCCTGAGAGCACCCCTCCTGAGCGGTTTTGCATTTACTTCTGCCAGGCGCCCAACGGGCCCTACCAGCCCAGGACTAATTTTCACATTAAAATTTCACCTTGTGGTTTGCCACACCAAACAGGTAAAATCAATTTGGATTCCAGAACCTCAAAAAGCAAAGGGTTGGGGGTGCCTGGGTGGCTCAGTTGGTTAAATGTCTGACTTGGATTTTAGGTCATGATCTCGAGGTTCGTGAGTTTGAGCCCTGCATCGGGCTCTGTGCTGACACCTCAGAGCCTGGAGCCTGCTTTGGATTCTGTGTCTGTCTTTTCTCTCTTCCCTTCCCCTGCTCTCTGTCTCTCAAACATTAAAAAAAATTAAAAAGCAAAAGGTTTGATATCTCACCTAGGTACTTTTTTTTTCCCTCAGTCCCACAAAGACAAACTTTCTTTGTTTTTTTGCCAGGGATTTATGGGCAAAGTTTACTAGTCTTTCTTCATTGAGGTCGTGGTCCTTAGAGGGTTCCTACTTGTTACTTATCAAAACCCGAGCCCATAGATCACCATTTTGCTGGAAGCTGTAATCTTTCCCCTCATTCTTCCCCTGGCTAATTCCTGTTCACCTTTGAGGTCCCAGCCTAAAGATTACTTCTCAGGGAGGTGTTCCCAACCCTCTCCATCCCAATCTCGACTGACTTACTCTTCTACTCACAACATTGTCTTTCTGTCTTTGCCCTTGGCAAGTCATTTGTGACTTCACGTGAGTGTTTGCTTAGTTCCTGGTCCCCCTCTAGACTGAACACTGCATGAACCCAGGAAGCAAGCCTGTTCAGTTCAGCACATAGCAGAAAGCCTGATTCATAGAGGATACTCAGTAAAGGTTGGTGACTGAACAAATAATTGTCCCCGAATCACGTAACTAATAGTACAGTACTAAGTAATCTCCTGTGTTTTGGAGACTGTATTCTCTAAGAAAGTGTTTTTCAGTGGAAACAAGAGAGAGGTTTCTGATGGCTATTTCAGTTGCCTGTGTCATTTCGGTTAACCACGTGTCTTTTTCCCTCCAGCATGGAGATCTCCTCTCACCAGTCCCACCTCCTGCAACAACTGAACGAGCAGCGCAGGCAAGATGTCTTTTGTGATTGCAGCATTCTGGTTGAAGGGAAGGTCTTCAAAGCGCATCGAAATGTATTATTTGCTAGCAGTGGCTATTTCAAAATGCTTCTTTCTCAGAATTCAAAGGAGACCAGTCAACCCACTACAGCTACATTTCAGGCTTTCTCCCCCGACACTTTTACGGTTATCCTGGACTTCGTCTATTCCGGCAAACTCTCTCTTACTGGTCAGAATGTCATAGAAGTGATGTCAGCTGCTAGCTTCCTTCAGATGACTGATGTCATTAGTGTATGTAAGACCTTTATTAAATCTTCACTAGACATTAGCGAGAAAGAAAAAGATCGCTATTTCAGTCTCTCCGATAAAGATGCTAATTCTAACGGTATAGAACGTTCCTCCTTTTATAGTGGTAGCTGGCAAGAAGAAAGCGGTTCTCCACATTCTCACCTAAGCCCAGATCAAGGAACGGGTATAATAAGTGGGAAATCTTGGAGCAAGTATAGTTACCATCCAGCCTCCCAAAGGAACACCCAACAACCTTTGGCCAAGCACGAACAAAGGAAAGATTCCATTAAAAAGTCCAAACATTGGAGGTTGTCACAGCCTTCTGAAGTTGCTCATTATAAGTCTAGCAAACGAGAAGCTCGGACATCGGATTCTTCCGGCCACATTTCCCAGTCGGAAGAACAAGCACAAGTTGATGCTGACATGGACTCTACTCCTGTTGGCTATCCGTATGGTCCAGGATCTGATGTCACATCCAGAAGCTTTCCAGGTACCCCAAAAAAGCATCAGTCCTCTCAATGAGTTTCTAAGACTCCTATACAAATCAGTCCTATCTCAACATGCCCTTACTTTGAAGTGTTGCAGGCAGTTATACCAAGAGATTTTTTTTTTTTAAGTCCTACTTCTCTAATGAAATTTACTGTATAAGACATAAATTTAAATTTTTAACTAAAAATAATATTAGCTAAATTTGAGAATAGTCAAAACTTAACAGACTTCTGAGGTGCAAAGCCCAAGATTTCCAAACCTGTGTCAACAGATGATTAGATCACTGTTAAGTGTTTAAAGCTATCTTCTAAATGGTTTAAATCCCTAAGGGGCCACTTTAAATAGGTTATTTTTTTTCTGAGTATTCACTCGGGAGGAGTACTTTTATAGAGAAAAGTTAAACAGAGCAACCATGTGAACTTACAAAGGTTCACAGACCCAAGACCTACCAGAAATGAAACTACATCTGATTTTATTGAGATATAAATACATAATTAAAAAAAAAAAAACTTAACACACAACCCATAACATTGACACTGTAATCCTATATGCAACAATAATATGAGACATCTCATTTTTATGATAGTAGTAAAATGCAGAAAGATTATTATGTAGGTTGTTGGTTTCAGCAATTCTCCCCTCCCTGCCATAGAGAACAGGGATTAGAAATGCATGTCATTTTTTTTTTATGTTTATTTGTTTTTGAGAGAGAGAGACAGACTGTGAGTAAGGGAGGGACACAGAGAGAGGGACACAGAATCAGAAGCAGGTTCCAGGCTCTGAGCTGTCAGCACAGAGCCCGACGTGGGGCTCGAACCCATGAACTGTGGGATCATGACCCGAGCCAAAGTCAGAAGCTCAACTGACTGAGCCACCCAGGTGCCCCAGAAATGCATGTCATAATCAGGCAGCAAATTAATTAATCAAGTAGCAAATTTGCTTAATAGTTTACCTGTGAATTTAATTTTTTTTTTTTAACGTTTATTTATTTTTTTTGAGACAGGAGAGAGACAGAGCATGAATGGGGGAGGGTCAGAGAGAGGGAGACACAGAATCTGAAACAGGCTCCAGGTTCTGAGCTGTCAGCACAGAGCCCGACGCGGGGCTCGAACTCACGGACCGCGAGATCATGACCTGAGCCGAAGTCAGACGCCTAACCGACTGAGCCACCCAGGCGCCCCTTACATGTGAATTTAAAGGAAAATCATAAGATGAAACTCCTACTGATTTTAAGATTCAGATTATATATTTAAAATTTTTTTTAATTTAGGAAAATTTCAAACATATAAAAAAGTTAAGAGAATAGCATAATTCACCTCCATGTACCCCATTACCCAGTTTGAACAACTTCCGACTCATGGTCAATCTTGTTTCATCTGTATCACTACTTCTCACCCCCCCCTTTATTATTATTTTTTTAAGTTTATTTATTTTGAGAGCGAGAGAGAGACAAAGCATGAGTGAGGGTGAGGCAGAGAGAGAGGGAGAGAGAGAATCTCAAGCAGGCTCTAATGCAGGACTTGATCTCACAAACCATGAGATCATGACCTGAGCCGAAATCAAGAGCCAGACACTTAACTGACTAAGCCACCTAAGCATCCCTCCCTTTATTATTTTTAAGCAAATATAACACATCGTAAGTTTTCATCTGTAAATATTTCAGAAAGTGTCCCTAAAATATAGTCTTTTAAAAAAACCCACTACAATACCATAATTGTACCTAAACAAAATTAACAGTTTCTTAACATCAGTAAATAGCCAGTCAGTATTCACATTTCCTGGGTTGTCACATAAATTTTTAAAAATAATTCGGTTGTGGGTGCTTGGGTGGCTCAGTGGTTAAGCATCCGACTCTTGATTTCAGCTCAGGTCATTTTCTCACGGTTCGTGGGTTCCAGCCCTGCATCATCAGGTTCAATGCTGACAACACGGAGCCTGCTTGAGATTCTCTGTCCCTTTGTCTCTGCCTCTCCCCCATGCTCACTCACATGCACATTCTTTCTCTAAATACATAAACTTAAAAAAAAAAAACAAACCAAACAATTCAGTTGTAGATAAGATACCTTAAAATAATAGGCAACCAAGGGGCTCCTGGGTGGCTCTGTTGGTTGAACGTCTGGCTGGCTCAGGTCACGATCTCAAGGTTCGTGAGTTCAAGCCCTGCATTGGGCTCACTGCTGCCAGTGCAGAGCCCACTTCTGATCCTCTGACCCCTTCTCTCTGCCCCTCCCCTGCTCACTCGCTTTCTTTCGAAAAGAAACATTAAAAAAAATAATAGGCAACCGGATTGATCTTTACTAACCATGTTTTTCTGTAGTACTAACCTGAAAAGACATGAAATTATATCCTATTACAGAGCTTACTAAACGTCCTGCTGAGCTCTGACCATTGACCAAGGCATACTGGTAACAGAGCAAAAATGAGAAATCTCTATTGAGTTTTAAAACAGCAAAAGACTGATCTTTTCTCTGTTTATACTCTGTACTTCTGTAATTCTAGGCTATGTTAACCTAACTTCAGTAATGAACAGCTGAATTTAACAGCTATTAAATTGATGAAATTTGCCTCCAATCATAACTAACATCTTGAATACATATGAGTTTTATTTATTTTTTTAAGTTTATATATATGTATATATATGTTTTTGTTTTGTTTTGTTTTGCTTTTAGTAATCTCTATGCCCCACATGGGGCTTGAACTCATGACCCCGAGATCAAGAGTTGCATGCTCTACTGACTAAGCCATCCAGGCACCCCGTGAATACAGTTTTATTAAAAAAAATTTTTTTTTAATATTTATTTTTTTTTTTTAAGAGAGAGAGAGAGAGACAGAGTGCCAGCAGGGGAGGGACAGAGAGGGGGAGACACAGAATCCAAAGCAGGCTCCAGGCTCTGAGCCATCAGGACAGAACCCAACACAGGGCTCAAGCCCACAAACTGTGAGATCATGACCTGAGCTGAAGTGAGATGCTTAACCGACTGAGCCACCCAGGCGCCCTTTTTTTACGTTTTTCTTTTGAATACATGAGTTTTAAAACAAAAAATTAAATATCCTTGTCATTTTTTCACCTTTAAAAGTACTACAACTGTATGAAAAGAAAAGGCAAGAGGATAAAAATAGGTAAATAAATGGGGCACCTGGGTGGCGCAGTCGGTTAAGCGTCTGACTTCAGCTCAGGTCACGATCTCGTGCTCCGTGAGTTCAAGCCCCGCATCAGGCTCTGGGCTGATGGCTCAGAGCCTGGAGCCTGCTTCCGATTCTGTATCTCCCTCTCTCTCTGCCCCTCCCCCGTTCATGCTCTGTCTCTCTCTGTCTTAAAAATAAATAAACGTTAAAGAAAAAAATTAAAAAAAAAAAAGGTAAATAAAAAAGTCACTTAAAAGCTATAATATTAAATACTTTTACTTCGGATTGTATCTCCAGCTTTAAAATCCAGCACTACCTTTTGACATTTCAAATCTAGTGACTCTACAACACTGAGTAGAAAGATAAGGGTGAGAGTCAGTTAACCCTGACTTTGTAAATATATCAAATACTGAAGTTACAGTTCTGGACTCAGGATCACATTAATGATCTAGTCTTAATAAAATTTCTTTCTTGGGGCGCCTGGATGGTTCAGTGAAGCGGCCCACTGACTCCTGATTTCCGTTCAGGTCACGATCCCAGGGTCGTGGGATAGAGCCCCGAGTCCAGCTCCGTGCTGAGTGTGGAGCCTGCTTGAGATTCTCTCTCTCCCTCTCCCTCTGCCTCTCCCCTGCTTGCTTGCACTCTCTCTCTCTCTCAAAATAAAAAAATTAACATTAAAAAAAAGGAAAAATAAATAAAAGACATAAATGCAATTTCTTCCTTCTCCTTTTCTCCTGCCTTTCGAAGGCGGGACTCACCAACTCCTTTGGGATTCTTCGTGTTATACAATTGTTATGATGAACTTTCCAGTAATTTAATCAAACTGTCTCCTGACAGATGATCTGCCCAGGATGCGGTTCAAGTGCCCGTACTGCACACACGTGGTGAAGCGGAAAGCAGACCTCAAGCGCCACCTTCGCTGCCATACGGGAGAAAGGCCCTATCCGTGTCAAGCTTGTGGGAAAAGATTTAGCAGGCTGGACCATCTAAGTAGCCATTTCCGAACAGTATGTATATAATTTTTCATCATCTTACTTCTTAAGAAATGTGTGCATTTACCTGCTTTAGGATTTACTAAATCTCATTTACTGCGGGAAATCTTTTCATACAACTCTACCATATTGGAAATGTTTCCAACTTAATGGTTTTCCTTTACACGTGATGCATAATTTAATATATAATATATATACATTTTTTTTTCTCCTTTGAGACCTTGAAGTAAGAGATATTCTTTTGAGTATCCATTTTACTTTTTTGCTTTTTATTTATTTTTTGGAATATATATTATAATTCATTTAAAATCTAATATGTTTTTGTATACTGGTCTTTTCAAGAGCCGAAGACAATGTAAACCAAAGACATTTGAATGTCTAGGTCAGAGTCACTACTTCAGGTACTCAGCCTCTGCTAGTGGTTCTCGAATCCTTTTCTGAAAGGATCTCAGTCTAGTTTCTACTGTTCAACCTCTGTCCACTATACTCCCTTTTTAGTCTCTCTCTAGTTTATCTGTAGTCTCCTCAAGGAAGGGAGCAAGGTGGGAGATTGAGCCACTTCCAGCCAGGGACAGGATTGTCAGCAGTCAGAAATCTCAGGGAATTTGCTGTTCAGTGCTCTGGTGGGTTAATAAGGTAAGGACATTGGAAAATTACTCTGCTGTTCATCTTGATGCAAGAATGTTTTCCAAAGTCTGTTGTATTACTCATACTTTTATTCCATTTATATGATCTCCTTTTAGCTTTAAAGGACAGTGGATTGGGGCACCTGAGTGCCTCAGTTGGTTAAGTATCCAACTGGATTTTGGCTCAGGTCATGATCTCACAGTTTGTGAGATTGAGCCCCAAATTGGGCTCTGGGCTGACAGCACAGACCCTGCTTGGGATTCTCTCCCTCTCTTTCTGCCTCTCCCCTGTGCTCACTCTCTCTCTCCCTCGCTCAAAATAAATAAATAAAGTTTAAAAAATAATAAATACCGACTTTGGCTCAGGTCATGATCTCGCGGTTCGTGAGTTCAAGCCCCGCGTCGGGCTCTGTGCTGACAGCTCAGAACCTGGAGCCTGTTTCAGATTCTGTGTCTCCCTCTCTCTCTCTCTGACCCTCCCCCGTTCATGCTCTGTCTCTGTCTCAAAACTAAATAAACGTTAAAATAAATAAATAAATAAATAAATAAATAAATAAATAAATAAATAAAAATAATAAATAAAGGACAGTGGGTGACTTAAGGCAATTTCTTCATGCATTGCTTTATAGTTAGTCAGCAAATATATACTGAGCACCTATGCGCCAGTCCCTTTTCTCAGTGCTAGGTATCCAGCAGTGAGTGAGCAAAACAGACAAAATCTCTACCTTCATTAACCTTATGAAGCTGGTTTTTTAAAATTAAAAACAACCTTTTATTATTTAAAGCAATGGAAAAGTATTAAACAAAGTAAAAATAAGAAAAATAAAATACTTTATTTTCACCACCGAAATATACCTTTCTTAACACTTTATCACATGCATATATATGGGTTGTTTCTAACTAAATTAGATCATACTACTTGTGATATTTTGTAGCCTGCTCTCTTTCGTGAATAATCTGCCTTTCCATCTTGGTAAACTTTTATCTGACATCCAGTTCAATTTCGCATTTCCCTGTAGTCTCCCAATACCTTTTACAGCTGGTTTTTCCAAGCCAGTATCCAATTCAGGACCCAGGGATCTCACTGTTAAGTCCCTTAAATATGTTTTTAAGAGAGCATAGTACTCTCAGCCACCCTTTTTATTTCCATAACACTGACTTACTTGAGATATCAAGATAATTGTTTTATAAAATAACCTACCTCTTGATTTCTCCGCTTGCTTCCACATGGTGTCATTTAGTTTGTTCCTCTCTCCCCCCTGCATTTTCTATAAACTAGAATTTTTATCTAAAGTCTTAATGGATTCAAGAAAAATACTTTCCGGGGCACCTGGGTGGCTCAGTCGGTTGAGCGTCCGACTTCGGCTCAGGTCATGATCTCCCGGTCCGTGAGTTTGAGCCTCGCCTGGGGCTCTGGGCTGACAGCTCAGAGCCTGGAGCCTGCTTCCGATTCTGTGTCTCCCTCTCTCTCTGCCCCTCCCCCATTCATGCTCTGTCTCTCTCTGTCTCAAAAATAAATAAACGTTAAAAAAAATTAAAAAAAAAAAAGATTGGTCATTAAGCTAGGTAATGATACCATGATCCCACCGTTGTGCAGTTAAAGATGCCACCACGTGATTAGAAAGGACTCTATGTGGAACTATTTTGGCATTATGCTATATCCATTTCTTCATCAAGCATTCATTTAATGAGATTAACAGCAGTTGATAAACTCTGCCCAAATTATTAATTTTACTTGTGGTATGATTTACTGATTTTATCATTTCTTCTACATTATTAGCCAGAATTCTATAAAGTAAAACCTTCCCTCATCACCTGGAACTACTTGGTTACTTTGACATACAGTTACTACAGGAGAAACAGGATAAATATTTAATTCTTTCCCTTTAATTATCAATTTTCAAAATAAAGAGTTGATTAAATAGCAGTTTCAAATGGTAATATGAGTTTTTTCTGGCTTTATTTTTTTTCTAAATAACATACAGTCTCATGAATTTTCATTGGTTCATTGTGTTTGGGACCACAACAATTATTATTCTTTTTGATACTTAAATTTTCAGTTTTGTCCAGTTGGACGACTTGAAACTGGTTCTTGTGTCCCTTTGTCATAAGTCCATTAAATATTCAAGGTGGCCTTATTCTCTGGCCCCCAAATTTCCCTGGGCTCACCTTGTATTTTCCCTGTCACAAAACTGGAATCAGCCATTTCTCAAAAGACCTGTGGTTCCTTTTAATGGGGAATGAAATTAGAAACCAAACGTTGGACACCTGGGGTGCTCATTGTTACTATGGTGTCATTCCCCTTAGATTATTTCAGTGGACAGGGGCACTGTGGTGGCTCAGTGGGCTGAGCGTCTGACTTCAGCTCAGGTCATGATCTCACAGTACGTGAGTTCGAGCCCTACGTTGGTCTCACTGCTGTCAGTGCAGAGCCCACTTCAGATCCTCTGTCCCCCTCTCCCTCTGCCCCTCCTCTGCTCGTTCTCTCTCTCAAAAATAAATAAACATTTAAAAAAAAAGATTATTTCAGTGGACAGAGCTGGAAGATACATGTTTTTAAAATAATGAATCCATGGGGAACCTGGGTGGCTCAGTTGGTTAAGTGTCCGACTTCGGCTCAGGTCATGATCTCACAGTTCGTGGATTTGAGCCCCGCGTAGGGCTCTGTGCTCACAGCTTGGAGCCTGGAGCCTGCTTCGGGTTCTGTGTCTTCTGTGTCTCCCTCTCTCTCTGCCCCTCCCCAGCTGGTGCTCTGTCTCTCTCTCTGTCTCAAAAATAAATAAAAACATTAAAAAAAAAAAGTTAAAAAAATTAATTCATGATGATATATTCAATTTTAACATAATGTTTTATTTAATTTCTTTGACTTCATAATCATATTGGAATTGAAGGGATGGGGGATGAACATGAATCTGTGCCAGAACTTTCTAACAAAAACAGTACCACATATGATACCCATAACATTACTATTTCAGGAGAAATAAAGGTACACTCAAATTGTGTACTTTCAATGTTTACTGATTAATATGTCAGGAGTTAAGTAGAAAATAATAACTATACTGAGTTGTAGTCCTATACATTTTCTTAGATATTTTACCACATTGCATTAGTTTTCTTGGGGTTTTTGGCCATTTGTGTTTGGTGGTGTACTTCCATAGTGTTCTGATTTTATCTAAATGAATATGCCATAAATATTAACTCAACATTATGAAATTAATTATAGTGATTTTTAGAGTAGAACCCATAATCTCTGCTCTGACAGCTATTAAAGAAAGTTACTTAGAGCATGTGGGTGGCTTAGTCAGTTAAGCATCTGACTTCGTCTTAAGTCATGATCTCACGGTTCGTGAGTTCAGGTCCTGCTTCAGGTGAGCCCCACTTCTCTCTCTCTCCCTCTCTCTCTCTCTCTCTCCCTCTCTGCCTCTTGTGGGATTCTCTCACCATCTCTCTCTGCCACTCACTTGCACCCTCTCTCTCTCAAAAATTAATAAAAAAGAAAGAAAGAAAGAAAGAAAGAAAGAAAGAAAGAAAGAAAGAAAGAAATCTGTTTATTAATAAGTATAATCATATAATTACTCATCTTACAACTTTTTTCTAAAGCACTTCACACGTATTAACTCATTTGGTTCTCACAACCCGAGTTGTATTCCCACTAGTTGTTAAGGAAGGAAGCAGGGATAATAAATAGGCTGACACATAGCAGCCTGTGTTGTTTTGACATATGTTGTCGTTTGGACCAATGTCCATTGTGATTGTCAGGCTTCTGTTCTGTTTGGGTGGTACTTCTACCTTGCTAGTTGTTAGATATTTTGACTATCACCCTGGAAGCAGGTTTATATTGTTTTCAGTTACTTGCTTCAAGATACATGGTTAATAAATGACAAAAGCAGGGCTAGAACCCAAGCCTTCCAGTTCCTGGTCTAGTCCTCTTTCTACAGGATCTTTCATTAATAGAAGTGACAAGAGATCCTTCTATCTAAAAATATGTATCCTGGCTGGCTCAGTCAGTGGAGGATGCAACTCTTGGTCTCAAGGTTGTGGATTTGGGCCCCACGTTGGGTTTAGAGATTACTTAAAGATAAAATTTATACACACACACACATATACACACATATATGTATATATATGTATATATATATATATTTTTTAATGTCTCATTTTTTATTTTTGAGAGAGTGTGGGGGATGGGCAGAGAAAGAGAGAGAGAGAGACAGAGGCTCCAAAGCGGGCTCTGCACTGATAGCAGAGAGTCTGATGCGGGGCTTGAATTCACAAACGTTGAGATTGTGACCTGAGCTGAAATCGGACACTGAACTGACTCAGTCACCCAGGTGCCCCAGTTTTATGTATCTTTTTATTGTTTTAAGTTTATTTATTTATTTTGACAGAGCATGAGCAAGCAGGGGAGGGGCAGAGAGAGAGGAAGGGAGAGAGAATCCCAAGCAGGCTCCATGCTGTCAGTGCAGAGCCCAACTTGGGGCTTGATCTCTCCCAAACTGTGAGATCATCACCTAGGCCAAAATCAAGAGTCAGACACTTAACCAACTAAGCCACCAGGCACCCTGTATATTTTTTATTCTATTTTAAAGAGAATGAGAGAGAGAGAGAGAGAGAAAGAATCTTAAGCAGGCTCCATGCTCAGTGTGGAGCCTGATGTGGGGCTCAATCCCACAACCCTGGGGTCATGACCTGAGCCAAAATCAAGAGTTAGATGCTCAAGCAAATGAGCCACCCAGGTGCCCCAAAGATAAAATCTTTTTTAAAAAAATGTTTCGATAAACTTAAATTTGGGACAATGTATTTTTCTTTCTCTAGCTGATAATAATAAATTAACACACAAAACAAGAGGTTTCTCCCTCACCAAAATTAAGGTATATAAAGTCCTTAGAATAGTACATGTGATATATTTAGTGTTTGCAATTATTATTATTCTGGAAGGTGTCCCTTGTTACCTTAGATATCCAAATATTGTTGGATTAAGGGATATGTGAAATTATTAAGCATGTGATATTAATCATAAAAATGTTATAGCCATCATTTAGAGAAAGTTGGTATTTATTTGTGACGTCAGTTTATCATCAAAACCTGTGATCTTTTTCTAATAATTAGACGTTAATTTTAATATTAGTGCTTGGTTTTGGACATCTTAAGTTTATGCACTGGTACCGAGATCTCGAACTATGCCGCTTTTGAAAAATCTTTTTTTTATCGCTATTTAAATCTCTACACAGATTCACCAGGCATGCAAACTAATCTGCAGAAAATGCAAACGCCACGTGACTGATCTAACGGGGCAAGTGGTCCAGGAAGGAACCAGGCGCTACAGACTCTGTAACGAGTGCCTTGCTGAAGTTGGCATAGACAGCCTCCCCATTGATTTGGAAGCTGAACAGCATCTTATGTCCCCATCAGATGGAGATAAGGATTCCAGATGGCACTTGAGTGAAGATGAGAATAGATCATACGTGGAGATTGTAGAGGATGGGTCTGCTGATCTGGTCATACAACAGGTTGATGATAGTGAAGAAGAAGAAGAAAAGGAAATAAAACCCAACATTAGGTAGCTGACGTGTGACCCCACAGAGCTGTGGCGTGTATGCAACTTACATTGACTTCCTGTATCTCTCTCTTTCCATGGTCAGAGTCTGGTTAACAAATTTATCAGACTGACTTAAAAGTAATGACCTAATATAACTTGCATGCTTTCCAAACAGGTCATTGTATCCATTCTGAACTTTGTTGCCCTAAAATATGTTGCTGCACCGGAAAGGAAGACCTAGCTTGAGTTGGCATGATGGATGAACAATTAATCCTCTTTTTTTTTCCCCCCTTTTAATACTGGAAGATCTACTTAGCAAACTTTTCTCAAAGAAAATATTTTAAATAAATTTACCACAACCAAACCTTATGTAAGAGAATTTCAAGGTGTTGCAAAAACACAACCTATGAATACTGAATTTTCACAGGGAACCAGGTAAGAGCACATTTAAGGGTCTGGCACCCAATCTGACTGAACTGATAAGTCTTTCTATTAATTTCAGATCTAAAGCAACCTATCATTATCCCAATATGCTACATATTGTTTTAGGATCATGGCAGAAGACAAATCAAAAATGTTTGAAACGATTCATATTTGAATGTTTTGTCATGAAGTTAAAAATTACTCTTACGTAGTCCGTGTTGTTTTAAAAAAACAAAAACCTCAAGTAGAGGCAGACCAGAGATTACATACAGACCTCATTTTCTAAAGCAGGAACTAATACTGCCTAAAAGTCAAGGTAGTTTGTGAAGATCTGACAATGTAATCCTCTTCCTCTCTACAGGAGAAAAAAACAACAAAAAAACGATACACAAGAAAATTGGAGGTTACCAGTTCTTAAGAATGATTTCTAACATTTATTTTTCTGCTCTATTGTTTTTAAAGTGCTGTCTCACACATTTTCTCACTTAATCAGCAAGGTAAATATTAATTGCCTCTGATTTGCAAATGACAAAATTAAGGTCAGAAAGTTTAAGCTTTGGGACTTGTGACAGACAGGTTTTGATTTTACACAGCCCTCTTCCAACTGTCTCTCCCTGTATTGTCTCTGGAAATGGCAAAGAATTAAAGTCAAACCTCACCAATCTGCAGTAATTAGAAAAAGAAGCCTATCAGAAAGCATGAAAGAATTTAATAATCTCTAACAACATATAATAACTTGAACTAGAGTTATCCAAGAGTGCTCAGTAATGTCCCTACAGTGTCTTTTGACATGTTTTTAATGTCAGGTTATTTATATGTAAATTTTATATATAACACTATTTGAACCAATTCTTCTCTTAAATGCTTTAAGCATTTTTACTTATCTTGTTTATGTAATTTTTCAAAACAAACTTTTCCCCAAGGAAACAAAGGTGAGTTTAAACTCCTCCCCTGTATGAATTAGGGAACATTCTAAACGTACAGTTAAATTGGAGAAGCATTATTTTAGTTCTGAAGATAAAATCTAAATGCCAAAAAAACCTGACCTTACTAAAGGTCACTGCAAGTTATTACAATTAAGCTTGATCTGATTTAATTTTGATAGAGAGAGGCTCTCTATCAAATTATACTGTATTTCTAAATGTCATAACATATGTCAATATGATCCTTTTCATTTTATTCTTTCTCTCATTCTTTCATTAGTGATTGTCCTTTGATACAAGTTGAGGGCTAAAATGGTTAATTTCTAAAACATTTTTTATAAATAGATGACTAACCATTTGTTTTTGTTTTATGGTACTTAATGCTGAGACTTTTTTCAAGATTCCCCTGACGGTAAATTTCCATTCGCTTCAAGACTGGATGGTATGCACTGAGTTCATTGTGCTCCCAACATGACTGTTCCTGAATCAGGAGTCTTAACAATGAAGTTGTATCCAAATGAGGGAGGGAACACTTGTCATCCTCTAGTCTCACCAGATGGTAGCATCTTTTAAAATTATTATCTGATTTTTTAGTCCTTGGAGCCAAGAGGAAAAATGAGTGATGGGAGCTTTATTCATGAGGATGATTAGTGCTTGCATGTGTATGCTCTAATGCACTTTAGTCTGTGATCTAAATGTTCTTTTATGCTGTTCTCTTCTGCATGCGAACATCAGCATGAATGTCAGCAAAGTCCACTGGACACGGTGCCACCAGCACCTTATCTGAAATAATGCTTTCTCATTGTTTATAACAAGCAACAAGCTATCCCCACAAAACAGCCATCAGGCTCATCAAACTAGACAGCTCATCTGTCCTACCATTTTAGTATCCTAAAAGAAAAACATTTGTGACATGTTTGTAAGTTGTAAATAATAACTCCAGATATCATATCATATGTATCGAAGACTTTAAAGACCAGTTCTTTCCCAGAGTGAGACTGTCCAGTAATGGTTTCTGAGAAAACAAAAGTCTTTGGCTTTCAAATGTGGGGAAATGTTACATAGGGGTGTAATCTCTTAATGTAAGCTTAATTTATGCCAAGGGTTTTTTTCTTTTTTTTCATATTAGCAAGATAGCGGGAGTTGGTTAGAACAAAGTTTGCTCTTACAGTAATGCTGTTTATCAGCTGGTGAATGCCTTTCTAACTGTGTGGTCCTCAAGAGTGTGTGGCGATGGGAAGAAGTGTTGCAAAATAAAGCAATACTGCAGTCGTGCCTAGTGGCTGGAGGAGGCAACATGGACTAGATCGGTGGTTTAAAAGATTTTTTTTTTTAACCCAAGAAACCCTTTCTTCAAATGAATTGTTGCAGAGAGAAGCCCACCATTTAAGGTGGGCGAAACCCTAAAATCAGAGCTGCTCTTGCTAAAGCCCTCTGTGAGCCTTTCACCAGACACCTCTGCAGAGCTCAGCAGTGCGGTACTGAAAACCTTGGAACCAGGGAACTCTTTGAATTCCCTTTGAGCATTGCGGTCTTACTTCATTACCTCTGTTACTCACCGTGCTGATAAACTGGTAATCAGAGGGTCTCCTAGAGCAGCAGCTCACAGCCTTCATCTGTACAATATTCCTTCTATAGTTAGCATGTCTTTTGAAGAACAAATTTTTCAACACTGTATTTTTGACTAATGAAATCAAAACAAGCACCGTTACTGCTTTTATGCCACCAAGTCATTGCTTAATGGATGAAGAAAGTTTGGTGTGTCAGTTACTTAAGAGCTCAGACTGAATTCATTAAAGTTATTTTGCTAAGTCATGCTAAGATATATCGAAACTTCCACTCATATTGGATATATATATATATATATATATATATATATATCCTATATATACATATATATCCTAAATTAATTAATACTATGGAAATTTAATACTGTGGAAAATCACTAAAAGTGACATAGTGTAAGATTATTTAACTGGGAAGGCTGATAATAATAGGTACTGGAGGACCAAACTTTAGATTATACATGGAAAGTTCTATGTTATTTTATATTAGAGTGGATCAGTATTACTATTTATCATTTATATAGCATTTTATATTTACAAAGTATTTAATAATTTTTATGTTATTCTCTACATATCTATGAAATAGGACAGTTCTCTCACATGAAAGGTAAAGAAATTGAGGCACAGAACAGTAAAGCAACCTCCCTAAGACAACCCAGTGAAACAATGGCAAAAATAGGAACTAGAATGATCGGATTTTCTGAATCCTAGAATATCAGCTTAATTCACTGAGGTGTGTTGTGTATTACTCGATTTTATAAGATGCCTTTTACAAATAATAGTCAATTGTCTTAAAGTTGACGTCATTGTATGTGGATAAATCCTATACAGAATAAATATTATGTAAAGGATGTGACTTTAGTTATAAGAGTTTTAATGATAAAATTCAGGTTATCACAGAAACAGCACTGTTTAGCCAGTGGCTTTATATATTGTGAAGTATAATTAATATTTTATTTTGATATAGGAGTTTCTTAACTCTTCATGCTAATGGAGCCATGAATAGACCAGAAAAGTGAAATCCACAGAGGATCTATACACTTCGTCTTCTAACATGTTAGTCTTTTCCCTACGGAATTTGTATTGATGCCAACAAAAAGTCAAATATGTTAATAAGTGATAAACCACACACAAGAGAAGCCAAGGGCCTCTTAACTTTTCGAGGCTTTTCAATACTGAAATAGGATAAACACTTTTCTCCATCTCTTTATTTTTTTTCACATCCGTTTCAAAAGCCATTGGATACTTACCACCTTGAGATTGGAAACCAGTGACCAGGGTAATGCCAGTCATCTCTTTACCTTTAGACTTGATTAGATAGATCATTTACAAACATTGTTAAATGGAATACAGCTTACAAAGTATATCTAGGAATTTATTATACTCTGCTTTGCTCTTTCAGATTTCTAGATATACAAATCCATTATATAGTTGCTTGATTTTCCCATTGGGAAAATCTTTTAATCCCTTGTTGATATTATTTACAACCACTTAAATTTCTTCATTAAAGAATAACTTTATATTTACATTTACATTTATATTTATTCAACCCTTAAGGGGAGAAAGGGGAACATTTCTGCCTAGACCATGGTTCTCAGCCTTGGCTGCATATTAGAATCACTTGTGGAGCTTTTATTTATTTATTTTTTTAAGTTTATTTATTTTTGAGACAGAGAGTATGGGCCGGGAGGGGCAGAGAGAGAGTGGGGGATGCAAAATCTGAAGCAGGCTCCGGGCTGTCAGCACAGAGCCCAACACGGGGCTTGATCTCAAGAGCAGTGAGATCATGACCTGAGCTGAAGTCGGATACTGCACCACCCAGGCGCTCCACTTCTGAAGCTTTTAAAAACACAGATGCCTAAGCAAATCACAATCTTTGGCAGATGGGACCTCGATGAGGTATTTTTAAAAAATCTTCCCAGTGTCTTTTGTGCAAAATAGGACCCCTATTCAAGGTTTCCCTCTGTCCTTATAGTTGTCTCAATGGGCATTTGAATCATTTGACCTTCCAGCTTACTGGTTCTCAACCTTATCTGAAAGGAAGATATTAATTTTTGTGAAATGTCAAGATACCATATATGTTTCCTTAAAGTTTTTATTAGGACGAATAATAACACTCTAAATTATTGGGTAGTCTTAAACTAGGCTATTTTTACTTTGGGATACACTTGGGTTTTATTTGATTATGGGTATTGCGTTCTGGGAATTCACACAGTACTTCAGATTAATAAAAACTACATTAGGAATATGTGACTGAAATACGGTATTGAAATTATGTCTTGTTTTTGAAGAAGGAACCAGAACACTCTCTAAGCACTATGGAACTTAATTGCTACACATTAGAATTCCATCAATGAATTGAATTAAATCATTTTTTTATTCAAGTTAAATGTCATACTGGAAAGGTAGGATTCAATACTAAGATGTGTTATTTAAAGAAGGCTGAGGACAAATTAGGAAACAAAAGTAATTTTCTTCCTTATTCTTCAAGTATTACCATTAAAAAAAATTTTTTTTCTTTAATGAGAAGACTTGAGTAGATGCCATTCTCATTCCCACATTTAAGGTTGTGTTTGCGATTCAAACACTATGGGTATATCCCTTCACCAGTATAGTATACACACACTCCCTTGCTTGGTCCCCTGCAAAAAAGAATGTTATCCAATAACGAAGTGGCACTTTTTTGCTTAGTTCAAAAGGTTAAATGCTGGAACACAAAATAGAAATAGATACTGTGCCTTTTGCTGCGTTTTTGAATTGACTTAAAACTTTTTTTTTTCCCTGGGGGAAAAAAATCCATGAGGAACACAACCCTGAAAAGCGGCACCTATAAGCATTAGCACTAGAAGGCTCCAGCATTTGGGGGCCATGTTAAAAAACGAAAGCCTGTTTTTTCTTGCTAACTATCAGCAACATTTATTCGCAGTCAGGTGGGTAAACGGCTTCGTTTTATATCTTCTTTTCAGGGAGGAGTACAGCAGTGAGTAGTAGAACCTTCCTTTTCCTTTTCAGTCCTGTTTTTTTCCCACAAATGCTTTTCCTGGAAAGTTATCACAGAGTCCCGCAGCTAGACCCCAGGAGAGGCCCGCGACCTACCAGACACCCCAAGACTACATTCTAGGGGGAAAACGTAAAGGTCTGCAAAGTGGGCACCAGATTAAAGAGCCCCCATTTCCCGAGTGTCTACTGGATCCCAGTCCTCTGAGGTAGGCATTGGCACCATCCCTGTTTATGACTGAAAAGTGATGCTGGCAGCCCTGGTGAGGACCCAGAGGGGGTCCCAGGGAACCAGTCAAGAGGGTCCCTGGATGCACGCAAGGGTAGAAATCAAACAGGAGCCAGCAGGAGGTGAAAGAGTTTATTGAAGGTATGGAGAGAGTGCAGGTAGAGTGGGAGACTCAGAAAGGAGAGAGCCTCGTCTTTGCTGGGGGCCTGGGGTTTTTATTGAGGATTGTGATCTGGTGTATACTCCTCGCAGGCATCCAGAAACCAGCTAGAACAAAGAGGAGGGCCCAGGAGTTATTCTTTGGAGCCAGGGGGTCTTGACCTGGAACTGTCTAGGCCAGTGGTCTGGAATACGCATACCATAGCTTCCGCTGGTTATTCTCACCTGGTCCTTCCTTAGATGTCATTTATTCTAAAGAAATCATGAACTCCCTGTCCCTAAAAGGACATATGCTATTTGCACGATGAGACATGTGTAAAGTGGGGGTGCGGGTCCTAGCAAGAATAGGAGCAGGAAAAGGAACGAAACGCAGATTTTATGAAGTCCTTCAGTTACCCCTGTCTCAGGAGGAAATTGAGGCTTGAGTAGGTGAATGACTGACTCCGAAGCCATGCTGACTGATGTCCCAGCAGGGATTTGAGCCCACGCGGTGGCACACCCACATGTGCATGCCGAAAGTCGTGGCCACGCCAGGGGCAGCTAGTCCATTTGATCCCGACTTCCGGTTACATTATTGCGAGGTCTGCGACCAGGCGCTTCCCCGCTTGCCAGTTCGGGACCCTCACACACGAACAGTCTACCGAGGCCGCTGCGCACGCCGGTCAGGTGGCTTGGACAGACAGGCCTTGGCGGCCAATGAGAGTCTTAGGCTTCCGCAGCTAAGCCAATCGCAGCCAGGCAAAGGCACGTGGGGCGGAGCCGGACCCGCTGTTGGCCGAAACCCCTGCCACTCCAGAACGCCCTGCTGGTCAGCCTCAGCCAGGACCTCGCTGCTGTTCTCCAGTTTATCCGGCGTGCCTGCCCTTTCTATTTCTTCGCCCCTCGTCCCTCGTTCCCTTAATTTTTAGAGGGTCATAACTCTTTAAGAGAAGCATTAAACAACAAATGTTTTAACGATCCAGCCCTGTGAGGTAGGTGCTATTATGGTAGATGAAGAAACAGGCTTAGGGAAGACCACAGTCGGGAAGTTTCCAGACGGAACTGGAAGCAGAGGCTCTGGCTCCTGCTTCTAAGTATATATTGGGAGATTAGGCATTTATAAGGACTCAGGGAACCCTGTCACGTGCAAGGCAGAGGAATGAAATGAAAAGGGTGGAGGAACACTACATTCCAGGTGGGGAGGCGTACATACGGCCAATAATGATGTGAGGTAGAAAAGTACCAACTGCCAGAATCGTATCAATTTGTCCGTTCAACAGATACCTGAACATCTACCATTTGCAGCCTCCTCCAAACACACGGATCCCTAGGTGGAGTTGAGACAAATTATTTGGGTGGGGAGAGTATTACGTTTGTTTTTACACAAAAACGAATATAGATAACAAAAATGGCCATTCATCCCAACAGACAAATAACGTGCTGATTTAAAAAGAAAACGAAAGCTGGCTTTGAGCTATGCCTCGAATGGAAAGGACATCAATATAACCACGGAATGAGTGCAGGGAATAGAAGTCTAAGAGGAATCCAAGACAGCTGCAGTCTGGGGAGTGGGAGGCTAAGGGTGCTATAGATAGAAATAAGAAATATGGAATTTGGATATGAAAACATGACATTAAGGATCTCTTCCTAAGGAGCGTGGCGCCAGGAGCTTTGGAATCCAGGAAAACCTGGATTAAGTGTCACTGAAACAGACCACTAAAGATAGAAGGTTCAGGGGCGCCTGGGTGGCTGTTGGCTAAGCATCTGACTTCGGATCAGGTCATGATCTCATGGTTCATGGGTTGGAGCCTGGCATCGGGCTCTGTGCTGACAGCTCAGAGCCTAGAGCCTCCTTCAGATTCTGTGTCTCCCCTTCTCTCTGCCCCTCCCCGCTCACACTCTGTCTCCGTCTCTCAAAAATGAATTAACGTTAAAAAAAAAATTTTTTTAAGCATTAAAAAAAAAAGAAGAAGAAGGTTTAAAAAAGGTATGGGCACCTGGGTGGCCCAGTCGGTTTAGCGTGGGCTCTTGATTTCAGCTCAGGTCATGATCTCATTGTTCATGGGATCAAGGCCTGTGTCAGGCTCTGTGCTGACAGCACGGAGTCTGCTTGGGATTCTCTCTCTCCCTGCCCCTTCTCCACTCTCTCAAAATAAATAAACTTAAAAAAAGTATATAAAGCAGAATTGTGACTACATATATTTACTTAAGGGACTTTATGCAGCAATGTATCCAAATATTTACAACACAGTCTAAGTATTTCTTTGGAAATCAGAGAACCCAGGAAAGTTGGGATCAAGCAGGTGGGATGAGTCCAAATAGCTTCTAAAAGGTGAGTTTCCAGTTATTTCAAAAAAGGACAGGATTGGCAGGTAAGAATCTGGGCAACAGAATACACAGAGCTAAAGAACAGGAAGTAGATTAGTGGTTGCCCAGGGCTGGGAGGCAGGAGGGTGGGGAGTGTACTTAAAAAAGTAGTGGGTTTTTTGGAGGGTGAAAATGTTCTAAAATTGATTGTGGCAACAGTTGCACAACTGTGCAAATATACTAAAGACCACTGAATTGTACATTTTCAGTGGGTGAACTGTATGGTAGAATTATATCTCAATAAAGTAGTTATAAAAACAATTGGTAAAAAATCAAAGGGCAGAACTGGAGAGTTATGTAAACTTAGCTGGTTGGTGATGGTGAGTTGCACTGGTCCTGAGAGGGGCTCTGGAGGGCCTAGGGGAACAATGATAAAAAGGCAGAAACAAAGTCACCCAATAACTGGCTCATCTTCCTTCTCCTTGTGATGCACCCTTGAATGTTTAATGCTGTGAGCTACAAGGAAACCCAGAAGGGACGAGCGGAAGGGAGGGCTCAGAAGGGCAACTGGTTTGGCATAAAGAGATGGGCACAGCTTTTGAAAATGGATGCTCAACTGACATATGGAAGAAAGAAAAACAGGAAAAACTTGGCGTAGAGAAGCAGGAAGGAAAATGAAGTCGAAAGAGAAAACAGGAGAGGGGAGAAGCAGAAAGAAGCGGCTTTTTTGCCCTTCTTCATAAACACAGACCTTCGCAGAATGGCACCGGCTACCAGGGTTGTCTCTAGGCTGGTGACACCCCCTAACCAAACACTGTGGACTGTTTTAATAAGGAGGAAAGTAAGGAGCTGTTGGCATTTATTATTCTCGTCAAAGTAATAATACTAGCCCTCACAGAGCATTTACTATGTGTCATGTGCCGTCCTTTATTTATATTTCTTAATCTTCTTAACAATCCTACAAGTACTATCATCATCACTTCAAATAAAGAAATTAAGGCAGAGAGGTAAAGCAACATGTCCAAAGTGGACAGTTAGTAAGTGGCTTACCAGGACTGTTCAGGGACCCCAGTGATCTGGCTCTGGTTTGTGCTGTTTACAACAGTCCAGCCCCTCAAAATAACGCTAGCATAGTCCACAGCTCCAAGTGTAATTCCAAAATTACTCCCCCTTTTTTTTTTCATTTACAAAATAAGATTCTTAATGACCCCAGCGATGCTGGGGTATTGCACAGCAACCTGGTCTGTCAGTGGTCATCCTCCCCATTTCAGAGTTGAGGAGACTAAGCCTCAGATAGGTTAAGGAAATTTCCTGAAGTCATACAGTTCATGAATGACAGAGTCAGCATCAGAATCCATGACTCTAATGACCTTAACAGTTATACTTGGAAGCAGTTTAAAACACACACACGGGGGCCTGGCTGGCCTAGTCAGTGAAGCATACAGCTCTTGATCTTGGGGTCATGAGTTCGAGCCCCACATTGGGTGTGGGGTCTACTTAAAAATACATAGATATAGGGGCGCCTAGGGAGCTCAGTCCGTTAAACATCTGACTTCAGCTAAAGTCATGATCTTGCGGTCTGTGAATTCAAGCCCCACGTCAGGCTCTGTGCTGATAGCAGTCCTGGAGCCTGCTTCGGATTCTGTGTCTCCCTCTCTCTCTGCTCCTCCCCCACTCATGCTCTGTCTCTGTCTCTGAAAAGTGAATAAATGTTTTAAAAATTTAATATATAGATATAAATTAAAACGCACACACACAGTTGTATATTTATTTGACAGTGGGAAGAAACAGTAGAAATCCACCATTCTTTACTGTCTTGTCCTAGGAAACCAGACGTTTCTATAGTTCAAATGTCTCTGCTAAATACCATTAACTTTTGAACTTTCAGAATAAATGTCAGAGAAAGTGGCACAATCTTTGTCAGTGATCTCTTTTTGGGTTGTACCTTAGAAATATCACCCAAACATGAAGTGTTTCCTTATATATAAAATGTGAGTGATGGCTGCTATACTAACCTCAGAGGATCATTACATAAATGTGATTTGTTATATATTAAAGGATATGGTATGAAGACAATGAAGAGAGTCATACAGCCAGGTGGTTCTAGGTGTTACTAATTTCCATGTTTGTAAAATGCAGATACCACATGTAGAAATACTGGAAGAACATGGAACACCTATGTGGCTCAGTCGGTTAAGCGTCTGACTCTTGATTTTGGCTCAGGTCATAAACCCATCCGCTGGGCATAGAGCCGGCTTAAGATTCTCTCTCTCCTTCTGCCCCTCCCCGACTCATGTGCACGCTCTCTAAAAAAAGGAAGAAAAGAAAAAAATACTGTAAGGACAAATGGGAAACATACTGAAAGCACTTGGGAAAATACTTCACACAGACCAGTCCTGGATATGCGTTTATGACAAAATAAATATGTTGGCCCTTTTCCTAAGAGTACTTTCTTGCATGTCCAGAATTAGACATCGTTCATTTGATAGGTAACAAAATAAAAATTATTTATAGTACATTAGATGGGCAACAACATTGATAAAGTACTATAGTCACTAAGTTCTGTGGATATTTGCTCTGAAAGCTTTTGGAGGACATCCTTTCCAATTCCCTGGTTTCTTAGATGAAGAAACAGAATCCTCGGTCTCAATCTGGAATCCTCAAAGCCTTCTGATTGAAGCTCAGACTTCAGAGGTGGGGATGGGCCAGAATTCTAGTTCACTCAGTGCACATGCCCCACCTTGAGGAGGGTATAAATTGTTCTTTTTCCACCCTTCTTGAACATTTTCTTCCAAAGCCCAAGTGGCAAAATAACAAAGTGGAAAGAGAATTGGCAAAGTGGTCACAGAGACAGATAACCACTTAGCCCACTTGGGAGGGAGACACACCAGTGAGAAAAGGTCACCATGCCACTATGGAATGTCCACTACGGCAAATTGCTGCCATCAGAGCACATCCAGCCATACTCACAACAAAGGCTGTCTGAGAAGAGTGAATGAGAAGATGCTGATGGGTGTGCTTTGGACCTAAACAAACAGAAACTGCAGAAACCTCGTTCTCAGCTCACTTGTTTAAAATACAGTATACAGGACCACAGAAACTTAAAACTGGAAAGTTCAGGAATCACTAACACTCCCGTTTCATTTGTTTTGTTTACTTATTTTAAATGTTTGTTTATTTTTGACAGAGCCCATGCAGGAGGGAGACAGAGGTTGACAGAGGATCCGAAGCAGTGTGTGCACTGACATCAACAAGCCCGATGTGGGCCTCAGACTCACGAACTACGAGATCATGACCTAAGCCAAAGTCAGAAGCTCAACCAACTGGGCCACCCAGGTGCCCCACTAACACTTATAATATGCAGATGGGGAAGCAGGTCCAAGGTTAGACAGCAGAGTGAGGGCTAGAAATTGAGGCTTGTGACTTGCAATCTTACGCTTTTGTAGATCTGCTCAAGGAGATGATCAAGCTCTGCTTGAGTTTGATGCAGTTCCGAGATGCTTAACCCAGAGACCACCAGGCAGTGATGGACCATCCGTTATGTGCCATCGGGAAGCACTCCTTCTGTTTAGAGGGATGAGGCTAGCAAACACTGAACAATTAAAACATTAAGGCTGCAAATCTTTAAAGCTAACTAGGGAGACATAAAGACCACAGAAGGCTAGAATATTAGGAAGGCCTTAAGAAAATGGGACTTGAGCTTTTTTTTTTTTTTAATATTTCTTTTGAAGTTTATGTTTTTGAGAGAGATCGCGTGCGAGTGGGGGCGGGGCAGAGAAATCAGGAGACAGAATCCCAAGCAGGCTCCTTAGCAGAGCCTGAGGCAGGGTTCGAACTCACAAACTGTGAGATCATGACCTGAGCCGAAATCAACAGTTGGGACGCTTAACCAACTAAGCCACCCAGGCGCCCCTTGAGCTGTGCTTTTCCGACCAGCAACCTGTGGACGAGATTCAGCCCGCAATTTGTTTTCCCATTGTGATGATCTGTAGTGGTTTTTTTTTTTTTTTCTTCTTTCCCCAAACTTGGGACTTTCACATAAAAATCCCAATTGTGGGGTGTCACGAAAAGTGCAGCACTAGGCCTGTATTCACAGTAGCAATAAGGGCAAGAGCTGTGAGGCAGCTGCCCCCGTAGCTACTGCATGAATCTTCAGCCAAACACCCACAGTTCACTCTCATTACTTCTGTGACTCCTTGGGCACTGGATGTGCTGTTCATGTTTTTGGAAAGGGGCAAGACAGCCCAGATAGGAGAATAAGACACAAAAGTGACAATGAGTGGGAATGCTATACGGTAGGAGAAAAATATGCTCCCGAGGCCAAGACATAGCTGAAACTAAAGAGTCGGGGGCGGGGGGGAGACTGTACGACCGTCTCAATAAAAAAACAAAAATGAACAAATAAATTGTGTGCTGCTGCTGGGTCAAGAATGCCAACTTCACACACAAAGGTAACATACTCATTTTCCTTCCACTGAGCATCTTCATTTTGGCATAAAAATGAACACAAACTGCATTTAAAAGAAAAAGTGTTTTTAGTATTTATTTTTGAGAGAGAGACAGAGTGTGAGCAGGGAAGGAGCAGAGAGAGGCAGACAGAATCCGAAGCAGGCTCCAGGCCCTGAGCTGTCAGCACAGAGTCCGACATGGGGCTTAAACTCACAAACTGTGAGATCATAACCTGAGCCGATGTCAGACGCTCAACTGACTGAGCCCCCCAGGCACCCCTAACACAAACTGCATTTTATTTTATTTTATTTTATTTTATTTTATGTTATGTTATTTTATTTTTAACGTTTATTTTATTTTTGAGACAGAGAGAGACAGAGCATGAACGGGGGAGGGCCAGAGAGAGAGGGAGACACAGAATCTGAAACAGGCTCCAGGCTCTGAGCTGTCAGCACAGAGCCCGACGCGGGGCTCGAACTCACGGACCGCGAGATCATGACCTGAGCCGAAGTCGGACGCTTACCCGACTGAGCCACCCAGGCACCCCACAAACTGCATTTTAAAATACACATAAAATAGTTAATAAATTATAAATTTATTATAAATAAAAGGAAATAGAATTCATATTGTGTAATTAAAACTGACTTGCTTTTACTGAACCCCATTACACAGCACTGGTGGTAAGAGATGCGGTTACCCGTTTTTTTTCCCAGTCAAGACTATACCCTACTTGGCTTAATACATCCCAAGAGCTCTTATTCTGGATTCAGCTCTTCCACTGGACTCACAATATCCCTCTGCTCATTTTCACAATCAATGTCCCAACTAGCACATGATATACAAAGGGGTCCATGAAAAAAAGGGACTTAGGTTAGCCTGGAAATTCATCCTGACAAAAGGCAGAGAGGTTCTTCTAGACAGTTTTTGCTTAGAGGGCCACAATTCAAATGAACAAAATGTACCTCAAAATAAAGAAGGGGGAGAAACACCACCCCAGTGATCCTGCTATGTATTCATTGCAAGAACTACTATTCAAATGGTAGGCTCTTGGCCTAGTCTCCATTAGCTCTATTTTCTAGAGAGCTAGCAAAAGATACAGTGCTGAGAACACTTCGGAAGCTCACCATTTCGTTTTAGGTCAAGTTTAGCATGCCGTAATGGTATCTGGCACCACCCAGTGGCAATCTTTTCTCCTGTATGTGCGAATAAATAGCAACTTTGCAAATTCTTGTGGTGACAACAAATACCTCAATCAATGAACAGAGAATAGAATAATGTTGCAAATCAAACAGAAGCAGTTTCATTACATTACCTACTTTGAAAAGTTTAGATCATTTTTAACGTGTTTTTTTTCCACAATGAAGAACTCAGAAAAACACAAAGAAATGTAAAACAGTTTTCTTCTCCAACTGTATAAATATATGGGCTTTAATATAAAATCACGTTAGAAGGGCCCATTTTTTTATTTAAAAATTTTTTTAATGTTTATTCATTTTTTGAGAGAGAGAAAGAAAGAGAGCGAGACTAGGGGTGGAGCAGAGACAGAGGGAGACACAACCTGAAGCAGGCCCCAGGCTCCAAGCTGTCAGCACAGAGCCCGACACAAGGTTCAAACCCATGAACTGCAGCGAGAATCATGATCTGAGCTGAAGTCTGACACTTAACTGACCGAGCCACCCAGGCACTCCTGGAAGGGGCTCGTTTGTAAGGGCACTGACTTGTTCTTACGAGAAAATAGGAAAAGTGTCCATACATTAGTGGTTTAAAATAGTGAGAAAGAGAGAAACTCAGGACTCTTTCTAGAGAAGTCTTCCAACTGTTCCAACTATAATTATTTCTTCTAAGAAAACCGAGTGGCATACAGGATGGCTCTGTCCCACAGGAAATCTAAAACAAAACCTCTCTTAATGTATATATAGAAAATATATGTGTTAACCAATTCAGAAAAAAGCAAAGTCCTGGTTGTAGGATTTCTCAAGTTATTGTTATTTTTTTTTCAAACTAAATTCGATAAGACTACGGAAGGTTCAGAGTATCCTGGGCTGCTGCTGACACCGTTGGTCCCTCTGGGGACCAGGCAGGACGTTTCACTAGAAGGGTGCTACTACAGCAGGGGACTAAGAGATGAGAAGCCATACTTGCCACCTGAAGAATTCTTTAAAGTTTGAGTATTTGCGTAACACGGACCAAACCTGCACCTTGATGTTCCATTTCCGAAAGTCACACTTTAAGTTAAAAAGTTCTGGGGGCGCCTGGGTGGCTCAGTCGGTTGAGCGTCCGACTTCGGCTCAGGTCACGATCTCGCGGTCCGTGAGTTCGAGCCCCACGTCAGGCTCTGGTCTGATGGCTCAGAGCCTGGAGCCTGCTTCCGATTCTGTGTCTCCCTCTCTCTCTGCCCCTCCCCCATTCATGCTCTGTCTCTCTCTGTCTCAAAAATAAATAAATGTTAAAAAAAAAAAAAAAAAAAAAAAGTTCTGTTCTGTGGGCGCCTGGGTGGCTGAGATGGTTAAGTGACTTTGGCTCAGGTCATGATCTTGCGGTTCATGAATTTGAGCCCTACGTCGGGCTCTGTGCTGTCAGTGCAGAGCCCACTTCGGATCTTCTGTCTGTCTCTCTCTGTCCCTTCTCCACTCACACTCTCTCTAGTTCGAAAATAAACATTAAAAAAAAAAAAAAAAGTTCTGTTCTGCAAATCTCCATATATCAACAGATACTGTAGAATTTATATCATGGTATCATGGTATCTTCTTAAAAAGAAGAGAAAAAACAGTTCTTCATAGGAGGGGGTTTTTCTTGTTTTTTTGGCATCTTAAATGTCAATGATCACAAAAACTTCTGGCTTCTCTTCATTATAGACCTGCATTGCTGAGTACGTTATTGCCTTGACTTCAGTGCCCTAAAGTTGGGGTTAGGGAAAAAACAAATAGGAAAAAATGAAAATCAAACTCAGGATCAGTAACTCTACAACAATAGGCAGAAAGGCCAAATTTTACTATTATTCTGAAAAACTAAAAACTCACGTGATACAAGCAGTTATTTGTACAGCATTGTACAGTCATCCGGTAAA
This sequence comes from Panthera pardus, assembly GCF_024362965.1. Classification (NCBI taxonomy): domain Eukaryota; kingdom Metazoa; phylum Chordata; class Mammalia; order Carnivora; family Felidae; genus Panthera; species Panthera pardus. Next base: position 82,060,839 of record NW_026526666.1, on the reverse strand, counting down.
AATGAGAAGCCACATGTGCACAGGGAAAGAGCGCTGACTGGGAGGTAAGAGATGAAGCTCTAATCCTGGCTTTGTTTCTACCTGGATAAGGAGGCTGGCTGACCTCTCCAGCATCCCCTTTTTCATTTACCAAGTGGACTGAGTCAAGGAGCCCAAAGCTTTCCTACGGTCTGGCTCAGAGCTCCTTCTCGGGACCTCCTCCTTATAGTCTAACCTGGGGCCTAGGAACACAGACCCCTCTCCTCCTCAGCTGCCAACTCACTTTACTTCCTGGGTTCTCTCTCCACATGTTTCTGATACATGACAATCCCCCCTCGCCTGCCCTGGTTTAAAACCACAGGATTAGATGTTCTCTTGGTTCCTTCCCATTCTAGAAAAGAATCTACAATAATTCTTTGCAGCACAAAACATAGCCAGCAATAGGCAACTGGCATTTGCTAGCTCTATGGCACAAAAGAAATCTGAATGTTTCCCAGATGGATCTGAATGGCACCCACCTTTGCTTTTTTCCCTCTGCCACAATCACCCGGTGAAACCACAACCTAAATCAAATTCAACTTTCTGCCTACGGCAGCACACACCATACTAAGTGGTGTCACTTTAAATCACATCCACAATCTCAAAAGGGCACTCAGCACTGACTAGTCATCCTACATTTGCCACTAAATTCCCTTGCTCAGTCTCTGAAACAATTACTTTCCATCTTCACCTCTAGGATTCCTCCCTCATTCTCACCCTCACACCAGGCCTCCTAGAGAAAACAGGAGCAATCAGCAAGAAGTGACTTATCTTCTCCATTAGCCTTTCCTCCCATTACAATGAACAGCCCGTCCCTGCTCCTATCAGAAGATCAGCTCCTGTACCTGAACACACCACCCCACACCCCCCTTTACCAAAACGTAAGGTCTTTGTTCTGAAATTATTCTCTTCCTCTCCAGCATGATCAATTTGCCCCAAGTTCCTAGATCACTTCCACACAGCCTACGCTGGTGCTATAAACCTTGTAGCTAAAACAAGACACACACACACACACACACACACACACACACACACACACACACACAAACTCCTCCCTTTCCAACCGCATTCCCCTCTGGCTAGTAGTTCCCCTTTTCAAACTCTTCAAAAGAACTGTCTCAATACATTGCCTCCACTTTCCTATCTTTCATTCTCTCTTTGACCCATGTATCTTTCCACTGATTAGTAAACCCATGGATAATTCTCAATCCTCATCTTACGCAACCTCTGAGCGGTCTCAAGATCATTAGATATCTGGCTTTAGGGCACCCCCTCTTCTTTTGCTCCCTTTCATGAGGTTCTCCTTGTCTTTTACTTTTTGGCTTTGTCTCTTCCAAACTTAGTACCCCAGGGCTCAGTCCCCTCTATACTCTCTCTTATCTATACTCCTTCCGACATAATCACATCTAATCCTATGGCTATAGATATCCTCTGCTCAGTGGTGGCTCCCAGATTTATGTTTGCAGAGATAGCTATCTCCTGAACAAGACATCCTATAGGCAAATGCCTATTATGAGACATTTCCATTTAGATGTCTAATATATACCTCACACATAAGATGTTCAAAAGAAAATTCCACGTGTCGTTTGTATTGTAATTCACATGCTCCCTTCTAGCGGTTTCTCTCTTTTTAAGCTTCTCTCCCGAAGTTCCCTCATCAGGCTTCATTTCATTATGTTGTGCTTGAAGAAATGATACTGTAGCTACTAGAAGCAACCAGGACTTCCCAGTCACCCTCAACTAATTTAGGTCTCTTTGGCCTAAACACAAGGGTCAGCAACCTGCAAATCACAGGGCAAACCCAGGCTGCCACCTGGTTTTGTATAGTCCTACCACCTAAGAATGGTTTTTACATGTCTAAGTGGTTGGGGGGGGGGGGGACCACAAAAGAATACCTCATGACATTTGAAAACGATATGAAATTGAAATTTCAATGTCCATGAAGTTTTATTGGGATACAACCACATTCATTCGTTTATGTATTGTCTATGGTGGCTATAGTGATACAATAAAGGAGCTAAATATTTTTCTTCTATCACTCTTGTTCCACAAAGCTTTAAACATTATCTAGCCCTTTACAGAAAAAATTTGCCTCCCCCTATTCCTATATACAGATTTGACTGGTATAGAGTGGAGTCATACAGGTTGGCAAATACAGAATCCGGAGAAGCACAGAAAGTAGAAGGTACTTTAGAGAACATTCAGTCTAAAACCTTCATCACAGGAAGAGATACAGAAGCTTGAAAAGGCAAAGGGACTTTTAAATCCCATAAAAATCTGTAACAAACCTGACCCTGGAGCCCAAGTGCTGACTCCTAATCCACCAAATCAGATGTGTGGAATCAGCGCTTAAACATAACATGGTCAGGGAAGCCTGAGGAAAACTTACCACTTACTTCACACCAATTTATTAGAACTCACTAAAGTTTACTGGCATATACTAACTTTATGGTAAGAAAGTAGAAAATGTTCTTAATGGCTGGATTTAAACATACCTGAGGGTGCTTGGACAATGAAAATTCTTCTCCCCACCTTGAGAAGGAAAATTAAAACATGATTTAGACTTCCAGGATTTAATACCTGTTCTCCCTTTACATATTTTAAAATAAATCTTATAAATGTGGTTAAGATATGAGAAGGCCAAAAGAGATGGGAGGGATAAGGGGCTTTAAATTTCAGTTTGAGGGGCACCTGGGTGGCTCAGTCAGTTAAGCGTCCAACTTCGACTCGGGTCATGATCTTGTGGTTCGTGAGTTAGAGCCGCGCATTTGGCTCTGTGCTGACAGCCTAGAGCATGAAGTCTAGAGACTCTTTGTGGTTCTGCGTCTCCCTCTCTGCCCCTGTGTCTCCCTCTCTCTGCCCCTCCCCCACTCATGCACCTGCGCTCTCTCTCAAAAATAAGCATTAAAAAATGTTTTTAATAGGGGCACCTGGGTGGCTCAGTCAGTTGAGCAGCCAACTTCAGCTCAGGTCATGATCTCACGGTCAGTGAGTTCAAGCCCCACATCAGGCTCTGTGCTGACAGCTCAGAGCCTGGAGCCTGCTTCAGCTTCTGTGTCTCCCTCTCTCTCTGCCCCTCCCCTGCTCATGCTTTGTCTCTTTCTCAAAAATAAATAAACATTAAAAAAAAGTTTTTAATAAATAAATACAGCCGCATGTTCAAAATTTTCACTGTACCCAAGGCTATACAATGATTTAAATACTATCTCCCACTGGAGAAAGTAGGCCTGAGTATCACAGAGGCAAAATACTACATTCTGTAATGTGCTCTTATTTTATAACTTTTGAGAAAATGTCCATGGTCTGTGCATAGAAGGCCCTAGAAGGGTACTTTCCTAGAACCCGGGATAAGTATCTTCTCTCCCTTCAAGATGAATGTGGCTAGAGATCACAGTTGGAGAAGCAGTATTGGTAGTAAAAAGAACAAAGTTTTAAATTTCTGTTCAACCATTTATTAGCTAAATACCCTTGGATAAGGCTGATTCCATACCCATTAAAAAAAAAAAAAAAAAAAAAAAGGAGGGAGAAGAATAAAAGACCTCACTTTACAAAAAGAAAAAAGAAATGAATCAAATTCAACATGAAGTGGAAAAAATAGGCTTTACATAGAAATAACCTAAAAGAGGGGAGCCTGGGTGACTCAGCTGGTTGAGTATACGGCTCTTGATTTCAGCTCAGTTCATGATCACACAGCTGTGGGGCTGAGCCCTACATGGGGTTCACACTGAGCATGGAGCCTGCTTACGATTCTCTCTCTCTGCCCCTCTACCCTACTCACACTCTCTCTAAAATAAATCTTAAAAACCAAACCAAACAAAACAAACCAGGGGTGCCTGGGTGGCTCAGTTGGTTAAGCGCCTGACTTCGGCTTAGGTCATGATCACAGTTCGTGGGTTCGAGTCCTGCACTGGGCTCTGCTGTACTGACAGCTCAGAGCCTGGAGTCTGCTTCAGATTCTGTGTCTCCCTCTCTTTCTGTCCCTCCTGGGCTTGCACTCTCTCTCTCTCTCTCAATAATAAATAAACATAAAAAAAAAATCAATAAATTGGGAATCAGGTTTAAGAACCAAAATTAACTCTGTTCTGACACATTTCTGGTCTTCCAAAGCTGAGGACCAAAGCCCTTGCTCCTAGGGTTCACAAAGCTTAATCTGCAGAGGCCCACTGGGCTGCAATGGGACCTCTGACTTAACATTTCTGTTTTCCTGCCCAGTACGTTCAGTGAAGAATATAATTTTAACATCTTTCATGGCTTGTTACTTAAAAAGATCTTCAAAACATACCCAATTGACCGTAATTTGAAATTTCTTTGATCGATATGAAGTACCTTCACTTCCTAAAGAGGAAAAGAAAATTTAATTTCAAAAAATGTTCATAATAGACCATCTACTAAAACATGTCTAATAACTGTCAAAACACTATGTTGTATACCTGAAACTGACATAATATTGTATGTCAGTTATACTTTAATTAACAAAAATATGTCTAGGTTGTCCCCTTTCCTAGAAAATAACAATGTACAACTTCCCTGACGCAAAGAAAATTAAAATGTTAACTAAAGTAGAACAACAAACTAAATATATTTCAAGGAAATAAGGTTTTTTTCTTATATAGTGAAGAGAAACGTTCTTGAAAAACGTACACTCTAAAAACAGGAGTCAAGAACTTTCTCTGTAAAATAGAATAGAATGATACAGGATTTCAATCATTCTTGGCCCATTTTTAACTAACACTGTAGGCTCTTGAACTCTGCAGGACAAGGGACCAGTTAGAAGAGTGTATGTAGCATAGCTGGGAAGGGAGAGAATGGAGTGATTATGGAAGCAAGGAAGCAAGGCGCTGTGTGTTAGGTAACAGTGATGTTGAGATAGATTCCCTTCTAGAGGCTGAAGGCAACAGGCAATCTCCATTTGATTTTCCTTTTTCATGTTAAGGAAAACTGACAGCAATTTTTAAATTTAGGCCAACATGGCAGAGTTGCAAAATTTCACAAGGGACAAAGGAACATATGGATGGACATAAATATAGCTCAAACTAGGGAGACATAAAAAGTGTGGGTGAAGACAGCAGGTGCATTCTTATCACACAATCCTGATTAGTGACAAGTATATGGTAAGAGATCTAAATATTACAAGATGCATATACATAGGCAAAGGCAGATTAACCAAGGAGTCCCTGTTTTCTACAAATCAGTATCATCTTAGGATCTGTATGGCTTGGTTTTGCATCACACATTCTATTCTCAATCATTTGTTCTCTTAAAATCTGAACTAGAACCCGTTTGCTCAGTAAAAAAGAAAAAACGTTGCTTACCCGGGGTATGAAGAATTCGTCAGCACTGAACTTATAAAGCCACTCATCCAAAAAGTGAAACAGAAGAGACTCTAAGTCATCTCCTACACAGGATCAAGAAGAACCGTGACAGTATGATGTTTAATGATTCTCCTCTCTAAAAACTTGTTTGAATTTAAAAGTGTAATGAATTTCTTAGGCTAGCCGAAAAGAGGAAGAACAAGCTCATAATTAATTTAGTTGTTCTTATTGTGAAAATATACTGAAATCATGTACAACACTGCACATCTGCATAACAATTTCTTCCCTGAAAACAAATTGGTTACCTTGGGTTTCTACTTCTAGTGTTTGGAGGGGCTCCACAGTCCCAGTATCTGTCATGTAACCAAACATGGCCATTGCACATTGCTCAAATGCTTCCTCCAGAGTATCTCCCCACGCATGTAACCTAAAGAAATACATTTATGCCCTGTGTAATAAAATTCAAGAGAGCAAGAGAGAAAACTTGACAGCAAAGTCAAAATAAAATTAGCATGGTAAATACAAAACCAAAGGCAGCAATCAATTTAATGGCACAGAAACTGGGTTCTTTTAAACCATCATTTTCATGTTGTAAAGGAACGAAAATAGGAAGAGAAAATTAAAATTAGGGACATCAAGGGGCATCTAGGTGGTTCAGTTGGTTAAGTGTCCAACTCTTGATCTCAGCTCAGGTCATGATCTCACAGTTTGTGGGTCTGAGCCCCACGTCAGGCTCTGTGCTGACAGAGAGGATTCTCCCTCTCCCTCGCTGTCTGTCCCTCCCTGGGTTGTGTGTGCATCTGTGTGCACATTCTCTCTCCCTCCCTCACAAAATAAATACACTTTAAAAAATAAATAGATAAATAATAAAATAAAATTAGGGACATCGAGATTAAAACATCGGACTTCCTATTTAAGAACATGATTTCAAAGACATAAATTGCAGGTATACTCACTGGACATCTGCCGTATGATCCAAATCTGAGGGAGAGAGGGGAAAACACATACGTCATTGAACTTGACTTGCAAGTCACAAGAAACTCTAGTTCATTATTAAGAATATTATCCTTCTGTGGTGCCTGGATGGCTCAGTCAGTTGAGCATCCAACTCTGTTTCAGGTCATGATCTCACGGGGTTCAAGAGTTCGAGCCCCCCTCAGGCTCACTGCTGTCAGCACAGGCACGCTTCAGATCCTGTCTCCCTCTCTCTCTGCCCCTCCTCTTCTTGCTCTCTCTTTCAAAAATAAATAAATTACTGAAAAAAAAAAAAAAAGTAGGGGCGCCCGGGTGGCTCAGTCGGTTAAGTGTCCGACTTCAGCTCAGGTCATGATCTCACGGTTCACTGAGTTGGGAGCCCCGTGTCGGACTCTCTGCTGTCAGCATAGAGCCCGCTTCAGATCCTCTGTCTCCCTCTCTGTGCCCCTACATTCGTGCTTTCTCTCTCTCTCTCAAAAGTACACAAACATTAAAAAATTTTAAAAAAGTAAACTCAACACGATGTTTATGAGCTTCTTCCTGATTATCCCCACAGAAACACCTGAAAGCAACACCTGCTACTACAGCAAACTCCCACTGGATCTGTTTATCCCAACATTTCAGTCTACTCTTCACTGGTAGCATGACTTCTGTCAGTTCTTCCTACTTAGATCATTGAATATTCAGGCTAGAAGGAAGCCTTGCAGCTCATTTAATATAATTCCCTCACGGACAGGAAGAAAACTGGGGCACCTGGCTGGCTCAATCTGTAGAGCGCGTGACTTCTTGACCTTGGGTTGTGAGTTTGAGACCATGTTGGGTGTAGAGATTACTTTAAAAAATTTTTTAAAAAGAAGAAGAAACCTGAAATCCAAAGAGATCGTGGGACTTGTTAAAGACTACTGTTGTTTAGAGGCAAAGTTGGGCCTAGAATTGAGACGTCCTGAGTGCCAGTGTAGTAGATTTTGTACCATAACACATAGTTTTCTGGTGACACTCAAGGCTCAAATTCTTCTCCAAGTCACTCAAAAATATTCCTGTGGACTTAATATGTTTTAGGCACCAGAGATGACCAGCAGAGATGATAAAGAAGTTAAAAGAAAATGACAGGTATTAACCTTAGAGTAATGAAAGCATGTGTCCAGAATGCTCACAGCAGTGGATTCCCCAAAATGAAAAACCGAAAGTTCACCGATAAGGGAACAGATAAAGATGCAATGCAATACTACTCAGCGATAAAATGGTGTGACTTACTGGGGCACCTGGATGGCTCAGTTCCTTAAGAATCCAACTCTTGGTTTTGGGTCAGGCCATGATCTCATGGTTCATGGGTCTGAGCTCCGCGACAGGCCCTGCGCTCACGGCAAGAAGCCTTTTTAGGATTCTCTCCCTTCCTCTCTCTCTGTCCTCCCTCCCCCCTCCGCTTGCACTCTCTCTCTCTCAAAAATTAATAAATGAACATTTTTTTTAAAATGGTGTGATCTACTGACTCATGCATTAACATGAATCTCAAAAACATTAAGTGAAAACTGCAGAACTCTCAGCATGTAACACCTCTATCCAAACTCCTCTGTGACAAGAGTGATCAAACTTTAGCACAGCTGGACTTCTAGCAGCATAAGCCTAGTTCCGAGGATCACCCTGGCCCCAAAGCATTAGATTACCTGCCGGGGAAAGCGCTACACAGACAGGAGAATTTATTGTTCATTCCAACCAAAACCTAACAATAGGCCCTTAACCTCCCTTTCTTAAAGCATTTACTATAAAGGGCTTACAACTGTGAATATTTATCTCTTACAACTCAGCAGGGTCCTTCTCAAGGACTCCAGAGCCACTCCTTTGAAATGTAATCAGCATAAAGGACTCCTGGTCTCAGTGGGAGGATCGAATCCTAACTTCCGTAACTGCCTGCTACCAAATCCTGCAGGCCTAATCGAATTTATGCAGACTAACTGTTTGTAATTTTTCACTTCTCTGAATCTATGAGGCCCCTGCTCTCCCCTCTTCTCCATTCTCCCTTTAAAAGGCCCCATCACCTCTGCAAAATTTGGAATGGAGTTCAGTTCTTTCTTTTACTATAATTACTGAAAAAAAGTCATTCACCACTTTAACGTCCGGCTGTGTTTATCTTTGATACTAAGTGAAGAAGCCAGGCATAAAAGAATCTATACTGTGTGAAACTTTAAAATAGGCAAAATTATGCTCTGGTAATAGAAATCCAAACTGCCTCAAAGTAAGGACATGGCGGGGGGCGGGGGGGGGAGGCTTATAGGAAAAAAAGCAAAAGGGAACTTTCTAGGGTGATGGAAATGTTCTACAATCCAATGTATAATACACTCCAATGATAAATGGATGTATATGTTTATCAAAACTTATCAGACTCTACACTTAAGATCTGAGCACTTCTACCATATGTAAATTATATCTCCATTTTAAAAAACAATTTGAAAGAACAATGACAGATTACTATAGGCCAGCAGTTCTCAAATTTTTGGTCTTAGGAACCCTTTACTCAAATATTATTGAAGATCCCAAAAAGGTTTGATTTATATGTGTTGTATCTGTCCATGTTAACCATACTAGAAATTTTAACGAAAAAACGTTTAAATACTTATTAATTCATTTAAAAATAACAAAATTGGGGCACATGGCTGGCTCAGTCAGTAGAACATGTGACCCTTGATCTCAGGATTGAGTTCTAGCCCAACATTGGGTATAGAGATTACTTAAAAATAAAATCTTTAGAAAATAGTAATAATTAATAAAAAACAAAGCCATTTCACTAAACATAAATTGCATACCTTTATAAAAAATAACCATATTTCCCCAAAACTTTAGTGAGAAGAGTGGCACCATTTAGGTAAGTATTTTGAATGTCTTTCAATGTGTTGCAACATATTGATTTAGTTGAAATATGTACATAAAATCAACCTCACATATATGTAGGAGAAAAAGGGAGGAGTATCTTAATAGCTTTTCACAAAACTATATATAATCTTCCATGATGCTATACCGAAACTAGAAACATGCAATGTGGAATTTGAAGCTGTTATAATGAATTTTCATACTCTGTAACATTAAAATCCATTAACTCTATCTTGTGCCTAGAACGGATCTTATCTGTGCCTGATGGTATAACACCAAAGCACTGGTCTTTTGAAAAAATATTAGTTCATTGATTTATACAGGTAATGTCGACACATTTAATTATATGAAGTGAAATTACATATATACGTATATTTGTTAATATCACCACCAATCTCATCAGAAAGATCTTTTAGTACTAGGAAACTGTCAAGCTCATGATGACAGACACAAGTTTTCCAAAATTCGAATTTCACTCAAATACTTGAATTTTATCATTGCCAACAAATATTGTGTTCTTTTCCTTGAAGTGTTTTAAAGAAATTATCTGCCAAATACCCCTAACTGAATAACACCACTACATCTTTCAGTCATTCTTTGGAGGAAAACAAAGGGGGGGGGGGGTCTTCCATGAAAACAAAACCAAAACAAAAAACCAGCTCACAACTCAATTACACAAGTTCTTTTCCTCAAGGTAATCATCAATACCTTGACAAGCAACAGAAACACTGTATGCACATTTCCCATTTTGTTTCACAGAACATTAAAAAGGCATGTACTCACTGGTCAAGATTTAATTAAACTGACAGACCTTACTGATTCATCAAGGACATCTCTAAGTGAAAATGATTTTTTCTTTTAACCTTAGGTACATAGTGGTTAAGGACTAAAGTGATTACCAGTACAGTTTGGTGTTGCCTCAATTTGTGCTAAGGGGACAGCAGGTGTACCTACCAATGCTTTTGCACCATCAGCACAAATACCAACACAGTGAAAGAGCAAGTATCTCAGTATTATTGCAAAAGTAGTTTTAGTCATCACAGATCCTCTGAAAGGGTCTGGGGAACCCCAGGGGTCCAAGGGTCACACTTTGAGAACTGAAACATAGGAGAGACTAGGAAATCAACTTAACTTGGACTGAATTCCCAAAGGAAACAAGACTTAACATTGTAAGTGCCAAAAGACTAAGGGGTGCTCTGTACGTGTTTGCTCATTCTCTTATTTCCAATTTTTGTTCAATGCATGATACACAACAGGTGTTCAATCATATTGCTGAATGAATCAATAAGATGACAACTACACTGTTGTCTACACAGTCTTAAAGGAAAAAACAGGGCTACAGGAAAAGCTTGGGGAGAGATTTGGGGGTGGTCTATGGAAAGAAATGAAGCTGGGAGAAAATACAGACTAATCTCACATGACATCAATTCAAAGACTGTACAAAATGTTGCCAAGTAGAATCCAGTATGACCAAGTGGGATTTATTCCTGGAATGCACGGATTCAGTTATTAGGAAATAGATTAATGTAATTCATATATGATCCTCTCCATAGATACAATCATGAAACATATTATGAAAATATTAACAGGATTTTTGGGCAAAAAGTTTTTTCTGTACAACAAATTAAAAAGTTAAACTATTTTTCTTCTCTCATCCTTTTTAATGCTTATTTTGAGAGAGAGAGAGAGAGAGAGAGAGAGAGAGAGAGAGAGAGGACGTGTGCAGGGGGAGGGGCAGAGAGAGAGAGAAAGAGAATCCTAAGCAGGCTCCCAGCACAGAGCCCAACACAGCGCTCCATCCCACAAATGGGGAGATCATGATCTGAACCAAAATCAAGAGTCGGACGCTTAACCAACTGAGCCACCTAGGAGCCCCTTTTCTCTCATTCTTAATTGCTATATTTACTGAATGTTTCTGTGGTGTAATAAAAATATATATTTGGCCTTTGTCCCTGGTTTCTGGCAAAGCTCCTAAAACCCTTGGATTCTCCTGAGTGATAAGAGTGTTTGTTATTCATTAATTATTACCTTCTGTCCACACCTGAATCTATGCTATGGTGGTGACTCAGGGTAGGGTCTCTAGATAGCCTTAGAATGGGGCAGTCACCAGGAAGATCATGATTAAAGAGTGGGAACTTCCAGCCCCACCCCCTCACCACCAGGTGTGAGTGCCTGGCCTGTGGAGGGTGGAGCAGGAGACTGAGTTATAGACTCTTAAAGAGATCTGGAGAACATCCCATTGGTGAGCTCATCCATGTGCTAGGAGGACGACAAGCCCAGAGGGGGCATGGAAGCTCCAGACCCTCTCCCCATACCTTGCTCTATGCATGGCATCCGTCTGGTTGTTCCTCAGTTGGATCCCCTATAATAAACTGGTAAACCTAAGTAAAGCATGGTTACCTGAGTTCTGTGAATTGTTCTAGCAAATTATTGAACTTGAGCCCAAGGAGGAGTGGGAGGAGAATGCATGGGAACACCAGAATTTGCAACTGGTTAGGCAGAAGTGTGGGTAGCTTGGGTACCCCATTTGGGGCTGCCATATGAAGTGGAAGCAGTCTTGTGCAATTCAGCCCTTAAACTGTGGGGTCTGTGTTAATTCCAGGGAGTTAGGATCAGAACAGAATTGAATTGACTGATACCCAAGTTGGCGTCAGAGAACTGGAAAACTGCCTGATGTGGAGAAACCACACACTTGATGTCAGAAGTGGTATTAGAGGAAAGAAAACAGAGTTTTATAATGCATATATTATTATAACACAGTTGAACACACAAAATTCAAAGTGTACAATGAAAAAAATTTGGATACTCTTGGGTATCAACTGAAAATTATACTAACTATAAGGGAATACTATAAGGAGGCAGGGTAAATAATTACACAACTCAGCAGCTTTCACAATTATAGTCAATAACAGGATAGACAAGAGATGATATCAGGGCAGAAAAGATCATTTACATCAGAAACAAAAAAGGTGTGGGGGCCTGGCTGACTCAGTGAGTAGAGCACGTGACTCCTGATCTCAGGGTCATGAGTTTGAGTCCCACAATGGCAAAGACATTACTGTAAAAAAAACAATAACAAAAACAAAACAACAGATGGGCGCCTGGGTGGCTCATTCAGTTAAGCATCCAACTCTTGACTTTGGCTCAGGTCATGATCTCCTGGTTTGTGGGATAGAGCCCCATGTCAGGCTCTGCACTGACAGCATGGAGCCTCCTTGGGATTCTCTCTTTCCTTCCCCTGCCCCACCCACACTCACTCGCTCTCTCTCTCTCATAATAAATAAATATTTTTTTAAAAAGGAAAAGAAACAAAAAAGATGAAATACCTAAAAATAACCTTCTCAGGATACACAAGATTTCAAAAATGGAAAGGCATACACCATTCCTCAAAAAAAAAAAAACTCCTAATATAAATATTAAAGTTTTAATTCTCCCTAAATTTATAATTAATATGATTGAGAAAATACCAATAGTATTTTTTATCTGTGGTTTATTTTATTTTTTAAAGTTTTTATTTATTTAAGTAATCTCTACATCCATTGTGGGGCTAGAACTCACAACACCAAGACCAAGAGTCACATGCTCTACCTACTGAGCCAGCCAGGTGCCCCTATCTGCAGTTTACTTTAAAATAAATGAGGGGCGCCTGGGTGGCTCAGTCGGTTGAGCACCGACTTCGGCTCAGGTCACGATCTCGCGGTCCGTGAGTTCGAGCCCCGCATTGGGCCCCTGTGCTGACAGCTCAGAGCCCGGAGCCTGTTTCAGATTCTGTGTCTCCCTCTCTCTGACCCTCCCCCATTCATGCTCTGTCTCTCTCTGTCTCAAAAATAAATAAACGTTAAAAAAAAAAATTTTTAAATAAATGAAAAGGAGGTGAAAGGTAGCCAGAAATATGCCACTCAGGTATAAAGATTATTTTGAGTTGAAGACAAATGAGAGAAGATACAAGAAAAACTCTCTGCCCTCCCACTATATGTCTAAAACATAAATGTATAAAGGTGCTCCCCTTTGCCTATCAGCAAGGACAGAAATCAATCATTAAAGAAAACTCTAGACCCTTATCCACCCAGTCAGCACCAGAGGAATCTACATAATAAAGTTTCCTAACTAGCCCTCACCTTCCATTAGTTTTCTATATATTTATCATCCCACAATTGGCCGCCCCAGAAGTACAAAATGCTTTTCCTTTGTCTTGTCATTTCTCTACAAAATTACTGCTCCTGTTAAGACGCTATATAAGCTCAAGTTCTAACCAGCCCTTTGAGTTACTCATCACTGAATACTCCTATGTGAGGGGCACCTGGGTGATTCAGTCGGTTAAGCATCCGACTCTTGACTTCAGCTGTTTGGGAGTTTGAGCCCTACTTTGGGCTGGGCTGACCGTGCAGAGCCTGCTTGGGATTCTTTCTCTCTCCCTGCCCTTCCTCCACTCACTCACACACTCTCTCAAAATAATTTTAAAAATGTTTTTTAAGTTTATTTATTTTGAGAGAGACAGAGAGCAAAGGGGGCAGAGAGAGAGAATCCGAAGCAGGCTCTGCACTGCCAGCGCAGAGCCTGATACAGGGTCAAACCCATGAACCGTGAGACCATGACCTGAGTCGAAACCACGAGTCAGACGCTCAACCGACTGAACCATGCAAGCACCCCTCAAAATAAATAAACTTAAAAAAAAAATACTTCCAGTTGAATGTGCAACACATGTGTTTATAAGTTTGTTTTTTCTGATTTGTAGGGCCCCAGCCAATGTACCTATGATGGGTATAGGAGAAAGATTTTTTTCCTCCCCTACAGAGGTATAAGGGTACAGATAAAAAAAAGGTAAACCATTAACTGATCATTGCTGAAGCTGGGTGATGTGCAGATGGAAGTCATCATACTAGTTTTGTATATATTTACACATAGCTGATGTTTATCTACATATAGAAAAAAAAAAAAAAAAGCAAGAATGGCAGGAAAGGGGCCAGTAGTGAGGGGAGAGTGTCCTACAACATATTAAAAGATAGAATAGGGGCACCTCGGCGGCTTAGTCGGTTAAGCGTCTGGCTCTTGATTTTGCCTCAGCATGATCTCGCTGTGAGTTTGAGCCCCAGTGTAGAGCCTACTTGGGATTCTCTCTCTATCTCTCTCTCTCAAAATAAATAAACATAAAAAACCAAAACAAACAGGCAAAGCTAATCTATGATGTTAAAAAAGTTAGGTTAAATGGGGGGCACCTGGCTGGCTCAATTGGTGGCATGGGCAACTCTTGAGATCTCAGGGTTGTGAATTCGAGTCCTATGTTGTGTGTAGAGATTTCTTAAAAATAAAATCTTTAAAAAAAAGTCAGGATAATGGGAGCAGTGAGGAGGGCAGTGGTGATTGGAAAGGGGCATAAGACAGGATGCTGTAATATTGTTTATCCACATGGTTATTAGGTATACAGGTGTATTCAGTGTGTGAACATTCACTTATGGTATGTGCAGTCTTCTGTATATTATACTTCAATGTAAGTTTGCATTTCCAGGGGCGCCTGGCTGGCTCAGTTGGTAGAGCATGCCACTCTTGAACTCAGGGTGGTGAGTTCAAGCCCCACACTGGGCACAGAGCTTACTTAAATTAAAAAAAAAAAAAAGTTTTCATTTCCAAATGTACAAGAAAACACAGAATTGTTTTACAATCTTAGAGTGGACAAAGCCTTCCTAAGTATGATTACCCCGAAGTCATAAAAAGGGTTAATAAATTTCACTACATAAAAATAAATTTCTGCAGAGTAAAATAAGACCAACAATCGAATAGAAAAATGGGTTCAAAATATGAATATACACATCCCAGAAGAGGACATACAAATAGCTCCAAACATACTTAAGTATGTTCAACTTCACTTATAATAAGAAAAATGCTGGGGCGCCTGGGTGGTTCAGTTGGTTGAGCATCCGACTTCAGCTCAGGTCATGATCTTGTGTTCCTGAATATGAGCCCCATGTCTGGCTCTGTGCTGACAGCTCAGAGCCTGAAGCCTGCTTCGGATTTTGTGTCTGCCTGTCTCTCTGCCCCTGTACCGCTCATATTCTGTCTCTCAAAAAATAAATAAATGTTAAAAAAAATCAAAATGCAACTAATATCACAAAATATTTAAATTGGAAAAGACAAAGTATGGTAATGCAGTAAATGGGCAGAAGTGTGAGGACTAAAGCACGCTCACATAATGACAAGAGTATAAACTGTTACAACATCACTGGAGATCAATTTAGCAAAAACTGTTAAAGTTAAAAATGCACATATCTTGGGGTGCCTGGGTGGCTCAGTCTATTGAGCGTGGGACTCCTGATTTTGGCGCAGGTCATGATCTCGCGGTTCATGGGACTGAGCCCCAACATGAGGCTGATAGGGCAGAGCCTGCCTGGGATTCTCTGCCTCCCTCCAAAATAAATAAATAAAAATTTTAAAAATGCACATATCCTTTGACAAAGCAACGTAACTTCGGAAATTTACAGATACACTTGCACACGTGCAAAACAAAGGATGCACAAGTATATTCACTGCTCTAACCATCCCACTGTTGGGAGATACGTAGGGGAGACAACCCCGCAAACGCTTAGAAATATGGTTATCTTTAGAATACACTGATAAAATTCCCACAAGATAAATGTGACTAGGTATATGTAGAAAGAGTTCAAAAGACTGTAGACGCAGCAGCCCAGTTCCCGACTCTCAGACCAGGTGAGTTTATCCTCCAGCATCCCCCGGACTCGTACCTACAATACAGGGCGAAATGGGATCACGCCTGAAGCACCTAATGGGGTAAAGCAAGAGAGGCCAGAAGACCTGGGCAGGGAAAGAGGGCATGAGAAAACTGAGCCACCTACTCACACTCGTACTTCCGAATGACTGGAGGATACTTGGCCTTGATTGCCTTCTGCTCTTCAGTCAAATTGTAATCTCGAATATCTTCCTCTTCCTGCGCCATAATTACAACCCTGGACACTCCACTTCCGCCCTTCATTAGCCGGACTTCAGCCCTGATTTACAACTTCCGCTCTAGACTCCGCCCCTTGGCACACACCCTTAAAGGACCGGGACTCCATTCTCCCAGATGTACTTATACCCTAAGACTCCTGGCCTAGGACCCGCCGGTGGAAGCACGTCTTTAATAGGCTTAGGCCCTATTTTCTGCGTTTGCTTCATCACTTCTAAGAACCCAAGAAACAAGTAAATTGGGGGACCTGGAAGTAGTAAGACACTTGAGCTAGACACTCCTATGCCTGAGTGGTAGACGTGTTTTCTTTCTGCCTCATTCCCAGAGTTGATAACTAGACCCGAAAGCATCCCAGATTTTTCATGTCAGTGCTCTGAAATTGTCGCGAGCGGAACAGCCTTTAAGAAAATGGCTGCCCCCTGTAGAGTGCGGACTAAACATCTCACGTGACACGGCGGGCGCCCTCCCACCAGCTCCGCGCGCGCGCAATCGAAGGAAGTCGGCTCACGGCCGAGTGGGGGCAGGGGAGGGGCGCGCGCCTGGGCCCCGCAGAAAGCGATTTTATGCATCTGGATAGGCTGCGAACGCGGCTTCCCCGCCCACCCCGCGGTTCGCTGCGCTCGGATTGGCCAGTGTTGGCGCGAAGGTGCGCGAGTCGGCCCTCACGCAGGGGCAGCAGGAAACAATAGAGGCCGCGCGCGCCGAGCGAGCGCCCGTAGCCTCCCCGCCCCTCCCGCAACGCTCGACCCCGGGATCCCCCCGGCTTGCCTGCCCGCCATGGCCGACAAGGAAGGTGAGGGTGCTGGGGCTGCCCCAGGAGGGCGGGGGTGCCGGGCTGGCGCCGCGGCCTCGACAGGGCCTAGCAGTGAAGGCAAGCCCGACTCTTGAGTGTTGTCTCCACCATCGAAGGCGTGAGGAGAAATCGCCCCGCGGGTCGGGCTAACGGCGCGCCTGTTCCAGCGGCGCGGAGGCCTGTCGCCGCGGCGTGGAGCTGCCGGAGTGGCGGGGTGGGGGGGGTGGGGGGGGCGGCGGAGGCTGTTTGGTCCCTCCCCGCGCTCCCTGTCGGTCGGCCCGCTTCTCCCGGGAGTGCCTACGCCGTTCCCTATCCCAGAGGCCGGTGCTCGGGCCTCCTCGCCGGCTCCGTGGACCTAGCGCGTAGCGGAGCGTGCTCCCGAGCTCGACGCCGTCGCCCTAACGCCTAACGGAGTGACTGGCCCGAGAGTGGTTGCGGGCCCGCGACGGTAGGGAGGGGGGTCGGTACCTCCGCCTGGGGGAGATTGAGGCAATTCTCCATTTCAGAATCGAGCTGTGCCGGTAGCTTTGGAAGTGTTTCCTCCGTTTCCATTTGTGTTTGCTAACTTAATTTGTTTTTAACTTTTTAGCAGCCTTTGATGACGCAGTAGAAGAACGTGTGATCAACGAAGAGTACAAAATATGGAAAAAGAACACCCCTTTTCTTTACGATTTGGTGATGACCCATGCTCTGGAGTGGCCTAGCCTAACTGCACAGTGGCTTCCAGATGTAACCAGGTGACGTGAATCTTTTGAACGTTATTTTGTTGTGTCCTCCTCAGTGGAGATTTCTCACATTGATTTTTCCCTATTTTCCGCCAGTCTCTTGGAGAGGGCACGTGATCAAAGCCTATTGGTGACGTTTTTTTCTAGGCCAAAAAATAAATAAAATGTAAAAATAATTTTGCAACTTAGCTGATAAGGGAAAATTTGTTTTCTTTTCCTGATATGAAATGAATAGCCTGTTAGAACTATAGTTGGCCAAATAATGTAAAACGTGTCAGCTTTCCAAAAATGCCATGATGGGTCATTCTAGTACTTTCAGGAAAACGTTTGAATGTATAGGTAGTAGCTGGTTAATACAAAGATGTGTATGACATGGTACCTGCCTTCAAGGAGCACATGTCTAGTTGAAGAGGCTGGTGTAGACTAATAATTATAGATACATGTGCTAAGAGCAGTTTTACGGAGATACTTAGGATATTTAGAACTAACACCTGAGGATGGGATGGTTTTTATATAAGGGAATTATACATAGTGAAAGATTAATCACTTGTGTGTCTTACACGTGCGAAGCTTACCTCTAAGAGGATAAAATAATATTTCATTTAGCTCACATTTATTGAGGGTCTGGTAGGTGCCGCATATCAGGGTGTGCAAATTGAGATAAGTCACCTTCCCTACCTCAACTCCTTGTGTATATGGTGTGGTAGATTTCCCCTCCCCCAAACCTTATTTGTAGGGAATATGGCCCAAGATCCCCAGTGGATGCCTGAAGCCATGGATAGTTCTGAACTCTATGTGTTAATGTTTTCTCCTATACATGCATAACTGACAAAGTTTAAACAATGCAGGCACAATAAGAGACTAATGATAAAGCAGGATGATTATAATATACCATAACAAAAGCTGAGTGAATAATGTACCATAATAAAAGCTGGTCTCTTGCTGTCAAAATTTCTCACTGTACTCACCCTTCTTCTTGTGATGTTGAGAAGATAAAATGCACGTGTGATGAAATAAAGTGAGGTGAATGACATGGGCCTTGTGATGAAGTATTAGGCTACTACTGACCTGATGTTAAGTCAGAAGGAAGATCATCTGCTTCCGGATGGGACTGTAGTTGACCAAACTGAAGGGGGGGGGGGGGCTACTATATTACAGTGAAAAATAATTATCATGAGAGTGGCACAGATAAAATTATCAGAGGAAGGAAAAAATCACCTCAATTTAGGGTATCCTGAAAGTCTCCCAGGAGGAAATAACAATGCAAAGATGAAGGTGAATTTAAATAATACAAGGTTTTATAAAAACTAGTGTGCCTGTTGGAATAATGGGTTTTCTATTATAAAACTGTTTCACTATTCAGAATAGCATTTAAAAATTACATTGTGTATTAAATAACTCCATTTCTTCAAAATTCATGCCTTTAGAATTCAAGATATTTGCAGAATATGGTTAATTAGGCCATGTTTCAGCTCA
The DNA here is from genome assembly GCF_024362965.1 of Panthera pardus. Taxonomy (NCBI): domain Eukaryota; kingdom Metazoa; phylum Chordata; class Mammalia; order Carnivora; family Felidae; genus Panthera; species Panthera pardus. The sequence goes on along the minus strand of NW_026526666.1, from coordinate 82,041,717 downwards.
ACAAGTAATAAAATTTGATACAAATTTTACTAATGACTTAAGAACAAGGCTGCTATCTTCACAATGGCATTAAAAATGAGGAGATCTGGGGGCGCCTGGGTGGCGCAGTCGGTTAAGCCTCCGACTTCAGCCAGGTCACGATCTCGCGGTCCGTGAGTTCGAGCCCCGCGTCGGGCTCTGGGCTGATGGCTCAGAGCCTGGAGCCTGTTTCCGATTCTGTGTCTCCCTCTCTCTCTGCCCCTCCCCCTTTCATGCTCTGTCTCTCTCTGTCCCAAAAAAATAAATAAAAAACATTGAAAAAAAAAAAAAAAGTAACAAAAATGAGGAGATCTGTCCTAATGATGTTTAACAAACTTCTAAAAAAATACCTAGAAATTTAGAGTCAGAAGCTTTGTCATGACCAGGAATTCCCATGTTTAACTGATCATCAGAATTACTTGAGTTCAGGTTAAGTGGAGCCATTTCTGTCAGGAGTTCTCAATGGTAGTTCAAACCATTTAGGAGCTGGTGGCAGAGTAATTGATGAAAAATAGTTGAATGGTGATTCCACAATCATGAGCTGCATGCATCATATTGGAACAGTGGATCCCAAATACTGGCCACTGCATACCTACTAAATCATTCTGGAACCATATTTTTAAAAACCTTCCTATATAATGTAGTTAGTAGCTCAATTTAGAAAGCAATGAATTAGACTAAAGTTTATTTATTTTGAGTGGGGGAGGGGGGATAGAGAGTTGTGCCCGGTCAGTGCAGAGCCCGATGCAAGGGCTCAAACTCCCAAACCATGAGATGATGACCTGAGCTGAAGTCGTAAACTTAACTGACTGAGCCACCCAGGAGCCCCAAAGCTAATTTTTTTTTAATTTTTTTTTTTTTAACGTTTATTTATTTTTGAGACAAGGAGAGACAGAACATGAACAAGGGAGGGTCAGAGAGAGGGAGACACAGAATCTGAAGCAGGCTCCAGGCTCTGAGCTGTCAGCACAGAGCCCAATGCGGGGCTCAAACTCACGGACCGTGAGATCATGACCTGAGCTGAAGTCGACCGCTTAACCGACTGAGCCACCCAGGCGCCCCAAAGCTAATTTTTTTAAGACAAGGATTACTTAGAAGCAAGCATACCTATTGGCTTAGTGTTTAATATTTTGTGTCTGTTGGTCTTCTTCTTGTTTTCTTTTTTTTCTTGTGGGGATGGTGTTTATTCATCTTTTTAAAAAAAAATACTATTGTAGTTCTGTAGTATCTTTTTCCCCCACTTCCTGTGGTTCTTTGTTTAGCCGTCTAAATGTAGACATTCCCAGTTTTGTGTTGACAATTCTCTTTTCTTTCTTCTACTTTTTCTATGTAGCATATAGATGCCTATTGCCTCTGTGCAGAGGAATTTCTATTGGTTATCTCTAGACCCAATTTCTGAGTTCTTCCTGAATTTTCAGCAGCCTACTGGTGTCTTCTCTGAACTATCTTACTGGGTTCCCCAACATGACATTTTTCAAACTGAGTATATTCTTTCCATAGAGGTCCCAATCGGCTTTCTGCTATTGTTCCTATTTCTCTTTATCATACTTGACTTTGGTTTGACATTTCCTAGGTTTTTCTCTTTCTCCACTTGATGGTTCATTTATAAGCCTCAATGAATTATATTTGTATAATATCTCTTATCTAGACCAAAGGTTCTCAAACTTTAACATGCATTGTAATCAGCTGGAGGGATTGTAAAATAGATTGTGGTGCCCTGCATTCCAGGTTTCTGATTTAGTAGGTCTGGAGTGGATCTGAGAACTTAATTTGCCTTTCTGGATGAAGTTCCTAGATGCTGATGCTGGTGGTCCTGATACCACACTTGAAGAACCTCTACTTTACACTGTCAGATTAATCCTCCTGTGATAATTCAAATGGTGCTGTGTCCTTAGAAATTTTCCATGGTCCTTTGTTCCCTCTATAGTATAGAGTCTTGAATTCCTTAAGGTGGCACTCAGTACCCTAGAATCTGCTTTCTAGCCTTCTCTTTCCATTTTGCCATGTCCAAAGTCAGTTGGGATGTTGGTCCTAGTAGGTGTGAGTTCTTTTGTTTATTTTTAAAGTAATCTCTGCACCCAACGTGAGGTTTAAACTCAGGACCCCCAAGATCTAAAGCCATATGCTCTACCAACTGAGCCAGCCAGGTGCCCCTCTAGTAGTTGTGTGATCTTAGGCAAGTTGCCTAATTTTCCTAAACCTCAAGTTCATCTTCATCTTTTGATGCATGGTTTGTAAGTGTTTAACATGATATCTGGCATTTTGTAGACCTGCCCTTTGCTCAGTTCCCTTTCTTTGGAATACTGTCTTTCAAAACCCTTGTCTCTTCTAGGTTTTATCTCTCATTTTGATATCTGCTCAAATATCACCTCTTTCATGAATACTTCTTTAATTCCAGAAGCAATCTTATTTATTTATTTATGTATTTATTTAAATTTTTTTTAACGTTTATTTATTGGGAGACAGTCACAGAGCGAGAGTAAGGGAGGGGCAGAGAGAGGGAGACACAGAATCTGAAGCAGGCTCCAGGCTCTGAGCTATCAGCACAGAGCCCGACGCAGGGCTCGAACTCAACAAACTGTGAGATCATGACCTGAGCCTAAGTCAGTTGCTTAACCAACTGAGCCTCCCAGGCGCCCCTATTTATTTATTTTTAAATTCTTATATTCTTATGTACGTTTCATGTATTTATTGACTTGTATTTTAATTATTTGTATATGTGATTAATTGCCCCTGGTTTTTTAAGGGCATGAATCATGTCTTAATCATTTTTTGTACTTCGTAGTTTTTGGCACAATGTGTCACTGATTAGGCACTTAGTAAATATTTGAACAATTAGTTTATCTAATAATTATTTTCTTTCCTATATCTTTTAATGAAATTAATGAAGTAACCTGAAGTGTTAGTGTACGCAGCAATTACTTTGTTTACCTCCAGCCCATTGTGGAGGGTGAGAAATTAATTCACATTTTATTCTCTTAGATGTTTTACCCAAAGTAATTATAAATTTTTTGTCAAGTTAAGAAAATTAAGTGCTATGTAGTCCTATTAAGTGCTATGTAGTCTTCTCTATGGAAGATACATTAAAAGTCAGAAATGTGTAGGGGTGCCTGGGTGGCTCAGTCAGTTAAGTGTCCGACTTCAGCTCAGGTCATGATCTCACAATTCGTGAGTTCAAGCCCCGCGTAGGGCTCTGTGCTGACAGCTTGGAGCCTGGAGCCTACTTTGGATTCTGTGTCTTCCTCTCTCTCTGCCCCTCCTTTGCTCATGCTATCTCTCAAAAGTAAATAAACGTTAAAAAAAATTTTTTAGAAGTTAGAAATGTGGCTCATAATGACTTTGTCCTCTCAAAACCTGGTTTTAATAGTGCCTTTTTGCATGTATATGTATATCACTACTTCATTGTCTCTATCAGTGTTGCTAATTTGAATAGTGACCATATGTTGCTGTTAACAGACCAGAAGGGAAAGACTTCAGCATTCATCGACTTGTCCTGGGAACACACACGTCGGATGAACAAAACCACCTTGTGATAGCCAGTGTGCAGCTCCCTAACGATGATGCTCAGTTTGATGCTTCCCACTACGATAGTGAGAAAGGAGGTAGGACTCTTAAAAACAAAAGAAGGAATAATGTGTGGGTTATATTTTTTATATTTTTGAAGTATCATGAAACGAATGTTAAGTTTGATAAATTAACCTGTCAAGTTAGTAATAAGATTTTGAGCTTTGGAAAGCCTGGGTTTGCAGTACAGATATTAAGTCTCAGAAGAGCTACTTAACACATAACATGGTTCTGTGCCTTTTCTATAAACCTCTCTCTACAAAGGAGGTTTTTGTTGTTGTCGTTTTCCTTATGTTTATTTATTTGGGGGGGAGGTGATATGGAGAACATGCCAAGCAGGCTCCATGCTGCCAGCACAGCCCAACGCAGGGCTCGAACTCATGAACCGTGAGATCATGACCTGAGCCAAAATCAAGAGTCGGACACTTAACCAACTGAGCCACCCTGGTGCCCCTTTTTATTGTTTTTTAATTTAAGTAATCTCTACACCCAACGTGGGGCTCACACTCAAAACCCCGAGATTAAGAGTTGCATGCTCTATTGACTGAGCCAGCCAGGTGCCCCAAAAGTCTACCATTTCTGTTTTTGTGCATGCATTCTCAGCTTGGGAGATAATTGCCCCCAAGGGGATGAAAATTTGTTCTCAGAGAGTGGGATGTGTGAAAACCATCTTAATTCTTTAAATGTGTAAAGCACAGATGTGCATGGTGTACATAAATATACAGGATATCTATGGTATTAAAATTTCATCAAGAGTGTCAGAAAAGATGTTTTATAAAACATCTTGTTTCTTGGAGGAAAAAGACTAAGAAACACTGGCTTAAATTACGCTTTCTCAGATTGAAGTGGTAGAAATGACAACCATGGCACTTGATATGTATATAAAAATGAAATGAGGGGCGCCTGGGTGGCGCAGTCGGTTAAGCGTCCGATTTCAGCCAGGTCACGATCTCGCGGTCCGTGAGTTCGAGCCCCGCGTCAGGCTCTGGGCTGATGGCTCGGAGCCTGGAGCCTGTTTCCGATTCTGTGTCTCCCTCTCTCTCTGCCCCTCCCCTGTTCATGCTCTGTCTCTCTCTGTCCCAAAAATAAAAAAATAAAAAAAAAAAAAACGTTGAAAAAAAAAATTAAAAAAAAAAAAAATGAAATGAGCCATTTAATTGTATCCTATTTTTAGGAGATGACCTAAGGGTTTAACTAAATACTTTTTCCCTTTTAGTAGAGGTGGAAATGGGTGAGTTACCTTTGTTGTTACCCTTGAACGCAAGTTAGTACCAAGAGGTAAAAGATACACTCTTACTGAGATTTGCGATCTTTTTAAAAAAAAGGATGTTTAATGTTTCTTTCCTTAGATTTCTCCTGACTAGCAGAATCCATTTTTTTATCTAAGTTCTTTTGAGCTCCCTCCAGTTATTTGCCAGGATCGTTCTGTGCAGTTAATCTTTGGATTACTCCATATTTGCCTTAGGGTGATACAGAATGCAAAGTAGTAAGTTCTTAAGGTAATGATCTGCAAACATGATTTTGTGTCACTGACCCAAGTATATGTGATATGATTATTGGGAAGTTATTTTCTTGATAAGCATTAGTGTTGGGGGGGGGGGGGCACTGAACCTAAGAATCTGAAGATTTTTGGCTTGAGATCCTGTTATGCCTCTCACTAGCTGTGTGGTTTTGGATAAATCATTTAGCCTCTCTGAGCATTAATTTCCTTTTTATTAAATGAAGATAAATTGTGGGGCGCCTGGGTGGCTCAGTCGGTTAAGCGTGTGACTGGAGCTCAGGTCATGATCTCACGGTTCGGGAGTTCAAGCCCTGCATCAGGCTCTGTGCTGACAGCTCAGAGCCTGGAGGCTGCTTTGAATTCTGTATCTCCCTCTCTCTCTGACCCTCCCTCACTTGCGTGTGTTCTCTCTCTCTCTCTCTAAATAAACATGAAAAAATTTAATTAAAATCTTTAAAAAAAATGAAGATAAATTGTTTTGAAATAGGATTTTTGGTTTAGTGACAAAGCAATATTCTGATGGGTAATGTAATAAATTATTTTAAAAATCAAAGCAAATACTGAATGCCAGGGTTTTTCCTTGGTACTAGGGATACAGCATAGAATAGGCTTTTCTGGCCTGATGAACATCTTTTTGTGTAAGACATAGCTCCTTTTTTGTTTTGTTTTGTTTTGTTTAGACATAATTTCCTTTTGATGGTTGTATACTGTGTCATAATTAACTATCCCTTATTTGACATTTAGGTGGTTTCCAATTTTCGGACTTCAAAAACAGTACTTGTACCATATGTCCTTTATAGTTTTACTATAGAATAAGTTTTGTTTTTCTTTTTTAATTTTTTTTTTTTCGATGTTTATTCATTCTTGAGAGAGACAGCATGAGTGGGGCAGAAGCAGAGAAAGAGGGAGACACAGAATCCAAAGCAGGCTCCAGGCTCTGAGCTGTCAGCACAGAGCCCGACATGGGGCTCTAACTCACAGTGAGATCATGACCTGAGCCGAAGTCAGATGCTTAACCAACTGAGCCACCCAGGCGCCCCATTACAGGATAAATTTTCTAAGTGGAAGGCCAATCAGAGCAAAACTGCCCTCCAAAAAACATTCAATCCCACCAATAGCAATCGTACTTGTATGTTTCTCCATGCCCTCGGCAGCATTGGATTTACCTGTCCAACTTTTCTCTGATGTCCTTCAGATATTGTGTCATTCTTTGAAATGCCTTCATCATTCCAAGATTTTAAAATATTTAGCTGTTGTTTTCTGGTACTTATGTTTTAACCATTAAAACTATAATCTTCCTGGTATTTGTTTTGGTATTGGGTACAGGGTAGGAATCTAAGCATTTTTCTAAGTGGTTAGCAATTTTTTATCTTACTTTATTTATTTTTTAAATGTTTTTTTTTTTTTTTTTTAATGTTTGTTTATTTTGAGAGCCCATGCCTGAGCAGGGGAGGGACAGAGAGAGAGGGAGAAAGAGAATCCCAAGCAGACCCTGCACTGTCAGCTCGAAGCCCCATGAGGGGCTCAATCCTACTGTGAGATCAAGACCTGAGCCAAAATCAAGAGTTGGAAACTTATTAGCCAACTGAGCTACCCAGGCACCCCACCAATTTTTTAAAAACCATTTGCTGGCAAATTGTTTTCTTCACTGGTTTTAGAAGTGGCATTTTTTAACATATATACTCAAGTCTTTTTCTGGTAATTGAGTTTTTTGAACAGCATCAAGCCAATTTTTGCTTCATCCCCCTTAATTAATGTTTAATTATGGAGAAACAATTTAAAATACCAGTAATTGGGGCGCCTGGGTGGCGCAGTCGGTTAAGCGTCCGACTTCAGCCAGGTCACGATCTCGCGGTCCGTGAGTTCGAGCCCCGCGTCAGGCTCTGGGCTGATGGCTTGGAGCCTGGAGCCTGTTTCCGATTCTGTGTCTCCCTCTCTCTCTGCCCCTCCCCCGTTCATGCTCTGTCTCTCTCTGTCCCAAAAATAAATAAAAAACGTTGAAAAAAATAAAAATAAAAATAAATAAAATAAAATACCAGTAATTATATTTGTACCACTATATAAATCATCCTATTTAATCCTCACAAGGAAACTGATAGTCATAGATGTTTCGTAACTTGCCCTAAGGTTACATAGCTTATCTCCCATTTCTCCCTCTTCTCTTTACTTCCCTTCCCTCTCTCTCCCCCATCTTCAGATCACTGGATAGGCTTCTCTCCATATGGTCTTAACAATGATGGAAGTACATAATATCATAGTGTCTCTTGGGTGGTGGTGAAGTAGATAGCTTACTAGTCTCTCTCACTCTCAGATGAAATGTCCTGGACTCTCAGATTGAACTATTGTAATGAGTTACCATCCACTTGACCCCATTTGGTTTTGGGTAATTGGTGTCAGATAGCTTCAAAAGATCATTGAACTTCCAAAGTGAAAACTAAAAACTGACTTAGTCTTGTTTTGACGTTAAAATAATTTGTGTTTATATTAGGTTCAGCCTGGCTATAGTCACGTTTTAAGCCCTTATAAAATAGATTAGATGTAAAAAATTTTTATTAATACTTATTTTTGAGAGAGAGCAAGTGCACACAAGCAAGCAGAGGAAGGACAAAGAGAAGGAGACACAATCTGAAGCAGACACCACTCTGTCAGCGCAAAGCCCATTGTGGGGTTTAGGGCTTGGGGCTTGAACCTACTAACTGTAAGATCAAGTCACAACTGACTGAGCCGCCCAGGTGCCTCTAAAATTTACGTTTAAATGACTCTGTTACCAAGATCGTCCAATATCAAGTTTATTTCTAGCAACTTGTTTGGGGAATTTTTTTCTTAAGATATCTTTTAGTCTTTTGTCTGAATTATACATAATAAACTATTATTAAATCATGATGAGATAGTTAACGGATATTAGAGTTTACTCTTTATAGTGAAAAGGTTTTTATGGGCTGAAAGAGTGGCTTAGAGGTAGAAGTCAGTGCCGGTTACCTAGTTTGTTGGGGAAAATACTGGCTGGGAGGGACACGATAGTACCTTCTGGGAGGCTGGAAATTTCTGTATTTTGATCTGGGTGGTGGTTTTCCTAGTGTATACATTTGTAAAAATTTGTCAAACTAGGCACTTATACTACATTATAGCTCAAGTTTTTTTAATACCATTTTATATGGAGAGAAGCAAACAAAATAGAAATATAACTGGACTTTGATAGCCATTTAATTATTGTACATTGATACCTCAATCTTTCCTATTTCAGTTTTGGCCTTTCATATACCAGCTTTAACTTGAGAACCCCTAATTATTTTTTAAATTGATAAGTCATCATCTTCACAAAAACTCAGTTGTGAATCCTCTAAGCTGACTTATTACTGTACTTTATCCACAGTTAGAGTTCCTCTGTTTAGTATGTATCCCACACCAAAATACCCCACATTCTGTAGTTAATACCCTTGCTCTGCAGGCTCTGTGCCAGCTGTTGTTCTTCCCTTGTTATTGGTATCTGTTTTCTGGTAGTTCTGCTTTTTTGTCATAGTCATCTGTAGTTACATTTTATCTCTGTGTGTTTGGACTGAAAGTTCCTTGCAATCACATCCTATCATGCCTTCTTTTTTTACATCATAGATGCTCATGGTCTAGAGTTCTGGGGGAAAATTCATGTAACATGTTTTTTTTTTCTCTTTTAGTGTCTATTTTGAGCTTTTATTTTTAGATTTTTAGCCTGTATGAAACATTTGCATTTCAACGTCTAAAAGTTAACTTGGAAGTTGAAAGTTATCTAATCTGCCAGCCATATTACCCATCTATATCCTTGCTTTTTAAAAAGATTTTGGTCCTGGGGTGCCTGGGTGGTTCAGTTGGTTAACTGTCTAACTCTTGGTTTCAGCTCAGGCCGTGATCACTGTTCATGAGATCAAGCCCCATGTTGGGCTCAACACTGGCAGCACAGAGCCTTTTGGGGATTTTCCCTCTCCCTGCCACCCTCCCAAATAAACTTAAAAAAATTTTTTTTTTGTCCTTAAAAGTGTAACACTTAGTAACAGTACTCTTGACAGCATTTTCATTTACGAGTTAATTTCACAGCTTTGCTTTATGAATAAAGTATTTGAGGCTCAGTGAAATTGAAGGTCTTCCCCCAAATCACTAAGCTAAGTGGCAGTTAGGCCAACATCCGACTCTTACTTAGATATCTTATTCTGCCTTTTGTAATTCTTTGAGTGATAGTTAACTACCTTTGTTTGTTTGTATGTTGCTTTGCCAAGATTTACATAATCACAAATTATATTGTTATACATTTTATGGTGACACTTGGGAGAACTAAGTGCATACAGTAGTCAAATGTGAATAAGAAATGTTTTTATCTATTCTTTGCCTGGTTTATTTCAGCTAAGGATCATGGTTGGCATATGTAAGTGGGGGTTAGGAAAACGAAACTACCTCTTGGGCTCTGTGTTTTGTCACTGGACTAAAAGAAATGGTATAGGGAAAAGATAATGGTGTGATGGTATTTCAGAAAGGACATTCCAAACTAGGTCTTCAAATAAATGGTATAGGAAGAACTCTTTAGTACCTGGCATACTGTGTACTCTAATATTCATTAAAATAGTAACTTAGGTTCTGTTTATTCAGCACTTTCGGTATTTTAAGTGAGATTTAAAAATTGATTATTGACGGGTGTTTGGGTGGTTCATTCGGTTAAGCGTCTAACTTCAGCACAGGTCATGATCTCACAGTTTGTGGGTTTGATCCCCATGTCGGGCTGTGTGCTGAGAGCCTGGAGCCTCCTTCGGATTCTGTCTCCCTGTCTCTCTCTGCCCCTCCCCTGCTTGCACACTGTCTCTTTTTGCCTCTCAAAAATAATAAATAAAGGTTAAAAAAATTTTTTAATTGCTTGAGAATCTGCTTTTTGATTTGTTTATTATTTTTGAGAGAGGGAGAGGGAGAACTCCAGCAGGGGAGGGACAGAGAGAGGGAGACAATCTGAAGCAGGCTCTGCGCTGACAGCAGTGAGTGAGATCATGACCTGACTTGAAGTTGAATGCTTAACAAACTGAGCCACCAAAGCACCCCAAGAACCTACTTTTGAAGTGGAATTGGTATAGTGTTCCTACTTTTAGATAGCATATATATTTATTAATTATACAACTCTCCAGAGTTGGTGTAGTTATGGCTGAAAGAATACTAGACTGGGAATCAAAAAATGGGGATTCACATTAGGTTCTGCCAAAGTCATGTCACTAGGAACACATTAATGGAGGTACTCCAAATTTCTGTTTTTCTTTGTAAAAATTCTGAGGATATTAACTGTTCCCTACTGTGTAGTATTGCAATAAGAATCAATAAAAGGTGTGAAAACACTTTATACTGCTGACAAATGTCTAGATTACTTCTCTTACATCAGTTTGCTGATAAAAAGCAAACTTGGCCTGTGTCATCATTTGAGTGACATAGGGTATCTCTTGCTTTGTCCTCATTTGCAATTTCTTATTTACAGAATTTGGAGGTTTTGGCTCAGTTAGTGGAAAAATTGAAATAGAGATCAAGATCAACCATGAAGGAGAAGTAAACAGGGCACGCTATATGCCCCAGAACCCTTGCATCATTGCAACAAAGACTCCATCCAGCGATGTTCTTGTTTTTGACTATACCAAACATCCTTCCAAACCAGGTACCTGCCCTCTTTAGTTCAAATACAGATAATGAGTCGCTGTGGGAATACATTGCTCCACTCAATTGGAATTTAATTGCTTGTTATTCTTTGTATAATTTATACTGGTGATTTATACTGGTATGTGTGGTATTCTTCATTCTGCTTACCCAGGTGGGGAAAAAAGTGCTTTTTTACACAGAATAGAGTGATGCTTATTTTAATTTTAAGCATTCTGTCTTTGATCATAATGGGTCTGTATCGCTGTAGATATGAAGAGCCTTCAAACTCTTGATCAAAATTCCATTATGTTTAGTAGACCCAAGGAGGAAGTGAGCTCTGGATAGTCTTGATATGTCTGTTACTTTGCAGACCCTTCTGGTGAGTGCAACCCCGACCTGCGTCTCCGTGGACATCAGAAGGAAGGCTATGGGCTTTCTTGGAACCCAAATCTCAGTGGGCACTTACTTAGTGCTTCAGATGACCATGTGCGTATCCTTCCCATTTTGAAGCAAATCTGGGCTAGTTATCAGTTGGTTTCTTTTCTGGGGTGTGTGGGAAAGTGAGAATCTTCCATTTATATAATAGTTAATTTTACATTTAAGACCATCTGCCTCTGGGACATCAGTGCTGTTCCAAAGGAAGGAAAAGTTGTGGATGCGAAGACCATCTTTACAGGGCATACAGCAGTAGTAGAAGACGTTTCCTGGCATCTGCTCCATGAGTCTCTGTTTGGGTCAGTTGCTGATGATCAGAAACTTATGATGTGAGTAGAATCGTGTTTTAATTTTTTCTTTGTTATCTAAGTTTTATATTGTTACCTATTTTAAGCTTTTTTCCTGTTTTTTCTTTTTTATCAAAGCTGGGATACTCGTTCAAACAATACTTCCAAACCAAGCCACTCAGTTGATGCTCACACTGCTGAAGTGAACTGCCTATCTTTCAATCCTTACAGTGAGTTCATTCTTGCCACAGGATCAGCTGACAAGGTCAGTTTGTTTTATTTTAAGAAAAAACAGAGGGTGAATTTCTCTGGCTTCCTTTGAATGCATAGAGATCTTTTAGTTACGGAATTTCTTCTCATTAAAAAAAAATTTATTGTTCTTGCTTTCCTTTTTGTATGTAGACCGTTGCTTTGTGGGATCTGAGAAATCTGAAACTTAAGTTGCATTCCTTTGAATCACATAAGGATGAAATATTCCAAGTAAGAGAAACTAACATGCTTTTTTTTTTTTTTTTTCTTTAAGGAAAACCTGGATGTGTGAGTAAGCACACTTGTGGCTTATCCCATTACTATAAATAATAAAAACCTTCTACATGTCTATGCTAATCTCTGTAGGAATTGGGATTGTTATTTCTATACTTCCTCAAACTGGTCATTGGCCACTTATATTCTTGAGGTATTAAGAAAATTAGTGCCTGGGGACGCCTGGGTGGCTCAGTCGTTTAGGTGTCCGACTTTGGCTCAGATCATGATCTCCCAGTTAGTGAGTTCAAGCCCCGCGTCAGGCTGCACGCCTGTTTGGGATTCTCCATCTCCTTCCCTGTCTGCCCTTCCCTCCCTCCCTCTTTCTCTCTCTCAAAATAAATAAACTTAAAAAATTAAACCAAAAAAAAAAAAAAGAAGGAAAATTAGGGTCTGATTTTATTCTTGTCTCTGACGCTTGTCTCTTACCTTATTTCCAGAACTTACCATGTCTGTTGATTTTGTAGTTGAAGCCTAAAGTGCTAGCTCCCATGTTTCCTGCCTCATGAGTTTAAGCTCCTTTCTTAATCTGGAAAAACTGACTCAGTCAAGAAATGTTGCACTATGTTCAAAGCTTATTGCTGGAAAACTGAGGAATATGTTCTAGTCTTTGCTGTCAAAGAGCTTACAATTCTGTAGCAAGGAAAGGCCCATTTAGAGTCACCATAATAAAAGATGGTCAGGTGTTAAGAACCTAAAAGTGGTCAAATTTAATTTTGGTTGTGTGAAAGTGGCCTCTGAACTAGTCTCTAGGTGAGCCATTTTCCCATGCACTTAGTCTCACTTAACCTTATTTTCTACTCTCAGCCTCTCCAGTGAACATTTTGTCTTTACTCTGTCTCTTTGTCCTTGCCTGTAATGGTATTCTTGCCAGGAGTATGTCTAAATTCCTCCCTAAGGATTGGTCACTAATGCACTCTTATCCGTACCGTGAACCTAGGACTTTCTTATCAAACAGTGTAACAATATGTGATTTTGTTGTGTGTGTAGTAGCTTACTTTAATAAAGTCATTATTGTAAGTCATTTTTTATCAGTTTTATAGTGCTGAATTCATAGTAAGTATTTGAGAAAATAGATATTGTGTGTATGTGTTTTGCATTTTGGTTCTAAGGTCAGAATTGGATTACATTCAGCCAGAAGCCAGAATTAGTAAGAATAGATAAGATCAGATCCTCAAAAATATAAGATGAGCACTTGGCTGGCTCAGTTGGTGGAGCATGCAACTCTTGATCTGGGGGTCGTGTGTGCAAGCCCCACTTTGGGTGTGGAGCCTACTTTAAAGTTTAAAAATCTTTAAAATACATACATGTAAAGTGAGAAAGAACAAAAGCTGACTTCCTAGGTTTAGTGATAGATTATTTCCATATAAGAAACAATATTATCTAGCTGTCAAGTTTTATAACATCTAAAATACGTTGATTTCTTCTTTTATTTACAAAATGTTTTAATTGTTAAATATAATTTAGGTATTTTCACCTCAATTTTTAATTTTTTTTTTAATGTTTATTTGTTTTTTGAGAGAGAGAGACAGAACGTGAGTGGGGGAGGAACAGAGAGAGAAGGAGACACAGAATCGGAAGCAGGCTCCAGGCTCTGAGCTGTCAGCACAGAGCCCGACGTGGGGCTCGAACTCATGAACCGTGAGATCACAACCTGAGCTGAAGTCGAATGCTTACTGACTGAGCCACCTAGGTGCCCCTCTCCCTGAATTTTCTAAACGCTTTTCTGTTTCCTTCATTCTTACTATAGGTTCAGTGGTCGCCTCACAATGAGACTATTTTGGCTTCCAGTGGTACTGATCGCAGACTGAACGTCTGGGATTTAAGGTAAATCTTGTGTTAGTTACTTTTTGTGGAGTTAACTTTATTTATACTTTCCCAAATTAGTTACTCAGGATAAATGTTTTAACTTATAAAAATTTTCTTGTGTTAGTAAAATTGGAGAGGAACAATCCCCAGAAGATGCAGAAGATGGGCCACCAGAATTGTTGGTATGTTACGCACACTGAGTAGTATTGAAATAGTCTGTATTTATTGTCCTCTATCTGTTCCTCATATCTTTGTTTTTCTCCCTCTTGCAGTTTATTCATGGTGGTCACACTGCCAAGATATCTGATTTCTCCTGGAATCCCAATGAACCTTGGGTGATTTGTTCTGTATCAGAAGATAATATCATGCAGGTTTGGCAAATGGTAAGTGTTAATCATTTATTTGGGGGAGGTTAGGTAAATGAGGTGTAGTGTCACTTCATATTTATAGACTTTAATGAATACCACTGGCCTCTCTGGTCAGTTTATTCCTGAGTATGACTTTAGCACTTAGCTGTACATTATCATTTTCAAGTGTCTGCTTGTTACCTTTATCTCCTTGTCCCAGTGGTGTTTCAAACTCAAAGAAACCAAACTTCTCTCCCCCTTTACCTTACTCCCCTTTCCTCCTGATTTTCCTGTTTCCTATATGGCTCTAGTGTCTTCTCCAGGTCTTCCAACTTGAAAACTCAAGAGTTTTCTATTATCACTAGACTTCTAAGTCTAGTTCACTTACCAGGTTTAACATTGTCTGTCTGCAGGGTCATATCTATACTCCTCTTACAGAATACACACTTACATACCTACTTTCCTGTTTCTACTACACACCCTAGTTTTTGTCAGATTCTTACTACTACTTTCTAGACTATAATAACCTCCTTGCTGTTGGCTTGCCTTCTGCTTTCCCCTCTTTGCTGGCAGTTGAATCTTTGAGAATGGCATTCCTTTGAAGTGGCTTATGAACATGCCCAGCACATGCCTACCACAGTGGCACAGCATCAAATACTATCATTTCTCCATGAAATTTTAGTAGATGCTGAAAACATCCCTGCCCTTTATACCCCAGCTGGAGGTGATTGAGGTCAATTCTTTGAATTTTCAGAGAGCTTGGAATTTAATAAAAGATAACTATGATGTCTAATATATAGCAGAGTTAGAAACACTTGCCTTCTGGAGATGGATGGTGGTTGATAGTTAGACATAAGGTGAATGGGCTTAATGCCTCTGAACCGTACACTTAATAATGATTCACATGGGGGTGTCTGGGTGACTCAGTCGGTCGAGTGTCTCACTTCAGCTCAGGTCATGATCTCCTGGTTAGGTGAGTTCAAGCCCCGCATCAGGCTCACTGCTATCAGTGCAGAGCCCACTTTGGATCTGCTGTGTCCCTTGCCCCTTCCCCACTCACACTGTCTCAAAAATGAAATGCTTTTAAAAAGTGGTTAAGATGGTAAATTTAAGATATTTTTCATAAGTTTTTTTGGAGAGAGAGAGCATGTGTGCAAGTGGGGGAGGGGCTGAGAGGGGGAGAATGAGAATCCCAAGCGGGCTCTGTGGTGTCAGCCCTGATCCTGACACTCAGTCCCACAAACTGGGATCGTGACCTGAGTCAGAATTAAGAATCAGATATTTAACTGCCTTAGCCATCCAGGCACCCCAAGATGGTAAATTTTATGTGTTTACCACAGATTTTTTTAAATGTTTATTTTAGTTTTAAAATAGCGTGAGTGGGGGAGGGGCAGAGGGAGAGGGAGACACAGAATTCAAAGCAGGCTCCAGGCTGTCAGCTGTTCGCATAGAGCTGGACACAGGGCTTGAACTCACAAACCATGAGATCATGACCTGAGCGGAAGTCCAATGTTTTAACTGACTGAGCCACCCAGCTCAGGTGCTCCTGAGATTAACATATTGTGTGGTGTATCTGTACTTTGGAATATTATGTATCAAAAAGAAATGTGCTTTGTTTTTATAAGATACCCATGACATTTTAAGTAGGAAAAGGGCAGATTGTAGAACAATAGCATGCTGTAATCCCTCATGTTAAAATTATTGTAGCTAGTGTTTAATTAGGGGTGCCTGGGTGTGCCTACACGCGTGCACTCTCAAAGATAAACATTTTTTAAAAATTATGTGTAACTATTTAGAAGGCTATTTGTCAAAATGTGGTTGGTATATTTAGGGAGTATTTTTATTTCTTCTTTATTCCTTTTAGTAATAATTCTGTGTTAATATGTGTAAACAGAAAATCTGGCTCACCTTTTTCCTTGTATTGTACCCACATAAAATTAATATAAAAATTAAAGACGGAAAAGTGAAATAGTCTGCCTTGGATAGCCTGTAAATTAAAAATATTTTAGTTGTTCCCATGGGATTGTTGTAGTAGATTGAACTACATTATCTTCAGGCAGGCCAGGTATTTCCTTTACTTGTTTTTTTTAGAATTGTGGTAAAAGAAAAGGAGAATTATAAAATAAATATTTGGTCTTTGTCCAGGTTCCTAGCACAGAGGTCCTAAAACCTTTGGGACTGTCAGAGTGGTAGAAGTCTCTATTCCTATTTATAAAGAGCCCCTTTTGGCCACGCCTGAGTTTAGGCTAAGGAGGTAACTTAGGGCCACTGGATAGCCTTAGGATAGGTCTGGACTCCCAAAAGACTGAACAGTTGATTGGAAAACTTTTCAGTCCCTCCCACCCACAAGCAGAGGGGATTGCGCTCTGTAAAGACTCTTGAAAAGCCTCTATAAAACTTCTCAATGCAATGAGCTTCCAAGTTGTTAAATAGATCGATGCTGCCTAGGGAAGGCATGGACGCTCTGTGCTCCCTTTTCACCGTGCCCTGGGCATCACTGCCATTTGACTATTCCTGAGTTTTAAGTTGTAAACTGCTGATACTAAATAAAAGTTTTCATGATTTTATGAGTCATTCCAGCAAATTATCAAATCTAAGATGGCAGGGGGTGGGAGGGCAGCCTGTGGAAACCCCCAAGTTTTATAGGCAAGTTGGACAGAAGTACATGGTTAGTCGGGGCACTCGGCTTGACACTGGCCTCTGAAGTGAGGATTATAGTCTTGTGGGACCAGGCCCTTAAACCTATGGAGTCTGACACTACTTCTAGGTGTAGTTAGTGTCAGGATTGAATTGAATTGTTAGATACCTTTGGGTGAAAAAGACAGTTACACATTCGTTGTCAGAAAACATTACAAAATCGTATACATTCCTGTTGCAGTCAGATCACAGGCTTTTTAAAGATAAGACTGTCCCATCCTCTGCAGCACCTAGCCTAGTGATTTGTGCACAGTAGATGCTAAGTAAGAACAGTTAACTTTCCCCAAATAAAAGTATTTTCTGTATTTATGATTATGCCTTTGGCTGCAAGTTTTTCATCAAATGATAGAAGTAGAGTTTATTTTATGCTAGAGCAGTTTTTTCTTTTTACTTTTTTTTTTTTTTTTTTTTTTTTTTTTTTTTTTTTTGAGAGAGAGCAAGCACATGCACAAGCAGGGGAGGGGCATAGAGAAAGAGGGAGACAGGATCTGAAGCAGGCTCCATGCTGACAGCAGAGCACCCGATGTGGGGCTCGAACCCATGACCTGCAAGATCATGACCTGAACCGGTTGGACGCCCAACTAACTGAGCCACGCAGGCGCCCCTAGAGCAATTTTCTTTTAAAAATATTCATAAATTGAGATTTGAAACCCATGGTTGCAGGGGGGGGGGGGGGGGTCTCTTAATGAATGCTTATTTATTTTTTACTGTAATCACAGAATTATGCAACCGTCACCACAGTAATTTACCCCTCAGAAAAACTGCATACCCATTAGCCATCACTCCCTATTTTTCTCCAGTCCACCCAGCAGTAGGCAATCCCCAGTCCACTTTACGGATTTGCCTGTTCTGGACACTTAATATAAACTAAATAATACAATATGTGACTACCTTTTTTTTATTGCCACATAACCATTTTTTTTTTTAATTTTTTTTTTTTTTTTTAACGTTTATTTATTTTTGAGACAGAGAGAGACAGAGCATGAACAGGGGAAGGTCAGAGAGAGAGGGAGACACAGAATCCGAAACAGGCTCCAGGCTCTGAGCTGTCAGCACAGAGCCCGACGCAGGGCTTGAACTCACAGACCGCGAGATCACGACCTGAGCCGAAGTTGGCCGCTTAACCAACTGAGCCACCCAGGCGCCCCACCACATACCATTTTTATTTATTCATCATTTGATGGGCATTTGTGGTGTTTTTACTTTTTTTAATTTTGTAAATTTTTTTTTAATGTTTTATATTTTTTTTGAGAGAGAGCGCAAGCAGGGGAGGGACAGAGAGAGGGAGACACAGAATCTGAAGCAGGCTCCAGGCTCTGAGCTGTCAGCACAGAGCCTGATGCGGGGCTTGAACCCACAAACTGTGAGATCATGACCTGAGCCGAAGTCTGACGCTCAACCAACTGAGCCACCCAGGCGCCCCTGTCGTTTTTACTTTTTGACTCTTGTGACTAACGTCCAATAAAAGGACTCCTGAAGGTTGAGTGTGAAGACAAACAGTAACCATACTTCAGTTTTGTGGGAATGTCCTAATCTACTTGGCCTGTGGGCCAGCTGCCTGTTTTTATTGGAACATAGCCATACCCATTCATTTTCAGATGGTCAATGGTTGCTTTCATGCAGCAACTGCAGAGCTGAATAGTTGCTACAGAGACTCTGGTTCAGTCTGTCTCTCTGGCCTGATCTGTTTTTGAAACTTTAACTTCAAGAAATATCTTTCATGTTTACTAAATGCCCTTTCTCTGTTTCTTGTTTTTGGGCAGGCAGAGAACATTTATAATGATGAAGACCCTGAAGGAAGCGTGGATCCGGAAGGACAAGGGTCCTAGATATGTCTGCACTTCTTGTGATTTTAGACTCCCCTGTTTTTCCTCTCAACCCTGAGATTGATTTAACACTGGTTTTGAGACACAGACTTTGTTTGGCTATCCCTCTATGATAGGTACCATCAACAATGTTACTAGCCCAAACAGAGGGTGTTTTCTAAATATTAACTAGGGGACTTGATTCAGTAAAACCACAGACTTCTATTTAAATTTTCTTCAGGAATTTTCTAGTAACAAAGGTCTAAAGTAGCCACTTTAGAAAGGGGAATATTGTGTGTGGTTATTTTTCTTCTTAGGCTGTATCCCCAAGTTTTTCAGACTCCTTTAAGTTAAGGCTAAAGTGAGGAAGGAATAGAGCCAAGTGAGGTAGGTGTCTGAGCCATGGAGTATAAATACCACACGATGTCATTTTTATTTAGGAAATGGGGGAGATTCAAGTCCTATAAATTCCTCTTCTGAAATCTTCACACCTGACTTTCCAGGATGCACATTTTCCTATGTAGACCAGTCTCCCCTGTTTCTTCAGTTAAGTCAAACCTATGTGTTCCTCTTTCCCCATATATTTTTGCTTGTTAGTGTATTTCTTGAGCTGTTTTCATATTTCTTTCCTTTCTGTGAAATGGTTTTTTTAAAAAACTTGGGACCACCAAGTTGTAAAGATGTATGTTTTTACCTGACAGTTATACCACAGGTAGACTGTCCAGTTGAGTTGAGAAGAGTGAATTGATAGCTTGTATTTGTTTTTAAAATTAAATTAATCCTGGATAAGAGTTGCTTTTTTTTTTTTTTTTTTTTTTTTTTTTTTTAAGGAGTTAGTCCTTGACCACTAGTTTGGTACCATCTCTATTTTGGGTGACCTGTTTCACCAGCAGGCCTGTTACTCTCCATGACTAACTGTGTAAGTGCTTATAATGGAATAAATTGCTTTTCTACGTAACCCCATGCTGATGGGTTTTATTTAGTACATAACATTCATCAAACACCAGTCTGGCTTCTCGAAGGGTTGTTCAGAGGACAGTAATTGTCTCTGGTCTTTGACTATCAAGAGCAGAATTAAATATAATAGACCCAGAGCTAGAGAAAAGAGGTTCACTCCTTCCCAGGGAAAGTGCAAGACATAAAACGCTGAACCCGAGAGGCACAGGATTAGTCTTTGATAAAATCACATCTTTTTGAAGTCTCTCTAGAGAACTACATGGACTTGCAAGACTGTCAAAGGCAATGTGGCAGAGAGCATTTAAGGCAAATTTTAAATTTGGAAAAGGTGTTTGAACCTTTTCCCATAGAGAGGTTGAATCTCCCCAGTATATTTTTCACTGGGGTCTGTACTTAGAGGTTAGAAATAATAGGCTCTTGAAAGCCTTTATCACCAAGTACCATAACCAGATAAAATGCCTGGTTCTTTGCCAGGCACTCAATTGAACTGAGTAGATCACTCTGACCCAGAATCATTTTCATGAGACACAGTCTTTGGGAAAATCTGAGTATTCTTAACCTTTAGGTTCAAATCTGGATTGGTTCCTTTTTTTCCAAGTCAGTAGTTCTTTTAGAGTATAGCGAAAATTATCTTCACACAATTAGGAGTAAACTGTATGAGTCTGCACAGACTTAAACTTTGTAAAAGGATTCATTTTAAAGTCTAACACTCATGGCACAAAAGAATTCAAATTGTAAACCCATATAATGAAAATCGGCTGCCTTTTTGACCCTACCTGTGCTCCAAAAAAGGTTTTTGTTTTGGGTCAACACAAGGCAAGATACATTCTTCACAACACTAAAGTGTGTCCATACATCCATCCTTTACTCTGCACGTGGGGGTTGCTGCTGGAGAACAGAAGGCTTCTTTTTCCGTTGCTAAGTGCATTTAGCTTGGTACCAGCAGCCTATGAAATAGACTCCACCTAAGCCTTGACTGATGGTGTTCTGCCTCCAGCCAGCCTTAGAATCTTTCTAAACAGGTCAGCCAGTATTTGTAACTTTCCCAGGGTGAATTGCTTGCCAAGTCCCTGGCACTCCCTTCTCTGGAAAAAAAGTATGTCCAGAGGGTACTTAGTGATCCTTTGCTAAGAAGTTTTGTGTTGCTGTTTCTGGATTGCAGATTTGGCCATATGTTTCTAAACAGCCCCTGTAAAGTTGAGAAAAGAAAAAATAAGTTTATATTTTGTGCAACTTGAAATAATACAGCATAAAGTTCATCACAACTTCCGAAGTTTACTTAGTGCGGGCTAAGTTGGGGAGAGATTGCTAGAGTGTGATTTACATATGATTAGGAATGCATTTCCCTCCAAATGCCTATTAGGATGCCTCTTACCTGCAAGACTGAATGAATGGTAACCTATGTGGTGGTGATGGGACGGACTAGCCAGGTTAACCTTGCATGGGTGTTAACAATGACTGAAATTCTCGTTTCTTAAGATGAGTCCTTGCCCTTTCCTTCCCTATTGTACTTTTAATCTGATCCACACAAAGGTGTTTAACATACTAATTTCCTCAATTACAAGGTTCTCTAATCTCCCAAACAATAAGCGTAATCAGTTACTCCTAGGTAAAACATGGTAAAAGAAAATGCTAGTAAGTTACGAAAAGTATTGGTTATAACTGTTATTTGTGAGTTTGTATCTAAGACACAAGACTAGCTAGAAAGTAAGAATTAAATTTATGGGCATCTGTCTAGTATACAACTTAACATAGACCTTTTTTATCCTTAATGTCTTTATCCAAGAGAATCTAGGATTTTATCAGGAATATAAGAACATATTAGTATATAAAGAAATCAATGGATAGGCATGTTGCTTGTTTCACATATTAAGCAATAATCGTGGGGCACCTAGGTGACTCAGTCGGTTAAGCATACGACTCTTGATTTGGCTCAGGTCATGATCTAACAGTGAGTTTGAGCCCCGTGTCCAGCACTGTGCTGCCAGTGCATAGTCTGCTTGGGATTCTCTCTCTCCCTCTCTCTCTGCCCCTCCCCTGCTTGCTGTCTGTCACTCAAAATAAACTTTAAAAATAAATTCTGTCCCTCAGGCTAAAACAACACCTACTTGAGTTTTTTGTTTTTGTTTTAACTTCCATATTTAGCCTTCTGGCCTCCTTTGTCATAGTCTGAATTAGGTAGCATAACTGTCTTCTCTGCTATTCTTTTTTTTTTATTAAAAATTTTTTTTTTTAATTTTTTTTTTTTAACGTTTATTTATTTTTCAGAGAGAGACACAGCATGAACGGGGGAGGGGCAGAGAGAGAGGGAAACACAGAATCGGAAACAGGCTCCAGGCTCTGAGCCATCAGCCCAGGCCCGACACGGGGCTCGAACCCATGGACCGCGAGATCGTGACCTGAGCCGAAGTCGGACGCTTAACCGACTGAGCCACCCAGGCGCCCCATGCTATTCTAAGGAAACTTTATGAATAGCTGATGGGGTAGAATAGGCCAAGGAAAGTGATGCACAGAGCCCCTAGATGTGTCATCCTCTTACAGAATTCCCAGTGATAATTAGGGCATATTTTGAGTCCTGCTAGAAACAGAAACATTCCAAGTGACTGCTGAATGCTTAAATCGGGCAATCTGGAGGTGTTATTCCTAACTGACTTGTCATTTGACACACTTTTTTTTTTTTTTTTTCAGGCATTAGTATTGTTAAGTTAGGAAAGCAGCAACAAGGCAAACACCACTCTTGTACCCTCAAGGATCACCTTGAGACTGTGTCTCGATTCCACCTGTCTGAGAAGTGGGAGCGTTAGCCTGTCCCAGGCTCTTGGATAGCATAGCCCTTTAAAAAAAAGAAAGCCATTTTCCATTTGTCCTGGATGAGCACAGTTTGGAAATCATTTCCCAAGTCATTGTTTTGCTTTTCCATGTTAAGTGAAATTTCCCCTGAGCAACATCTCCCTCCCCACCATCCCCTCAGCCGGTGTCAGTTAAGATCTGAATAGCAGCAAAAACTGACTTATAAGTTGAGAGCTCTTCGGCGAGGCTGATCCTTAGCTGCTCTATCTCTTTGTTCTTCTGTTGCTGGAGTTGTACCCCATTCCTTAACCGCCTTTGTCGTTCTTCCATTTCCTCCAGCTGTTCCTGCAGGTGAGAGGGTCAAGAACATCTCTAGTGAGCAGAACAATAAAAAAACTGGCATTGTCCGTTATAGTTTATAAAGCACTTTCTTAGATGTTGTTTAATCTTCACGCCAGTATAGTTTGAGAAACTGGTTCAAAGAAATGTTGGGACAAAGTAATCCTGCTTAGGAAAATGGTGACCAGAAAGGAGTCTTGTCTATACTGGCAGACTACTGCTTAATAGAATCCTACAAAGGGTGGGTGGGTGCTCAGATGGTTTTTTGTTTGTTTTGCAGTTTTAAGAAGTGTTGGGGAGAGTTGTGGTCCTGTAGTCGGTGTGCTGAGAGTTTTATGGACCTCTGGCTTTGTGCAAGTTTATTTCTATCAGGATAATCAGTTTTTACATCATCCTGCAACTTAAAGCAATTTAAAAGAAACCAAGTCTTGGGGGTGCCTGGCTGACTCGGTATAGCATGCGACTCTTGATCTTGGGGTTGTGAGTTCAAGCCCCACGTTGGGTGTGGAGCCTACTTTGGAAAAAAAATCAAGTCTTTGTATGCAGTTATTCTTAACTATTTTTTTGTTTGTTTATTTTGAGAGAGAGTGTGTGGGAGGAGCAGACTGAGAAGGGGAGAGAGAATCCCAAACGGGCTGTGTACTGTCGGCACGGAGCCTGATGCAGGGCTCAAACCAACAAACCATAAGGTAATGGCCTGAGCCAAAATTTTGAGAGAGATACAGCACAAGCAGGGGAGGGGCAGAGGGAAGGTGAGACAATCCCAAGCAGGCCTCACACCATCAGCACAGCCTGCCATGGGGCTTGAACCCACGACCTATGAGATCATGGCCTGAGCCAAGGTCAAGAGTTGGACACTTAACTGACTGAGCCACCTAGGCGCCCACTTAATCTTGGCTATTAAATGTAGTTCTAAGAGAGTTAAAACTATTGGAAGTCCAGTTGTTTACAGGAAAGACTAAACACAAGTTTTGTATTTGAACCTCCTTGAAGTCCAAAATAGCTCTGCCCGGTACTTCTGTAACATCATATGCAAATAGATGCTTTATTAGGATGTTGGCTATCCTAGTTGTTAATTTCCTTATACTGTACTTGTTACACAAAAAGACTGAATTTGTTCCAAAGTGCTAAGTTGGAAGATGAAGAAGCTATGCCCCAGAGGCCTTCAGGAGCCTTAAGATGATTGTCCGTTTCCCATTCTGCCCAAACCAAACAGGATATATTCTGTAAACTGTCTCTGCCCAGGATTAATGCCTGAGGAGTGAGGTAAGGAAGATGTCAGCAAATCCGTCTCTGGCATAGTTGGTAGCTGGCGTGGATCCTTAGGAAGCATGAGGGAGATGGGAAGGGAAGGTTGCAGCTGAAAGGCCTGTTTTAAAGGGGTAATGACTTCACCTCAGATTTTGAAGAATAATGAGCCAGGAATCCAGTTTAGGTACATGCTGTTATTAGAAGGATCTAAATAATTTGTTCTCTAAGTCATCCTTCATATACCTATGGCACATCATTCTGCAGCGTTTGATACTCTGGCTGAATTTCGACTTTGGTCAACCTTGTCAAAAGGCCTTTTTTTAGTGCCTTAGCCATACTTTGGTGCCACACAGAGATGCGGTCTTGCCATCTAAGTCTGTCTTCTGGAGGGAAGCACCCGCAAACCTCTGCGCCCCAATTCCCCAAGCCTCCTTTCGACATCTAGCAAAGCTGTATTTTGGTGAGACCTAAAAGTACACGCTTGGGAAGACAGTCTGTACCATCAATGATAAACTGACCAGGAGGAGCAACGTTACAAAATGAAACAAATATTGCTACCCTGACTGGCGTTAAGCCGGTCTTAATCATGTAGCACCACGAGACTAACTTTCTAAAACTGCTTTATCGTGTTCGTCTTTCAAAGACTTTCCACCTCTTGAGTCTGGCATTCAGACCCCCTTTAGTCTGACCCCTACCTCTAATTAGAACCTCCACTGCGCTTTCAGATGGACATTTTCCTCTAGCCTGCACTGTGTAGCAGGGAGGCCACGACTAGTCACATGTAGCTAGTAAGTACTGGAAATTCAGCTAATCTGAATCCACATGTACCTAAGTATAAGCTACACAGATTTTTAAGACTTGGCATATAAAACAATGTAAAATACCTCAAATTTTGATATTGACTCAATGTTGAAATATTTTTATATGCGGAGTTAAATAAAATACTAGTTTCACCTGTTTCTTATTTTTTTTTTTTTTAATGTGGCTACTAGAAAATTGTAAATGACATCTGTGGCTTGCATGAGGTTTCTTGGTTCTAGCCTGACAAATTCACAGATCTCTGTGTCTTTACTCCTGCCATTTCTGTCACCTAAACAGCATCTGCTATATTACATTACCATTTATCTTTTTTCTTCTTGTGTAACTCCCAGCTTGTAGGTTCCTGCCCAGCACCCTGCACGTAATGCTGGATGTGAAGCACATAGATAGTAAACATTCTATAATTCCGCATTCACGACCTACCAATTTCATCTAAAAACTTGGAGACCATTCTCAGCAAATTCCTCACACCACCCACTGCACCAGTCCCCAAATCCTACCCAAATATTTTACTTCACATATCTCACATGATCTCTCCCTCATAAGGCTTAAGTGGTCTTTCCAGGCTCTTTCAATCCATCCTACATGCCACCATTTTTAAAAGTATGTGCCTATGCGCAAGTACTTTACAAAGATTAATTCATTCTTTCCAACAGCCTTATGATGTGTATTATTACTAATCCCATTTTACAGTGAAGGAGCAGAGTCACTGGTGAAGTCATTGGTCCAAAGTTTCCCAGACAGGAAGTGAGCCAGGATTTGCCACTGGCTTAGAAAACTCATAAGTTTTCTTGGGGCGCCTGGGTGGCTCAGTCGGTTGGGCGGCCGACTTTGGCTCAGGTCATGATCTCGCGGTCCGTGAGTTCGAGCCCCATGTCGGGCTCTGTGCTGACAGCTCAGAGCCTGAAGCCTGTTTCAGATTCTGTGTCTCCCTCTCTCTGACCCTCCCCCGTTCATGCTCTGTCTCTCTCTGTCTCAAAAATAAATAAACGTTAAAAAAAAAAAAATTTAAAGAAAACTCATACTTTACAACTGCGTTGTTGCCGTCTTGTCTGTGGAGCTCTTCAGTGGTCCTCAAACTGTTTTCCATGAAACCCCAGGAGAAAGCCATATGGAAGTGCCCTTGCCTCAGAAAGTAGCTCACTTTTACCTGTTTTACATGCTGGCATTCTATATCAAGTTGTGTTTGGGGAAAAGGGTCTGTGGCTTTGGAGAAAACCTTTTTTTTGAAAACCACTGACTTTAAGACTATGGAAAATCCTTCAGTCTGGTCCCAGTCTACCACTACAGCCACATCTGTCTAGTCACATTCTTAGGATCCAGCCACACTGAGCGGACTTCCCTTAACATGTCTTTTTATGTTTTCATGCTTTTGTGTAAGTCATTCCCTCTGCCTGGAATGCCTCTTTCCCATGTCTACCCAACAAATTTATTCTCCAAGGCTTAGTTCAAACACCTTGTGGAAGTTGAATGTGAACTTGGGCTAGATTGCACAGGGTCAGAATCCTCCTGTCACTTCCTGAACAAATGATTTGACTTGTCTGTCTGGTTTCTGTTTTCTCATTTTTCATACAGTGACAGTAATTTATAGCTATCGCACAGAAAGGTAAGGATTAAATGTATTAATACGTGTAAAAAACTACAAGTACATGGTAGCTATTGTTAACTCTTGTGAAATTTCCCCTCCGTGTCCCCAGGCAGGGGTAATTATACGTACTTCATTGGTACAGTGCCTTATTCCTACTACTGTTATAGTGTTTATCACTTGAAGAATATTAATGATTTCACTGATTCTATGGCTTTCACATTTTAACATTTCAGATCAGGGTGCATCTTAAAATCAAGTGTCTTTCATTTTACGCAATATGTTCATTATATCTGGTATCCTTCCTGGACTATAAACTATTTGAGGTCAGAAACTACCCCTTTCCCCCATTTCTCATCTCATCTCTTCTGCCAGCACATAGTTCACTGCCTGGCACATGGTAAGCAGGCGTAGAAAATATTTGTTGAATGAATAGATGATGGTGATGAAAGAGGCAGAGTGTACAACTGCAAGAGTGAAGTGTACCCTTGAAAAGTAGTCAGATGCCGTAAGTGACCTTTGGCAAACAAGTCTGGGAAGCCATTTCACAAAGCAGAATTTGCTTACTAGGACCTTGATTGCTACTTTATGACAAAGCAATAGGAGACATCCATCAAGAGTATGTTTCATAGAATGATCTTGGGAAAGCTGTACCAATCAGCAAATCTGAAATCCAGCACAGTGATGAAAATCGCGGGCAGGTGGGGGGCGGGGGCAATTCTACAACCCTAATACTATGTCCAAAAACTCCTCCAGAGGATTTCCTGTTGATGGTACCACTGTCCCAGTTAGGCTTGTCTGAAATCTTGACACCCTCTGTGACTTCTCATCCCTGCCCCCTTCATTCAGTGGCCACATTATCCTGCATTTGTTCTTGCATCCTTCCCCTTCCTTGTATTCCCACATTGGTTCCTCTTACCTATAGTAGCTTCCTGATTAGTCCCCTAGCTTCTAGGTCTCCAGCCCATTTTACACACTGCCACCCATACTTTTTCTAAAAGTAGAGAAGCAATTATGTTACTCGCTTGATTAAATACCTTTACTGATGTAACTGAGTACTGAATGAAATCCAAACTCCCTAGTTTGGATTTCTGAGTCCTGACATGACCTGGGGTGCCTGGGTGGCTCAGTCAATTGAGTACCCAACTCTTCATTTTGGCTCAGGTCATGATCCCAGGGTTGTGGGATTGAGCCCCACGTCTGGCTCCACACTGAGTGTGGAGCTTGCTTAAGATTCTCTCTCTCTGCCCCCCTTCCCAGCTCACACACTCACTCTAATTTAAAAAAAAAAAAAAAAAAAAAAAAGCCCAAAATGATCTGCCCCAACCTACCTTTACAGTTCAACTCACCTTTCAATTTTTCACCTGTCATATGCAGCCAGGTTGCAGATGTTGAGTTAATATATATATTAAAACTACTCTCACCTATTTTTTTAAATTTCTTTAATATGGCTATTATAAAGGTTTAAATTATATTATGTCTTGCATATTTCTTTGGGATAGCACTGGTCTAGATCTTGCCTATATTTTAATACCTAGCTCAAATAACACCACTTCTTCCATGGAGTGTTGTCTGATTTAATGGATGACTAAAAATAATTTCATTATCGTATAGCACTCTTACCTGTACCTCTCTTAAATCACATGCTGCTCTTTCCCCTGGATTACAATTATTAATGTAATGTCTGTCTGAGTACAACTTAAGGATACATTTTATGCCAAAAAAATAAAAAGATCCTCTTTCACTAGACTGAACCAATTAAAAAGCTGCAGTGGGGGAGGGGATTGCTTTCATAATACAAACTACAGAAAGCTTGACAAAATTTTGAGTGAAGTGAATACAGCCATTTTCAACAGAGGATATGTTCCTTGAAGGATGGATCAGAATCTCTGGAACTTTTTAAGCTTATCCAAAGGAACATGTATTTCAAAAGATGAAAATACTGCTCTGAAAGGAACCACCACATCGTGGTCCCCTCATAGTGGCCAGCAGCCCTTCAGTCAGCATTTAACTGATATCCTCTGAGCCCGAGTGGCAGAAAAAAGTAAAGCAATGCTCCCTTCCTTCTGAAAGCTCACAGTCCGTGGGAGAGAGACAAAATTGTGTTTTTACTTTGTATTTATATCCCACCCTGTTCTATAAAGGGATTAGAACTGGCTCACACTTAATCAGAAGTAACTGGAATACAAGTGAAATGGTGATAATGCACAAAGAAGGAAAATGAGGAATAGAGCTTCATAGATTTCATCCCAGTTTTTGCTGTGTTTTGTTTTGTTTTAAGTAATCTCTGTGCCCAACGTGGGGCTCAAACTCATGACCTCGAGATCAAGAGTCACACGCTCTACTGAACCAAGCCAGCCAGGCGCCCCTCGTCCCAGTTTTAAAACTGGGAAGCTCCAAGGCAGAGATCAGCTAGGTGGGACTTGAGGGTGAATGTGCAGGGAGGGAGAGAATGAAAATCCCACCTCGCCTCATCCCCCTCTTGCTCCCTGCACCCAAGCATGATTCACCAAGAATTGGAAAACTGTGCCATGGAAAGTGCACGGAAACGTTCACAATTGGCCAGGCCAGGGTTCATAGACCACCAGCTCGCTGAGCCTGTTTCCTCATCTATGAAAGCGAGAACACTTGATTTGGAGGCTTAACGAGAGGACCGGGTGACGGTCGGTGTCAGGGCGCCGCCTACATTCTCAGCCCGGAGCGCCGGCCTAACCTGGTGGGATGAAGAGCGGAGTAAAGGAGCGGCCGCCCCGAGGAGTAAGCGGGTCCTCCTGCATGTAGGAGGGCCTCCTTCAAAGTGGCCGCGAGACCTGTGACTCCGGTCACCTTTTCCTGCCCCAGGCTAACTGTCCGTGCCCAGGGGGCCTACCCTGTACTGCTGCACCTCCTCATCTCGTTTCTGCCTCACGAGCAAGATCTGGTCCTCCAGGTTCCTGTTCTGCAGCTGGAGCTGCCGGGCCTCTGCTTGCAGGGGTCTCAGAGCCTCCTTCATCCCCTGGATCTCGGCCTGGGTTTTCTGCAGCGCTTTGGCCGCAGCTTCTTTCCTCTCCAGGAGCCGCAGCAGCTGAGGCTCATACTCTTCCTCCAGGCCTTGGCGGCTCTCTGCCATGAGGTTCTCAAACTGGGCAGAGAGCCGCCGGCTCTCCTGGAGAAAGTGCCCGTCCCTCTGGCTGGGAGGTGCTTCCAGTTGTTGCCGTAACTGGTCCTTCTGCTTCTGATAGGCGTCCCGGAGCTGGGCCAGTTCCTCCGAGAGCTGGGCTGCCCGTGTGGTCAGCGCTTGCCGGAGATCGGCAAACTGGGCCACGTCCTGCCGGCGGCACTTGAGCTGGTATTGGCAGGCCACGCATTCCTTTGTCACCTTGAACAGCTTCTGCTTGACCAGCCGGATCTCCTCCCTCAGCCCGTCCCTCTCCAGCTCTGCTTGGGCGTGCAGTTTGTAGGCGGCCAGGATGTCCTGATGGACCTGCTGCACCTCCTGCAGGGCTGGTTCCCGGAGCAACACCAGCTCGTGGATGAGCCGATCCCTCTCCTCTTCCAGCTGGGCCACAGCTTGGACACATTGCTGGAAACGCTCCTCTAGCAATTCCAGGTCCTCTATGCTCAGGTTGTCTGTGCTGGGACTAGGCCCGGCTTGGAGGCTCTCCTCAGGGCTGGGTTTCTCCTCGCTCGTGACCGTCTCTCCCCCGGAACTGGTCTGCTCTGGGCTTGTGGTCTTTCCTGGCTGCGTGGGCTCGTCCACATATAGTATCTCCTCTGGCTTCATAGGCTCGTCCATCTCCAGGGCCTCCCCTGGTTGCCTGGTCTCCTCGATATACAGTGCCTCCTCAGGCTTCTCCGTCTCTTCCACGTAGAGTGTCTCATCGAGGTCACCTGTGTCCCCCAGGTAGAGAATGTCCTCTAAGTTCAAGGTCCCCTCCAAAGACAGAGTAACTTCTGGGTTCAAAGTCCCCACCTCACGCGGGGATTCAGAGTTCTCTTCGAGAGAAGAACTGGCTTCCGTTCTTGTTTCTCTGCAAGAGAAATGACTTAAAGTCAGAGGGCAGCCACAATCCCGGGATGGTTCCCGACGGGAGCCATTGGGCTTTTTTCGGCCTCTCACATCTCAGAGGGCACTTGTCTACTCCTTCCCCCTCCGTCAGCCTACCCCCATACACCCATGGCTCAGATCCCCTGACAACATCCCCATGACGTCAGCGTCTAGCCTCTGCTTACATACCTTTAAGGCCAGGAAGCTCACATCGTTCCACTGTCATAAGAAAATTCTAGTGTTGAAGTAAAACCTTCTCTGCAATTTTTTACCTGGACTTGGTTCCTCTTTCTGGAATCAGACAAATCTAACTACTTTCCCATGCCAAGTTCTTTAAACACCTAAGGAAAACTAACATCTTTCGATTATTCCATGCATGCCAAAGTGTCCAGTGCCCTCCTCGTTTGGGTCACTTCTTTCTGACTCAGCTCCAAACTGTCACTGTCCCTTGGGGGTGGGTATTGGAAACAGTATCCAGGTATGTTCTGAGCTCTGGACAGTATGTTTCTGTTGATAAGGCCAATATTGCCAATAGAGGGCAGCTCAATCATACTGGCAAATGCTGAGTTTGACTAAAGGCCTTTAAGACTGTCTCATACTGAGTACTTTTATTTTCCTAACTTTTTTAATGTTTACTTATTTTTGAGAGAGACAGAGCACGAACAGGGGAGGAGCAGAGAAAGAGTGAGACACAGAGTCCAAAGCAGGCTCCAGGCTCTGAGCTGGCAGCACAGAGCCCGACGTGGGGCTCGAACTCACTGCGAGATCATGACCTGAGCTGAAGTCAGATGCTAAACCGACTGAGCTACCCAGGTGCCCCTCACACTGAGTGCTTTTAAACCACATCTCTTGTTCCTGTAAAAACATTCATCTTGTTAGAATTGGCCCATCCTCTGGCCTGTCAAAGGCTCTTGAATTCAGATTCTGTGATTCTGACAGAGAAGTTCCTTAACCCAGCTGCCAGTTGCCTGCTAATTTAACCAGCTCCTGTTAAGGAATATTCTCCTGCTTCTCTGGCCTTCAAATGGCTTTGGTCCTTCCTGTTTCAATTCATCTTACCTACCTTGGATCTCTGGGCAATTCTCTGAAAATATAAAATACCACGGAAATAATAACAATAAATTACACTTAAAAAGGTCCTAATATCTGAATCTAATATCATTCAGGCTCAGTTCTGAATGATTTACGTATACCAATTCATTTAATCCTCATAACATTTTTATGAGGTAGTCATACTTATTATCCCCATTTTACAGATCAGGAAACTGAGGTGAAAAGAGATTAAGTAATTTGCTCAAGGAAACTCCTACTCCATGAGCACCAGTTATAAAACAAGTTAAATGTGAGTGTAGCTTACAAGAAACTTACTTTAGATATAAAGCATAAATGAAAAGCCCCATGTATCAGTGAAGTCATCTGTCTTGAAAAGGCCGACTTGTGTCCAGGTTTTAAGCTCTAGATATCAGCTCCAAGTTCCCACTACAGATTACTTTTATTCTAAATCGTTGTGTCCTCACTCTGTCTTCCTCTCTAGCACCCCAGGAGTCCCTGGCTCCCCATTCTGTGTCTCATGGTGGCCCTCTGGAAGCCACAAGTGTGGCTTCACCAGGCCCCAGACATCACTGGCTTCATGCAACCCAAGCACCTGCACCGAAATCTAAAAGCTTGAAGGCAGCCTCAACCATCACCCTGTCTGTTCCCATCACTTTACCACAAAGACTGATCTCTCTCACCTGGTTGTCACCTAGCACCTCAAACTCAACTTTTCCCAAATTATCCTTCTCCCTGGGCTCACTATACCTGTATTCTCCAGCTCAGAGAAGCACATCCCCATACAGCAGGTTGATGAGGCAAATAATCTACCCCCCCTTCTTTTTTTTTTAATTTAAATTTTAGTTAGTTAACATACAGTACACTATTGGTTTCTGGAGTAGAACTCAGTGATTCATCACTTACCCACAACAGCCAGTGCTCATCACAACAAGCGCCCTCCTTAATACCCATCACCCATCTGGCCCATCCCCCCTCCCTCCATCAGCCCATAGTTCGTCCTCTATCATTAAGAGTCTCTTATGATTTGTTCCCTCTCTTTTCGTTCCCTGCCTCCCATATGTTCGTCTGTTTTGTTTCTGAAATTCCACATGAGTGAAATCATATGGTATTTGTCTTTCTCTGATGGACTTATTTCATTTAGCATAATACATTCTAGCTCCATCCATGTCACTGCAAATGGCAAGATTTCATTCTTTTTGACGGCTGAGTAATATTCCATTGCATATATATACCACATCTTCTTCACCCATTCATCAGTTGATGGACATCTGGGCTCTCTCCATCGTTTGGCTATTGTTGATAATGCTGCTATAAACATTGGGGTGCATGTACCCCTTTGAATCTTTGTACAATAAAAACATGTACCCCTTTGAATCTACATTTTGTCCCCTTTGGGTAAATACCTAACAGTGCAATTGCTGCATCGTAGGGTAGTTCTATTTTTGAGGCAAATAATCTTTAAACAGCTCTTTTCCTCCCCCACATAGCCAACTCACTGAGAACTGACCTATCTCAGAAAGTCTCCAGTCTCCACCTCCTCCTCATCCCCTTGCCAGGGCCCTACTCCAAGTCATCGCATACCTGCACTCATGTGCCAGCCTTGTAACGGGCATTCTTCCTTCTCATGCCAGCCTATTGCCTACAGCGCCACAGCTCACTAGAACATAACCGTGTCGCATCACTTCATGCACAAATAGCCAGCTGCTTAGCATAGACTCAAAGCCCTTAAAGATGTGGCCCCAACATACCTTTCCAGGCTCATCTCACACTACCCGCCCCCGCCCACCCAGAGCATGTGTTAACACTTTTACACCTCCTACTCCTAGCCCACTATGTCTAAAGAATCCAGCTCAGAAAATACAGCTCCTTGTACACCATCTGATGAGAGAACAATCCTGCACCACCTGGAAAGGTAGAGCTCGTAGCACCAGAAAGGATGCACCTGCTCAGCCGGCCAGACCCACCTTGATCCTCAACAGAGCCCCTGCTTTCCCAGCAGACGGCCCTCACAGGCTCCTGCTGAGTTCTCCACCCTGGAATGACGTAACTGTGTTCAAGGCAGTATTCCAAGTATTTTACATGAATACTCATGTATATGATGCTCATCTGTTACCCCCATTTTGTAGATGAGGAAACCAGAGCACTGAGTAAAGAACTCACTCAAGGTTCCACAACTTGTAAGTGGTAGAGGCTGGAGAAGATGGCATCTGGCTCCAAAGCTGGACGGTGCTCCTTTTATCACTCTGTTCCCAGAACAGGCATGAGTTCTAAAACAGGTACAAAGCTACAGCAGGTCCAACAGAGCTTGGCACATAGCATTCAAAATATACTTATTTAGAGGTGCCTGGGTTGGTTAAGCCCCAGTTGGTTAGGCATCCGACTTTGGCTCAGGTCATGACCTCATGGTTCCTGAGTTCGAGCCCCACGTCGGGCTCTGTGCTGCCAGCTCAGAGCCTGGAGCCTGCTTCAGATTCTGTGTCTCCCTCTCTCTCTGCCCCTTCCCTACTCTCTTTCTCTCTGTAAAAATAAATAAACTTTAAAAAGGGGGGGAGGTGCCTGGGTGGCTCAGTTGGTTAAGCATCTGACTTCAGCTCAGGTCATGATCTCACAGTTTGTGGGTTTGAGCCCCGCATTGGGCTCTGTGCTGACCGCTAGGAGCCTGCAGCCTGCTTCGGATTCTGGGTCTCCCTCTCTCTCTGCCCCTTCCCTGCTCACACTCTGTCTCTCTCTCTCAAAAATAAACATTAAAATTTTTTAATTATGAAAAGTTAAAATATATATATACTTATTTACCTACTCGTAAATTTCTATTCGTCTTTCAAGCCCCACTCATCTCCCCTGTGAAGCATTTCGCAGACAAACCCATTATTCCGTTCTCAAGGCACTTTGTGTGCAGCTCATCTTTGCACTTAGTGCTATTACAGCAGTGAGCGTGTCCGTGTCCCCTGAGAGTCCATTTCCTAAGGACAAGTACAGTTCTCATTCTCTGTGTATCCCAGGGTGGGGCTCTGTAGAAGGAAGGCAGGCAAGAAACCGACTCAGATCCAAGGAGGAAACTTTGCCCAAAGTCAAGTGGCAAAGCTGGAAGTAGAACCCCGGCCACCTGACTCCCAGGCAGCGCCCTTATCACACACTGTTGTTGCCTCTGTTGCCCCCCCCCCCCCCCCCCCACAGTGCCAGGCATCTGCTCAGTGCTGCCCTCACACAGCTGCCTCTCTCCAAGGGGCTGAGGAAAATAGCGTATGGGAGATCGAGGGGCAAGGGAGCCGGCTCAGCTGGGGCCCCTGACCTCAGGCTTCCTTGGACTCCAAGCAGCCTCCCTCTGCCACTCTGACCCTGGCCCTAGAGGACTCCAGCAGCTCCCACTCTGCACATCGAGGCTGTGGCAAGGAGTGTCTGTGACATGCTGCAGGCATGAGTTGGTGTGTGTCTGACTCTGTGTGTATCTGTATATGCATATGGCAGCACAGGGGACTGTATGTGCAAAACTGTACTCTGCTTTGTGCTGTGTGTGACAGCGAGGGGTGTGGGGTGTGTGTGTTTGCACCTTCACCTCTTCGGGGCTATGGTCTGACCTGGGGCAGAAATACTCCCTAGTGGCCCCAAATCCCTGAGCCACAGCCCTTTCCCAGGCACCAGTGGTAAGCTGACAGAGTGGATGGTTGGGGGCGGGCCTTCTCTCCGGGGGGGGGGGGGGGGGCAAAGACCAAGGCCCTCCTAAGACCCTCCCCACCCCCCACTCCAGGCCTCAGACCGGAGAGAGCAAGCTGCCAGAACAGGCTCTTAACTCCAAGCTGGCAGCTGCCCAACCTTGCACCAAGTCCCTTCCACACAGCGAATTCAGCAACTGGAGGCCTCCATCTCCAGTCGCATTTGGGGTGAGGAATGAAAGAAAGCTAGTAGCGTCCTTGGCCACTCCGGCCCAGTGGCATTTGCCGGTGGATGCCCACCAGTCTGAAAGGGTTAATCGTCACCCAGCCCCGGAGGGGGGGGGGGGCGCTATAAAAAACCACAGACAAACGGAGGTGCCGGGACCCCGGGCCTCCCCCATCTTCCTTGGCCGGTGGCTCCGCCCAGTGCCCGCGCCGCACCCCGGCTGGCCCACCACCCCCAGCCAGGAGAAAGGTGATCGCGGGGGACTCGTCCAGCGCCCCCTCCCCCCAGCGCGGCGACTTGGGCCCTGCGCGGTCCTACCTCGCGGCCTGGGCGGCGCCGTCCCCATCGAGCCGGGGCTCCGGGCTGGCCATGGCTGCGCGACCCCGGGCTGGGCGGCCGCGTTATTAATAGCCGGCCCCGCCGGCCGCTCGCTCCGCGCCCGCGCCCGCCGCACTGGCAGCTGCCGCCGACACCGGATCCCGCCCGCCCCGGGCCGGGCGCGCCCACTTGGCCCCAGCTCCCGCCCGCGGGAGGAGGGAGCGGGCCGCGCGGCCGGGGGCGGAGGTGGGGGGTGGCCGATCGGCGTCTCCCAAACCCGCGGGCCCTGAGATCTTCCCGAACCTTCTTTCTCTCCACTCATTCCTTCCAAGGGTCCCAGCTGAAGGGGGGTGGGGGGGGGGGGGCTCTGCAGCCCCAGAAGAGCACTTCCCCTGCCTGGGGTCGGGGCAGAGGGTTGAGGTGGGGGGACTGAGAGGGACCCGGCACCCCAGCGCGCGCAGCTCGGCGTCCTGCGAGCCCCACCTGCGCAGGGGGAGGGGGAGGGGAGGCCTGAGCGCGGTGCCCCGCAGCTGTCCCGAAGGGCTGGGGGAGGAGGGGTCACGGCCACACCCGGTGCGTTTGGGGATAGTCGGGAGCCTGTTGCTGGGGGCTAGGGAAGGGCGGTGGGAGGACTGCGTGGGAGGGGCTTAAGCCTATAAGGTCGAGTCCACATTTAACACCGATGTCCACCCCCCGCGCTGCGGGGTTTCCTGGGGTCCCTCCGCTTGCTCCACCTGTCACCCCGACCCAGCCGCTCCTCTGTCCACTCCGAGGCGTGCCCCCTCCCCCCAAGGCCTTAGCCCATTAGAGTCAGGGTCAAATTTCAACACTGAAGTCTTTCTCCCTAAGCCAGAAGCTGCCGGCCCCTTCCCAGACCTGGGCCTCCGGCATTCTCCCTTCCGATGCCTTTTTTCTACTTAATCTCTCTGTCTGAGGAGGTCTTTGACTCAACCGCACAAGAATGCTGTGTACTGTAAAGAGCGAGGGGCTGGATGTGTGTTTAATCAGAGAGGCCTTGAGTGTGGGGCGGGGGTGGGGCAATGGTGCCGCGGTGTTGAATGCGTGTGGGTTGTGTGTTGCGATCAACGTGCCCACTGCAGGCGGTGTGAACACCACATGGTTGTGTATGTGGAGGGGGAGATGGTGGGATTGTGTGCCCGTGTGTGACTCTGTGACGACTGTGGGGTACATGTCTGTGTGGGGGCATAGGGTTGGGGGCTTGTATAATCTTGGGGCGCGGGATAGAGAGTGGTTGTTAGGCGTGGGGATCCACGGTTGTGGACTGTTGTGACTGTGTTGTGGGGCACGTGTATGGGCCTGCGAGTGATTGTGTGCCCTCGAGGGACTAGGGCTGATGCGTGTTAGTATGGGAGTGGGTGCTCACAGGGCCATGCCTGGCGTGTCCTCTGTG
Organism: Panthera pardus; assembly: GCF_024362965.1. Classification (NCBI taxonomy): domain Eukaryota; kingdom Metazoa; phylum Chordata; class Mammalia; order Carnivora; family Felidae; genus Panthera; species Panthera pardus. The sequence continues at coordinate 82,004,672 of NW_026526666.1, read as the reverse complement.
TGTGACCCGGGGCCTGCCGACAGGTTCACTAATCTGTGTATCTGAGGGTGACGCCTGTGGCTGTGTATTTATATCTCTCTGTCTAATGCAAGGGGGTGAGAGATTAACACCCAGGGTAGCCAAATACACCCTTGTAAGGCATGCATTAGAAAAAGCCGGGTTTTAAGGAGGCGGCTGGTCATTTTCTGACTTACCCCTAAAATATTCCAGAGGAGGAGGTTGGCAAAGCCTCAGCTGCTGGTCATTTGACAGCTGCTGCCACTCAGAGAGGAGCTGAGGGAGCCAGGGTGAGGCCTGCGGCAGCACTATTTGCTGTAGGTGCTAGGCAACAGGCAGCAAGGGTGGCCTTAAGAAGGGCTATCCCTTCCCCTCCAACACCCGCCCCCGCCCAGCCCAGGAGCTGGCCCTGGGCTGTCCCCAAAGCCGAATTCCTCACCCCTTCTAACCTTCCCTAAAGCCTTCCTTAGGCTGCAACCCCAAATCTCTCAGGGTCCCAGAAGCACTTCCACCTGCATACCTTAGTTTATGCTGTTCCCACTTGTCTTGTCGAACGTCCTTCACATCCCAGCTTCTACTCTTCTTTGGGTCTCTGCCTACATGCCATCGCCTCAGAAAACCCTTCCCTGATGTCCCCGCCCCCCAGCATAAATGTCTATCAAGTTACTATTTATCCCACTGCCTTATTTTCTGTACAGCACGGATTACATCTGAAATAATGTTGTTTCTTTTCCATTCCTTCCTTTTCCGCTTTCCCCACTAGAATGGAAGCCCCATGAGAGCAGGGACTTTGCGTTGTCTTGTCCCCTGCCGTGTCCCCAAGACCCAGCACAGGGCCTGGTACATAATAGAATCTCAAAAAAAAAAAAAAAAAAAAAAAAAAGCCTCTGCTGCTCACCACCAAGAAGCCCCTGTGTACTTAGGGAAACAGACATTCACGTGTGCTCAGATTGCACATACTAAGGCTGAGAGAGGTATGTGACGACACGGGACTCACTTCACTTGGCATACGGCGGCATTCGGCCTGTGCGAGGGCCTGTGTCAGGGCAAACGGCCTAATTTGGCCCAGGCCCCTGCCTGCAAAGAGCTCACAGTGTAACGGATGCAAGAACTGTTGTCTGGGGAGACAAACCCATGCAGAGAATAATGCCCGACTCGGGTTGCTGAGTGCTGTGCTAGGCACTGAAAACCAGGGAAGCCAGGGATGGGACAGATGAACTCCAGGAGTAGGACAACCTCACAAACAGAGTAACCTGGACCTGGAAGGAGGAGAAAGGGTGCTGATGTCCGGCACAGGCTTCTTTGAAACACGGGCATAGCCACTCTGTTTCTCGGCCCCTTTACAAAGCCAAGTCCAGAAAGAGCCGAGAAGGCCCTGGGCTGGCTGCTCTTTGCCTAACCGCCACCCTCCATGCCTCTCTGCTCTGGGGCCGACTCTGGCTGACAGTCTTACCTGGCCCCCTTGCCTTACAGTTTCAGGTGGAGTTTGGCTAATAGGAGACACTGACAGTGTCTAAGATCAGTGCGAAGGAGGGGAGTTAGACTGAGATATTTCTAACATCCACCTCCCTCTGTGATTTTGGCAGTTACTATGTTCCTCCACAGAGAGCCACAGCTCCTGTGCGGCAGCCTGCACCCATGGGTACAACGCGCTCACCAGATTCATTAACAAGGTTCTCTCCTCTTGCCTGTCAGGTCCTTGGGGGGGGGGTGGGGGGGGTGGGGGGGGTGGATACCATCCCTCAGTTGTGAGCCCCAGGGTGCTTCACCATTCTTGCCCACACCTCTGTGAATAGTTCCTTCATTAAATACTCTTCCATTTGAAGCTTTGTGTTCCCTTTCTCCTGCTGAGACCCCTAAGGTAAGAACTAAACCGGGGCACCTGGGTGGCTCACCAGGTTAAGCATTTGACTTCAGCTCAGGTCATGATCTTGCCTCACAAGAGTTCAAGCCTCGCATAGGGCTCTGTACTAACGGCTCAGAGCCTGGAGCCTGCTTCAGATTCTGTGTCTCCCTCTCTCTCTCTGCCCCTCCCCCGCTCATGCTCTGTCTTTCCCTCAAAAATAAACATTAAAAAATTAAAAAAAGAACTAAACCGAAGGAAGATGAGCCCTTCCTTGGCAGAGAATCCAGGAAGCCCTTCTTTCTAAATTCCCAACCAAAACCAGAATCAGAAAAGTTGTGAACTGATCAAAATTCCATCCTAGGTGAACAGTGACCTCCTGGCCACCACCTTGGGCAGGAGCCCAACCCAAGAGGTCCCTCTTAGCTCACCTTACTCAGGCTTAGGCCGGTAGTTACCTTGGCCAAGAGGACGGGGCAGCGAGGGGGCTGAGAGTGGAGGAAGGGGAGGAGGCATGCCTGGCAGAGGGAGGAGCTTGGAAGTAGAGAGCGGCACCAGGGGGCCGCAGAGGGGGTGGAGTCTTGGCAGCAGCCTCCGCCACACTCCAGAGCGTGCCTCTGCGACCTTGGGAAGCCAACCTCGCTGAACCTCAGTTCTCTGTCCGTGAAACGGTCAGTTAATATCCTCTTCACAGGACTGTTGTGGAAAGCAATCAAATATGAGGTTCAACACACGAGCGGGTGGAGTGAACTTGCTCCAAAAGCTGAGAGTAGCACATTCCCCATTATTACTGGTGCAGGTAGAGGCCATTCTGCTGAGTTTCTGTGTGCCAAGAGCTCCCATCTAGAGGTGGGAGGAGGATAGGAGGAGCCCACTGCTTCAAGGGAGCCCAGGGACAAATCCAAGCCTAAAACCTGCCTCTGCAATTAGTCACTGTGGGACCTTAGGAAAGGCACTCTACCTCACAGATTGTTTTCGTCTCTGTAAAACCAGATAATATTTTTTACCTGATGTGTTTGCTGTGAGGATGAATTGAGAACACAAAAAGCATTTAGTCTGGTACTGGATGCATTCTAAGTGTCCAAGAAATATTAACTATTATTTAAAAAACTCGCCTTTCGGGGCGCCTGGGTGGCTCAGTCGGTTGAGCGTCTGACTTTGGCTCAGGTCATGATCTCGAGGTCCGTGGGTTCAAGCCCCGCGTCAGGCTCTGTGCTGACAGCTCAGAGCCTGGAGCCTTTTCAGATTCTGTGTCTCCCTCTTTCTCTGACCCTCCCCTGTTCATGCTCTCTCTCTGTCTTAAAAAACTCGCATTTCTCCCTCTTACTCTCCCCAAAACTACAACCAAGGACTGACTTACTGCAGTATGTCATTCATTCATTGATTTATTCCTTTATTCGTTCATTCATTTCAACATTTATTAAGCCAGGCAATGTTCTAGATCCTAGGAACATAGAGACAAGGAAGTCATTAAAGCAAAACAATATTGGGGCACCTGGGTGGCTCAGTCTGTTGAGTGTCTGACTTTGGCTCAGGTCATGATCTTGCGGTCCGTGAGTTCGAGCCCCACATCAGGCTCTGTGCTGACAGCTCAGAGCCTGGAGCCTGCTTCGGATTCTGTGTCTCCCTCTCTCTTTGTCCCTCCCCTGCTCATGCTCTATCTCTCTCTCAGTCAAAACTAAATAAAACATTAAAAAAATTTTTTTTAAATAATAAAGCAAAACAATATCTTTCTTTTTTTTACGTTTATTTATTTATTTTGAGAGAGAGAAAGAGAGAGAAAGTAGGAGGGGCAGAGAGAGAGGGAGAGAGAGAGAATTCCAAGCAGGCTCTGCACCATCAGCACAGAGCCTGATGTGGGGCTTGAACTCACAAACCATGAGACCATTACCTGAGCCGAAACCAAGAGTCGGATGCTTAATCGACTGAGCTACCCAGGCACCCCTCTATATTTCTTTGTTGTTGCATCCCTTAGCCCCCTAGGTTTTCAGTAAATAATGGCCAAATGAGTAAATTATATTAGTTGTTTTCCTGAGCACCTACTACAGGCCAGGTGCTAAGCTAAACATTTTATCTCCATTATTGCAAAGGATCTCAAAATGACAGCCCCAAACAGAAGGCCTGTAATTAAGCTCATTTACTAATGGTAAATCTGAGGCTCAGATTGGTTAGCAACTTAGTTGACTAAAGTCACACAGGCAGAAAAAGGTGGCAGTCCAATTCCGAATACTGCCTCAATTAATGACTTGAATTACTTTTTATCATCATCATTGTCACTATGCGTGACCTCCTGAGGCTGATCTTAGAGTCCAGTGAGTGTCCGGTGGCCTTTTCCTCTTCATACTTACCCAGGAGGAGCCCAGGTGTGGCACAGACTTGGATTCAAATCCAGTTCTGCATCCCTGGTTGTTATAACTTCTCCAAACCTCAGCTTCCACTGCTGGAAAATGAGGTTGAGTGGGTGTGCCACAAGAAAATGGAGAGGAAATGCCTAGCACCTTGCCCAGTACACAAGAGTCGCTTGGTAAATGTCGTCTTTATTTCCTCCTTCCTCCCCGCGCGGGAGCTGCTGTCTGGGGGTCTTCAGTCTGGTGCTGAGCGCCCACAGGGGACCTGCGCTTAAGGGTCGGGTTCTTGCGGCGATTCCGAGCGCTGCCTCCAGGGGGTGCCACCACACCGACCCCGGGTCTCTGGGGTGGCTGTTCCCACAGCGGCCGCGCCGGGTCGCCTGGGCCCGGAGCTTTGGGGGATGAGGGCGCGCGGGTGGCAGGGAGGTCCGAACCCCAGCTGAATCAAAATGTTTTTGGCATCAAGGTCATAAGTAACAATAAACAACAATAATAGTAATAGCACCAGATCCACTGGTAACTAGTGGTTACCGATTTAAGAGGCGTTTTTGCGTGCTGGAGGCTGTGGGACTCCAGGGAACAAGCCAGGTTTAGACTCAGACCAGGTTCCAACCCAGCCCGCTCTCTCTCACCCTGTGCTCTGCAACCTTGGGCCTCTCTGCACCTGCTTCCTCAGCTTCCAAAAGGGAAAGTATAATAATATAGTTCTCGGGAGGAATAAATGAACTTCTGGAGAGCTCACTGAGAGCAACTTGGGCAAGCGCATTTACTGTAAGCCTTACCTCTTCCCTGTGAAGGAGCTATTGTTACACTCCCTTTACAAACTGAGGGTCCACGGGGAGGAGGGAGGCTTTTACCAGGCTCCCTTGGCCTCCCTGGTGTACTCTCTCTCCCTCTCCCTCTCTCTCTCTCTCTCTCTCTTTCTCTCTCTCCTCGCACAGCCCAGAGACCAGTCCAGGATTTCATCCCTAAACCCACCACCCAGCAGCATCTCCTCTCCTTGGAGTTGCCCCTTCCCCTCAAACCCCCAGGCTCCTCTGGACACTGTCCTTCCATCCCCAGGTGCAGATTCTGGCCAGAAAATGTCCCCTGGCTACTCCCACGACACCCCACCCCAACCCTCCAACTGAAGCTACGGCCCTCCTCTTGCCTGCCTAGCTCTTCTAAAACCCAAAAACCCATCCAGTCATCTCTTCCAAGAAATCTTTCCTGGGTTCTCTCCCCCCAGGTCAGCACCCTTTGCATATGCTGTTCCCTCTACCTGCAAGCCCTTTCCCCAGCCCTAATGCCTGTGACTCAGGGCACAGCTTAAATATCCCACCTTCTAGGAAGTCCCCCTCCCCTATGTTGCTGCTGCCCCCTGTACTTCCTCTAAACAGGTCACAGCATAAAAGAATTGCTTGTTTAAATGTTCCATCTACCCCCATTACATAGTGATGCCCTGAAAGCAGGAGCCATCAAGGTTCAGCAGGAACCCTGTCGGGGTCTCCATGGTACGACAAGGCCTAGCCCAGTGCTGGAACACAGTGCACGCTCAGTAAATGCATGTCCAGGGAATGAGTGATTCGGCCCAGCTGGGTCCACTCACTGAGCCTCCTCAGCAGCCTCAGCTCAGAGGTATGTGCACAGTCACGGCAACAGAAGCACATACTCAGAGGCAACAGTCACACACAGAGTCACATGCACGCACAGCCACAAAGAATCGTACGCAAGAGACATATGCACAAAGCTGAATTTGTCTATTGCTCATTTCTGCTTTTCTGTGTTTACGTACCTTTGTATCCTACGTATGTGTTCACTTTCTTCTTTTGTGACTTGAGGTCCCTGAGAACAATGTCGTGTCTCCTTGACCAGCCTGGTAGCCTGCCCCCCATCAGACTGGGAATCCCAAGGGAAGTGTTATATCTCCCCAACTAGTCTGGGGCGCTGGGCCAGGGAGTCTCTTCCCCACCAGCCTGAGAGCTCTTGGAATAGTCTGTCTCCCACAGCCAACTGGGAATCCTTGGGGCAAGGGCAGTATCTCCCCCACTAATGAGGCTTGGAGACCCAAAGACAGAATGGGATCTGATTAAGCTGCAGGAGCAGAGCTGAGCTGGATCTCCCCTATCAGACTGGTGGCTCCCAGGAGCATGGCTGACTCTCCCTGACCCCTCTCCACCCCTGCCACCTGCCCACCAGCCAGGCCTTCCTCCCACCAGGGTACAATGATTAGGGCTGGGTGGGGCTGCTGGGGCTTTGGAAGCAGCGGCAAACCTAACAGCAGACCACACTGCACATCAGCAGGATCAGTGAGGCTCCAGTGAGGAGTAAGAGGGCTTGGGTCAGTTGTCCTGGTAATCCCATCAGAAGTCTTCCATTCACTCCCCAAACCTGTCCAGAGTCCCTGGGCCTGGGCCTGGCACATGCTGCCTCTATTATGTTCCTTAATTCCCTCGCCAATCCACTCTTGGGAGACCATCACCCCATTTATATTACAGCTAGGAAACTGAGGCTCAGGCAGCAAGTGACTTGCCCTAAGTCACATAGCTGGGAAGTAGCAAAGCTGGGCTTCCCCCTTGCACAGCGGCCTCCTGTCCAGGTTTGAGGAACACTGGGGAGATCTATTTGACAGGAAGCAGTGACTTTCCGTGCATGCCTCACGTGGCCAGGTTTCTGGCTTGGACCGTGGTACCGGCTGTGGAGACAAACAGCGCCTAAGGACCAGAGGACGGGAATGACAGCTGGGGAGACTGGGAACACCGAGGAGGGGCAGGATCCACAGGCAGCCAGCCAGAGCAGGCAGGAGGAAGGCCTGGAGCCCAGTCTTCCTGGTCCCGGTGCCCAGCACGAGCATCCCCTCCCCACTGGGCTCCTGGCACTGGAGTCCAGGATTCGAGTCCTGTTCACCATCTGACCCCCCTCTGAGGGCCTCACTTTCCGCATCTGAGAACCAGGGCAGAGACCGGATGGGGTCAGCGCTTGGGATTCCCGATCCATTAAGCCTTTCTTGGCCAGGGTGCAGCCCGGGCGCAGGTGAGCGAGTTGCCACATCAGCAGGGCGAGCCCCGCCCCGTCCCCTCCCCCAGTTCCGGAGGGAGGCCCCGGAGGCCCCAGAGGACGGTGGGAAGTGGGTGGGGAGAGAGGGCTGAGCCCAGTTGGCTGCCGATTGGGGGAATGGCTGGAGAGGTGGGTGAGGGAGGCTCCGCGTGAGTCTACCCGACGGTACTAGCCTGTGTGTATGATGTTTGAATGTTCCAGAGTGTACAGGAGCAGGTACACAATAGGTGCGTGCCTTTGACTCAAGTGTACACGCTGGTGTGCAAGAATGTGTGAATGGTGTGCACGTCTTTGCGGCTGCCATTGTGCCTCTGGGAGTGGCCCTGGGTGTGCAGGAGTGAGTATGATTGTGTCTGAGTGTGTCCCTTTCGGTGTCTGTGTGAGTGCACCTGGGGGTCCAAGTGCGTGCGCCTGTGCGTTTGCCCTTCTGTCTGTGGATGTGGTGTGCAGGAGCGTGCGTGAATATGTCTGAATGTGTGCGTGTGTGTGGATATACTTGAGTGTAAAAGGCATGTGGATGCGTTGGTGAATGTCTCTTGTGTGTGTCTTTGTGCCTGTGGGTGACTGTGGATGTCCCTGAGTGTACAGGAGTGTGTGGACCTGTTTGAGTGTTTCCAGAGTGCCTTTGCGTGACCACGTGGACAAGTGTGTGTGTGACTGTGTGTCGTCGCTAGCAGAGTCCTCTGGGATAGGTGTGAGCCTTTGCGTCCACATCTAGCAGACCCCTCCAGCTGACCCCTGACCCATGGAAGCACAGAGCCTGCCCAACCTTCAGAACAGCCCAGTCCCCCGCCCCCCACTTCCTGGTGACTCACCTCCCTGCTATCCTTGCCCCCGCCCCAGGCCTCCTGCCTTCAAGGGCAGTCCCCCTCTTGCCCAGTTTGCTCTCCTCCCACTCAAAGGGAGTCTCAGTCCTTTCTTCCAGGCAGCCTTCTGCGACCAGACAAGGGGGACCTAGTTCTAGCCACGCATGTTCTAGTGATCTTTCACTTGACATGAGAACAGGCTCAAAGCACTGCAGTGACCTGCTGGAGGTCACATAGTGGGCACATGTGTTTAATCCCATGATTCCTAAAGCTCAGGGTGGGGGCCCCCGGCCTCCTGCAGCCCCACCGATGGCCCCAGCCCAGGGCCCTGGACCTGGGAAGGAGAAAGGGAACTGACATTCGGGGAACCCTCCAGCCACTTGCTTGGCCCTTCCCATGCTGTCATGTTGGTCACTCCCGTCTTGTTCAGAGAGGTGAGACAGCTTGTCCGGGGTCACACAGTTAGGAAGCAGCTGAGCTAGGGTTTGAACCCAGATCTCTCTAGCTCTCTAGCTCCAGAGCTCATGTTACTGGGTGGGGGCGCCAGCCAGGCTGACGGGCCACTAGTCCTCGCAAGAAAGGCAGAAAGATGATGAGATATGGGTAGAAATGAGGAAAGGTGGCTCGAGACAGTTCCTATGCAGCATCACACCGAGAGCTGAGGTGACACAGTCTCATGTGAGTCCCAACAAGAGCCTGATAGGACTTCCTGTTCTAACCAGAGTCCAGCTCCCTGCCTGGGGCCTCTTCCCCTGGACTGAGGCACCGGGTTGACAGAAAATGTGACAGAAAATGTGACTAAGCGGACCCAGACTTGAGCAGCCTCCCCACTGGCTGGTCACAAGTGTTTGAAATGCCACAATGCCTCTGACCTTTGTCCCCCAGAGGCTTCTCTTCTAGATCAAAACCCCAGGCTCTAGGAGAGGTGGCTAGAGCCCCCAACCCAGCTGGTTGAGGGAGTCTGGTTGGAGCTTGGGGTCCCAGAGGGATGGAAGTCCTGGGCCCAGAGGGAGCGTGAAGGTTGGGGAGGCTGGAGCGGCCTCTTGTCATCCACCATCTCCTTTCATTCTCCCAACAGCCCCTGGGGCAGCAGGCACCACTCCCATTTCTGATGAGGAAGCAGGGGCTCCGAGAGACGCGTATGTGGTGAAAGCGAGACTTGAATCTCATCTGTGGACTGAAGTCCAGGGCTCTTGCTACCAGATGTGGCTTCCTCTGGATCGCAGGGCTGGCTTGGCCGGGAGGAGGCCAGAGAGGCAGGGATGTGAGAGACGATGCTCCTTTGGCTCCTCTGGATGACAAGCACCAGAGAAATGCTTAGGCAAGTGCTTGAGGAGACAGCTCAACGGCAAGGCTATTTGGGGAATTGAGGAGGACAGGGCGGTTGCCCCTCATGTCCCCGCTTCACAGTGTCCCCACGGGTGTTCAGGAAGCAGAACAGGTCCACTGACCCGGACACCTGGTCTTTGCCTTGGCTGCAGGTGCCCGATACTCCCACATTTGACACCGTTGGTCACAGAGGCTCCATCGTCCAGGGCCTCCACTGATGTTCTTCCTGCCTCATGTCATTGCTGTGCTTGTTCCTGAGCTCCTGATGAAACGATCCCGTTCCCAGCCTTCTTTCCCTCACTCCCCAAATCAGTGAGTCTGATTCCTGGAGGGCAGTTTCAGCCAGACCACTTCAGGGGCCACTGGCCACCTCTGGTCCACTTAACTGGCAGGGCAGTTAGGTCACTTGGTTCAGAGTGTGATGACCTAAGAGACCCTTAGAGAGGACTATGGGCAAGGCAGGCCCTTAAAGCATAAACAGCTCCCTTCCTTTTTTTTTTTTTTATGTTTATTTATTTTTGAGAGAGAGAAAGTGTGAGCAGGGGAGGAGCAGAGAAAAGGGGAGACACAGAATCAGAAGCAGACTCCCCGCTCTGAGCTGTCAGCACAAACCCTGATGCGGAGCTCGAACTCACGAGCTGTGAGATCATGACCTGAGCCAAAGTCGGACACTTAACCGACTGAGTCACCCAGATGCCCCATAAACAACCCCCTTAAATCTAGATCCTGGGTTCAGCTGCTTGCATGAAGCTGGGGGCAGTGCCTTTTCACTTCTTTCCCCCTAGTGCCCAACACGGGGCTGGCAGTGTTGAGTTGCCGTGACTCAGTTGATGGACAAGTGAATGAGGTCAGCCAAGGAGCCTTGGGGCTCTGCTGAAGGCTGTGGCTGTGCAGTGGGGCCTGTGAATCCCGTGTCCTTGTCCAGGGTCATCCTTATCTCCAGAATCAATCAACCTCCCTGCTGCTGCACCTATGGGCTTGGGTCTCTCTCACATGGGTCTGCTCCTCTGTGTCCTGGACACATTTGGAACACCTGGTGGCCACCCCTGCCACCCCAGACTCTCTCTGCCCGCAGGTCTGTCTGTGTATCCCTGATCCTGGAACTCAAAGCCTCTCTCCCTTGTTCCTTGCTGCCTGGCTGTCCTCCTGTTTCCGGCCTCCATGGGTGGCCCTGCCTGACCTTGTCCTGGCCTGAGGGGCGGGGTAGGGGAATGGGAGGGGTGTGCACAGTGCAGCTCTTGTTCAGGGGATCAGGGAGGGACCAATGCCTGCTCTTGTGTTCCAGTCCCTGGCTTGGGTCCTGGCCAGCCAAAGGGTGAACTGCCTCTCTGCCTACAGCATCATCTCAGCATTCGTTCCGCTGGCGGAGCAGGCCCAGAGCCGCTGTGGAAGCTGACCGAGAAGGCCCTTAGCTGGGCTCTCCTTCCAGGCTGTTACTGATCCCTTTGCCTCTAGCTCCTCTATCTCACGACCTGCTCCCTGGACCATGAAGACAGGATGTGGCTGGTTTGGCTATGGCCAGAGACCACGTGGGCATGACACAGGTCCCAGGGCTGCACTTTCAGTGTCCCATCTGGGAACTGGAGGTTGACAAATAAGGTTAGGTTAGGGAGATAGGGAATCAGTGAGGGGGTGGGGGCCAGTGAGATGATGGGGGTTCAGTGAGAGGACAGCAGTTCAGTGAGGGCTTGAGGTAAAAGAAATGGGTACATAAGGCTCTAGGGAAATTAACTCAATGATCCCTTCTTAACGTGGCTCAGGCCCCCGAGCCTACCCTGGGGTCTATAGTTAACATGACTGTGAGGGACATGGCTGGGCACCTTGGTGCCAGGCACTCCTCCGAACAGTTGGAGGGAAGCTGGAGACCTGTGTCTGCCAGGAAGGGACCCAGACAGGCAATACCACAGTCCTGAGCACCAGACTGTGAGGCCGTAGGGGCTAGGAAGCCAGGGCTGGGAGTGAGTCCCTGGGCAGCCAGCCAGAGAGAGGCAAGGAATGGCCTGGGGCCATGGAGGGCAAGGGAGACCTTCCTGGGAGCTTCCTCCTACCTCTGGGATTCTGTAGGCTGGAAGCAACTTCTAGCAAGGCATTTGGAATCCTGGGATGGCCCTATCCCGGGATCTCGAGGACTGCTCCTTCTTGCCCCTCAGGTTACAACCCTTGGCAAGCTTCCAGAACTGGGAGGGGAAGAAAAGGATGAGCACTGGGACCACATAGCAGATTCCTGAGACTTCTCAGGAAACTCCTTCCCTTCTGCCCCCTCCCCAACACCCTCTTCATCCCTGAGTCACCATCCCTTTTACAGAGGCCCTCCCCCTTGACTGAGTCAGCCCCTATCCCTAGAGAGTCCCTAGCTCTTTCTGGGTCTCTGTCCCCTTACTGAGTTCAGGTCCTCCTCACATAGCTGTCATACCAGAAATAAAGCCAGTTTTAAATCTTTCACATGAGTGTTTCAGGCACTGCCCTTTCTTTCTCACCAGCAAGGAGGGCTGGATTACCCCTGGGCCCATCCATTCAGGTTCTATTGTCTAAAAACCTGAAGGGGCTGCTAAAGGATCATTTAATATATACATATTTTTTTATGTTTATTTTTGAGAGAGACCGAGAGACATAGCACAAGCAGGGGACGGGCTGGGGCAGAGAGAGAGGGAGACACAGAGTCCAAAGCAGGCTCCAGGCTCTGATCAACACAGAGCCTGACGCGGGGCCTGAGCTGGTGAACGGTGAGATCATGACCTGAGCTGTTAAGTCTGACACTTAACCAGCTGAGCCACCCAGGCACCCCAGGATCTTACAATATTCAAATGTCCAAGCCTGGGCTGGTGAGGAATGGCTATTTTGCATACTTCCTTTTTAGTGAGGAAAAACTCAAAACTCTCCTCCCTCTCCTGCTCAGAGTCTGACTTGAGGAGAATCCTAGCTGGGCTCTAAACAGAAAGTACAACAATGCAGAATGTTACATGGGAGCTATTTGGGTACTAGACCTCCAGGCCTGGGGTGGGAGAAGAGGCCAGGGTTTTCTCCCCATTCCCCAGAGGAAGCCAGGAGTTAGAACAGGGAGTAGAACCAGAAGAGGAAGTGTTCTTGGAATGTTAAAAACTGAAGTGATTTTTTTTTTTTTTTAAGTAGGTTTCACGCCCAATGTGGGGCTTTTTTTTTTTTTTTTTTTAATTTTTTTTTTCAACGTTTTTTATTTATTTTTGGGACAGAGAGAGACAGAGCATGAACGGGGGAGGGGCAGAGAGAGAGGGAGACACAGAATCTGAAGCAGGCTCCAGGCTCCGAGCCGTCAGCCCAGAGCCTGACGTGGGGCTCGAACTCACGGACCGCGAGATCGTGACCTGGCTGAAGTCGGACGCTTAACCGACTGCACCACCCAGGCGCCCCTCAATGTGGGGCTTGAACTCACAGCCTTGAGATCAAGACCTAAGGTAAGACCAAGAGTCGAATGGTTAACCGACTGAGCCACCCAGGTGCCCCCAAACTGAAGTGATTCTTAGGGATTTCTTGGACCCTACACCGCGGCTACACAGGATCTGCAGATTACCACCCCCTTCTGTGTCCATGGCAGACATGATTAGTTGAGCATCGCACTCATTTGAGCAGCAGTTAGCATGTGCAATTAAATTCGTCTTCCCTTGGGGTGCCTGGGTGGCTCAGTAATAAATAAACATCTAATAAATGAATGAATGAGTGAATGAATAAACAAACAAACAAACAAGTAAATAAATTTGTCTTCCCTGAGTAGTTCAACCCTTTCCTTTCCAGATAGGGAAATTGAGGCCCAGAGAGGATGCAGGAAATGTAGATTATATCCATCCCGACGCTACCTGCCCATCCTAGAAGCACATGGGTCAGTCCCCTGGGAGGGTGAGGGAGGGCAATTCTCCTCCGTGTAAGAAAATCATCACTAAAAGGTCGCTCTGGGTGGAATTGCAGGTGACTTTTATCGATGACTTTGTGCTTTTCTGCATTTTCCAGATTCTCTTTGAGCATGAATTCATTTTGTAATCAGAAGTCTCTTAATAATAATACTAGTTTGAGGCATCTGGGTGGCTCAGTCGGTTAAGTGTCTGACTTCGGCCTAGGTCATGATCTCTCTGGTCTGGAGTTTGAGCCCTGCACTGGGGCTCTGTGCTGACAGCTCAGAGCCTGGAGCCTATTTCAGATTCTGCATGTGTGTGTGTCTCTTTCTGCCCCTCCTCTGTTCGCACTCCGTTGTCTCTCTCAAAAATAAATATAAATTTTTTTTTTAATTTTTTTAATGTTTATTTTTGAGAGCGAGGGAGAGACAGAGAATGAGCAGGGGAGGGGCAGAGAGAGGGGGAGGCACAGAATCCAAAGCAGGCTCCAGGCTGTGAGCTGTCGGCACAGAGCCCCATGCGGGGCTCAAACTCAGGAACCGCGAGGTCATGACCTGAGCTGAAATCTGACGCCCAAGCAACTGAGCCACCCAGGTGCCCCAATATAAAAAAATTTTAATAAAAAAAAATAATAGCCTTTTTCCCCTAAACACCATGTGGTTCCTGCGTTAGGCATTATCTAAGTCAATCCTGACAATCACCCTGGGAAGGAGGTAGTATTATTGCTGTTATTCCCATTTTAAAGAGGAAGGAACAGGGGCGCCTGGGTGGCTCAGTCGGTAAGCGTCCAACTTCAGTGCAGGTCATGATCTCACGGTTCGTGAGTTCGAGCCCCATATCATCGGGCTCTGTGCTGACAGCTCAGAGCCTGGAGCCTGCTTCGGATTCTGTGTCTCCCTCTTTCTCTGCTCCTCCCTCACTCACACTCTGTCTCTCTCTCAAAAACATTAAAAAAAAAAAAAAAAAAAAGAGGAGGAAGGAACCAAGACTTAGGGAGGTCCAAAAATTTGCCCCAAAGTCACATAACTAGTGGCACAGCTGTGACTCTAGCCACAGTAAACACAATTAAATCAATTAAAAGTTAATATCAGGGATGGTCTGGGTCTATGGAAGAGTGCTGATTTCCATGTTCTTCTGAATAATAGAAGTGGGAAGCCCCATTAGGGGGAAATGACTTGCCCAAGGTCACACTAAATGTGCTGTGAAAAAGCAGCCTGCACCCCAGAGAAGGTTTCTGAGCGGCCTGGGACGTGTGCAGAGGCCTGGCATGATTCTCCCACCTATGAAGTGAGGAGAGAAGGAAAGACACAGAAGAATGAGGTAGGGGTGGCTCAGAGCTGAGCCAACAACAGCCAAGGACAGAGCCGGGCCTGGGGGAGAAAGGAAGGTCTTCCCTCCACTGGGACTTTGGGAAAGGGCCATTTTATTTGTTTGATTTTAAGTTAAAAACAATTTTTTTGGGAATCTCTACACCCAACGTGGGGCTCGAACTCACAACCCAAAGATATAGATTTGCACACACGTCTCACTTAGCCAGCCAGGCACCCTTGCGAAGGGGCCGTTTTAGCAGAAGCATGGGCTGAGTGCCTCCTCCAGCCTAGCTTTTGCAATGATCACCCACTAGTGTGCCGGACCCCCTGGGCATCTTTTTTTCACTGTCTCCAAACACCACCCCCTTCTGTGTGCCCAGAGCATGGGAAGGGGACACCGCTAGACCAGCTCTCCAAATCTGTGTGGCCCTGCCCAAGCCGCTTTGTTTCTGAATCTTCTTACCTGTGAAACACAGATGACAAACCCTACTTTTCAGGGCTGTTCTGAGCAGAAGAGGTGGTCACAGAAGTAAAGGATCCAGAGTGAGTAAAGCAGCCCAGCAAATTCTGGTCATTAGTAGAGCAGGGGCTCTCCTCTCCCAGCCCGCCCCTCCCAGCAGGCAACGTGAGGAGAGCTTGTGGGAGGGAGGGGGAGGGAGGAGCCTCTTCCTTCCTACCCCTTCCAGCTGGGTATCAAGATCTGAGACCAGATGTGTGGCCAGTGACTCAGCCCTTTCCTGCCTGGAAACTCCTCCCTGCCTGCCTCACCGGGCTGGGCCAGGGAGGGTGAGACAGCAGATTGGAGGTCGGGGTGGCTGGTCCTGAGCAAACTCAGGGGAGCAGTGGGGGCAGAGTGGAGGAGGGAGACAGAAGGAGGAATGAGGATAGCATGGCCAAGCCATGCTGGGGAGGGCATGGGGGTGGGTGGGACGATGTTGAGGAAGAAGTTGAGAGTGCCCTTGAGTAGAGAGTGGCTGGCTCAGCCTGAAATGCTCACCTGCTCACCCCTTCCTCCTTCCACCTGCTCACAACCCTTCCCCAATATTTCCAAGCCAGCCCCAACCCATTTGCCCTACCCTCCTATCCACATACCCACAGGGTGCTCCCTTCCTTCCCTGTTCTCTCTTCCTCTTCCCAGCCAACCACCTCCACTTCCTCACCTCCCACTCAGCAGGTCCTTTTACTGACTCCTCAAAGCACGTGGAAGCAGCAATCTGGAAGGTTGTCTCTTAGTTGCCAAATCTTGCACCCAGCCCAGCCTGATCTCTCAGCAACAGTAGGCACTGCTGGGGCCCTTCTTGGAGCTCTTTTCTTAGCCTGAGACATCACCCTGCTGGTTTCCCTATCTCTTGGACAGTTCCCTCTCTCATTTGGGCTTCCTACTCCCACCCACTCCACCCCCACCCCCATGAACATGTGTGTCGTATAAGCTCAGTCCTTCCTAGTCTAGTGTATGGACAAGGAATGGACTTTGACTTCATATGGATCTGTGCTCCACTCCTGGCTCTGCCCTTTACTAGCTGTGTAACTTTGGATAAATTCTCTGAGCCTCAATTTTCTCCTCCAACAAACGGCTTAGTATTACCTATGTCTTGGGGATCAAATGGGATAATGTCCATAATGCATTCAGCACTGGGTCTGGCACATAGCAAGTATTCAGTACTGTTTTGTTTTGTTTTAGGTTTTATTTATTTAAGTAATCTCCGCACCCAACATGGGGCTCCAACTCAATACCCTGAAATCAACAGTCACAGGCACTCACTACCCACTGAGCCAGCCAGGCGCCCCTCCATTACTGTTAATATCCTTTCTTCCTGGCCAGTTTTCGTCCCCACCTCACTCCCAACTCCTAACTGCCAGGCATGTCCTAGTGACGCCTCAGGTTCCAAGCAAACTCTCATCCTTTCCTTTTCTTCCCCAAACACCAGGTTCTCTCTCTCTCTTTTTCTTTTAGAGAGAGAGAGAAAATGTGTGAGCAGGGAAGAGAGAGAGAGAATCTTAAGCAGGCTCCATGGTCAACTTGGGGCTTGATCCCACAACCCTGGGATCATGACCTGAGCCCAAACCAAGAGTCTGGTGCTCAACCAACTGAGCCACCCAGGCATCCCATCAGGTTCTCTTCTTGATGTCCCTATTTCCATGAATGCTCTACTAGCTTCCCCCAGGCCCAGCCCTCGGGGATGCCAATCCATTCATTCAATAAGTGCTTACTAAGACTACAAAGCTCCATGCTATGAAGAGACTTGAAAAACCATTGTCTTTGCCCTTGAGGAGCTCACAGTCTGCTGAGGGAGACAGACGAGCAATTAAATATAATGAGATAATTGCTGTATTAGAGGTTTGTATGAAGGAAGCCAATCCAGGAAGCCTTCCTAGAGAAGGTAGCGCTTGAGTTGACACTTGTAGGCTGAGTAAGAGCTTGAAAAGTAGACAAAAGAGAGCAGAGGAATCAATTTCTGGCCAAGGTGTGGCAGTGTGGTGTGTGAGAGGGCAGAGACTGGCTGTGTCTTTAGAGCCAGAAGCTCACATTTGCCTTCGAGAGCTCCCTTGGGGCAGCATGGAGGACTGCTGGGAGGAGGCAGAAGTGGAGGTAGCAGGGAGACCCCGGAGGAGGCTTCGTGTTCAAAAGTTTGCCACGCACAGGCTGTGCAACCTTGGGAAAATCACTTGACCTAACTGAGTTTACATTCCTCATCCGTCAAAGGAGACAATAATAGGCACCCAAGGGGATGTTGGGGAGGGCGGAACGAGCTAATGGAAGGGAAAGTGCTGCACAGACACAAGCTGTTGTTATTGTAGACAATCTGCCAGGCAGGCTGTGTTCCAGCCACAGCCCCACCTCAGAAATGGCCTCCTTGAGTCTCCTCTGAGCTGGGCCCACATCCTCCCTGCCGGGGGTGGGGTACAGGATGCCTGGAACATGGGCACACACCTGACTCTAGATGCTGGCTCGCTGGCTGTGTGATAGGGGACCAGCATCTTCCCTCTCTGAGCCTCACCTCTCTCTCCAGCTGCAGAAATAGGGCCGAGAACCCAACCTGCAGGGCTGTTGGGAGAATTCTGTGCCACCTGGTAGGTGATCATTAACTGTAAACAGTTCCATATCCCCTGCTCTCTGGCCCCCCGCCCAGGGCCTGGCACCAAGCTGAGCAGAGTGGGAAACAGTAAATATTTAATAACACGCTGGCTCCAAACTCCTGACTGAAGGGACATGTGGAGGAGGCAGAGGACATCTGCTCCCCCAGCAGGGTCTGTGCAGATGTCCCCAGACTGCAGGGGCAACACTGCTAGATCCTGAGGGAACTCTTGTCTTCAGTGACTTCCTGGGGAATCCCAGTTAGCAGGGGCCCTCCCTGGGTGTCCCAGCCCCCTAACATGTCTCTTCTCTCTCTTTTTTAATGCTTAGTTATTTTTGACAGAGAAAGAGAGAGCATGAGCTGGGGAGGGGCAGAGAGAAGGGGACAGAGGATCCGAAGCAGCCTCTGCACTGACAGCAGTGAGCCCGATGTGGGGTTTGAACTCATGAATCATGAGATCAAGACCTGAGCCGAAGTCAGATGCTTAACCAACTGAGGCACCTGTCTCCTATCGTCTCTTATCCATTCACTGAGCCATTCCTCACTATGCCAACCAAGCCTGTGCAGGCACTGGAGATTCAGAGATAAGCATGTTTGCCATAATGCGATTGTATGTGGCTTGATCAAGGACTGACTTTCAGGAAAATCAGACTGGAAGGAAGGGACTTAACATCTCTGGGCCTCCATTTAACCATCTATAAAATGGGGACAATACTCATCTCTCTAGGGCTGTTGTAATGATTAAGGAAGATGATTATATAAAGTACTTAGGGCAAGACCTGGAAGCTGGTCAGTCTATCAGTAGTGATGATTTTTAAAAATTTCTTAATGTTTATTTATTTATTTTGAGAGAGAGAGAGAGAGAGTGCAAGCAGGGGAGGGGGGGCGGACAGAGAGAGAGAGAGGGAGAGAGAGAATCCCAAGTAGGCTTCCAGTGCAGAGCCCGATGCAGGGCTCAACTCACGAACCATGAGATCATGACCTGTGCCGGAATTAAGTCATTTAACAGACTGAGTCACCCTGGCACCCCACTGGTGATGATTTTAAATTTTGAGGTGATGTCTGCTGGGCAAACTCTGTGGGTTGGGAGTGGGAGTAGGGGTGGGTGTAGGGACTGGAGGCAGGGAGGGATTCTGCATGGGGACGTTGGGGAAGGCTCAACACGAGCAGCATTTGAGCTGGTCCTGAGGAGAAGTGCTTTGCCAAATCGCAAAATGGGGAGAGGCAGGTTGGGTCCTGGAACTGAAGGGCTCTATGTTTCTAAGAGGCTGGGATTTACTCTGGAGACAACAGGAAGGGATTTAAGCAGAGGAAGGACAAAGTCCAGATTTAGCCTTAGAAAAGGTTCCCCTGGGGGCGCCTGGGTGGCTCAGCTGGTTAAGCATCAGGTCAAGATCTCACCACCTGTTGAGTTCCAGCCCCCCCATCGGGCTCTCTGCTGTTGGTGATGAGCCTGCTTCAGATCCTCTGTCTCACTCTCTCTCTGCCCTTCCCCTGCTCCCACTCTCTGTTTCTCAAAAATAAAATAAACGTTAAAAGAAAGAAAGAAGGAAAGAAAGAAAGAAAGAAGGAAGGAAAGAAAGAAAGAAAGAAAGAAAGAAAGAAAGAAAGAAAGAAAGAAAGAAAGAAAAAGAAAAGTTCCAAAGTTCCTCTGGGGGCATGTGGAGAAGGGACTGAGGTTGGAGGCAGGGGTCAGGAAACTGGAGGAAGCTGGGGTGATCTGATCGTGTTGGGTGTTGGAGCCCTGTATCACTTAGTCACCTGCCTCGTGCTCACCTAGGTCAATGAATCAAAGGTTCCAGTCTCTGCTCCTTAACAGAAATTTATAGGAACAACGCCTATAGCTCGAAGAGTCGACCAAAAGACCCAGAGCAATCCGGGGCTGAGGGCCTGTAGGGCCTCCCTTCCTCCCCAGTCCAGAGGTGCCACCCCTCCCCCTGCCCCTGGGCCTGGGCCTCCCCTTTGTGAATCTGTCTGCCTGTGAACGTGTGGTTGTCTGCCGGCTGAGGCAGCAGAAAGAGCATTTTGGAGTGAAGCAGAGCTACATCCAAATCCTGATTCTGCTGCTAAGTTAGCTGTATGATCTTGGTCAAATTTCTTAACCTCTCTGAGTTGGTTTTAAGGAAAATGTTCAGACTTGTAGTATCTTTACATGCTTGTAGGTAAGTGCACAGAAAAAGTATACACTGCCCACTAGCATTGCCAGGGTTTGGGTGGCCTGGGGGACGTGGGTGAAGAGCCAGTTTCCCGTTTTATCCCATTTCCTTCCGCATTGTTTGGGCCTTGTATACACTTACGTATTCTACATTATCGTATTTATAAGGAGCCTGGATACTGCTACCAAACTCACCGGTTGTTGGAAGGATTTTTTTTAACGTTTTTA
The DNA here is from genome assembly GCF_024362965.1 of Panthera pardus. Lineage (NCBI taxonomy): Eukaryota > Metazoa > Chordata > Mammalia > Carnivora > Felidae > Panthera > Panthera pardus. The sequence continues at coordinate 81,984,680 of NW_026526666.1, read as the reverse complement.
TTCCTTTTTGAGAGACAGAGACAGAGAGCAAGTGGGGGAGGGGCAGAGAGAGAGGGAGAGACGCAGAATCTGAAGCAGGCTCCAGGCTCTGAGAGGTCAGCACAGAGCCCGATGAAGGGCTCGAACCCATGAACTGCGAGATCATGACCGGAGCCAAAGTTGGACGCTTAAACGACTGAGCCACCCAGGTGCTCCCAGAAGGATTTTTGAAGGATCCCGCAGATAAAACTCCTTTCATGCTGCCTGTGCAGAATTGGCCCTCACCAGGTATTAGTTCCCTTCTCTTCCCCTTGCCTGGATCTGTGTTGGGTATTCGTGTATCTGTGTTTCTACTTGTAACTGTTTATCTCTTTATATCTGTATTTGTATAACAGGGCCTTCCGGATATCTCTCTCTGGTTTATGGGCCCCTGAGCATCTGTGAATGTTCTGTTTTTGTGCCAGTGGATGTCTGTGTATGAGGGTCTGTGCTTCTGGGAATGTGTGTATTTGTGTATCCGTGTGTGTCTGAATCGGCATGTCTGTGTGTTTGGGTGTGTGTGTGTGTGTGTGCGTGTGCGTGTGTGTACGTGTGTGATACATCTGTGTAGCCATTTGTGTTTCAGTATGTCTCTGTATCTGTGTATGTTTAGACATCAGTTCTGTTGCAGTGTACCTGAGTGTTTATGGGTACCTAGATGATTGGATAATGTATGTCTGGGTTTGTGCTTTAGTACGTGCGTATGCCGGTGTGAACTGGCATGCGTGCGGGTGTGTCCACCTGTGTTTGTGTCTCAGTGTGTCTCAGTGTGTGCAGGCCTCTGTGGATTGTGGGCGGTTTCTCGGAGAATCCACATCCGGCTGTTTCCCTCTGATCGCGGGCAGGGAGCCTCTGCCCGCAGGTCTTGACCCTGCTCCCAGCTTCTTGAAGGCCCCAAGTGTGGGTGTTTCCCTCCTGGCCCAGCCCTTGGGCACAGGGCCAGGCTTGCTGCCTAGGACTGGTGGAGTGGGTGTCTGCAAACACCTTGAGGGCCCCACCCAGCAGCCCCCTACATGAAGCCTCATGTGCTGGCAGGTCACGCTGGTCATCCCCCTGTTGTGGGGGTGAGAACTGAGAACTGAACCCTTCTCCCTGGAAAGCAGTGAGCTCTGTGGATCTTGGGTCAGGAAATCCCTGCTCTCTTGGCCTAGGTCAGTGTCCATCTGGTCTGGCTTTTTGTGCTTGTCAGATGCAGCCAGACAGTTGGGAAACAAAGCACGTCTCCATGGCAACCCGCCTCTGCCTTAGAACTTGGGCAGTTCAGTGGTTTTGTGGACCCTTCTTCAGGCCCAGCTCTGGGAAGGGGGTAGGCAGGGAGGATGAGTAATGCAGTTTCCGCATATGTGCACAGCACCCCTGCACACACCCCAACACACTCAAATACTCCATACACACACTACTTTCCTAGGTGAAATAGAACGCTCATATGGGAAACTGGTGCCCAGAAAGGGCAAGTGTCTCACCTGAGGACTCCCAGCAAGTTAGTGGCGGGATTGAGAACAGAACAAGGTTAGGGTAAATTTTTTTTTTTTTTTTTTTTTTTTTTTTTTTGAGAAAGAGCATGGGGGAGGGGCGGAAAGAGAGGGAGAGAGAGAAAATCCCAAGCAGGTTCTGCACTGTCAGCGCAGAGCCCGATGTGGGGCTCAAACCCACGCACTGTGAGATCATGACCTGAGTCAAAATCAAGAGTCAGATGCTTAACCGACTGAGCCATCCAGGCACCCCAACTTTTTTTTAATTTTTAAAGTTTATTTATTTTGACAGAGAGAGAGAGAGCACAAGCTGGGGAAAGGCAGAGAGAAGGAGAGACAGAACCCCAAGCAGGTCTGCCATCAACGCAGAGCCCCATGTGGGGCTTGAACTCATGAACTGTGAGATCATGACCTGAGTTGAGATCAAGAGCTGGGCACTTAACCGACTGAGCCACCCAGGTGCCCCCGAGGTGCAGTACTTTCTAATTACTTATTAAAACAAACCGCCACAGGAGTAAGTTGAATACTGTCAGTGAAAACCAAAATCATCACTTATAACTAGGGTTTCAAATTTTTAGTCCATCACAATGTCATCACTGTTTTCGCTGATTCACTCCGTGGCAAGTAAAGGTTATAAGTTGATTTATAAACTAAATGTATACGTACAAAACATTGCTTTTATCCATTTTATCTCTCAGACAAAATTCAGGTGGCTTTTGTCTGAGGGGAAAAATAAAAATTTAAGGCTAAAAGAAAAAGTTGGAAAACCATTTTTCCACACTGTGGACAAGCTAAAAGAGAGCGGTGATCAGATCACAGACTAACTGGGCACATCTGGGAGCCTGGAGCACACAGCTGGAGCTCAGGAGATGTGTGTTGAAAGAATGAAGGGAATCAGAATTTGTTCCACACTGGAGCCTGGGCAGCAGCAACAGCTATCTCTCCTTTCTCTCTTGTTCCCCTGCTCCCTCTCCTTTTCCTTCTCCTCTTTCGCTCTCCCCTCTTCCCTCCTCAGCCTCCTAGGAGCTGGCACCAACTTAGAGCCAGGAGAATCCCACAAGGCTCTGTCTCATTCCAGCCACCCATCACAAGCACCTTGGGTGTTATTTCGCCTCTCAAGCCAGTAGGGGAAATGGGTGCAAATCGGCTTAGGACCCGATTCTAAGAGGTGCTGGGAAGATCAAAGAAGACCTCTGCTGCCTCAGGTGCCAGCGGCCAGAGGAGGGGACACAGGAATGCCCACAGTGGACAGGACCTGCTTGGTTCCTCCCACCCCCACCCCCAGGTTAGGGAGGAGAGGGGATGAGGGCATCAGGCAGGGAGCCTCTTTCTATCTTATCCTCCCACTGGAAAGCATCAAAGGTGGATTCTTAGTTCGTTCTGAAATAGGAACCTCTTTGGGAATCTGGTTAAAGCTGTGGACCTTTCTCCTGAAAAGCGCATCCAAGGGCACTCAAAGTTAAGCTGAACATTTTGGAGGCCCCAGGATAAGTACTTTTCTTTTTCCAGGGGTTTTAGCTGCCTATCCTTGCAAGCAGCTGGCATGGGATAGGGAGGCTTGACATAAAGCAAGCGCTCAGTTAGGAAAACACACACGCAAACAAACACACGTGGACGCAAGCCAGTTTTAAACTCCACCTCTGCCCAGAGGTAACTGTGTGACTGTTGGCAAGTGACTCCATCTCTTCTCTGGCTGTCTTGTCCATGGAATAGGAATATTATGAACCACCCAACATCCTGACTTTGCAGAATTTCTCCTCCCTGCACTATAATTTCAGCCCCTCCAATTGGTCTAAGGATTGAGGGGAGCCACAGGTGCTCCTATTCTAGGCTGTGCGATTTGCAGGCTCTTTTCCTTCCTGGTGTCCCCTGTAAAATGAGGCAGGCTCAGCCACACCTTGGCCTGGCTGCCCAGTCTCCAGTTTGTGAGAAGGCCAGGCCCAGCAGGGGACAGAGTTGGAGCCTAAGGGAGGCAGGTCTCCCGGTGGGGAGGAGGTGAGGGAGTCTTCGGTGGGTCTGAGGGCAACATCAGGGTGGTTCTGGGTTTTCCCAAAACAGAGAGGGCAAAGCTGGAGGGCCTTGGGGGCAGCTGCCCAAGCCTGGTTGTTGCTGGTTCCTCCCTGGGGTTGCAGCTTCCTGCCTGGTCAGGTGACAGACTGGCTCCAGGATGGACTTTGGGCCCTGCTGACAGGGGCTGCTGGGAAGTCTGTTTCCTTAGCTGCAAACAGGGCCAGCAAAGAAATGTAGCTGAGCTGAGTAGCCATGAAGCTAGAGGGCAGGGTTGCAGGCTAGCCCTTCCTAGGCTAGTCCTCTCTGGGTGTCTCGGAAGCATGTCTGTCCATTAGGCCAGGAGACAAGAAGGAAAGCTGGGGCTGTTGGTCCGAGGGCAGCCCAGGTTGGAGTTGGGAAGGGAGAATGTCTGGCTGTTGGAGTTAACAGCAGGGAAAGAAAAATAACCCTGACCTCTCCCTACCCTCTCCTTCCCCACCTCCAAATCGGGGACTTAATCTCTGAGCGGACTCCTGGGGATTGTGGGTATTTTTTTAAGTTTTTTTTTTTCTCGAAAAAGTTTTTTTTTTTTTTTAAATTAAGTACGCTCTATGCTCAACATGGGCTTGAAGTCAAGACCCCAAGATCAAGAGTTGCATGCTCTTTCAACTGAGCCAGCCAGCGCCCCTGGGGGAAGTTGTGGTTTGAGGGGAAACTTTGCTGGGGAATTACAAGAGCCACCGGCAGGGCCAACTTCATATACCCCGCTACCTGGCCCTGATGTCAGAAAGGCCCCACACTTGGTTGAATGGTCTGTTGTTGCCTTCTTGAAAAAGATTTTTTTTTTTTTAACGTTTATTTTTGAGACAGAGAGAGACAGAGCATGAACAGGGGAGGGGCAGAGAGAGAGGGAGACACAGAATCAGAAGCAGGCTCCAGGCTCTGAGCCATCAGCCCAGAGCCCGATGTGGGGCTCGAACTCACAGACCGCGAGATCGTGACCTGAGCTGAAGTCGGACGCTTAACCGACTGAGCCACTCAGGCGCCCCTTGAAAAAGATTTTTTTAAAGTAAGCTCTAGGCCCAAGGTGGGGCTCACATTTAGGATCCTGAGATCAAGAGTCACATATATGCTCCACTTACTGAGCCAGCCAGGTGTCCTGCCTTCTTGAAATTTTTAATAATGTTTTTAACAAAAGGTCTCACATTTTGCACTGGCCCCTACAAACTGTGTTGCCAGTCCTGGCCACCGGGAAGGAGGTGCTGAAAGGGTTGGTGGGGGGCAAGACTGATCAATGTTCCTCTCCTGATTGCCCCTTCCCAAAGCCAGAGTATGTTTGCCTTCCTCTCCCCTCCCTATGCTTCCCAATGCTTCTAGACTATCCGACAGGCCAAGGTCCTGTACATCACTCTGAGTCTCAGCCTTGCTTACAACACTTCTCCTTTGATTCTTACCAAGTGAGAGAGGGGAAGGGTCCTTAGGGCTAGCGTTGGGCTGGGCAGAGAGGACATGAGGACAGGGCCCAGTGTGATCCCTGTGCCTGGCCCAGTGCCTGACCCAGAAGGGGTGCTCTGGGATGTGGGCTGGTCCTTAATGAACGGTGGCTAGTTGAGAAACTGAGGCCTAGCAATGATAGTTATCTGCCTCAACGTTTGCCACAGCTGAGCCCCTGGGGTCACTCAAGGGGCTAAGGCAGGTTAGGGAGGCCAAACTCTGTACTCTAATTATTTTCAATGTTAGAGTGAGTGCTGTCTACACCATGCCAGGGCTGACTGGAGTGGGTGGCCCAAACAAATGGATCTCTGCCCTCGTGGAGACTAGGATCAGGAGAAAGCTATGTGTTCAGAGTCAGGTTGGGTGGATGAAGACAAATTCTAACTGGTGGAGGCACCACAATGCCCTTCTTGAGGCCCAAGGAGGGACTTCAAGACCACTGAACCCATGGCTGGACCTCAGGCAATTTCTAGTCCTAGGAACCAGGCAGAGACAAGACCTAGATTGCTGGTTCTGACTCCTCTGCTGCTGACCATCTCTATGCTGTTGGGCAATCACTGTCCCCTCCTGGCCTCAGTTTCCCTTTTGTACTTTGGGAGTAAAACTCCCCACCCTGTTTCCCTCATAGCTTGTTATGGGATCAGATGATTTAAAAGTGCTGGGTCAGCTATAATAAAGAGCCAGAGCCAGGGGCCTGGAGGAAATGAGCACAGCATTTTCATGATTCTTAAAGGCTTTCTTCCCTAAGAGCTCCCTTAGTCACACTTCTTACTTACAGATCTCAAAGCACCTTGGAAACTGTGAGTTTATCAAGCCCAAGATCAGCCCTGCTCTGTGCTGAGCATCTCAGTGGGAATCCAGGCCCAGGCAGGGATGCCCTGGGGCCTGACAGCGAAGTCCAAGCGTAAACCTAGGCACAGGTACACTGAGGCACCACTGTCCTCATTCCCCTCACCAAAGGGTGAGGCGAGAACCCACGAAGCGTGGATCCCAGCTCCACGTTGAGGGTTGACACTGGGGGAAGGTGCAATGACTTGGGGAGAAGGAGCGATGGGGTGACTCTCAATCGCCAGCCTGCCGAGGAAGGCCCACTGTCGGTCACAGGTCTCAGGTGCGTCTGAAGCCTCAGTCTCTAGAGCAAACCGTCAATACCGTCCGAGTTCTGGAAAGAATTCTCAGAATTCCCTTATTCCAGGAGAATCTCAGAACCATCCCATCTCCTCCTGAACTGAACTCAGGATACCTAGCAGTCCCGGGGTCCAACCCGAGCATTTCTCCGCCCCCTCCTCATCGTACCTCCTCCGGCGAGGCGGACTCCCTTTCGCGCCCCCGCCGGCACCGAACCTCAGTACCGCCCCTCCCGCCCCGCCCCGCGACCCCGCCCTCTGGGTCCCGGGCCGTCGCGCGACCCCGAGGACACGGGAGCGGCTCGCTCGGCGCCCGACCTCGCCCTCCTCGGGCCCCCCGAGAGCCCAGAGCGGGGCCGCGGGCCGGAGGCGGCGGGGAGGGCGGCAGGCGGCGCCGCCCCCGCCCCGCGGCCGCTCCCTCCTGTGCTCCCGGCCGGCCTCCGCGCCCCGCCTGCTCGCCGCCCGGCCCGCCCCTCCCGCGCCGCTCCCGGCGCCCGGCCGCTCCCCGCGGGCTCCGCTTCCGCCGCCCAAACTTTTCTCCCGCGCGTCTCCCCGCGGCTGCCGCCTGCCCGCGCGCCCGCCCCGCGCATGGGTGCCCCGCCGCAGGGGGCCTGACCCCCGCCTCCCGGTCCGCCCGCCGCGCCATGGCGGCCCGCGCGCCCCCCGCCGCACCTGCGGCCGACGAGCCGGGGGGTCCGGGCGGCCCCCCGCGCAGGAAGAAGTCCCGCTCCGGCGCGTCCGGCCTCCGGCGCGCCTTCAGCTGGCTGCGGGGCAAGCGGCGCAAGAAGAAGGCGGCGGGGGCCGAGGGCGCCGAACCGGCCGCCCCCCGGGCCAAGAAGGCTGACGACAAGGCCAGGAGGGCCAAGGGTAAAGGCCGAGGTAAGGCGGCCGGGCACCTGGGCTGCGCGCCGGGCGGCGCCGAGGGTGCGGCCAGGGTGGCTCAGCCAGGGGTCCGCGGCGCGTTGGAGGGGTGAGCCTCTAGGCACTGGGGCGGGGCGGGGGGGGGAGCGAAGAGCCCGGGGCTCAGCCCGAGCACCCCCGTTCTGCGCGCCCCACCCCGCCAGCATCGCCAAGAGTCAGCCCGGCCCCGTTCTGGAGAGAAGGGACCCCCGGCTGGGGCAGGAATCTCCTGGTTTAAGCAGGAAGTGCTGGCAATCTGGCTCTTGGGACGGTGAGGCAGTCCCCCTCCCCCAGGCTCACCCAGGTTCTGCCCTCTGCTGAGTCAGGGGGTCAGAGACTTGGCTCTGGCCTGGGGCCCATGGGAGAGGCAAGTGGCCTTGCGTCTCTGGTGGGGCTTCCTCCAGGTCTGGAAGGTCAACTGCACTCAAAAGGTGTTTCAGCCCCACAAAGGACCCAACGTGGGGCATAGCATGCTTTAGGTTCTTAACTGTGTTAGCTTTTCCCACCTGGCTCCCCTCACCACTCCCCTGGGCCAAACCGCAAACATCCACCTCCTGGGGTGGTGAGCTCACGGATGAGAATGAACCATGGCGCCCCTCCCCATCACTCCTTCCCCCAGGCCTGGTAGAAACATGCCAGTGTTGGAAGCGTGCTTACAGATGGGGGAAACTGAGGCCCAAATTAACGGAGAAGCTGTATCTGGGCTGTGATGGGTACTTAAAACACAACAGCCAATTCCCTGTCTGTGGGCTCTCTGGCCTGATGGATGGGCAGCCTGAGGGGAGGTGGGGGGGGGGGGGCGGATGGCTGACTTGGCTCATCCCTGCTGGGGTCACTTTTCTTTCGGGCACTTGCTTGGTTCTTTTCTCATTTCCCCCCTCTGTTTCTGTCTCCCGTTTGAGGGGTAGGGCATGAGTCTCTGCAAGAGGGTGGGGCTCCCTTGGGGCTTGCCTTGCTCCGAAGTCTACCTTCCCTGTGGCTCCTGCTGCAGTGCCAGAGGTGAGGAAATGGCGGTGTGTGCGGGCCCATCCCATCTGTGTTTACCCTCCCAGTGTCCTTTAACCACCTCCTCTGCAGGAGAATTAGAAGGAACATTTGAGGGGTCAGGAAGAGGGTGAAAAGCCTCTTGTGTGATTGCATCCGGCCTGATCTTCCTTTTGGATGAGGGCCCTGCTCCCCTTTGGCCCAGGCACAAATAGAAGTCAGGGTGCTGGGGCAGGGATGGCTGGGCCAAGCCCTGAGGGAGGGTTTGGGCGAAGGGTGTTTCCAAGGGCTCTGTACTCCCAACTGGATGCCCGAGTCTGTCCTAAGGCTGTCCCACTGGGATTCGGTCTGAAGTCATCCCCCTCTCAAGAGGGCTTGGGTCAGAATTGCAGCAGGATGGATTGTGGTCAGACTGTGAGGATTGGAGATAGAAAGCTAGTGGTGTACCCCAGGGAAGTGGACCCCTTTCCCCAGAGACCAGCCTGGAGGCAGGGGCTGGGAAAGCTGATCCTATAAGTCCCTGCTCCAACCTCCTGGGGTATATCTGTCATTGCTTCAGTGGCTAGGCCTCCCCCTGCGTTGTGTTTGGTATCCAGTAGCACTGGGCTTTCTGGGCAGCAGTCGGCCTGATTTGAGCCCACGTGCATGGGAAACACCTCCCTGCCCCTGGCTGTTGTTTCCCCAGGTCTGGGGGTGGCCCTGGGTATGACTGGAGGAAGTCCTGCTCCATTTTGCTCCAGCCTCCTATTATTCCAATTGTTTCCTTGTCACCTGCCTGGCCCAACTTCTTTTCTGTTTATGAAGACAAATGAATCCAATCTCTCTAATCTCCACTGGCACTGCTGATCAGGAAGGGGAAGCCCAAAGAAGGCTTAACTATTTCTGGGGAAAATGTTCAGAATGGAGACTGGGGAAAATGGGAAGGAGGAATATACGGAAAATTCTTGAGAGGTTAGGAGCTTTTGCTGGGAAGCTCCCCCATCCCAGTCTCTGAACCAGAGACCCAGAGATGCAGGTCATGGCTCCCCTAATCTGACTCCACTACAGTTAAGATGGGGAAACTGAGCTTAGAGTAGAATTTTGAGCACTTGTCTTCCAGGACTGCCCTGCACAGACTTAGAAAGAAAAGAGAGGAAATCTGACAATTATTGATTATTCTGAATGTGCCAGGAGCCCTTTATCCATTATCTCATTTGAGCCCATTTGCAGATGAAAAAATATTTGAGGCTCAGTGACAGTGAGTGCTGAATTTGCCCAAACTCGGATTTGAACTCAAACCATCTGCCTCTCCAACCGGTACCGTTTTCATAAATAAGACATACAGGTGGGACATAGACCGGGGGTAAGGCTTAAAGATCTTTTCATCCAACCCATTCTACAGAAGGGAAAAGGTCCAGAGAGAAATAAGGGAAGTTGACAGAGTGGGAGGAGTATGAGAGTCAGGCAAATAAGAGTCCAGATCCTGGCTCAGTTGCTCGCAAGCCCTGTGATGTTGGGCAGCAACTTCTCTGTGGTCCCACTGATTCCATTACTGGCTCAGGGAAGACAGGGGACCTTCTCACAGGGGTGACCCTCTGGTTGGACGTTGCCTTGGTGGGTTTGTGACTCCAAGATTTCTGTCTCTGTACGATTCTCAAAAGAGGGGACGTGAAAATTTTGCGAAAGTGAAGTCACCACAAAAATGCAAAGGGTTGCTATTAATCACCTGAGCTCTAAGGACCCAGTCTGGAGGGAATAGGCTCAGGGCTGACAGGACAACTCTGCTGCCCCTCCCAGGCTATGTGACACCAGCAGATTATTAAACCCCTCTAAGCCTCAGTTTCCTTATCTGTAAAACAGGGATAATAAATCCTGGCTTTACAGGGGTGTTTCAGGGACCCAATTAGATAACAGCCATGCAAGTGCTTTGTGAAGCTGTGGAGAAAGGTCTAGAGGCTAGCAAGTTTCTGCAGTTGTAATGCTGAGGACTTGGACATTAGCTGATCCATGTTTGGAAATCCACTCTTGGTTACGCCTCAGATACCCATGGTGGTAGTGGTGATGATGATTGAGGCAGGAGCCACAGAAAGAATCTTACCTCTGCCCAACAAGAGGACTCAGGCATAAGAAAAAGTAAACAAATAAGAGGCCATATTTTCCAGAAATATCACCTGGACTCCAGACAAGTATGTGGGGAGGAAGTGTTTCTGGGACAGATGCCAGGACTGGAGCCCAAATAGATAATCAGGGGAGGCTCTCTGCAGGAGGTGAGAAGCGTAGAAGAGCAGGGTGCTGGCGAACTTGAAGAAGTAACAAGAAGGCTGCTCTCTGGCAGACCCCGGCTGGGCATCTTTATGAGTGTTTTCCCTTGTCCTCACAACAGCCTGAGAGGTGGGCAGTTATTACCATTTATAGGGGAGAAAATAGGTCACTCGGCTTCATTCATTTGAAAAAGACCTATCCTTTACTATGTAGTGTCAGGCACTGTTCAGGGTAACGTGGATACCTGGGACAAGACAGGCAAGGTCCCCACCTGCATGGAATGACAGAAGCACTCAGTCGGCCTCCAGAGGCCACACTCTCCAAACAAAACAGTATGAGGCTGGGTGTGTTTCTGACTCTGGAGAGGAGTACATAGGAGGATGTAGCCCTCCCGAAGAAGGTTACTCGCGGGCAGTGGACAGTGGCCGGGTGGGGAGTGGGATCATTCTTGGGATCAGAGTTAGAGGACTTCAGTACTCAAAGAATTCAGGAGCCACCTTGCCGAGTCCAGCAGACTTCACCTGAAGAACTCTGGCCACTCACTCAGGGAGAACTGCCCTTGGTGTGGGGTTGTGGAGAGACTCCTGAGTTTGAGTTGTGCTCTGTACACGTTCTGTGGCACCCCATGGTGGGCCACACATGCCCCGTCATGACAAAGATGGGGTTTCATGGCCTCTGACAGCCTCTCTGGCTCTAGAATTCTGGTTTAAGGATGGGCTGGGGCCATGAGGGTGGGAGCTATGCTCAGGAAAGGAGAGGCTGCCTTTTGGCCGGTCATGTACAAGACATTGGGACCGAGTGGCCTAGATATTATAGTAAGGAGGGCCAGGAGAATAGTGTAAACAATGCCATCTCTCTCTGCTGAGGAAGGGGCCTGAGGAGCTCCAAAACAAAGTCAGGACCCTAAGGCACTTTGGGTAATGGACACTTTGCCTATCTAAGGACAGGAGAGTGTCTGTTTGCTTTTCAGTAAACACTCTATGTATTTCCACATTGCATGTGCCGTCTCCCCTACTTAGGGTGTGCATATCTTCACTTCTCTATCCACTGAACTCCTGCTCATCTCTCAAGGCCTGGCACCAGTGTTCTCATCTCTGTGATGGCCCCCAGGGAACTTACTGCCTCCAGACTAGAACAGGGTGCTTAAGGGATTTGGAATTGGACAGTATATGTTTTTCTGGCCACCTTCTTGGGTAGGACATCTCAGTGTCCTTAGCCTGGGGCCTGGACCAATTTGTTAGGGGTAGGTTTCTCTTTGCTGTGGGATACGGCCAATGGGGGAGTGACTTCCTTAGAGGAATCTGGGACCACCTCCTCCAGGCCCCTGTGAAGGGATGGGCATTATCTGCCTTGGGTCCAGATGGGAGAGGGTGCCTCACTATTGTATTTCAAAATATTGATTAAGTATTTAATATTGGGTAATAAGTACCTATACTATGTGCCTGGCATTGTTCTGGGGATGAATGAGAGACAAGGTCCCAGTCCTCATGAACCTCACAATCTGAGGGAGGAACCAGACATGGAATAGGTAATGAAGGGTCAAGAAGTGTGACAAAGGAGGGAAGCACAGTGATCCCAGGGGAGATTAGGGACGGCTTCCCAGAGGAGGTGACATGTAAACAAAAATGGAAGGATGAAAGGAAGCTGGGGTTGAGGGATTTGCAGTGCTGGAATCAGGCAAGGCGCCTGCAAGGAGCTGGGGCCAGCTGCCTCTCTGGGTTCTGTGGGTTGCAGGAATCACCATACCTCATAATTTTGAACACCCTGAGGGCAGGACTGGGTTGATGGTCCTTTCCCTCTGCACTGCCCAGCACAGGGCCTGGTGCAAAGTGGCTTTGGGTAATAGCTAGGTGATCTGATATGGGCCCCAGAGCATGGGCATCTGTGGATCCTAGATGCTCAGAGTTGATGGCCTGAGATGCTGCAGGCTGCCATAATGGCACATACAGATGGGCAGCTGAGGCCCAGAGGACGAAGTGTCTTGCTCAAGGTCACACAGCCAGCCAGCATTAAAGGTGGAGCAGGAACCCTCACCTGCCAGGCTGACCTTAGCTTCCCTACTCCTTTGTTCAGACTTCAAATGGAAAATCCAGCCCCAGAGAGGTGCCTCTACCGGGAGTGGGATGAGATGAGCAGGAAGCTGAGTCCAAGAAGGGCTCCACCCCCTCCCTTACCTCCAACACCTTCAGGGGCTCATTCCAGCTGCCTCTCCCTCTCCCTCCTGATGGAGGCCTCAAATCCCCACCCATGGCACACATCCCAGTGTTCTGGAAATCCCCTTCAGGCTAGGATGGGCCCTCCCCCCACTATTCTGTCCATCTCCTGCCCCTGAAGCAGGGCTGGCAGCAAAGTTTGCTGAACTGGGGTGGCTAAGCCCTGTGGCCAGAAAAATCTACACTCTTGTCAGAAAAGGACAGAGGGAGAGCCTCCCCTTACCCAGCTGTCCCCTGGAAATCCCCGTCTCCCCAAACCTCAAAGCTGCCTCAGCTGCTCCTGGCCTGTCACATGCCCATGAAAACTAATGAGAGGAGGCATTGTATATTGTTTGGGCCACCGTGATGGTGGTGGGGCAGGGAGAGCAGGTATCCACACCTCCACCTTCTGTCAACATACCAGCATACCCCAGCATACCCCACGGCCACCTCTAGGCCCTTGGCTGACTTGGGGGAGGAAGTAAGCTGGAAGCAGGTTGGAAGCAGCTACTATGGGCCGGAGGGGTGGAATCGCTGTTGGGTCTCTCCCATTAGTATACTCCACTGTCTCTGTGCTTTTGTGTTTACTGCCCCCAGGGGCTGGTTCATCAAGGGTTGTCAGCCCTACTCACAAGGTGCCCAGCCCTGTGATTGGCATGGAGGGGAGACAGACACAGCTCAGCTTGCAAAGGGTTTAACCCCCAAATTTTCTGGCAAAGTGCATAATTCCCAGGAAGCTGCTGCTGGGGTCTGCTCCCTGTCTGCTTAGGACACCCCTCTCCTCCAAGCCTCTAGCTAGGTGAGGTCTTCACCATGGTTCAAGAGAGTCACCAGGTGCTCAGCCCAGTGTTGTGGTTTCTAGGAGTTCTGGTCTTCCATACCAGCTACGTCTTCCCACAGTCCTACCCCAGGCTCTCTCATGCTCTTGGCTGTGGGCAGTACTATTTCTCCAGGATCCTGGAGCAAGCACAGCCTCTGTAGTGAAAGAACATAAGACTGGGACTCTCCTGCCGGTGCCTCTTCACCTTTCCCAGTACTTAAGTGACATCATCACCACCTTCCTCCGCGTCAGCGGGCCAGCCCCACCGTCTCTGCCTCCACCAGGTCCTGTTCAACACCGCACAGCAGACGTGCTGCGTGCCCGACACTGTGCTGCGTTTGGGGTTGCTGAGAGGAGGGAGGTGATCAGTGTCCCCGAGGAACTTGTTTTCTGGTTGGAAAGGGAGATACCACAACAAGCTGTTGTCTCGAGACGAGTGTTGGAATGGTGTTGCAGAGGGTGCTGGGGGGCCGTGAGGTGTGATCAGTTCTATCAGAGTGCAGCACTAGTGCCTGTGGGAGCACAGAGGGCTGAGCTGGGGGAGGAGGGCTGCAAGGAAGACTTCCTGGAGGAAGAGACTGTCCAGCGGGATCTTGAAGAAAATGGGGAATCTTCCAGGCAAAGGTGGAAGAGGAAGAAGCATGTGGGAAGGCTTGGAGGTGTGTATGGGTGTGTATGTGGCAAGCAGTTTTGTGCAGCTGGAGCTCTGATGAGGGGTGTGGTGGGAGATGAGTTGACCTGGGGGCAGGGCAGTTACTGCAAAGCCTCCTGCAAAGGCCAAGGCACCTGCTACACTCCAGACGTCCTTTGAAGTTCTTTGCATACACCCTTGCTCAGCTTATGTCAAGAGATCTGGACGCTACCCTTGAGTGTTCTCTTTGCTCCTTCATACCACCTTTCTCCTTTATGGGCCCCATCTGTAAATTAGGGGAATTGGGCTAGCAGATACTCCGAGGTCTCCCAGCTTTGATGCCAGGACCCTCTTCTCTGCAAAGCGGGAACCTGGTGCACACATCTTGGTATATAGTGTATGCGTGATGAGTGGATGAATAAAATATAACCCCTCGGGGACTGCACTGTTGTTAATTGCAAACTCTTAGCAAGGCATGGACCTGAAGGAGGGTGGGGCTTGACTCCCCAATTTTGCAGGGAGGGACAGGGTGCCCTGGAGCCACTGGGCATAAGAGGCAGCTTGGTGCAGTGGACAGGCTTACCCAGGTGGCAGAAAGGATGAGCAATATGGGGATTAGAACTGAAGGCTCTGGACTTCTAGCCCAGCAGTCTCTCTGCTACACCATGCTGCCCCTAGTAGGAGAGACAGGGCAGAGCAATGGTAAAGGAGAGTCACTGCCTAGGCTGCTGAGCCCTGGGCACAAGGGCGTTTGTGAGGACACAGAGGTGAGGATAGCGTGGCGGCCTGGAAGGTTTTTAGAAGAGGTGAAGCGAGGCCTAGGTTTGAAAGATGAAGACTTGTATAAGGGGAGATGAGTGGGGGGCACACAGACATGAGTGGCCTCACATGTTTACCTATACACTCCATTACTTACACTCACAGACACAATGTGACAGAGCCTGCCACGGTTACGTAGGTGGGTACACAAAAGCGCATATCCAGATGTTTGAAAACAGACTCAGTGATATGGATAGATGCACATGGATGTTTACACAGAGGAACCCACACGTTCAGGGTCACAGATATGTACACAGGTACACAACTACACAGCCACATTCAAGCATACAGTTACCAATGCCCAATTACATGCCCTCCTTCAAGGTTATGCAGAGGCACAGATAAACAGTAGGGGTAGTAGCATGGATCAGCGGATATTGGAGTCAGTCTGGGTTTGAGTCCTAGCTCTGTAGCTTACTGATGTTTGACTTTGGGCTAGTCATCTGACTTCATGGAACCCCTATTTCCCCATCTGTAAAACGGGGATGATAAAACTACCTACCTTATAAAATTGTTCTGTGGCATGAAAGCAGTTTATCAGAGTGCCTAGCACATAGTAAGCGCTATATAAAAGGATGCTGTTATTGAAACACTATTAAGACAGAAATACAGTCAGATCGATACATGTGTACACACAGGCACAGAGACAGGAGATACACACACAGACACGTGACACTCACGGGGTGGTGGCTGGTGGGCCCCAGCAGCAGCGGGGCTCCGGACCCCCCTTGTCTGGAGACCTGGCCCTCGTTCTCTGGGCGCCACTGCAGTCCTCAGAGAGGCGGCCGCTGGGCTGAGAGAGCTGGCGACCCGCCTGCCCCACCTGGACACACCGGCCTTTCCCGAGCGCTCTGGGTGGGGTGGCTCAGCTGGTCTCCCAGGTCCCGGGAGGGGTGGAGCCTACGGGACGCGCGCCAGGCCCCGCCCCTCCACCGTCCCCGCCCCCGGCCCGGCCATTGGCCGCAAAGCCTGGAGGCGTGGCTGAGCTGGGGCTGGGGGCGCCTGCGGTGGCCGCCCGCGCGTCTCTCTGCTTCCCTCCCGGGGCTGCGGGCCCGGCGGCCGGGCTGGTTGGGCTGCGCTAGGGTTTCCGCGCCGGCTCCCGCGCCCGCCATGGGCAACTCACACCACAAGAGGAAGGCCCCCAGCGGCCCCCGGGCCCGCAGCTTCTGGCGGTTCGGGCGGTCGGCGAAGCGGCCGGCAGGTAGGGGCCGGGGGTGGGGGCGGGGCAGGCGGGGAGGAGGGTCTCCCTGCCGCAGCCGCCGCCACCGCTGCTGCCCCCTCCCGGGGCTTGGTGGGTGTGAGTGTGGGGGGCCGGGAATCCCCCGCACAGACCCCACCCCTCACATGCGCAAAGAGACACGCGTACATGCGAATACCCACGGGCGGGCACACGTCCATGTTCACAATTTACACAGTCACACACAACACCCACTCAAATGTACGGACATGCAGACGCAAAATCGCATACACGTTTACACCCACAGCGTCGTTGTAGAACGCACAGACCCTGAGACAGGTACATACACCTAAGTATACGGTTTACACAGCCACAGGAATTATACCACACGCGCAGATTCGCACACTCGCACACACACATCAGTCATGTAGGTACAGTTGCCCAGCGTCTTAGGCACATAGATGTACCCACGGGTTCAGAACTGCACAACCAACCAGACTCCCACACTCAGGCTCAAAGACCGACCCTAAGGCACCTTTACACACACACACACATACACACACACTCACACTTGTTAGCCCCCAACGGGCTGAAAGTTTGCAGGAGGGACGGGAGACAAAGGTGCAGGAGAGAAGCAGGAAACCAGGGGGCTGGAGACTATGGGCCGCCTCCATTTGACGTGATTGGGAGTTGGACTGGTTCTTTGGGCTCTCTCCCCACCCCCATCTGCGTCGCCGCTGCCTGTCGTCCCCCTTCCCCCTACCCGCGGTTCCCGTGGTCGCTGCCGCATGTCCCCCTTTCAGTGCAGCCACCGAGCTGGAACGCAGCCCTTCCCGGCGTGCTGCGGGATCCCTCCGCGGGTCACATTCCAGCCTCCAAGTGGGGGGTGGGTGGAGGGGGAGAATGGAGAAGGCTTCCAACTCTAGGGTTGGGAGATAGGATTCCTGGTTTTCCCCAGCAGGTGCGACAGTTCAGGGTATCCCCCAGAGTCCCAAGGGTTGCTGGAGGAGGGGCTGTTGAGGGTGGCCAGTTCCCTTACCTGGTGAATCCAGAGATGGGGTAGGGTCTCGGGGTTAGATCTGCTTTTCCCCCTGAGGAAGATAAGGGGATCTCCAACAGAGGCAGGTATTCCTTCTGGCCTTTGGGAGTGGAAGAATCTTGGAGAAGGTGGGGTGGGGTTCCTTTGGCTGTGGTGGGAGAATCCACCCATGTCTTCCCAGGGTGGCCCACATTCCTAGAGGTTCTGAAATGAGCCTGATGATCTCATCCCTCCACACGGGGGCAGGGGGTGACAGATAGAACCTGTGCTGGGAATTGGGGGGTCTGGATTTTCAGTGTGACTCTGGTATGGGCTCTGGTGACCTTGAGTAGATTGCTTTCACTCCTCTGGACCTCCTGGCTCCCACAGAAGGGCCTGTCTGTGAAATAAGGGGGGCATAGCTTAGGCGACTTCTGGGACCCTTACGGTTCTGTCTAGCCATTTTATGGATAGAGAAGGTGGGCTTGTCTAAGGTCATGTGCTAGTAGCGGTTTGAAGAATAACAGTGATGATCAAAATAACAGTAGGAAAAGGGTTAATTATGTTCTGGTAGACTCTGAGGATTCCTCAGAAAGTGGATTGATGAGAGACTCCAGGACCCTCCAGTAGTCTCCCTGTCCCAGCAATCCTGAAATCCATCTGACCACCTGTCTCTCTTAGATCCTGCACCAAGGGGTGGGGCTGGGGCTCTTCCCCGGCTTTCCCGTGGCCACTCTAATCTGATGGTTTCCTGAGAACCAACTGTGGGTGCTGACTTGTGACCATTTGTGGTAGGAGAGAGAGGGAGATGAGAGGACTAGGTTTACAGTCTCTTGCCCACTAGTCCCTGTGCTCTTACAGCTCCTGCTGCAACTCAGGCACCAACCAGGCTTTAAGGTGGTCCTAAGAAACCAGAAAGCAATGTCAAGACAACAGAGAAGTAAGTGTGGGGGCTGAGGAATATTCAGAAGGCTTTTGGGTTGGGGCTAGTTTTAGAAAACTGGAGAGATGGTCTTAATTTGGCCTTCGAAGAAACTACAGGGTTGGAGGGAGTCCTGATTGTTGATTAAATGAGAGAGAGATGACCAGGGATGCTCTTCAGCTCTGGGAAATGGCCATGAACAAAGGCAAGAGTTGAACCTGAGCATGGAGGCTGGAGAGAAAACTGGTTGAGGCTTCTTCCTTGTGCCTGGGAAGAGAAATTCCATTGTGAATGCAAACTTCAATCCCTTTGGTTTTACTTGTGCTGAGGATTGTTAAGGCTTCCTCAGCCTGGGCCTCTGCCCAGGTATGGGACTGGGGTTTGAGTACTTATCCATTTGATTCGTTTGTGAGAGGATGAGGGAAATGATGCAAGGCAAGCAGAGAGGGCAGGAGTCTGTAGACCATAGGGAGCCAGTGAAGGTGTTTGAGCAAGGGAGGAGCCTATGAAAGTGTTGTGTTGGGAAGATGGCGCCAGAACAGGGCAGGTGCAGGCAGGACAGGTTGGGGGGTGGAGCAGTGAGAGTGGAAGCTCAAGAGAGCAGTCTGGAGGCTGTTGCAGTAATCCAGGGGAGAGGTGGTGAGGTGAGGGCTAGGGACAGGGTGGGGGCTGTGGGAGTGGAGAGGAGTGGCAGTTGCAGACACACCGAGGAGGAGGCGGCAGAAGTGATAGGACCTGGGATTAATCAGATGTTGGGCGTATGGGCCAGAGAGGGCTGTGGAGGCTTAATGCTCCAGGCTGCTTTGCTGGGGGGGTTGGTGACAGAGATAATAACTCAGAGATAAAAATGAGGTTCTGTGCTAAACCCTTTCGTCAGTTAATTCATTTGTCCCCCAACAGGTATAGAAATAAGCTAGAAGCCATTATCCTTCCCATTTTACAGATGAGGAAGCTGGAGCTTAGAGAAGTGAAGTCACTTGCCCAGGGCCACTCAGCAAGGAGGTAGCTTTGAGATTCAAACTCAAGCCTATCAAATTTTAAAGACTGTGCCCTTAATCAGTTTAGGAATAGATGGGTTCCTTCTTATGATTGAGGGGCCTGCAGGTCCTCTGGGCAAAGAAAGCCCGAGGCCCTGGGGGTTTGGGGAGCACAAGTGGAGGAAGCACTGTGGGAGAGGGGCAGGGGTTGAGGACAGCACCGAAGCCCCCCAAGGGCTCAGAGAGGGAGCAGGTGAGAAATGGAAGGAGAACTGAGATTCAAGGAATGGCTGGTCCGTTGGATCAATGCCCTTGGATGAAAGGGAATGGTAAGGGTGGACAGGGAGAGGCCTTCTCACTGCTGGAAAGATACTAACCTGCTGGGATTGTTTGGCCTTGGATCTCAGGAATCCAACCACACCCCCGTCCCTCCCCAGGCCCACTGGCGTCTGGTCTTGGGAAGTTTGGGGGATTGGTGAAAGATGTGAATTGGGAGTCCGGGAGCATCCCCCACCATACCACCCTCCTCTTTTTTTTTTTTTTTTTTTTAATTTTTTAACATTTATTTATTTTTGAGAGAGAGAGAGACTGAACATGAGTGGGGGCAAGGGGCAGAGAGAGGGAGACTCTGAAGAGGGAGACTCTGAGCTGTCAGAACAGAGCCCGATGCCAGGCTTGAACCCAAGAACCGGGAGATCATGACCTAAGCCAAAGTCGGATGCTTAACTGACTGATCCACCCAGATGCCCCTGATCCTCCTCTTTTTCCCAGACCTTGTACTGTCAGGTTTATACACAGCCACCCCCTTCCCCTGCCCCCGTGGGATTTATTGTTTCCATCTTGCTGATCGGGAGATTGAGGGAATAGACTAAGTCATTGGGGGAGTCAGACCACCTGGAATTCCTTTCATCCCTCCCCCTGCCTCTGTACTTGGAGCACCAGGGGTCTTTGGTAGGTCCCGCAGCTGGGAAAAGTCCTGTTCCTCTTACTCACCTACCCCCCAGCTTCTCCCTACATCTCCTCCCCCTTCCTGGGAGAGATTGTGACCAACAGTGTGTCTGGACTTGGTTGTGGAAGCCTTGGGCTTGCAGACAAGGGGCTGGCCCAGCCCTCTCTGGTCGCAGGGATCACCCCCCGCCCCCGCTGCTGCCCCAGGCCCTGACCCAAAGTGGGGGACACTACCCTCCTAGGGGCAGAGCCCACATGCTAAGGGACCTTTAGAGATCATTTCTCCGACCCTCCCATCTCACAGATGAAGAAACTGAGGCTCGGAAAAGGGCACGTACTGGCTCAGCATCATGCTGCAATTGAGGGGCAGTGAGAGCTCAAACCTTGAGGCTCTTGACTCCCAGGGCCCTGGGGTCTCTGGTCTGGGCTTGGAATTCCCTTCCCTCCCAAACAGGAGGATTAGGACTAAGTCACTGAGGAGCTGATAGGGAACTCTTGTTAAAGTGTCCCTTATCAGGCTTTATCTTAATAATGGTCCTTAAGGCCACTTGGGATTTGAAGAGAGCTCCGGAAGTGGGTGGGAGTGGAGGCCTCTGGTGGCATGGGAAGAACAGGATTTTGCAGCCAGTCAGAGCTGGGTTCACACACCCTGAGTCTGCCAGTTACTAGCTGTGTGACCTTAGGTAAGTCACTGACCCTGAGGGAGTGCCTCTGTATGGCAAGGGGGATTTAGTGAGATCATGTGTGTCTCAATCAGTTGGTACTATCAATACATGTGAGTTTATTATCCTGTTACCAGTAGAAAGGCGGAGGGGCCTGAGAGAGACCTTTATCCACCCCTACACCCTGGAGAGGCAGAAGCTCCCTTGAGGACCACACTTTGTGCTTACACTTGGTTGTGTGGCTTTGGCTTTCCCAGCTACTCCATGAGGTAGGTGTTGGTCCTTTACAGATGAGATTGAGGCCCAGAGAGGCTGATTCATTTGTCCAAGGCCTCTAATCCAGGCTTCCTGATTCCCAGGCTTTTCCCCTCTTGACTTCATCGTGGCTGCCTCTCTGCCATATATAAGGTAGGGATAATTGTGCCTTGAAGGAACAAAGGAAAGGGTTTTTGGAAATTGAGACTCGCACCCTGGCCCAGAGAGATTATTATGTCATTGTCAGGAGCAGATACTGACCCGGAAACTCATTATGACATTTATTAATATTATTGTAGCTAATTCCTCCCTGCACTACTGCTGGTTCCTGCAGCTGCCTGAGGCATGGGATCCTCCTCTCCTTGTTGGGGCACTCCCTGCCCCCCCATATTTATCTTAAAACCGGCCTGTCAGCTCTGCAGCTCTGCTCTAGGGCGGGGCTTCCCACTGAGGGGAGAGAGGAGGGGGATTTCCCTTCTGCAGAAGTGGGGTGCAGAGCTCCCCCTCTTTGGGCAGGGACTGAGGCTGCATGCAGCCCCCCTGATCCCTTAACTTCTTTGGACTTAGGACCATTGCAGTGTTTGGAGTGAGACCCAAGTTCCAGTGTGGGGTCAGCCACTTCCTGGTTGAGTGACCTTGAGCAAGTCACTTTCCCTGGAGCCTCCTTGTGCTCTTTGTGAAAAGGGAAGTCAGACATACCTTTCAGGTTTTTTGTTAGGTGTTCTGTGAGACTGAAAAGAAAGAGAAACTTCCACGTGAAGGTTTTTGTTATACTCATTTCCCTTTGTCTTGGAGAATAAAATCTCCATACGTTCTGGGTTCTGCTCCTGTTGGAAGGCCCTGGGTTGTTCACCAGTACAGAGGGGCTTAGGACCTCTGAACACCCTGAATCCTGGCTCCCGGGCCTGGCCAGTGGTCAAATGTGGTGAGGGAGCGGGGTCAGGCCCAGGCCTGGAGGGCTCCAGCTCCTGAGTAAGGCCACCTGGGCAGCTGTTCCCTCCCCCCCTCATTCCTCTCCCCTGAGTCAGGCCTGCCTGGCTGTGGGCGCGCCACCACCCCCGCCCCTTGCTCTGGAATGGGGCAGGTTGAGGCCTCACCCCATGGAGGATGTTGCCAAGACAGTGTGTACGCATGCGCACAAATGTGCCCTTGGCCTTGGGGGTTGGGGGCTCCCTCCCCCTTTCTTCCCTGTCCCCAAGCTCAGGAAAGCCCCACAGTGGTGGGTACATGCACCTGCCTTTGTGTACACACAGCCACCTGGCTGGGCCCTGCGTGAGTCTGCGGTCCTGCTCCTGTGTGAGGACACGGACTAGGGTGGCCTGGGTGTGCTTTGTGGACGTGGTCCTGCGAGCACCCACCTGTGTGTGTGGGGGGGCCCAGTGGGACATTTTGGAGGTGCAGGCGCACATACTTCTGCTGGTTG
This sequence comes from Panthera pardus, assembly GCF_024362965.1. NCBI lineage: Eukaryota > Metazoa > Chordata > Mammalia > Carnivora > Felidae > Panthera > Panthera pardus. The sequence goes on along the minus strand of NW_026526666.1, from coordinate 81,962,611 downwards.
GACTATATCTGAGCTCACGAACTTGTATGTGTGCTTCCTGGTGTGCCCTTCATGTTAGGGGGTGTGGCCGAGAGCAAGGTGTCTTCTCTGATCCAGGAAGCTTCCTTCCTCTGGCAGGTGGGGGAGGAGGGGAGGCGGAGGCTGCAGGCTGAGCCAGGAGCTTCAGCCCCAGGCTGCACCTCTGCACTGTGCCAGGGCAGAAGGCTCTAAATACAGCCTTGGGCAAGGTCCTTCCACTCTCTGGGCCCCAGTTTCTTTGTGAGGTCCCTGCCCTCCACTGGAGACTCTGGTTGCTGAGCTCCGCCCTAAGCAAGTCACAGGTGTGTGGACCCAAGCCTTGCCTTGCCTTGCTTTGCTTTGCCTTGCCTTGCGAGGCTCAGAGAGGCCTCAGGCTATGGCCAAGCGGTGGGTGTGGGGGGAGGGGTGTTGCTGGAGCAACCAGATGTTATCAAGTGTGAGAGCCTTGGATCCTCTGGGACTTTGCAGCTGTGGCCCTGACTGCCAGCTTGGGCCTGAGACCTTGAGCTGATGTTCCTTCCCCCATGCCCTGAGTGGAGCTCAGCCCTGAGTTTCCTTGGTTAGTGGGTAGCTGAGGATGACTGTGTCCTGTGTGGGTAAAGGCTTCAGTTTTGGAGCCAGCCAGGGCTTGGGAAGTCACCTAGCTCTCGGAGCCTCACAGGTCCATGATCAACAATGGGAGAGAATCCTCGAGAACCTGCCTCCAAGGGCTATTTTAAGATCCATGAGGGCAGAGACTGCCTTCCCCCAGCACCTGGCATTAATCACCCTAAAGTAATGAGGCCTATTGCTCTTCTCAGTCTGAGCGGGACTAATAAGGGGGCAGGTGAGTCTGGCCTAAGAGAGGGAAGAGGGGAGGCTGTGGCCAAGAAACTTCGAATTTCTGGGGATGAGAGGGTCCCTCAGCCCTTGTTCAGAGGGGAGATCGGGTTTGTAGCTGGCATGGCAGACAGAGCATAGCTTTTGGATTCCAGTTGTCCTGAGTGCAAATACCACCTTGCCCTTTCCCAGCTTGCCCCTTCTAGCCTCCATTGCGTCATCTGTAAAATGGGGACAAAAGGGCCTATTTCCAGGATGCCTGGGTGGCACAGTTGGTTAAGTGTCCAACTCTTGATTTCCGCTCAGGTCATGATCTCGAGGTCGTGAGGTCCTGAGGTCAAGCCCCGCATTGGGCTCCGCACTGGGCTCAGAGCCTGCCCAAGATTCTTTGTCCCACTCCCTCTGCCCCTTCCCAACTATGACAGCATTTTTTCGGTCTCTCAAAAAAAAAGTGCCCACTTCTTAGGATTGTTGTTTAGATTGAAGTGATTTGTGGATTTACATACTATCCAGCTGCATAAAAGTTTGTTTTCTAGAGAGCAAGGGCTCATCCTCTGAGTGGTCTGAGAGGTGGGGCAGCGAATGGGGAAGGGGCTGCAGAGGGGTCTTGCAGCATGAGAGCCACTGTGAATTCTTAGATCCTTAGGGGCTCAGAGAGAAAGGTGTGGTGAGAGAGGGGTGTCCTGAGGTTAAGTTTGGGGGACAGCACTTCACAGACTTTCTCTTCCACCTTCTCGGCTACTCTTTTTGGAGTTGCCCAGGGTATCTCTTAACACTGTTCCTACCCAGTTTAACCTTCATTATTGACCTCCTGGGGCTCTTTGAATAAAAGCCAGACTCTGCCATGGCCTACCGGGCCCCACCTCGACCTGGCTCCTGTCATTCTCTCCCTTGCTCACCGTATTTCAGCCCCACTGGCCTCCTTTCTATTCTGGGAGACACCCCCCCCCCCCCCAACTCCTGCCTCAAGGCTGACACTTCCTCTTGCTTCTGTCCCTAGGGCTCTGTGCCCAGCACTTGCCCTGGCGGGCTCCTCCTCCTTCGAGTCTTGGTTCCAATGTCCTTTCCTTAGAGAGACTTTCCTTGATGCCTCTTATAGGCACCCCCTTCTCTATCATAGCTTCCCAGTCTTCACTAATCTAAAATTATATTGTTAGTCTACCTCATTCATGTATACATCAAATGTTTATTGAACTCACAGTATGTGACAGGCACTGATTTAGATGCTAGGGATGTACTGGTGACCAAGACAAAATTCTCCATTTGCTATAGCTGTCAATACTAGCTCGATAAATACTGCTGATTGAATGAATGGGTACAACTGTCTTATAAAGAGGACTTATTGGCCTTGTTTCCATATGAGGTCATGACTTGTGTGTGATGGAGCTGGATTTGAACTTGAGCCCGACTTCCCTCCAGTTCCCTCCTCCCACCTTCCACTTTTACTGCCCTTAGCTGTGAGCTGGTTTCTTGGCTAGTTCTGTTCTCCCTACCTGGTGATTCATCAGAGTCACCAAGTCATAGAGTGAGGCCAGTGGGAAGGATCCTGGGCTGGAAGAGCAGGAGGGGGACGATGAAGCCTACCTCTGCTGTGTGACCTTGGATAGTTCATAGTGCTTCTCTGGGCTGCTTCCACCTGACCAAAGTGGGAAGAAAGTCCCGAACATACACAGGAGGAGTTGTTCCCACCGGCCACTGTGTTTCTGCTCTGGGCATCTCCCTGGCTTCCTAGTACTGTGTCCTGGGCTGTGTCCCAGCGGCTTTCGCCGGTGAACTTGCCATCACAGGCAGTTCTGGGCTGCCTGGCTGCTCCACCTCTGAGTTCCTTCCCCAGGGAATTACCCTCACCAGCCAGGAGGACTTGGGGATCATGCCAAGTGTAGTTTAGTGGCTCTTCCACCCACCATCTGGCAGCTGGGACCCCTGCCATAGCTCTGGCCCCTGACGGTTTAGTAAAGGACTTGGGGACGGGTTAATGGTCTGCTCCTGGGACTGAGTGTCTTCAGCCCTGCTAGTCATACTCTCCACCAGAGCCGAGCATCTGCAGACTCGGGGCCTCAGTTTCCCCATGAGAATCTGGGATGGTTCTTGCTACGGCACTCCACTTGAGGGGCGGGGTCGGTGGGTGGGCGGGACCAGTGGCGCAGGTGGGAGGAGGACCTGGAGAGCAGCCCCTCCCCCTCCCCTGCCTGGCGCTGGCTCTGCAGCTGGGCGGGCGACTCGCACCACTCGGTGCTGGGTTACGGTGAAGGCGGCGCCCGGCGCTCCGGAGAGGTCGGAATAGGGGACGGCCCGAGTGGCGCCCGCAGTCATGGTGGTGTTCCTGGGCCGCCGCCTTCCGGTGCTCCTCGGGCTCTTTAAGAAGAAGGGTGAGTGGGTGTGGCTGGGGGGGGGGCGGGAAAGAAGGACCCCGACACCTCCATTTGCCAGAGCCTTCTGTAAAAAGGGGATCAAAGCCGGGGAAGGCTAATGGGTGGGGGATGGGGGGCAGTAATGAGGCCAGACTACCCTGTCCTCCCCTGTGCCTTTGTCCAGCGGCTTTTCCGCTGCCTTTGTCTGGGCCCTGCTTGGGTTTGGGAGGATGGATCCAGATGTCTCTGACCTTGAAGTCTGCAGCCCTTGGGTGAGACTGCCTCCCTTCACGGGTACCCACACTGTACTGGGTACATCCCAGTACTTCAGTTCTGAGAGGCAGGGCACCCTCTTCCAGGTCAATCAGCATGTGTGGAAGGATGGGATGTGGGGAGCAGAGAAGAGAGAAAAGTAGTGCCCCTGGAATTTGGGGCGTGATCATTGAAACGTTGTTTAGAGGCCAAGGTGGGGCCCCTAGAGAAGTTTTGGAGTGCGCCTGCTTACTGCTTCTCTAGGAACTGGGCTTTCAGGCCTGGATTAAGACATGGGGGCCATGGTTTATCAGACTTTCGCCGGGGGTGGTGGGGGGGAGGCGGGCAAGCAAATGTCCTTGGTTGGAGTGTGGTCCAGGTATCCCCTCTGGGAACCTGGAGTTTAGTCTTGGCTCTGATTTGCTGGATGACCGTAGGCAAGGCCTTTCCGTCGATCTTGTTTCCCCAACTTGTAAAATGCAGGGATTAGGTGAGACTCATCGGGATTGTTGGGAGACTTAGGAGCTCTGACCTTGTAGGGTTCCTGCAGGTTCCCTGGGCAGGAGCTGGCTGTTGAAGAGTGGGCCAGGGAAGAAGAAATGGGCAGGTGTCTGAGCTGAAGACCCTCATCCTGGGGTGTGGCCCTTTAAAGGGCTTGTTTTGTTCCTGCCCCTCTCTACAAGGTGCTGCCAAGGTCACATGACCCTCCCAGCGCTTTTGCTTATGTTGTGGGTTCCATTTAAAAGGGGGGCTGGAGCTGCAAAGTGCTGACACAGCCCCCTATTCCCAGGATTAGATGACCAGCTTCCCCATGGGCGGGGCCTGTAACAGGATCCTTTGTAATGGATCCCTGGCTCCTTTGCACCAGGGGTTGGGGCCTCCAGGAGAGGGGGATGCCTGGGACTGTTCTCCCAAGAGAGGCTGGAGCTGCCTTGTCTGGGGCTAGAGGGGCCCTGAGGAGGGCCTTCTCCCCTCCCCTTCTTTCCTCTAAGGGATAGCCACATGGGTGAGTAGGGGACATAAGAGGCCATGTGCCTTATTTGTCCCTCCTACCAGGACTTCCTGGGAATTCTGGTTGTGACCTCTGAAAGCCCACACCCTTTCCTAGTGTCCCACAGTGTCTTCCTGGGCCTGGGCCAAGGGGGGTGTTTGAAAGGGGTGGTTTTTTTCTGTAAAGTAAAGCTCGGGGTGTGGAGACAAGACAGTGTATTTGCTACGGGCTATGTGTATACAGGGTGCCTTACATCGGTCCCTGTGTGACATGTGGATACACAGTCGTGTATGTACTTGGGTATTGTTTGTATATGTACAGAATGGGAACTGTAGCTGTTGTGTATAGACCTAGGGGCTGGCTGTGTTCTCTGGAGGCCCCTGTGTTCGATGTTGGTTCCCAGATGTGTTTATACTGGGATGCTGTTTGTGTATGTCCTGAAGCCTGTGGGTGTTGTGTGCATATATGGTGGGCTTGTGTGCCCTGGGTATGGGGAACTTTGTGTGGTGTGGGTGCTCAGATGTGTACTCTTGGGTACAGTTTGCATATGTGCATGGGGGCTGTGTGTATCGCGTGTATAACTCAGAACCGTGGGTTGTGTCTACAGATTGGGGGAAGCAGGCCTTGCATGTGTGTGCAGGGACCGTGTGCAGTCTTGGGACTGGGGTGTGTTGTGGTGGAGCCTGTGCATCCCCAGGCCTCACTTCTCTTCCTCCTCTGTTCCGCTAGGCTCTGCCAAGGCTGAGAGTGACAAACGTCTAAGTGTGGGGTCCGGCCAGGGGCCGGGGTCTGTAGTGGATGAGCACCAGGACAATGTCTTCTTCCCCAGTGGGCGACCGCCTCACCTCGAAGAGCTGCACACGCAGGCCCAGGAGGGGCTCCGTTCCCTCCAGCACCAAGGTAGCCTTCACTTCCCCTCTAGTATCCCTCTTAGCTCTCCAAGGTCAGGGACCTAGCCCGACACACCTTTCTGGTGTCTTCCAGAAAAACAGAAACTGAATAAAGGTGGTTGGGACCATGGAGACACCCAGAGCATCCAGGTGAGCTCTGCCCCCAGCTCAGTCCTGACTCTGCTTTTCCCTTCCTGCTGAATCTCTGGCAAGTATGGTCTTTGAACCCTTTTGGATCTCAGTTTCCTTTTTGTATCACGAAGGGCTGGACTAGATGACCCCTCAGGGCTAGTCCAGCTGACAACCCGCTCAGTGCTAGGTGAAGCTGGGGAGAATCCAAGTCAAAAGTTCCAAAGGGAAGCCCTGAAGAGGCGACAGCAGAGGCCCACGTAGGCCTCTGGGATGTCTGAGGCCAGGGCCTGATCTCCTTCTTCCCTCAACAGTCCTCCCGGATGGGGCCAGATGAAGACAGCATCTCTTTCTGCAGCCAGACCACATCCTACACGGCTGAGAGCTCCACAGCAGAGGACGCTCTCTCCATCCGCTCAGAGATGATCCAGCGCAAAGGTGTCTGCTCACCGGCCAGGATTCCCGGCGGGGGAGGGGGCAGTGGGCACTACCTCGGTCCCAGCACCTGCTCCTTGCCCCATTTCCTCTTCATCTGGCATTTCCCAAGGCTCTGTGAGTCAGTGAATCCAGGAAACACAGTATCCTGCGTTTTTCTTGGAGACTCACCATGCACATTAACTGCAAAGCAGGACAGTTAGGAGTCAGGAAACCTGGGTTTGAGCCTGGTGTTGCTGCTTCCCAGCTGTGTGACCTTGGGCCAACCCTTAACCACTCTGATCTTTGGTTTGATGTTCTATAAAAATGAGGTTAAGAGTACTTACATTATTGGAACGAGTGCCAAGTGTTCAGCATGCTAACACATAATAATTGTTCACTAAGTGGAAATTATCACTGGAAATGATCAGCCTTCTAGAAAAGAAGTGTTTAGCTTTGTTTAACCTAGCTTGGCCCACGCCTCCTTGATTATGGAAATCTTTTTTTGCAGAGCACTGATTAGTGATTCCACAGAAGTAGTGCTCTGCAAAATGTGTCCTGAGACCTGCTCTAACGGTTTCTCTCCCCTGGACTGGCCCCCAGGGTCCACCTTCCGACCCCATGACTCATTTTCCAAATCGTCCGGGAAGTCGGGGCGGCGAAGGCGCGAGAGGCGGAGCACGGTGCTGGGACTGCCGCAGCACGTGCAGAAGGAACTCGGTGAGCCTGGCGGGGAGGAGGGCAGCGGTGGTGAGTCGGGAGCTCTGGCTGAACCCTCCGCTGATCCCCCGGTCCTCCCTGTCCCTCGCAGGTCTGCGGAACGAGCGTGAGGCACCAGGTACCCCTCGGCCTCCTGGTCCTCGGGATGCCGTCCGCATCCCCACGGTGGATGGCCGTCCAGCGGGCCCGGCCTCAGAGACAGGGGCCCGGGTGTCCCTGCAGGCGCTGGAGGCACGGGCCCAGGCCGGTGCCGAGGCCGAGGCCATGCTGCAGCGCCACATCGACCGCGTCTACCGGGATGACACCCTCGTTGGGCGGTCCACAGGAGCCCGGCCCCCGCCAGTGACACGGCCCATGTCCTTAGCGGTGCCCGGACTGACAGGAGGGGCAGGGCCTCCAGAACCCCTGAGCCCAGCCATGTCCATCTCGCCCCAGGCCACCTACTTGTCAAAACTGATTCCGCATGCTGTCTTGCCGCCCACGGTGGACGTGGTGGCCCTGGGCCGCTGCAGCCTGCGCACACTGAGCCGCTGCAGCCTGCTGTCGGCCAGCCCGGCCTCTGTCCGCTCGCTGGGCCGCTTCTCCTCGGCCTCCAGCCCGCGGCCCCGCAGCCGCCATCCTTCCTCCTCCAGTGACACCTGGAGCCACTCTCAGTCCTCTGAGACCATCGTGTCTGATGGCTCTACCCTCTCCTCTAAGGGTGGCTCTGAGGGTCAGCCCGAGGGCTCTCTGGCTAGCAGTAGCGTGGCACCCCCTCCCCAGGGGGGCAGTGGGAGGGGCTCTCCCAGCGGGGGCAGCACGGCCGAGGCCTCCGACACTGTCAGCGTTCGGAGCAGTGGGCAGCTGTCCGGCCGGAGCGTGTCCCTCCGTAAGCTGAAGAGGCCCCCCCCACCTCCCCGCCGGACCTACTCACTCCATCAGCGGGGCTCAGCAGCACCCGACGGGCCCTTGGGGTTGCCGCCCAGGCCTGAGCGGAAGCAGCAGCAACAGCTGCCTCGGCCACCCACCACTGGTGGGGCAGAAGGGACGGGGGCAGCTCCGTGTCCCTCCAACTCAGCAGGCACCTGGGTGCCTGGCTTGTCTCCAGGTGGCTCCCGGCGTCCCCCACGCTCCCCAGAACGGACGCTCTCACCCTCCAGTGGGTACTCGAGCCAAAGTGGTACTCCTACCCTCCCTCCTAAGGGTCTAACAGGGGCCCCTGCTTCCCCAGGCAAGGCCCAACCCCCTAAACCAGAACGTGTCACTTCCCTTCGTTCCCCTGGGGCCTCTGTCTCTTCTTCCCTCACGTCTCTATGTTCCTCATCCTCTGACCCAGCCCCCTCAGACCGGTCTGGTACACAGATGTCGACTGCCCTGGGTGACAGGTTTGCCATACCTCCTCACCCCAAGGTGCCCGCCCCTTTCTCCCCACCCCCTTCCAAGTCCAAGAGTCCTAAACAAGCTGCCCCCGCTCCTGCCACTCCTGCTGTGGTCCCCGGGCCGGTCTCTACTGCTAATGTGAGTCCCGAGCCCCCACCAACTCCGCAGACCTCCCTGACCCCGCCACAGGAGTCACCCAGTGCCTCCAAAGACCAGTCACCCCCACCGTCCCCACCCCCATCTTATCATCCTCCCCCCCCACCCACTAAGAAGCCTGAGGTCGTTGAGGCCCCATCTGCCCCAGAGACTGCTGAGGAGCCCCTCCAAGACCCCAACTGGCCCCCACCCCCGCCTCCTGCACCGGAGGTGCAGGACCTTTCCATGGCTGACTTCCCCCCACCTGAGGAGGCCTTTTTCTCTGTGGCTGGCCCTGAGCCTGCAGGCCCTTCAGGCCCCCCAGAGCCTGTTAGATCCCTGGCTGCTTCATCCTTCTCAGTTGCTGTCTCTTCCCAGAGCCAGCTTCACGGTTCCCCAGACCCTCCTCCGGCTCCACCAGCCCCACCTCCAGCTGGTTCTGTCTCGGGGCTTTTGGCCAAGCTCCCACGGAAGGAACCGGTGGGCTGCAGCAAAGGCAGCGGGGTTCCCAGGGAGGATGCTGGCGCACCCCTGGTCACGCCCTCACTCCTGCAGATGGTTCGGCTGCGCTCTGTGGGCGCTCCTGCGGCTGCTGCAACCCCGGCCTCCGGGCCGTCAGCCCCCCAGAAGCCGCTACGAAGGGCCCTGTCAGGGCGGGCCAGCCCAGCGCCTGCCCCCTCTTCAGGGCTCCATGCTGCTGTCCAACTCAAGGCCTCCGGTCTGGCTGCCAGCAAGGACCCTGCGAGTGCCCAGCCCAATGGACCGCCTGAGGTGGAGCCACGGTCTCCCCAGTCCCCTGCCTCTATGGCCAGCTTCATATTCTCCAGGGGCACCAAGAAGCTGCAGCTGGAGAGGCCAGTGTCCCCTGAGACCCAGGCTGACCTCCAGCGGAATCTGGTGGCCGAACTTCGGAACATCTCAGAGCAGTGGCCACCCCAAGCCCCAAAGAAGCCACCTAAAGCTCCCCCACCCGTGGCTCGCAAGCCCTCTGTGGGAGTCCCGCCATCCACCTCGCCCAGCTTTCCTCGGGCTGAGTCCCTTACTGCTCCTCCCACCAACGGGCTCCATGCTGAAGACAGGACTAAGGGGGAGCTGGCGGAGAATGGAAGTGTCATGCAGCTGGTGGGCCTGGAGGAGCAGAAGCTGGGCCCACCTGGCTCAGGTACGGTGGGTGGGGGTGGGGGTGGGTCCCCATCACTGGTGTTGGGAAGCAGGTGTCTGAAGTCCCACTACTGGGAATTTGTTACTGGATCTTTAAGATTTCCCTGGTCTCAGGCTGCCTGGGAAGGGTGAGCGATCACCGTTGATAAGCTAGTGAAGGAGCATGGTATGTAGGGCTTTGAAGTCAGACCTACTGAGTTTGAACTCCAACTTTGCCATTTTATCTACCCATCCTGGCCTTAAGTTCCTCACCATAAAGTGCAGGGCAGTGATGCCTACATTAGCATGTCAGAGGTATTGTTTGTAACACATCTAGCTGGTGCTGCTGGCATCGGTCAGTTGAGGAGGTGAGGATGTGCCTTGGGCTCTTAGTAGCCAGAACTAAGCCAAGAGGCCCCTTGCTGAATGTCCCTTCTTTTCCCCCTGCCGCAGACCCACAGAAAGAGCTGGTCTGACCGCCAGGCACCTCACTGGCACGGCTGACCCATCCCAGGAATACAATCTCAGGGACCTGAGCAGCTCCAAGGATGAGACGATACGGCAGACACTTAACCTAGTAGAGAGGATGCCTGCAGCCTTAACGTTCACAGCCTTCGATATTTATGCAAGCCTGGTGTTGATCCTGCCCTCCAAGTCATCCAGCTCATGCCTTTTCCTCCCTGGATGGATTCCCCTCTGGCAGCTGCTGCTTGTCTTGGCCTTAGCCTCATCTTGAAGGAGGTAGCTGGTGGAAGTGGGTGGCTGCGCCCCCTGCTGGCCCTGAGGCCACACGGTTGGGAGGAGAGCGCCTCACGTGAATTTCCCCCCCCCCCCCCCCCCCCCCGTGTCCAAATCATGCACATACTGTAGTCCAGAATCAAAGCACTTTTGACAAGTGGCTGCATGTCCATCCTCCAGGGCCCATGAAGCCTCATTCTAAGGGCCTGTTTACATGGCGGCAGCATCAGTCCCCGGTAGCCAGCCCATAGCTGGGACCAGTCTGCTCCCTCCGATCCAGTTTGCTCATTTCCTAGTTCTTGGAGGTGGGCGAGTCATTGTATTCCCACAGGTTTCTCCAGGCTGGAGGTAGGAGCGGGGCTGTGGAATTCCAAAGCACAAAAGGGGCAGCAGGGGTTAGCCTTCCTGTGCCTCAACTGACCACCAACCACCTGCCTTCCAGTTCTGCCAGGTGCTCCATGCAGGGGACGAGAAGTGGGGACTGCCTGGGCCCAAATGAGGGAGGCGGTGGGAGGGAGAAGAAGAGAGGAGGTCCACAGGCTCTGTCCTCAGAGAGTGGGAGGACAGAACAGGGAGGCCTCTCAGCGGGCACTTGGTAATGCCAAGCATCTGCCCCTTGTTTCACTTGATCAGGTTGGGGTGGGCAGGCAGACGCAACGCTTCAGAGGCAGGAGCCCATGGGCTGTGGCGAAGCTGTGTCCCCTTCAGCTGTGCAGGAAGCCCTGAGGGAGGCGGGTGGAGGGTCTGGCCAGGGGAGCGCTTATTTGGGCAGTGGGCCCAGACCTGGCCCTACAGATTACATTCTCTGACCTTTCTCTTTACTCGGTGCATGTTCTTTCTGCAGCTGCCTTTCAGCACAGGTGGTTTCACTGGGGGGAGCTGACGCTGAGTGACAAGGATGGGAAGGAAGCCAAAGGTGCATTCTATTCCAGACTCTTCCCTAGTCAGTGAAGGGGGTTCAGTGCTCCTAGGGAGCAGGCTGGGCGATTGCCCCCTGGCCATCAGCTTCTGCTACTGAGGTCTCCTCTAGGAATTTTAATGACCTATTTTCAGCCTGTGCCTCCTATCTAGGTAAGCTGGCTTCCCCACTGGCCCCGGTGCCTCCCTTCACAGTAGTGTGACTGCCACCAGGGCCACCCCTTCTGGCCTGATCCTCTTTCCTCAACAGTGACTTGGGCTTGAGGAACCTCACTTTCAGCTGCTTCTGTGGAGAGGCTGAACCCCTCCCAGAACCAGAGCTGGGAACACAGGGGATGTGGTACGAGAGCCCAGGTTCCTGGGGCCCTCCCTCACTGCGGTCTTCTCCCTGTGGCTGTAAACCAAGGTTTCCCTTGCCCTTTGGGTAATGGAGAGCGGCTGCTGGGTACATGTCGCACCTGTCCAGTGAGCCGGGGAAAGAGGAGAGTCAGGATGCACTGCTTTGCTCAGAGCTCCTGACCAGCCCCCTGGGAACCAAGACCAGGCCAAAGCCTCCACGAAAGAAACCTGGCCCTGGCAGCAGCCTTGGAGCTGTTGGAGATGGAGATGGGAGGGGAGCCCAACTTCTGTGTCTCTTCCCCGCCCCCCCCCTTCCCCCCCAACGTTACTTGAGCTCCTTATCCTCAGTTAGAATCTTCTGAGCTTGTTTCCCCACTGGGTGGGACAGAGTACAAAGGAGAAGGGAGGATCTAGAAGAGGCAACCCTTCTTTGTCCTCTGGGGTAAATGAGCTTGACCTAGTGCAAATGGAGAGACCAAAAGCCTCTGATTTTTAATTTCCATAAAAATGTTAGAGAGAGAGAAGTATATATATATATTTCTTTAAATTTTTGAGTCTTTGATATGTCTATACAAACAAATCCATTCCCTCTGCCCTGAAGCCTGAGTGAGACACATGAAAGAGCTGTGTGTGTGTGTTTCATTCAAAGGTGTTAATTAAATGATTAAAACGTGGCTGTGGTTTGCTGTTTCTTAATGGAGGGACAGGGTGGTGGTCTGGGCCCACTATTATGAGAGAATGTTCTTTCTGCCTCCTGTAAGCACTGGACCCCAAAGTGGGCCTCTTCTGCTTTTATCACGAAGGAAAAGTCAAAGTGTTGGTCATCCATCCAATTCACTATCTCCCAACATTACAGGGTCAGAAGTCCAAGATATGAGCAGCCTAGGTTGGGTGAGGGGCCCAGAAGCTGCTCCACACCTTTTCCTCTCTCCTGGGATGGTCCAGCTCACAGACAGGCCTCATCCAGACACCTTTGTTCAGATAGTTTATTTGAATTCATGACAGTGATAGTGATTCTGATTGAGATGCCTATGGAGAAGTACCCCACCCTCTCTGAAGGAGGATTCAGGCTGTGCCCGCCCTACTTCCGATATTAATAACACACAGCTGGTTTAGGGAATGTCTCAACCCAACAGAATCAAGGGAGAGAAATTCCAGGAGCCCTGGGGGCTGGCCCTGCCCCCAGTGCCAAGCCTCAAGGTTGGCGGCCACTGGGGAAAAAAGCTGCCAACCCCTCGGTAGACCACTAGGTTCTCTGTTTTCTCTTCCCCTTGCTTTTGGAATCCCACAATTTCCTGTTGGGGAAAGGCTGTAATTAGCCCAGTTCAGGCACCAGATCCCAGACAGAGACAGCCGCTGGGATAACTCTAGGAAAACAGGAACCAATATTTTTCCAATTAGGACGACTGTGGCATAAGCCTTTTCTAGGACTTCTATTGAAACCAGATTTCTCCAGTCAGCTGCCGAGGGAAGAAGGTAGAGCTGGGCTCCCTGCTGCTGCCCCACCCGCATGACTACCTGGGAGGTCAGCGGCTCACTTCAGCCAGACAGGATGGTTCTGGATTCTGGGGAGGCTGAGCTGCCGCTTACTGAGTCCCACACCTGATAAAGTCCCAAACTTCCTGGTTCGGTGTCCTGGGAGATGGATAAATGGGTGACGGACGGAGCAAATTAAGACAGCAGATGACTCAGGGTGACGGGAGAAGGGAGGAAGGTGCCCGGTTGGCTAGCTAATGTTGCCCCCTTTCAGTGATTTACAGGAGATGCACCCCAGCTTGGTCATGAAGTTGGCTTCCTTCCACTGTGCGATGCACTCCTCGGAGGTTTTAAAGTCAGCCTGCATGGAATAAACAAAAGCAGTGAATGTGGGGACAGCGGGACTGCAGGAGAGCAGGCTCTCTGATGCTCTAGCAGTGTGGACAGGCCGAGGTTCCCTGTGAGCTGCGCACCCAGCTCTCATTCTTCACCTCGGGAAGCTCATTTTAGGCATTTAGTTTAGGAAAACAGTCACGAGTAAGTGCAAAGGACTATGTACTGAGACCTCCATCTCAGCGTTCAAATAGTGAAAACCCAAAGAGAATCTCAACGTCTAATAAGGTTAGATAATTTCATTAAATTATAGTAATTATGATACAATAGTATATACAGTAAGATCCCCCTCTCAGTGTTTAAAAAGATGGGGAAGTTTTTCTAGCACAAAGTTAAATAAACATATGGTGGGACTCAAACTGTAAATATGTCATCTCCATGCATAGAAAAAGTCCAGAAAGAAATGACCACTAATGCTATTTTCTAGTATCACTAGGTGGCAACACTATGCATATTTCATTTTCTTCATATCCCCTCCACTTTAGACATTTCTATGATGAAAAATTTTTATTGGGGCGCCTGGGTGGCTCAGTCGGTTAAGCATCCAGATCTTAGTGATCTCAGGGGTTTGTGAATTCCAGCCTTGCATCGGGCACTGTGCTGACAGTGTGGAGCCTGCTTGGCATTCTCGCTCTCTCCCTCTGCCCCTCCCACATTCTCTCTCTCAAAAATAAATAAATAAACTTAAAAAAATTTTTGATTTTATAGCCAGAAAAAATAAGTGATTTAAAAAACCAGTCTGGAGGGGCGCCTGGGTGGTTCAGTCGGTTAAGTACCACTTTGGCTCAGGTCATGATCTTGCAGTTTGTGGGTTCAAACCCCATATCAGGTTCTGTGCTGACAGCTCGGAGCCTGGAGCCTGCTTCGGATTCTGTGTCTCCCCCTCTCTCTGTCCCTCCCCCACTCACACTCTGTCTCTCTCTCAAGAATAAATAAACATTAAAAAACATTAAAACAAAACAAAACAACCAGCCTGGAAAAGCAGGAAAGGAGGGAGCGGGTAAAACCACCCGCCATATGTAGGAGGACGGATGGAAGTAGACAACACTCTAAATGCCCCTCACCCAGAAACATTCTGGCTGAGCGAGGAAATGAGGTATTAATTCCTCATTTGCTCATAATCACACATGTCGGTTCCATGAGGAGAGTGAACTGTTGCTACTTTGTTCACAGATGTAGCCCGAGCGCCCAGAACAGTGGTGGGCATACACAGCAGGGGTTCAGTATTTGTTGAGGGAACGAATGCACTCAGGGGTCACAGGGACAGGCTGTATGGAGTCCATGTCCCAGAGAGCAGACAAAGAATGAGTGGTTCTAAGATCAAGGTAGGCTGGGGGTGGTGGTGGGACCCTGGCTTCATCCCTGCTGGTGACCCTGTGTGGCCCTGGCAGGTATCCTGCCAGGTACAATAGGGACAGGCCTCTGATCACGAGCTGAAGATCAAGTGAGGAAACGTCTGAAGTCCCTCACACGGTGCCTCAAATAGCCCGTCCATGCTAGGTACGTGCGAGGGCTCCCGTGCTGCTCAGACACCTTCTCCGGGGCGGTCTGGACTGAAGGAAGAGAGGGGCTCAGACGCAGGAAGGCCCAGCGGGGGAGAGGGCAGTTGTGGACTCAGCAATAGCAGTCTGGGGACACGGTCCAGGCGGCCCAGGCCAGAGAGGGGGCACTGCAGCTTTTTACCTGCAGCTTCTCGAAGACCTTCTTCTTGGGCTTGAGCTCTTCATCCGGTTGGCCCTTCTCGTAGCCCTTCACGAACACTCGCTCCCCGGGAGCAGAGCCGGCAGGAGGGTCCAGAGGCTCAACCTTGCGGTTTACCCCTTCTCTGGGGAAGACGCACAGGAGAAGGAAAGAGTGAGACTATGGACTGCCTGCAGCGGCCAGCGAAGCCAGAGCACCGGGGCCTTCACTGTGGGGCTTTAGGGCCTCCTCAACGCCAGAGGCCCAGGAAGTCCTCGGTGCTGTACTACATTTGTGCGTTGGGTTAACCGGGGCTAGACTGAAACCCTCTGTCAGGAGAGACACCGAAATCTAGGCTTTTAGGGGAGGAAGTATGACATAACAGAGACAGCAAGGCCTGAACAGCCAGTCAGAATTAGGCTAGAATCCTGGCTCCATCTCTCACTAGTAGAGAGACTTGGGCATGTACCTGCTGCTTTGAACCTTCAGTTCCTGTGGTAATAAAATTAACTTTGGGTAAAGCGCTTCATTCGCAGTACGTGCGTGGTGAGTAATTCCTTCACGCATCATGTTTTGGACAGTTTCTCCAAGTGTTCCGCCTGATGCCCTGGAGAAGGGCATCACGTGGGCCAATTCCCTGCACTTCCTGCCCCCCACGCTCAGGCCCGCGCCCCACCCCAAGCTCTCACTCACATAGAAGCACACAGAAGCATGCCTTGGGACTCGACACCCCTCATCTTCTGGGGTTTCAGATTGCACAGCACCACCACCAGCCTATCCCGCAGGTCCTCCTCGGGCACAAACTGCACCAGGCCGCTCACCACAGTCCGTGGTTCAGCTTCCCCCACATCGACCTTCTCCACGTACAGGCTGTCTGCGTCTGGGTGCTGCCGGCAAGAGAGGTTAGTCCCGGACGGTATCGTGACGGAAGGGACCATGGGGGTCCGGTGAGCCCTCTGACTGCTGAAAGGGGCATCTACTCTCCAACAGAGGCTCCTGAGGGACCCTCTGCAGCAAACTCTTTCCAGGTCCCAGAGAGCAGACAGGAAGATGGGCCTTGAAGCTCCATTTTACTCTCCCCCAAGAGGCAGGGTTTGAGTAAGAGGAGGTGCAGGGAGTCTCCTCCACAAGTAAATGGCCTGGACTGTCTGGGCGGCTACCGCTATGGCCACATGCTACACCGGCTGAGTCCTGCGTGGCCTGGAAGAAGAGCGGAGGACAATGCTGGCCTCACCATCTGAAGGAGGCAGCCATCTCAAAGTACTTTCAGTAGTCTCTGTAGTGAAAAACAATGCTGGGAAAGAAAGAAAAGTCCACAACAATGGTCCCAGGTCGCTGGCTGCATAACCCTCTGTCTCTGGGTAAAAGGAAGTCCCTCTCCCTTCCCCATTTTCAGGGGTGGGTGGGATGGGGCAGGGAGACAAAGTGGCTGTTCCAAGATAAGGCCTGCAGCCAAGTCCAGACAAGCCAGTAGAGACCAGAAGAGTCTATCAGACCAGATTTAACTGATAAGCAAGCTCCCTCTAATATCCTCTCCTCCCCAACCCCGGCTCTGAGTTCCTGGCTGTGTCTGGTTGCAAAAGGTCCAGAGGCAGCAAAGGGAAAAAAAGCCTGACACCTGGAACTAGACACCTGTGTTCTGACTTGCAATATGACCTCAGGGATGTTACTTCCCATCCCAGGCCAGGTTTCCTCCAGATGGAAACAGACAAACGTGACCCCTATCGGCCTCTCTGGGATGTGGTGAAAAATGAGTACCTTGTCCACACTAATGACTTTGCCCACACGGATATCCAGCCGGGATGGGATGACCTCCTCTGGTTCTGAATTCTTGGCAGGACCTTTGGCAATCGGCTCTGGGAAAGAAAGGAACCCCAAGGGATCAGAACTCTCTTCCTCTGCCATGACAGGCCAAATGCTGACCCCACCAAATGACGACACTAGCAGGGTTTAGTGCAGAATCCCCAGAATCTACCCATTTAGTTTTTTCTTATTTATTTTTTTTAAGTAATCTCTATGCCCGACATGGGACTTGAACTCATGAACTAGGCGCCCCTACTTATATCTTCTCTAAAATAGGACTGGCAACCTTTGGGAAGGGACAGTAGTAGCTTTGCTACCTCTAGGTGTTTCTATTCATGCATCTCACATGCATTGATGGAGTCTTTTCTGGGAGAGTCACACAAAACCATCCAAGTTAATAACTCAGCATCATGGGTCAATGGATGGCCAACTAAGAGCCGGTCAGAAGCCCATGCAAGGGAACTGGGCGAAGCTAAAGATGAGCTTTCCTAAGGAGCTGTGCAGACTCTGCCCGAGCAGTTGTGTTACCCTCATGGTCTAACCCAACTGGTCTCTTAACTGAAGAGGATTTAGTGAAGTATGAGATCACAGGCCACGTCTCACACAGTAGACTGGTACGGCAGGACGTAATCACTTCACAGCATCGCCCAAACCAAAATCCAGATGATTCCAGCTCCATTCCAGGAGTCAATGGGGTACGATATTCCTGTAATTCGGGCCCCCTGGCTTCTCGGGCTCTCAATTTAAGGCAGACCTTCTTCTGAAGCCCACTGACAGGCTCTCTGTCCTGATGATGCCAAGCACCCCTTGGCCCTCCCCCTCCCTCCCTGGCTCGCCTTACTCTGCTTTGAGGGGTCTGGGTAGGCAGCGCTGGCCAGTTTCTTCAGTGCAGGAGTATTAAACTTTTCCCGGATAGGATCCAGCAACTTGTTCAGGGCGACTTCAACAGAATTCTTGAGGTCTCCAGGGTGTACAACCTGCAAAAGCATCCAAAGGCTCTGTGAGATGCAGCACAGATGTCCAAGTCCACTAAGGATAATGTGTGTGGAGGGTGCAGGTGTTTCCCCAGCGGTCTCTATTTTTTTTAAGTTTATTTATTTATTTTCAGAGAGAGAGAGAGTGCGCAAGTGGGGAAGGGGCAGAGAGAGAGAGAAGGGGGGAGAGAGAGAGAGGATCCCAAGCAGGCTCCATACCACCAGCGCAGAGCCTGATGTGGGGCTCGAACTCATGAGATCATGACCTGTGCTAGTGAGCTCCCAGAGCCACCCAGACACCACTCCTCCCTACAGTCTTACTCGATCCTCAGAACAATCCTGTGAAGCTGACAGAGAAGGGAAAACAGGTTCAGAAAGATTATCTCACTGTATGAGAGTTAGGGTTTTTGACTCTGAATTCCATACCAACTTGAGGGTTTGTAGAGGCTGAATGTTTTTATTAGTCAAAGTCTTCTAGTCCCTCCATTCATGCTTAGAAGAATGGCACAAACCAGAGGCATTTAGAGGCAGAGAAACATTCACATATGCAACCCAAGGAGACAGCCCGAGGGGGGCCGAGCGGAGTGAGCCAGAAGAAAGAACAAGGGCTCTGGAGTTAGACTGGGGTTTGAGTTCCAGCTAGCTGTGTGACCCCTGGACCAGGCAGTTAACTCCTCTAAGTCTGGGATTCTTCACTTAAAAGCTGAAGATAATACCTATATCTCAGAGTCTCAGAGAGTCAGAATGAGGATTAAATCACATAACATGGGTGAAAATGGTGAGGAGTGCAAGTATGCAGTAAGAGTTGAGCAAGTCAATTCTTCTTGTGTCCCATGACTCGTGCTTTTATATCCCAGATCTGGCCTGAAAGCACCTGTTAGATATTCCGAGGTGATGTCTCTTAGGCATGAACACCTGTAATACAACAATACCTACATTTTTGTTTCTAATATTCCTTCATTTCCTTGGGAAATTTTTGAGAGAGAGGCAGAGCATCAGTGGGGGAGGGACAGAGAGACAAGGAGACACAGAATCCGAAGCAAGCTCCAGGCTCCGAGCTGTCAGCACGGAGCCTGACACGGGTCTTGATCTCACAAACTGCGAGGTCATTACCTGAGTCGAAATTGGACGTTTAACCAACTGAGCCATCCAGGCGCCCCGGGCATGTGTAATTTTAACAACAGGAAAGCTTTAGACCGGCTCTGTCCAAGATGGGAGCCACTAGCCTCATGTGGATATTTCCGGGTAAACTGAAACGCAGTTTCTCAGCTGCATTGGGCATGTTCTAAGGCTGACCAGCCACACGTGGCCAGTGGCAGCTGCGTGAGGAGGCAGTGCATACAGACCATGTCCATGGTCACAGAAAGTGCTATTGGCTAGTGCTGCTCCAAGCTCTTTTTTCAGACACATTTCTTCTATCCTTTTCGTTACTCCCACAAATGACCGTTCACAGGACTGAGGAGTACCGTGTGGGTTTCGTGGCCGGCCTCAGACTGCAGACAGAAGGGTTTCAGAGCAATGGCTGTGAAAAACATCCAAAAGATGGGCTTGGAGGGCCGCAGAGCTCAGAGGTCACCGACCTTTGCTTCTACTTGATGTTCTGTCCCTTACACAACGGTGTCCTGCAGTGGTCTTCCGGGCTCTGCCTGAACACCTCAGTGACGGGGACGCAAGGTCAAGTGAGGCAGCCCAGTCCATTGCCACACAGTGGAGGTCACTGCACAGCTCTCCCTGATGTTGAACCCGAACACACCTACCCCCGCGGTCCCCACCTGCAGACCTGGTTTAGCTTTCTGGTGCCACAGGAAGAAATCCAACCCCTCTCCCACGGGAATCTGTCATGTATTTGAGGATGACGGAACACAGGCCTGATTCCCAACTAAACATCCCCTGTTCTTTCAACTGTGCTCTTGTGACAAGGGCTTGGGTCTGTTCCCTATCACAGCATCCTCCTTCTCCCCACCAACACAGCCCAGATGGTCAAATAAACTTCAGAAAATTGAAGTTCAGGGCTGAATGCACAACCCCAAATGTACTCACAACAGTGGAGAACTGAATGATCAACTCTGTGGTTCCAGACTCTACACTTCGGATGACTTACACTAAGACTTCATTACGTTTCTGACAGCCCGATCACGTTGCTGATTCAACCCAAAGTCAGAGTCAGTCAAAAGTCCCCATTTCATTCTCCATATGCACCATGGCCACATCTTCCCTTTATGACCTGGCCCTGCCTATCTCTCCCACAACACTCTGCCTCACCTTTTGGACTCATGTTAGATCAAACCACTTGTAATTCCATACTATGCTGTCTCACCTCACCATGTCTTTGCGCAATTTCTTCCCTCTGTTCGGAGGCTGTCCCCTCTGTAAAGCTTGACCAGCCAGGCAATCACTTCCTCCTATTATATTTCTGGATCATACATGTACATCGTCATCGTATAGTCACATAGCAGTGATATTTGTTTCTATGTCTGCCTCTCCCACTGGACCATGAGCTCCATGAGGATTTTCTAAAATTTATTTATTTATTCATTTATTTATTTTTAATGGTTATATTTATCTTTGAGACAGAGAGAGACAGCATGAGCAGGGGAGGGGCAGAGAGAGAGGGAGACACAGAATTCGAAGCAGGCTCCAGGCTCCGAGCTGTCAGCACAGAGCCTGATGTGGGGCTCAAACTCACAAACCATGAGATCATGACCTGAGCCGAAGTCAGTTGCTCAACCGACTGAGCCACCCAGGCACCCCTTAAAATTTGTTTTTGAGAGAGAGAGGGTACGAGTGAGTGAGCAGTAGAGAGAGAGAGGGAGAGAGAGAGAATCCCACGCAGAGTCTGCACTATCAGCGTGGAGACCAAAGTGGGGCTTGGGCTCATCCGGTGCAGGGCTCGAGCTTACGAACTGTGAGATCATGACCTGAGCCAAAGTGGGATGCGTAACCGACTGAGCCTCCCAGGCATCCCCTTCATGAGGATTTAATCCTCTGTAATGCCAGCCCCTACCATGGTGCCTAACACATGGGCACCTAGCAATTCTTTTGTTAAACTGTCTGTTGAGATCATCAGTACCCTTTAGCTAGCTACCTTCCACAGGTGTTTCTTTTTTGAACCTGGACTTTGCACCTCTCCCTGAAATGCTTCATCTTGCTGGGTTTGGTCCTTCATTCCAGGCTAAATCCTTTGCAGAATGATGAGGACATCAATATACGAGCTTTGTGCCATGTGCCCATCTAAACTGTGAACCACCCCAATCCTCATTAAGACACTAACACAATACACATCAGCATCAAGCAGAGCCTTGCGGCGCATATTAGAAACCTGGCTGGGCCAAGATGGAGACGTCTGTCAGAAGGAATTCAGTGGGGATTACTCCTCCTTTGGTATTACCTCATCAGCAAAGTCCTTTTCCAGGTCCAAGTAAGCGGTGTAGGTTTTGTTTCCACCCCATTTCTCATCTCGAAGGATCACAAACTCTGTAAGAAAATGGATCTATGCCAACAAACTCATTGATAATGGCAGAGTCAGCATTCCTAGCTCAAATATTATGGGTGTTTTAGTTTTTATTATATATTTTGAACTTTATTATATGGCATTTTATTGTTCTTAAATCAGATGAGCTAGCAAACCAGCTGGCATCCAAGCTCAAGGGGAAGGATCGTGCCTTACATTTCTTTTGTATTCCTCTAATTGAGCATGCCTGCGCCCACCTTCATCTCTACACCCCTGCCCACCCTGACACCCCGCTTAGAACCTAACCTTGGTAACAACCCCACGGGCAGTGAAATGACATCCCGACTCCAAATGTACGTCGGTATATGAGAAGTCAGAGCACAGAATCAGGGAAGCCATCGGCGAAGGAAGATTCTGACAAATCACAAGGGCGACCTCAGCACTACTTCTGCTACCTCGGCCTGGCCTCTGAGAAGCAATAAAAGGGTGTCTTACCAGACTTAAGGGGAAAGAGGACATGCTTGATGAAAGACAGAACTCCGTTGTTCTCCACGTTCCCTGGCTCACAGAAGGCCTTCTTTAGTTTTTTCTTTACATCCTCCTTCCGGTCAAGGAGATCAATCTTGGACTCCTAGAAGCCATGGAGGAGAAGGGACCTCTTATGGTGGGAAATGAGATATGCTCAACGAATCTGTGTATTTCCATTTTTTTTTTTTTTAAACGAAGGTTTAAACAGTAACAGCTTCAACAAAAGCAGAATTAATCAGAGTCAAGAGCCACTCACGATATTGCCCCCCAACAAAAATAACTAGTTCAGTTTTCCTGTGTTCTTCCCAGGCCTTGTCTATAACACACAGAATCGTTACAAATCTGTAGTTTGAGAACAAATGTCTACTCTTTGCTTTTTCACTTGAGACTCTATCATAAGTATTTCTGAGTGGCTACCACTTGTAATTTTTATGGTGTATTATAGTCCCGATTATTAGTGACAATATAATTTCTTTAATGATTTCTAAACTGTTAGATTATGTTCTAATTTATACAATTTATATATAATACAATGAATATCTTTGCAGAGTTGGTTTTTTTTTCCTCCTTCTCTGAGATTATTTCCTTAAGCTACCCAAAACTGCTAGGCCCAAAACGATTTTCTGAAAGGGGAAGACTAATTGACATTGCCACAAACAATGTGTGAGGGGACTTGTTTCACAGCAAGCCCCCACACTAGGTACTGTATATTACCTAGAGCCATTTTTCCTTTTTAGGGTAATAGGAGTTGTTTCTTATTTTGAAGTGAGTAAACTCACGGATCTCTGGGTTCACAGTGGTTACCAAATTCCGGTCCACATATGCCTGTGTATGAATCACCTGGGGTGCTTGTAAAAAAATGTGAATTACTGGGAGATGAGTCAAAATCTCTTGAGGTTGGGCCAGATATTTGTATCTTGAAAAAGTCTCTGTGTGATTCTGATGCAGTCGTGTTCAGGAACTGCTGCTAACTAACACGGACTTCCGGGGTTAAGATAGGGTGAGTGATAGGATATTTTGTCAGAGAAATAGCTGATACATGGATCACCTTAACATAGAGAAAAACGAATGAGTATATTCCTTTAAAAATAATAAGAAAAGTTTCCATGCATATATTTACTGATCTCTGATCAAAGATTGAGAAGTCAGATTTAAAGAACTGGATGAGCACCCAAACGTGACTTCAATCGGAATCACCTAGTAGAATCTGAAAGAAAGTACAGACTCCTGAGTTGTTTCCCAGAACCGCTTTATCAGAATCTCTAAGAACAGAGTCTAATCAATGCTTTCCCTAGGTGGTTCTCAAGGTCAGCTGTGTTTGGGAACCCCGAACTCAAACTTCCACATCTCTGGGTTCCACAGAGCCCTCCATTCTGTACCCTTAGTGATCAAAACAAAAGTGCATTTTCCCTAAGCAGTACTTTTAAATGTTAAAAAATATTGTATTTGTCATATTAGTTATATCAAATATCACTCTAAGAATCAAGATGCTATTTGGTGAAATGTAACCCTCACCTCATTAACCTCATTAGTAAGGCTGAGATTTACCATAGTCGATGAACGAAAACATTACTTTTGCTTGTGTGCTTTATCACACAATATCACAGCAGTAAAATTGTTAAGATTATGATTGGATCCTATCAGGACTGCTTCTGGGTCCTTCAATACTCAAGAACCACTGGAATTAACGGGATGAACCTCAGATTCCTTGGAA
Source organism: Panthera pardus (assembly GCF_024362965.1). Classification (NCBI taxonomy): domain Eukaryota; kingdom Metazoa; phylum Chordata; class Mammalia; order Carnivora; family Felidae; genus Panthera; species Panthera pardus. Next base: position 81,939,379 of record NW_026526666.1, on the reverse strand, counting down.
TTCAAATCTACAAGAATTCAAGTTAGCCAAGTAACTGTTCTTTTGAGTCTTCAATATCTTCATCTCTTGCTAAAGATTTCTTTCTTTTAAAGTTTAAGAGGGAGAGAGCGCACATGCACGAGCAGGGGCAGGGCAGAGAGAGAGAGAGAGAGAGAGAGAGAGGAAAGAGAGGGAGAATCCCAAGCAGGCTCCACACTGCCAGTGCAGAGCCCAACGTGGGGCTCAATCCCAAGAACTGTGAGATCATGACCTGAGCTGAAATCAAAAGTCGGATGTCCAACCAACTGAGCCACCCAGGCATCTCTCTTGCTGAAGATTTCTAAACTCAAGTCAGAGTTGGCAAACCTACCTCTTCTGAGGAGCTCATTTTGCTGCCAGTTAATCCTGGAACCATAGGATTCATCAGATGGACCCGTTTTGAGTAACCAAGTGCAGGGAGGTACTGAGGGGTTAGAAAGAAACACACAAAGCAAATGTTAGTGTAAACTCCTCCTCAGTGTCCTGATCCCATCTAACTTGGCAAGCAACTTAATAGTTTGATATGGTCCTTCCAATCTCTTTTCCTACTGAGTAGACTTTTTTTCTTTTTTAAAAAAGTTTTTATTTAAATTGCAGTTGACATACAGTAGATTAGTTTCAGGTGTACAACATAGTGATTCCGCACTTCTATACAACACCCTGTGCTCATCCCAAGTGCTCTCCTCAATCCCCTTCACCTACCTAACTTGCTCCCCCCCACCCACCTCCTCTCTGGTAACCATCAGTTTGTTCTCTATAGTTAGGAGTCTGTTTCTTGGTTTGCCTCTCTCTCTTTTTCTCCTTTGCTCATTTGTTTTGTTTCTTAAAATTCCACATATGAGTGAAATCATGTGGTATTCGTCTTTCTCTGAGTAACTGATTTTGCTTAGCATAATACTCTCTAGCTCCATCCACATCATTGCAAATGGCAAGATTTCATTCTTTTTTGTGCCTAATAATCCATTGCATTGGATATACAACCTTTCGATGGTGTATACAATAACATAAACAAAGTTTTCCCTACTGTTTTCCTACTAGTATTATGTTGTGAAGCTATTGGATTTACCCTACCACCATAAACAACTATAAAAGCTGGAAATATATAAAATGACCATTTGCAGGCATTTGATAGCAACAGGTGTAGGACTATGAATTTTGAGAGAAGGGAAAGCAAAGGTGACCCCACACTCACCCTGGCTTCCTCCTTGAGGGCATTTTCCCCAAACGAGGTGCTGAGAGAAAGAGAGTCTGACGAAGGAGAGACAGAGACTGGAGTTCTGGGCTGCCAGGAGGCTAGGACTGAGGAAAGGTTCTAGAGAGAAGTGAGCCCCCCACCCTCAAATCGAAGTCAAAATTCCCTACTCATTTATTAGCTGACTCATAGTGGTGTGTGCATACGGAGATGCCAGGAAGCCTAGCAGAGAACAGGTGCTGGGAGGCTGGCGATCTGCGCACAGACTTCAGAGGCTGCACAGTGCTGGGGAGACAGAGGTTGAAGCTTAGGTCCACTCCAAGTGGAGAGGTCTTAGTGAACACCCTGAGATTTGAGTTTGAGATCCCAGAAAGGCTGTATCCTAGGAATAAGACCCACATTGTAGAAGGGCAAACTGAAACAGACTTGTTCCTTTTTTTTTTTTTTAAATGTTTATTCATTTTTGAGAGAGAAAGAGAGAGAGTGAGGGAGAGAACGTGCACAAGCAGGGGAGGAGCAGAGAAGGAGACACATAATCTTTTCTTTTCAATAATTTACAAAAATTTTTTAAATGTTTATTTATTTTTGAAAGAAGACAGAGCATGAAAAGGGGAGAGGCAGAGAGAGAGACACACACACAGAATCTAAAGCAGGCTCTAGGTTCTGAGCTGTCAGCACAGAGCCAGCCCCATTTGGGGCTTGAACTCATGAACTGTGAGATCATGACCTGAGCTGAAGTCGGACGCTTTGACTGAGCCACCCAGGTGCCCTGAAACAAACCTGTTCTGACAAAGCCTAAAACCTGCCCCAGACAGGATCAAGGTGGTAAGTCAGTAATTTAACAGCCTACAGAAAACACTCACCCTATAAGCATAATCCAGAGTCTCTACCACATATCTACGATATCTTTGATACAATAAAAAAAGTATTAGAAACGGGGAAGAAGAAAAAAAAATGATTGATAATTACGAGAAATAAAAGCAGACCCAGGAACAATCCAGATACTGGAAAAAACAGATTAGGATGTCAAAATAACTATGATTGGTGTGTGAAAGGAAACAGGAAAAGATGGACAAACTGGATAAAAGAGAATTTTGTAAAAGGGAGCTGGAATCTATAAAAAAAAGAACCAAATGGAAGTTCAAAATGGCACAGTACAACATTGGATGGATTTAACAGAAGACAGGATTGATAAGCTTGAAGAAAAGTCAGTAGAGAATAACCAAACTAAAGCACAGAAGGGACAAAAAAAAGAAAACAACAGAACAGAATATAAGAGACACATGGGAGGGGCACCTGGATGGCTCAGTGGGTTGAGCATCCAATTTTGGCTCAGGTCAAGTTCTTGCAGTTCAGGAGTTTGAGCCCCATATTGGGCTCGCTGCTGTCAGCCTGTCAGCACAGAGCCCGCTTCAGATGCTCTGTCCCCCTCTCTTTGCCCCTCCCTCACTTGCGCTCTCCCCCAAATAAATATTTTTTTTAAAAAGACACGTAGAACATAGTCAAGAGGTCTACCCTATGTAGAATTAGGGTCCCAGGGCAGGAGACAGAGAATAAGACCGAAGCAATATTTAAGGACATAGTAGGGGACAACTGCCTCAAATTGCTGAAAACAGACTCAGGAACCTCAGCAAAATCCAAGTAGGATAAATATCAAGAAAACTATAGCCAAAAAACATCATTGTCAAATTGCTGAAAATCAGAGACAGAGAAAACCCTAAAAGCAGCCAGAGAAAAGCAGTTACTATCTACAAAAGAGAACAGTAATACTTACAGGTGACTTCTCAATGGAAACTAAGGCAGCCAGAGACAATGGGATGAGTCTTTAAAGGGCTAAAAGAAAAATAACTGCCAACCTAGAATTTGATATCCAGTGAAAACAGAAGAAGGATGTTTTCAGACAAAAGAAAGCTGAAGGAATTCATTACTAACGACCTGCACTACCAACACCAAATCCAAGGTGGGGGGCTCTGCAGGCTGAAGGAAAATGACCCCAGAAGGAAGCACAGAGGTATAGAAGTGCAGGAAGGAGTCAAGAATACCAGGAAGGGTAAGTAGGGATGAGCATACCTGAAAATTGACTGCTTGAAAAGGAGTTATAATGAAGTCTTTCGGATTTAAGATATATGTAAAAGCGAAATATATGACAATAGCACAAAGGGCAGGAAGGAGTTAAATTGCAGGTTCTTACATTGTTGAGAAGTGGTTAAAATACCTAATTTAAACTGTAATAAACTATAAAGACACATGTTGTAATCTCTAGAGTAAAGGATGAGCAAAACTTCTCTGTAAAGAACCAAAAAATAAATATTTTAGACTTTGGGACTCTACTGCATATTCTTTTTATTTATTTAAAAGAAAAATTTTTTTAATGTTTATTTTTGAAGAGGAGGAGGGGCAGAAAGAAAAGGAGACACAGAATCCAAAACAGGCTCCAGGCTCTGAGCTGTCAGCACAGAGCCCAACGCAGGGGGTAAACTCATGAATCACGAGATCATGACCTGAGCCAAAGTCAGACACTTAACAGACTGAGCCACCCAGGTGCCCCTCTACTGCATATTCTTCTTCATGTTTTGTGCAGCCCTTAAAAAATATAAAAACCTTTCTAAGAGATTGTGAGTCACACAAAAAACAAGCCATGGGTCACATCTCTGCTAGAATAATAAAAGTACGTTCAACCAAAAACTTAACAGAGGAGATAAAATAGAATAATGTGAAATACCTAATTAAAAAATTTACATTGTAAGCATTCCCCATTCATTAAATACACCCCAAAACCATAAGCCGGTCAGAGAAAGATAAATACCATATGACTTCACACACATGTGGAATTTTTTATTTAAAAAAAACTTTTTTTTAATGTTTAGTTTTGAGAGAGAGACAAGAGACAGAGCCCAAATGGGGGAGGGGCAGAAAGGAGACACAGAATCCAAAGCAGGCTTTAGGCTCTGAGCTGTCAGCACAGAGTCCAACGTGGGGCTTGAACTCACAAACTGCGAGATCATGACCTGAGCTGAAGTCGACCGCTTAACTAGACTGAGCCACCCAGGCGCCCCAACACATATGTGGAATTTAAGAAACAAAACAAATGAGCAAAGGAAAAAAAAAGGTGGGGGGGTGGAGAGTCAAACCTAGAACACCCCTAACTATACAGAACTGATGGTTACCAGAGGGGAGGTGGGTGGGGCCCTGGGGGAATGCACTGAGTCATCTATAGAACTGGTGAATCAGTATACTGTGCACCTGAAACTAATATAACACTGCATGTTAACTACGCTGGAAATAGAATTAAAAACTTAATAAAAAAGACATCCTAAAACCATTTTAAATACACTATACGATATTCCATTACAAGGAGTTATCATAACATATTTAACCAATCACTTGTCATTGGATAGGAATTTATTTCTAGTTTTTTTAAAAAAGATATTTAAAAAAACTTTATTTGAGAGAGTGCGTGCGAGGGAGAGGGGCAGAGGGAGAGAGAATCTTGGTTTTTTTTAAAGTTTATTTATCTTGAGAGAGAGACAGAGAAGGCATGCGTGCACAAGTGGGGAAGGGGCAGAGAGAGATGGAGACAGAGAATCCCAAGCAGGCTCCACACTGTCAGTGCAGAGCTTGATGCGGGGCTCAAACTCACAAACCGTGAGATCATGACCTGAGCCCAAGTTGGATGCTTAACTGAATGAGCCACCCAGGAGGCCAAGAGAGGGAGAATCTTAGGCAGGTTCCACGCTTAGCATGGAGCCCAACGTGGGGCTCAATCCCATGACCCTGGGATCATGACCTGAGCCAAAATTGAGCTGGGCATTCAACTGACTAAGCCACCTAGGCACCCCAGATTTTATTTTTAAGTAGTCTCTACACCCAACATGGGGCTCAAACTTACAACCCTGAGATCAAGAGTTGCACATTCTACTGACTGAACCAGCCAAGCACTCTTATATCTAGATTTTTCCTTTAAATTGATAATGTGATAAGTACTTTAATATATAACCGAAATTACACTTTTAAAATTATTTCCTTGGGGTGCCTGGGTGGCTCAGCTGGTTAAGCATATAATTCTTGGTTTCGGCTCAGGTCATGATTTCATAGTTCGTGAGTTCAAGCGGAGCCTGCTTGGGATTGTCTCTCTCTCCCTCTCCCCCTGTCCCTCTCCTGCTCACACACTCTCTCTCTTTCTCAAAATAAATAAACTTAAAAAAAAATAAAGAAATAAAATAATTTCCTTAACATTAATTTGTATAATTATTAGGGCAAACTACTCTTCAGGAATTTACATTTCCACTAACAGTGTTTTCTCCATGCCCTTGCCAAGATGAGGTTTTGAGAAGCTTTCAAAAATACCAACCATTTCTCAATAGTCCTTTTCAACTTACTCACGTTCTTTCCCCAAAAAGAACTAAAGGGTTTGCTCTGATTTCTTCCTTTAAACCCTGCTAAACCTCAACTCAGATGAGTGGTTTATGTAAGATTCACAGCAATACAGACTGAATGCTCTGAGAAAGATCAGTAGTTCTGCCTGGTGGTACCTTTCCCTAGAAACTGCGCTACTAGGGAAGAAGCAAATCCAACAGGTCTGGGGGCAGTTTCCTGGTGGCAGCCAGAGCATGGGCTTTTTTTTTTTCCTTTTTTTAATGTTTTATTATTTATTTTTGAGAGAGAGAGCGCGAGTGTGAGTAGGGGGAGGGGCAGAGAGAGAGAGGGACAGAGGACCCGAAGGGGGCTCCGTGCTGCTAGCAGAGACCCTGATGCGGGGCTTGAACTCATGAACCGTGAGATCATGACCTGAGCCAAAGCTGGAAGCTTAACTGACTGAGCCACCCAGGTGCCCCTACACAGGTTTTTGTTTTTAAAAAAAGATTTTTCTTTTTAAGTAATCCCTGCATCCAACATGGGGATCAAACTCACAACCCCAAGACCAAGAGTCGCATGCTCCACTTACTGAGCCAGCCAGGTCTGAGTGCTAATTTCTGCTCAGTCGCTAATTGTGTGATAATGGACAACGTTCTTTCTCTGTAGTTATGAGTGGTGGGACTGGAATATTCAGTAAACTGTAACTGCACACCTCTGAGGCACAAAAGAAAAAAAAGAAAAGAGGACACCAACCTTTTCTGCAAAGGTGAAAATCTTTCTCTGATCAACACCTCCAAACTGGGCATCTACTTTCAAATACTCTTCATCTAAGGCCTGTGGGAAAAAAAAAAAACCACATGAGCATAAACTCCTACTGTATTTCTTCTATATGGATCTGAGAAATCAGAAGCTTGAAATTCATTAGGTTTTTTTCAGAAAGTAAAGCTAGGAAGCAAATAAGCAGCATCCAGCCTCCCTGTTGGCCTCAAGAGCGGGAGAAATGTTTGCTGAATGCCTGCGGTGAATAGTACTCCATGTGGATGTCATGGGGGGGAAAAAAGAAGAGCTTCTGCCTTTAAGAAGCTCACAATCCAGTGGAGAAGGGAGGGAAGAAGGAGAAGACACAATATGGTCGTGTCAAAGATACAGTGAGCAAGGCAGCCTGTGACAAATGTCAGATAATGGCATAAGAATAAAGTGCTGTGAGAGCTCAGGAGAAAAGGGCACTATTAAACTGGTAAGCAAACAGGTATTGTCACTACATGCCAGGCCTAGAGCCAGCCCTGTGGACGCAGAGTTGAATCGGACCCAGACTCTGCCTTTAATAAGCCAATTAAACAGTTGAAAAGAGAGACATGTTAAGCAGATAACCTGCGTACAGTATGCGAAGGGCTACCCTGGATGTTCATTCACGGAACAGTGCTAACACAAAGAAAGAAAGAAAGGCTGATCTCTAGCTGGTCAGACAGGTGGCAGTGAAGGCTTCCTGGAATCAGACTGTGGGCTGAGCTTGGTTTTGAAGAATACATAGATGTTTTTCACCATGCAGAGGAAACAGATGTCAGAGGGCACAGAGGTGTGAAATGTTTAGGGAAATTATGAGTGATTCAGTCTGCAAAAGCACAAACTTCAACGGATGCAGGAAGTGGTTAATGATGGCATCAGAGAAGTAGGGACCCTAAATGTCATGCTAGGGTGCTAGCATCATCCCGGCCCACACCATAGAAAGACCATACCAGTAAGAGGGCAGACAGAGCACTGAGTGGAGGCCTTTGGATTAGAACAAAGAAAATAGCTAGAAGGCTGCTATGAGAGTCCAGGTAAGAAACAATGCTGAATCAAGTCAGTGGGAATGTAGAACAAGAACAAACGTAAGAGATTTTAAGAAGCAGAATTGATAAAATTTCATGTCTGATTGAATGGAGGGATGAGGAAGAAGGAGAGGGAGAGAAAGGTGAGCAAGCAGGAATAATCTACAACAGCGCTGTCTAGTAGAATATTTTGGAATGATGAATATATTCTCTGTGTTGTCCAGTAGGTTAGCCACTAGCTACATGTGGCCTGTGAGCACTGAAATATATGTGAAAGATAGCCAATGTGACTGAAACCTAAAAATTTTAATTATTTTATTTAGAAAGAGAGCGCATGAGCAGGGGAGAGGGGCAGAGGGAGACAGAGAGAGTCTTAAGGCGGCTCCACGCTCAGCACAAGAGCCTAACACAGGGCTCGATCCCACAATCCTGGGATCATAACCTGAGCAGAAACCAAGAGTCAGGCGCTCAACCGACTGAGCCACCCAGGTGCCCCAATTTTAATTATTAAAAAAAAAATTTTTTTTGAATTTTGTCATCTTTCTCCTTGCTCATACAAATATAATGTACACACACATGAAATATGATATGCTTTGTTTAATGGAAAATAGGACCATGCCTGAAATTTCTTTTTGCACCTCTGAAATTTTTTTCACTTAAGTGATTATGATTAACACAGAGAAGATGTGTGACATTGCAAAGCGTTCTCTGGGAGGTCTGGTCTCTGTGTGTGTCCTGTACTGTGCAGACATGAAAAAACAAACCCATTTACTACATATGTGTAAACAGCCTGGTCATCAGGCCATTTTCAGTCAATAGTCACATCCAGTGTAACTCTGTACAGAAGACTTAGGGTGTGGTTTGTAAGTACGATCTGTAAATAACTGGTATGAATTCCCATGGATACCTGTGTAAATAGATTTGTTGGCTGAAATGTACTTTAAGAAATATAACATCTGGGGCACCTGGCTGGCTCAGTTGGTGGAGCGTGTGGCTCTGGATCTCAGGGTTGTGAGTTTAAGCCCCACATTGCGTGTAGAACTAATTTACTTAAAAGAAAAAGAAAATTTAAAAATCTGTAAATAAACTGATTTGTAAACTAAAAAAAAAAAAAAAAAAAAAAGATGTGTGAGATAAGTAGCGTTTTGAAGGACAGATGGGGAGGATCTACAGCTGAGAAGTCAAAGGCTTGCAAGAAAGGGGAGGGGAGGGAGACAGGAAGGAAGGCCCACAGCACAGCCAAGGAACAGCAAGTACATGGACTTAATGGAGGCTGAGAGAGAGGTTTATGACCAATAGTTAGAAACAGAGCAGAAAAGGTCACTGGGCGACTCCCTCCCGTTTGAGTACCTGCAGTCCAGGATACAGCAGACCACTCAGCAAAGGGTGTTCCACCTGCTTTACCACCTCAGCCCCGGCTTTCTTGGCATCATGTTGTGTGACCACGGAGGAGAGTCTGTACACATCGAGTGTGTACTCTCTGAAGAGGAAAGGAAGAGGGGACAGCTGTGAAACTGGCCCAAGGCCTCACTATGATCCTAAAGCACATTAATTCACTCTCCCATTCCAAGAGAGCATAGCGGCCTGGTAGCTCCTAAAATGTAGTGGTCCATCCTCTTATTCAAAATATCACTCTATTTTTTTTTAAGTTTATTTATTTGAGGGGGGGGGGGGGGCAGAGAGGGAGAGAATCCCAAGCAGGCTCCACGCTGTAATCACAGAGCCCGATGTGGGATTCAATCTCATGATCTGTGAGATCATGACCTGAGCTGAAATCAAGATTCAGACACCCAACCCACTGAGCCACCCAGGAGCCCCTGAAGGTCTTAATTTTAATTTGAATTCATTTATCTTTTCCTGTGATTTGTGCTTTTGGTGTTTGTTTTTTTTTTTATTTTTTATTTATTTTTTATTTAAAAAAAAAATTTTTTTTTTAACGTTTATTTATTTTTGAGACAGAGAGAGACAGAGCATGAACAGAGGAGGAGCACAGAGAGAGGGAGACACAGAATCTGAAACAGGCTCCAGGCTCTGAGCTGTCAGCACAGAGCCCGATGCGGGGCTCGAACTCACGGACCGTGAGATCATGACCTGAGCTGAAGTCGGATGCTTAACCGACGAGCCACCCAGGCGCCCCTTGGTGTTTTTGTTGAATCTTCCTTGCCCTGAGATTATAAGATAGTCTTACATATGTACAGTCTTTTTATGTTTTATAGTTTGGCCTTTACAGTTAAATCTCTTATCCTCTTGGAACGGAGGGATCAATTTTTTCCCCATATGGGTAACTAATTGTCTTGCACCATTTTTTCTTAAAAAGTATATTCTTTCTCTGCTGATCTGCAATGCCAGCTCTGTCATAAATTAAGTTTCCATGTTTATGAGGATCTATTTCAGAATTCTCTATTCTGTTCCACTGGTTATTACTCTATCCTCATGTTATATAAATGACAAAGGATTTGCTAGGAATGCAAAGGATTTGCCAGGAATTCATAAGGAACTCCTAAAAAAACGAAAGGAAAATGGGCTACTTGCAAAGATACTTCACAGACAAGGAAACAAAAATGGCCAAAAAAGACATGAAAATAACTTTTTTCAGATAAATATTTTCAAGTATTTTACTCCTACACTTGAATGGTAGTTCAGGTAGGCACAGATTTTTTAGGCTGTAAATTGTTTTCCTTCAGAATCTTATTTTATTTATTTTTCATTCATTCATTCACTCACTCACTCATTCATTCATTCAGAGCATGTGAGCAGGGGAGGGGCAGAGTGACAGGGACAGACAGAATCCCAAGCAGGCTCTGCACTTCCAGCACGGAGCCCAATGCAGGGCTCTAACTCATAAACCGTGAGATCCTGACCTGAGCTGAAATTAAGGGTCAGATGCTCAAACAACTGAGGCACCCAGGCACCCCTAACATGCTAGGTTTTAAGACTCATCTAGAGGGACACCTGGGTGGCTTAGTTGGTTTGGTATCTGACCCTTGAGTTTGGCTCAGGTCATGATCCCAGGGTTGTGGGATCGAGCCCCACATCGGGCTCTGCATTGGAGCCTGCTTAGGATTCTCTTTCTCTCTCCCCTTCTGTCCCTCTCTCCCACTTGCCTGTGAGCGCACAGTCTTTCTCTCTCTTAAAATAAATAAATAAACAAATAAAAATAAACACTAGCATGATATAGATTAATTAGCAATACTAAAAAAATTTTTTTTGAAGTCTACTTATTTATTTTGAGAGACAGAGCAAGCAGGGAAGGGTGGAGAAAGACAGAGAGAAGAGAGAGAATCCCAAGCAGGCTCAGCACTGCCTTCGTAGAGCCAGGTGTGGGGCTTGAACTCACAAACTGTGAGATCATGACCTAAGCTGAAACCAAGAGTCGGACGCTTAACCGAGTGAGCCACTGAGGTGCCCCAGCAGTTTTTTAAGGGCATCTTAGATTAATTGAAATACAGTGTCTTTTTTTTTTTTTTTAAAGATTTTATTTTTAAGTAATTCTACACCCAAAATGGAGATCGAATTCACAACCCTGAGACCAAGAGTTGCATGCTCCATGGGCTGAGCCAGCCAGGTACCCCTGAAATACAGGATCTTTGTATTCCCACTTTTGTTTGGTTTCTGGCCACTGAGTATTCTTGACTAATTTTTCAATCGACTGATCTGAAGCATTCAGGAAATGTAAAAAATATTTTATCCAGCATTTTTTAGTTGATTTCAGCAGTAAGGCTGGTCAGAGTACCCAGTGTGACAGACTGCTGGAAACAAAAGTCCTCATCCGCATCTCAAACACTCTTACAGTTTTTCTGTCCATCTCTCTAGGCTGTATTCTAGGCGAATCTCTAGTTTTCTCTTCAACTTTATTCAGTCTAGAGTTGATGCCTTCTATTGAAGGCTGGTTTGTGGGGCTTTTTTGCTTTTTTAAAGTTTATTTATTTATAATCTCAACATCCAACATGGGGCTTCAACTCATGACCCCAAAATAAAGAGTCACCTGCTCTTCTGCCTGAGCCAGTCAGGTGCCCCTGTGGGGTTTTTTGTTTTGGTTTGGTTTGGCTTTAATGACTAATTTTTACATTTCTAAGATTTCTAAATGATTCTTTTTATTTCTATATATTCATTTTCATTTCTGCCTCTGTTTTATAATTTCCTTTTTAAAAATGGGTGTTATTCCTTAGCATGTTAGATCTATGTCTTTTTGTTAATATCACAGATAGAACACTCAAAAATGGTGGGCAGCTTGGTTTAATTCTTGGTATGCTTATATTCTAATCTCCATAGGCCTGAAGTTTGATAAAAGTCCCTAAAGACCCAGGCAGGTGACTAATAGTGCCCCCATTCCCTGGCTCTACTCTCCTTGATAGGTAGGGATGGGAATAGGAAAAGGGGAAAAGCATTCCTTTATGCTTTGGCTTTAAGTAGTAAGCCTGGTTTGTCCCCACTGCCAGCTTCCTGCCTGGAGCCCAGCAAACCTGTAACTTCAGCCCAACTCACCAATTTGCATTTCAATTCTGTTTCTCTTACCACAGAGATGTTTGGCTTGTTTTTGAACCTGGCTATGTCCTTTGTTTTGTTTTTTTTTTTTAATGTTTTTATCATTGCTGTTGTCTGGAACAGAGGGAGTGCATCAAAGTGCACACTTACAAAGCCATCTTTCTTTGAAGTCACTTTTGTATATACAAAAAGATCAAGTGACTTTGAAGCAAGGTAGCTTTATTTATTTATCCCATCTCCTCCTACCCCAAATTCTGTTCAATTCTAGAATAAAAACCTTGCCTGAATCCTTCACCGTTATGATCCCGGTACCTAGAACAGAGTCTGGCATATAGTAAGAACTCAATAAGTGTTTGCATGACTCCTTCCTTCACCTTCTTCAGGTCTTGGTCTAATATCTTCTTATCATAGAAGTCTTCCCTAACCACTCTCTTCAAACAGAAACCCCCCACTCCCCAAGAACTTTCTCTCCCCCACTCACCTGCTTTGCAGCACCTATCACCATCTGACACACTATATATACGTTACTCGTTCATTTGTTGTCTTTGGCTGTATCCCCTTGCTTAAACGTAAGGCCCGTTAAGATAGGGGTTTTTGTTTTAGTTTACTTCTGTACACCCAGGACCCAGAACAGGGCTTCCCATCTAATAAGTGCTTCCTAAATATCTGTAGAATAAATGTAAAAATAAATGGAATCTCAGGCGCTCTACTGAAACTGTGGATTCAAACATCTGTGTACGTTAGAGTGTTATGTGCCTTATTTGAAACTTTAAATGTTCAAAGTGAGGAAGGATAAAGAAAATTATGATCAATGAAGTAAAAAGAGAAATGAACTTGTAAGCAAGAGATCCAGGCTCACATCCTGGCTCTTCTACTTACTGAAAGTATAAACTTGAGAAAGTTAAATCTGAATGTGTTTCCTTATCTGTGAAATAGGACATAGCAATGCTTACCTTAAAAAGTTGTTCTAGGGTGCCTGGGTGGCTCAGTTGGTTAAGTGCCCGACTTCGGCTCAGGTCATGATCTCACGGTTCATGAATTCGAGCCCCACGTCAGGCTCTGTGCTGACAGCTTCGAGCCTGGAGCCTGCTTTGGATTCTATGTCTCCCTCTCTCTCTGCCCCTCCCCTGCTCACACTCTGTGTCTCTCTCTCTCTCAAAAATAAATAAACATTAAAAAAATTAAAAAAAAAAAAAAAAAAAAGTTGTTCTAAGGGTTCACATGCAAAAGTGACCAGTAGAGTGATACATAGTTTAATTGAGGTTTTAAAAATTAAAAAAAAATATGGAGATTATGAGGCAGCATGGAGAAATGACTTAGGAAATTACTTAAGTTAAAAATATTAGGACAGAAAAATTGTATCTTTGCTAATATTACAAGTATGAATAAAATTGATAAAAGTATGAAGCAGTAAAAATTGTTGGGGAGGTGAGAAACAAGTGAAATATTTTTCTTTCACATTTATTTTATCATTATTTGCTAAGGCTGGAGGCTGGAAGGAAAAAGGGAGGCTGAATTGTTTATCAATTCATCACTCCTCCATATGCTGGGAGCCCAGCAAGGCCAAGGACTCTGCTTTGGTTACATTTGTATCTCCAGCAAAATGGATAGTACACAGGCCTTCACAAGTCAGTACATTTTTGATGGATGAGTTAAGAGGACAAAGAGTATAAATTTTTTAATGGTTTTTAATTGGTAGGGCCAAAGCACTGCTAATCCAAATTTATAGAGTGCCTGGACTCCACAGGACCTGTAATTAGCTAGAAGCATGAGAGCCACAAGGAGGGTGGATGATCCAGAACTTACTTGCTGAGCTGGTAATCAGTGCCTTTGACGAACCTGAGCTTCTCCAAGGGCACACCAATGCTCTCCAGCATTGCCTTGATCACATTCTCATAGTAGCTGGTTCGGAGTTCTAGAAGTTCCCATGGGGCTTTCATGTTATCCAGGTAAGCGTGAAGGTCCGCAAACAGAATTGTTACCTGGACATAACAGATGAGGGACCGCCAAAATGTGATTCTGTCCAAGTCCCTCCAAACACCCCTCTTTCCCCTGCCCTTGTTAAATCTCTTTCTTGGCCATTCCCCAGGGAACTCCTTGATTTATAACCTTACTTCTTACCTCACATCCTGCTTTCAGGAAGTCTGCAATCTTAGACATAGGCACGAAGTAAGCCACGTGTGGCTTGCCTGTGGTTGCTGTTCCCCAATAAACTTTAAGCTCCCGCTCCTTGAGTATCTCCTTCAGCTTGTCTTCCCCCAGAACCTCCTGTTGTGGAAGCAGAAGAGCTGGTTTAATGCTGGTGCCCCACCTTGCTCATCCTTTACCCTGTGGCAAGGAAAACAGAAGCATGTGTCATTGGGGGGGGGGGGGGGTCTAAGCTCAGAGCCAGCAGGGAGGTCCAGCCATGCTCTCAGTGTCAAGTGACAGTCAACCTAAGTTGGTGCTGTTGCCAGTGAAATGCCACCATGTTAGAAAACTGGACACGTCCCTACCTGCATGATCCCTTGCATCTACTCTAACTCATGTTCCTTCCTTTCATCGTCAACTTCTTGAAATAGTTGTCTCTTCTTCTGGTCTTTATCCCATGTTGCTAAATTCAATGAAAACTTTTTAGTCCTCATTCCCTCCCGGAACACTCTCCTCTTTTGGTCCTCCCCTATTTTATTCTCTTAGTTGTCCTCCTACTTCTTTGGCTGATGGCTCAGATTTCTTGGCAGCGGTTCTTCTTCCTAATCATTAAATATTAGCAATCCTGGGGCACCTGGGTGGCTCAGTCAGTTAAGTGTCTCATTTCAGCTCAGGTCATGATCTCATGGTTCATGAGTTCGAGCTCTGCTTTGGGCTCTGTGCTGATAGCTCTGAGCCTGGAACCTACTTCGGATTCTGTGCCTCCCTCGCTTTCTGCCCCTCCCCTGCTCGCGTGAGTGTGTGTGCGCGCGCGCGCTCTCTCTCTCTCTCAAAAATAAACATTGGAAAAAAATTTAAAAAAAATTAGCAATCCTCGCAGCCCTATCTCTTCTCTTCTTACTCTACATTCTCCCTAACTGATCCCTTTCGAGTTGCTTCAGTTACTACTCATGAGCTAGTAACGACCAAATTTTCTGCTCATACCCATATATAGAACAGTGTACTTGTTATCAACCCAGTTAATTCAAACTCAGCATGTTCAAAATTAACCTCATGCTCTCAACTTCCCACCTCACTCCCCACCCATCCTTTTCATTTATAGTTTCACCCCAGCGCAGTAAATGGTAACTATCATTCACCAAGTTGCCTAAGTTACCCCAAAGCTCCTAAATCCTCCTCCTCTCTGCCTCCATCGAACTTCCCTGGTCTAGGCCATCAGCTCATACCAGGACTATTGTAAATAGCTTTCTAACAGCTTGCTCTCTCCAGCCCATGTTCCAGAAAGCAGCCAGAGAGATCTTTAAAACTCAAAACTTGATTAACTTGTTCACCTATTTAGATACTGTAATGATTTCCTTTTGCCCTAAGACAGTATTGGAAAAATCCTTATAGGTCAATATGCTGCTAATAAAAGAGATCTTAGTGTCTCTTCAAGGGATGGTTTGGGGAGGCTGTTGGAAGCCATGAAAGACAAAAACTGTTTTGCTGGTTTGAATCACCTGTTAGCAGGACTTATTAAAATCCTGTTTCAAGGTGGCTGGATGGTGGCTCCTGCATTCTCCAAGCCCCTGACTATTTGGACACTTGGACAGTTCTTGCCACAAGGTCATATTACTTACTCTTGAAAACCTGAGTGAGTCATTGCCATTAGCTCTATTTATGCTTTGTCCCCAACCAGTATTGTTTTGTGGAAAGAGACTAGGACAAACGATCTGGCTAAGAGGAAGCATGCAAAAATTACCGATTGAGATCAAGTTACGAGTAGAAAGAACCCAAATGTCCACCAACTGACGAATGGAGAAACAAAATGTGATATATCCACATAATGAAATATTTCTCAGCCGTAATAAGAAAATTCTGATAGGTGTGACAACATGGATGAACTCTGAAAACATGCTAAGTGAAAGAAATGAGATATAAAAAGCCACATATTACATGATCCCATTCATATGGAATGTCCAGAATAGGCAAATTAGAGACGTAAAGTAGATTAGTGTTTCCCTATGGCTGCGGGGAGTGAGAAATGGGCAGTGATTGCCAGTGGGTACAGGTTTTATCTCGGTGATGAAAAAGTTCTGGAATCAGTGGTGATAATTGTACAACCTTGTGACTATACTAAAACTCACTGAATAGTATACTTTAAAAGAATGAATTTTATGGTCTGTGAATTGTATCTCAAAAAAGGTAAAAAACCCCCAAACTGTGGCCGAACCAATGTATCACTGCTCTTAGAATAAACTCCAATTTTAAGCATAACTTGCAAGGCCTTCATAACCTGGTTCCTCCTTACCCCTTCTCAACAAACAAGTAAAATATATAGTACGTCAGATGGTGATAAGTTATATGGAGAAACAACAAAGAAAAAAGCTAGAACAAGAGATGAGACAGTTCTGGTGGTAGGGGGTTTGTTATTTAAATGAAGTGGTCCGGAGAGGCCTTCCTGATAATGTGACAATAGTCAGAGGCCTGAAGGAGGTAAAGAAATGAGCAATATAAATATTTATTAAGGGTTTGATCTGCACTTTGCTTATTCTACTCCTGCGAATTTAGCCTTCTCTCTGAACCAGTGTTCTTTCTCCCCTCTGGGTCTTGACCCGGGTTCCTACCTAAAATGCTCCCCGCCCCGACCCATCCTTCTTCTGGTTAACTTCTACTCCCGCAGTTCCTGGAAACAGCAGGAACAGATGTGGAGTGAAGTGATTTGCATCGCCAAGGCGCAGTTCAGAGATCACTTCCTCAGCCTTCCCTGACACTCCCCCAGCCCTCTCCCCTAAATTCCTCCCAAAGCTCCACGGATAGGACTTGGCAGTCCTTGTTTCAACTGTAACTAAGTGCCTGAATTATGGGTTATTCTTAACGTCTGATTCCCTCCAGACAAGCCCCGGGAGGGCAGGGCCCTGACGTATCGCCTGGCACATAATAGGGTGGGTGGGGTGGCAGTCCTAGATTCAAAGCTTGGCTCAATACAAGGTGACTGCACACAGGTGAGCCCACTGTCATTTCTGTGGGACCCAGATGACTGCTGCTTGACTGAACGACTGACCGACCAACCAGCAGGCTCTCTGAATTGCCTCGGTGCGGAGCCCCCGACCCCACACAGTTAGGACCCTGTAGTGGCACTCAGGGTCACGGGACCTCGAGCCCCCAGTCCTTGACAGCGCATTTCCAACCCCGAGGCCCTACCTGCAGGTTCCGGGTGATAAGGTGCAGCTTCTCTTCAGGGCTCGGAGCGTCCCCCATGGCACCGTCGCCCCTGCTTCCCGCGCTCAGGCCGGCACCGCGCCGCTTCCTCGGTCGCCGCCGCCGCCGCGTGCCGGGAAGTGGCACGCGGGCCCAGTTAGGTTGCATCAGCTGAGCTCGTCGCTCGGCTTGCTCGGCCTGGACCCTTCGCCTGAGAGCGGCCAGGGAGGAGTCAGGAGCAGCTGAGAGTCGAGCGGGTCGATGAGACGAGAAGGGGAGGAGCCAGTAGGCAGGATAGGCGGTACGGGGGCGGGGTCGCCGCGCCTGCGCGGGGCACAACCCCCTGAGGGGCGGGGCGGATTCCTGCCAATCACTGCCTGTTTGCCCTCCCCCTTGCGCTGGCCCGGTTGGCTAGGGGTGGGGGAGGTCGGGGAGGGGGCGATAAAATGGCGCAGGGGGCGGAGTGAGGCGCAGTCGTTCGCACAGGCTTCGGCCCCGCTTCCGGAGGTGAAGAGCAGGAGGGATGAAGGGGTCAGCGTTCCCGGCTGGGAGGGGGGATGGGGGCGCCTGTTGCTTCTCCAGGGGGCCGTACATGTCTGTCCACCCTGTTGAAGGGTTGGGAGGCCTTCGCCCTGCTGGGAAAGGGCTCGTTGTCGTTCCTGAGGTGATGGCGGCGGGAGGGGGAGTGTCCCTGCGCCCCACCTCCACGTCGGCTGGCGACAGATGCCCCTCACCCTGCTGAGGAAGAGGGAGGCTTGTTGGGTCACCTGCGAGACGGAGAGCGCCGTCCGTCTCCCTGCCCAGTGGGGGTGGGAGGATGGGTGTGTTAGGTGGGTTGGGGGTGCTGCTGCTCCATGCCCCACTTGGGGGGCTGTTGCTAGGGAGAAGATCGTGGTCTTACAGCAGCGCCTTAAGGGCGGAGGAGAGGATGACCCACCCCTAGGGCTGGCGGGGCCTGGGTCCCGCGGAAGTGTGGGTGTGGGTGGTCACTATCAGGGTGAGGGGTGCACCACCGAGGCCTGCGGGGGAGGTCGGTTTGGCCCCTCCGGGGGGAGGGGCGCGGAGCAAGCCCGCGCTTCTCCCGCCTTCCACCGGGAGGCGGGAGTTTCTTGGTGTTTTCGGGGGAGGGAAGAAGGGAAGAGAGAAGGCCCAGCCCCAAGGGCGATGCTGTGCTGGGGCCGTTGCATTCGTAAGGAAGAGCAGGGGGAGCCCAAGTAGGGTCCTACGAAGGGTGGACTTGGGCCCGGAGGGGTTCTCGGGACTGGTGGTGTTACCAGTTCTTTCTTGGGCGGAGGGAGGGCAGTTGGCACCGCAGCGGGGGCCCCTGAGAAGGGAAAGAAGTGATTGCATTGCTCACCTGCTGCCCCACCCTGATCTCCAGTTTCTTCTGGATTTGTTAGAGGCTGCGATCTTTGGCAATCCTGCCTAAATTAGTTTAAAAACATTTTCTTCTAAAGAAGACACCTGTTGCTGCATTTTTTTAATATTTAGTTTTTATGCCCCTGTGGGATGAGAGTCCTGGAATCCATATCTAGTGAAATGTTAACCTAAAGCAGAGATTTCCAGCCCTAGGTTGTTTTTCTGTCCTACGGTGTTTCCAGTTACTTCAAAGGAAGTTGCAGAATTCTTACAGATAATTTCAGTTCACTTTGATTTTGTTTAAATGTTATGCCCATTTTATAGAGCGATAAAGCCTAGTGAGTGTCTTTTGTGCTTCGTGCCTCACATGTATTGCATATGGGAAAGGTTGGAAATCAAAGGCATGTCCCTTGGAAATATTCTTTGCTCTTGGCCATAGCTTGGTAATGGTCTTGGTTTTAGAACCTTGAAAGAGGGATATGGGGTTGTGTCTGGTGTTGCAGTTTTAGTGGCCTGAATAAAATAAGGCTTTGTGCTTTAAGGCAATAGGTTTTCTTAGGTACGATAAAAATAGAAAGGGAACCAGTTTCTGAGGTTGCAGCTAGGTGGTTAGAGAACAGAGCGAGGGGGTGGTAAACTGAAGTGTGAAGAGGGGGTGGACAGGTGAGAGAGACATGGAAGGACAGAATAGGGTCACAGAAGGGATGGGGAGCAGAGGAATAAGAGACAGACTTGGAGATGGGAAAAATACTCTTCCCTTAAAAATAAAGAGATCTCATTTTAGGTGGCAGTTACAAAGCAAGTGCCAAGAAAGTCAGGTAATGGTAGAATGGCAGACAGAGAAGTACTAAGGCCGTCTTGTGGAACTTCATTTTAGAACTTAATTTTATCTGAGTTTTTTTTTTTCCCCACCTCTTGCAAATTCATTAAATACCAACTTTCATTAGTATAGGGCTTTTAGGTTTAGAGTGCTTTCATAAACATCCCCTCATTTGATCTTCATAATCGGTGTTTGAAGTTAACAGTGTATAATTATCCCCCATTTTTCAGATGAGTGTTCTCCTCTGTATTGAGGTTCAGAGACTTTCAGTGACTTGCAGAGGTCTCTGAATTTTAGTGCAGTTCCTCTATACAAGACACTTTAGTAACCATTAATTTGCAGGATTTGCCTGATATTTCAGACGTGCACACAGCCTGGTCTTTAATTAATTCAGTGGCAATATGGTTGAATGCTGGGTTAAACTAGAAGAGATTAGAGTATACTGGATAATTTCTTAACAAGCAAGGACCTAGGGGGAGTTCTCTATTAGATTAGCACTCTTTCCTACCATTTCTATGCTTCCTTAAGATTCTCTAGGGGTCAGGGAGGTGATGATGTGGGATGAAATGAAACTATAGCCACTACTTATTTAGCTTTTCCATTGTGCTTCTATTGTGCTAGGTGCTCTATGTTCACGGTCTCATTTAATTCTGGCAACAACACTATGAGGTAGCTACTGTGATGGTCTCTATTGTACAGAAGAGGACATTTGAAACTTCAGAATATAATCATTGTCTTTCTCCACTGGCTTCTTAATTTAGAAATATTTTTATTCAATATTTTAAGCATATGAAATTTGTAGGAAGTAACAAAATAATACCATTATGCACACCATTCAGCTTTATCTTTCTTATTGATGTAGGCAAGCTGAATCTGAGGACTCAGAGGGGTCTGAGGCTCAAGAGAGTCCTTGGCTTAGTTCAGGATAGAAATCAAATGTGAGCCAGGAGGAAGTGAGAACAGAGTTCATTGAATAGTGTAAGTGAGAGAGTATAGCAGATGGAGTGTCTGGGAGACTTGGAAAAGGAAAAGTGAGTCTCTCTGTCACTTGGGGTTATGAGTTTATATTGGAAGGGGGTCCAGGGTGCATGTTCTTTCAAGAACCCAACGTAGCCTCTGATCAAAAGTGAGTGTCAGGAGAACAATAGGTGTTATTCCATAAATTACCAAAGGGAGGGGGTATTGATGCCAGTGTTGGCCAAGGTTTGGAGCTAATGTCCTGGAACATGTTTGGGATCCAGTTGTCTTAGATGTTATCAGGTGTTTCAGGGCCTAGGATGGAACTTAGAGGAATGATTAACTTTCTTGCCTCCCCCTTGGAATGGGAACATAGCTTCCTTTATTTTACTTTCATTATGTTGCCATATTTTTTTAAGTAGTTTCTACACACCCAACATGGGGCTCGAATTCATGACCCCAAGATCAAGAGTCTCAAGGTCTACTGACTGAGCCAGCCAGGCACCCTTCGCCATATTTCTTGGAGGTCTTTTTGTTATTTATTTATTTATTTATCTATCTGTTTATTTTTTAAGAAGTAAAACATTACAGATAGAATTGAAGGTACTCATGCCCCCTTGACCTTCCTCTTCCCTCTCTACCACCAGAAGTAACCACTATCCTGAATTTTGTGCTTCCTAGTCCCATGCATATTTTTATAATTTAATGATATATGTGTGTATCCATACACTATCTGGTATTGTTTCTTTAACAAATTGCAAGGAAAAAAAGATGGGGAACCTATAGATTAAAATATAAAACATGTCAGCCAATGGCAGTGTGTGGACTTATATGGAAACCGATTTTTTTCAATCTTAAAAAATAAGACATTTATAAAATAATTGGAAACCTGAACCATGTATTTTATGATAAGGAATTCCTGTTAGTTACAGATGAAATGATGTGATGCCTGGGATTTGCTTCAAAAGAATCCAGTAAAGGGGGGAAGTGGATGAGACAAGATTTACTATGGGCTGATAGTTGTTGGGGCTGAGTGGTGGATCTATGAGAGTTTGTTATACTGCTGTGATTTTTGTATATGTTTTAAGTTATGTATAATAAAAAGAATTTTTAATGAGGAAATAAAATTGTGGAGAGAATGATTTGTGCAAGTTAAAAATTATCTGTATATTGTATTGTTTTGCATAATTTTGCTCCCAAACCTATTGGAACATTCTCTGAAAGAAACTCAGAAGAGCCAGCTCTGTGCTTCTGGATGTCATGTAGTATAGGGATTGATGTTTTCAGTTCTTGTGAAGGATATTGATCCTATGTGTGCACAGTAAAGTTTGCCAATAACCATGATTTTCTTCCAGTGAGGTTTAGCTGCATTCAGGAGTATTTCTCATGTTCTTCTATTCTACCTGGGAAGTCCGGGGAAGCCTGTGTTTAATAAAGTGGCTTAAGTTATTTTTGCTGAGGGATTAAAAGCCCTCTTCAGTATCTTTATCTTTCATAGTATGTTAGAGAGTGTGAAATTGGAAAGCTCTGCCATTTGCTGACTGACCCTGGGCAAATCTCTGACAGGGGTAGCAGAAGAAAGCAGTACCTTTGGAATTGGATCTGGGTTTAGATCCTTGTTCTAGCATTACTAGCTCTGTGTGCTTGGTTAAGTTACTTCCTGCCATTTTTTTTTTTTTTTTTTTTAAGATTTTATTTTTTAATCTCTGCACCCAGCATAGGGCTGGAACTCACGACCCTGAGATCAGGAGCCACATGCTTTACAGACTAAGCCATCCAGGCACCCCTCTTAATGCTTCTTAACCTGAGTTTCCTAAGAGTGAACATTTATTGAACTCTTCATTTGGGCAAGCCAACTGCTTGAACTAGACCTTTTGGAAGAAGTTTGAATGAGAATGGAGATAGTGGCTTAGAAAGGGCTTCTCAGAAATAAAGCTGCTTAACCCGGTGCCTATGATACTTGTGCTTTACACCTACAAACTTTACATCTAAACTTTTTCTTACTGCTGCCTAAAGAAATAATATAAAATAACCCAGTCACTGTGCAGAGAAATTACTTTTTCTTCATAGAGGCACCTGTTTCAGTGCCTGCAGTGCCTGGAACTCTCTCACAACAATGCTGGAATATTGGTAAAATAAGATAAAAAGTCTCAGCAGCCCTAAGTTTAAATGCAACGGAAAGCTTAGTTTATTTGGTAAGGTCTATATTGCAGAGTTATGTTGAGTTAAATTAGAAGTCGTAAAATGTGTCTCGTAGTGACTGGTTTATAATAGGTACTTAATATTTCTTTTTGTCCCATCTCATTTATAAGATGGGTAAGTTTAAGTTCCTTCTTTAAATTTTTTTAAATTTATTTTACCCCTAGTTTTGTTGAGATACAGTTGACATATAGCACTGTATTAGTTTAAGGCATACAACATAATGATGTATGTACATAATACTAAATGATTACCACAGTAAGAGTAGTTAACACATACCAACTCACATAGTTATAAATTTTTCCTTGTGATGAGAACTTTTAAGATCTGTCTCAAGCAACTTTCAAATATAAAAATACAGTATGGTTAACTATAGTCAATATGTTATACATTATATAAATCCTTTCTAATGCTAGTGTTCTGTAATACCTCTCTTTTTCTTCTCTTTCTCTAGTACTTTATTATTCATACCATTTTATATTTTCTGATATTAGTGCATAACTTTCAATGTTGTCTTCCTACCAAGGTAGGAAACTGTATCTTTGTTTTTAAGAAGTCATATAGAAACATGTCTTGCTCAGTATTGTGTGATGATAGTAGCTCAGAGAATGGTTTTCTGAAAGAGTGCATGAACTAAAGCTAAAATTCAGAGTGTGAAGGAAAAGTGGGGTGGGGAAAATCACAGTTAAAAGGCTAGCAGAGAGTTTTCGAAATTATTTGAGTTTAGTGTATAAGCATTTCTTAATAGCTTCTCAGATGTTGACGTGATGTGTGAAATACAAGCTTTCATTACCTTTACCATCTAGAAAATAATTTCGATTAAGTCCATCACTGTGTAAAAGCTAGGTTTTGATTACATCAGTAATATACAAATATTCAAGTAGAATAGTTGACATTATTCAGAATGACACTGAAGTCTTCCCTTGAGATCTCTTGGTCCCATCATAGGTTATAACAGTCATCAGTTTTATATTTTTCTGGATCTGTTCTTTGCATTTATATATAAACTGAAAATGAGACGTTGGTATGTGTGATCATGATGAACTTCTAGATCTTGGTGGAATCTTAGACATTGCCTAGTCTGCCTTCCCACCCCTTTCCCATTTTATAAATGAGACAAATCCAGGGATTTAGTGACTTGCCCAAATTATTACAGCTGGTTAGTGACAGAACCAGGACTATAAGCAAGGTCTCAAGACTCCCAAGCCAGTATTCATCTTACGGGAGCAAATGATAATTCTCAAGAAAGAACAAATTGTTGGGAGGAACAAAACTAGTTCCTTAGTTGCATAATTTTCCCTCTAAAGATTTTTCTTTGATGTTCTTGACTCAAAATCCAACTTTCTGGTATTTAAAAAAAATCAAGATCAAAATTAATAGGTGGAGCACCTTAAAGCATAATACAGTTGACTTTGTAATTAGCAGAGTTGAAAGTGATGAGAAGATCCTCTAATTTTCTTTGTGCCTGCAGGAAGGTGGGAGTCAATCATTTTGACAAGTCTCCTGAAAGGAACAGCTAGCAGGAGCTGAAACCTTTTTCCATTTGGTCTCGTGGCAAAGAGATCACGCCAGCAGCTCCACACAGTATGGAAGACAATTCTTGTATTCTTAAAGTTTTTTTTTAAACTTTAAAAGTTATACGTGTTTGTTTTTTCAAAGTGTAAACTGAAAGTCCAAGCATTTTACACAGTATGTATTTGTTTTCCTTCTACATTGTGGATATTATTCCATGCTAGTATATAGTGATCTATTTCATTGTGTTTTTAAATAGTTGTAAAGTATCCCATAGAATGAGTGTACCATGATTCCACTAAATAGTTCCGGTCATGGACATTAAGGTTCTCTCCAATATTTGGCTATTTTGAATAATTCTGCTTTGAACATCCTTATAAATGTATCGATGTGCATTTGTATAGGTACTACTGTAGGAAAAATTGCCAGAAGTAAAATTGTGGGGTCAAATGGTATTGCAAATTACTCTCCACAAAATATTGTGCTGACTTAATACTCTTATTCTGATTGTGAGAGCGCTTGTTTCCTACATCCTTACCAACTTAGATATTGTGACATCTTAATTTTTACTATTTTGTTAGGAAAAAAAGCATGTCACTGTTCGAATGTGTATTTCCATGATTCTGGTAAGGTTAAATATCTTAAAATTCTTTCTCATGTTCTAAGTCATGGTGCAAAGAATTTGAAATATTAGGATACTACCACTCTATAAAACAGAAGTTGATATAGGGATTTCCTGTACCTCGGTGAAACTGTTTCTTATTTTTCCAGATATGACGTGCTCACTAGTCTCCTCTGAACAGTCTTCTGGGACTTCTCTCTTGCCTAAAGACAATGCCCCATTTTCATGGGGTTCCTCGGATGAGGATGGATTGGATGACTCCTTGCTGGATCTGTCTGAGGGAGAAGAAGATGATGGCCATTTCAGTTTCACAGAGGAAGATATTCAGGAGCTCTTGAAGGATGATGACCTATCAAATGAGCACTTTTCTTGGGGAGGAGGGTTGCTTAAAGATGACAGCAGTCACGTTGAGAAGGGAGGGAAAGGGGATCAAATTCTATTTGATACTTCCCAAGAGAAAAATTCATCATACACCTTGGGACCAGTAGCTGAGACCCCTGGCCTCTTAAAACTACCTCAACTAAGTACATCAGTTGGTCATGGCCCAACTCCTACTAAACCGTTAAACAGACACTTTGCACTAGAAAAGAATCTTGTAAAAGTAACAGTTGCACCATTTAATCCAACAGTTTGTGATGCTGTGCTTGATAAGGACAAGACTGATTTATCCAAAGATCTTGAAAAGCCCTCCTCCCTTGGGGAAGAGATGAGAGAAGATGGTCTTAGCCCAAATGAGAGCAAACTCTGCACTGAGTCTGAAGGGATCAGTCCCAATAATTCTGCTTGGGATATGCCCCCGCTCTCTTCTCCAGACAGTAACTTTCAGCAAACTGTGTCTGATAAAAATATGCCTGACAGTAAGAAACCTACACCTGTATTCTCTCAGATCTTGGACAATTCAGAGACTCCTCATTTGGGGTCATCCTGGAAAAATGGATCACATAAATCAAATTGTGAAATGACGTTTCCAGTTGTTTCCAGTTCATCAAACAAAGTACGTATATTTTTTCAAGGTAAAGAGAAAAATTATTTTCATTCACAAGCTGTATAGCAAAGCTTTGTATTCATCAAACAAATTGGGATTTGAACCCTGACTAGAACTGTCACCTTGGGAAAATTATTTAGCCTCTCTGTTCTCTCATATTTCTTATCTATAAATTGGACTAAATAATACTTCACACATATATGGTAAGGATTAATGAAATAATGTCTATATGGTAACTGGTATATAATATTAAATTGCTATTATTGGCTAATTACTAAGATAATGATGATATTACTATTATTTTTCCTTTTTTGGGGGTTTTAACCCTAAGTCTCAATCTCGGGTTGCTATGCTAAATGAGATACAACACCTGATCAGCCACTGAAGAGCTAAAAAATCTTCGACAATTTACCTAACCTCTTTAAGCCTGATTCCCTGTCAAATGGGCATACAACTTAGGGTTTCTTTCTTTTCCTTAAAATTAGTTATTATCTCACTTAAGGCATCTGCTATAGTGCCTGTTACACAGTAGGGTACAGGAATATGCCTTTGTAGCCTATAGTTTAAGAATATGTCTGTAAATGGTGTTTTCAGGTTTTTTTTTTTTTTTTTTTTTTTTTATGACTATCTTCTGCTTTGAATGAAAGCAGAATGTTCTTGACAAGGATTCTGGGAAGCTGAAAGTCAACGAGAGAAGACTAGGCAAAGTCATACCTGTTCTGCAAGCCAAAAGAAGGTAACAGTATGATAATATTCTGGTTTCTGTTGGTTCTCTTCAATTTCTGTCTTCCGCTCCTCCATTTCCCCTTAATGTGGAATAAAACCACGCACCAGGAGTAAGCATACTTTAAGTTCTGGGACCACTAACGTGTAGCTGTCTAACCTTGGGCAAGTCAAATAATCTATGTTTATTTGTCAACAAAATGAGGCTAATGATGCCTTCCCTGCTGTTTCTCAGTTATTTTGAAGAGTCAGAAAGACCTATTAGTGAAAATACTGTATAAATGTAAGATTTCTTTTCCTGTGTATGGGGAAGCCTGGTCACAGATATGATAGGAAGTTAGAATAATTTGAACACAAACGTTAAAATACAACTATGTAGAAGATCATTTAGTCATCTCTTCCAACTTGAATGCAGCTGTCCTTGAGGGAAAATTCTAGTAGAGGTTGCAGATTTGGGTCACTTTACAATCTGTTCTCTTGTTGCCAGGAGATGGCAGTGTCTCTACATGGGCCTTTCCAATTAGCAGAGCTTTTTTTTTTTTTTTTTTTAATGTTTATTTATTTTTGAGAGAGAGGGAGACAGAGTGTGAACAGGCGAAGGGCAGAGAGAGAGAGGGAGACACAGAATCGAAGCAGGCTCCAGGCTCCAAGCTGTCAGCACAGAGCCCGACGCGGGGCTTAAACCCACGAACTGTGAGATGGTGACCTGAGCCGAAGTCGGATGCTTAACCGACTGAGCCACCCAGGCGCCCTATAGCAGAGCTATTTTTTAGGTTGAGTCAGATTGACTTCCCTACAAAGGGATTAAAAAAATTTTTTTTATTACACAGATATTATATTTATTTTGCTTTAAATTTTTTTTAAGTTTATTTTGAAAGAGAGAGAGAGAGAGAGAAAGCACACGGGGCAGAGGGAGAGAGAGAATCCCAAGCACTCTGCACCACCAGCACAGAGCCCTATGCAGGGCTCAAACCCACAAACCACTAGACCATGACCTGACCTGAAGTCAAGAGTCGGAAGCTTAACCAAATGAGCCACCCAGGCTCTCCTCTGCTTTAAATTCTTTTTAATGTATTAGAAATAAGGCTAAAGTTTCCTTTGACTTCTATCCTTAATCCCAGTTTTTTTGTTTGTTTGTTTTGTTTTCTTTGCACAATTGAGGGAAACTTGGTGAATTACTTACAGTGGAAGTTATACCAAAGAGCCAAGTCAGGCTACTTAGAACAGTTATGAATTTATTATCTCCATATTCTAATCCACTGACTCCATAGTACAGTGCAAACAGGATGAGCAAGGGCCAAAAATTGTTCTTGCCAAGGTCACCAGTATTCTAACTGCCACACCCAGCTGGTTCTTTTTGGTCTTTATCTCTTTGAGTTTTTCTGTGGCTCTGTGAAGTTATTTCTTGATTAACCTTGAGTTACTCAACAAGTGCTTACTTTCTCTGGGGACTGGATAATCTTCACTTTCCTATGCCTTGTTAACAGGAGGTTGTATCTGTTTCTCATCTTCCTTTTTTTCTCAACTCCACACTTGATTTCAGCTTTATACTATGTGACTAACACTGTCTTCTGTCACTGGATCTTAAAGAGTATTTTGCCTCTGAAAGTTAGTTGTTCTAACTGATCGGCAATATATGACTTCTCTCTATAAACACTACACTCATGGTTCTAATGGGCTGTTTTTCCTCCCGGTTTGCTTTGTTCAAGGACTAATGTTCCGACGTTTTCACAATCAGATCTAGAAAAGCAGAAGCAAAGTTATCTCAAGGAAGTCATTGCTCATATAGAACACCCAAAGGACACTAACCAAGGTAACATGGTAACCAGAGAATGGCATGTAAAAGATGTGATGGGACTTCTTTTTTTTTTTCCAGTGTAATATAGATTAAACTGGGAGATTATTTTGAATTTTCTAAAATTGATGAGAAAGATAACTTCTTTACCCAAAGATTTTTACTTTAAAAGATTGCCTAACCAAATAATTCCCCAAGTGGTTTGGCTAACCTGTATTAGAGAGGGGTCCAAGGAGACTCATACCACTATGTGAAGAGTGCGTCTTCCATGGCTGAGGGCTGTAACCAGACCTGTAGTTTTCTGATAGGGAATTTTTTTGTCTGAAAAATAGAAGTGGATGACCAAGGGCTGCTTAGTAATCACTAGTGTTTTATATAGAATTATTTATTTTCCCTGTTTCCTTCAGGATTTAAATGTAAAAAGGCAGGCATTTCAAATAATATTCTATATCTGCATTTGAATAAAAGCTCCTAAAAGGTTTTGACTACCTTCCAGATTCTTCAAGCTGAGTTCTCCCTAGTTCATTAAAAGCTATTACAAAGCAAAGTGGCCGGATTCTTTCTCCAGCCCTCAAAAGATATAGGCCCTGTTATCATTCATCCTGGACTAGTAGCTGGTGGGAAAACTCCTAAAGGGAGGGGAACTTGTGGGCTATACTGAAGGGGCTGAGGTTAGAGAGGTACTGATAAAAGTTATCTTCTCCTAAATATCACTCCATATTTGGTCATCCTCAGCTTCTTTCTGTATTCATTTAGCAAATCTTCCTCAAATATTTTCAGTGGTGCTAGGTTTGAAGATTAGGAATTTGAAATGTAAAGAGGACCAACGTAGGGTCCTAGCTTTCTAGGAATTGATAGTCCAGAGAAGGTAAAGATGATTATACCACAATATTGATTAGTGCTCTAAGAGAATTATGTATAACGTGCACTAGGAACAAGGAAGAAGCACTTCTGTTTGTGTTTGGGGAGAGTGGAGGACACCCTAGGTAGGCTCCATGGGGAAAATAATTCTGTTATTCTAAGATCTGTCATAAATTACTAGGAAGAGTTTTAGGAGAATTCTTGACCAAAGACTCGGAGGAGACTACTCCCATCCCTTTTTTTTTTTAAAACAAATCTTTAATTAGTAGTTTTGGAACTGAGGCATCAGCCAGAAGAAGTTTTTTTTCCAGGTCCTTTTATTTTTTCTTCAAAGACTTCATTAAGGAATCAAATACTGCTTGTACTGATGGCTCAGCCCTCTGCTTGTGAGATCTCTTTGTTTGAACTATTTTAAAGTTTTGGGTTTTTTTAAGTTTATTTATTTAGAGAGAGAGCGCAGGGGAGGGGCAGAGAGAGAGAGAGAGGGCGGGAAAGAGACTCTCAAGTAGGCTCCACACCATCAACACAGAGCCCGACACAGGGCTCAAACTCATGAACTGTGTGATCATGGCATGAGCCAAAATCAAGAGTCAGATGCTTAACCAACTGAGCCACCCACGTGCCCCTTGTTTGAACCATTTTAAAGGTCTGGTGGAACTAGAGACACCCCTCTCCCATCGGCCCAGACCCCCTCGCTGCGGGTCATTAACTGGAGGGGCAGATTGAAAGAAGTTTGTGTGTGTTTAACCTCTGTGGAAGAGACTTGAGCATTGCTTTTCCCTCTGTGAGGTGACTTTCTTTTATGTCCTAGGCAATTCATACTGATGATACCCAATTATATTTCCCTTCTCGTTTGGGACATTTAGAAGAGAAAATTTCACAAGAAAAGCAATGAGCAGCTACTCATGTTACAGCGTCTTTCCAGTCTCTTTCCCACTTAGCAGTTCCTCTCCCACTTTACCATAATAATCTGTATCCCATAAGAAACAGCTAGAATAACATGCATAGGGGAAAGACAGCATACTTTAGTGGTTGAGAGAGTAAAGTCTAATCTAGAGTTAACTTCTGGGTTCATACCCTAACTCCACTGCTTACTGACTCTATGACCTGAACCAATAAAACTCAGTTTTCTCATTTGCAAAATGGGTATAATAATGAGGTTTAGCATATGTGAAAATTCATACTTGTAAGCACAAGTATAATGCATAGAACAGTACCTAGCCACTAACAGTACCTAGCAGCCAACATTTATTGAATACTTGGTATTATTTGCAAGAAAGGGTATCTTTACAAACTGAAGTTTTTATAGGTAAAGTAGTATGATGTCAGGTGTTTGTTTTCAACTCTTAAAAAAAAAGCCAAAACCCTGGAAAATTAGAGGGAACAACTTTTACAAAATGTTGATTAATTAAGCTGAGTGATAGTTATGTGGGGATTCATTATATTTTCTACTTTGTTTTTTGTTAATTTTTTTTTGAACCATTCATTTTTGAGAGACAGAGTGGAGGGGGGGGGGCAGAGAGAGAGGGAGACACAGAATCTGAAGCAGGCTCCAGGCTCTGAGCCATCAGCACAGAACCCGACACAGTGCTCAAACTCACGGACTGTGAGATCATGACCTGAGCTGAAGTCGGATGCTTAACCAACTGAGCCACCCAGGCGCCCCTATAGTTTCTACTTTGGTGTGTATTTGAAAATATCCATAATAAAAGGTTATTATTATTATTTTTTAAGTGTGTTTTTTAGGGGATTCTTTTTTGAATTGCCATCATCACCGGTTTTATTCTAAAAATTTCAGAGTCCTCTAGCACTTGCTCCTGCTTTCCAGGAACCCAGTGTGATACCATGTTTTTGTGTTACTTCCCACTGCCCACTACTCATGCGTCCAAAGTTTAAAGATTCTGTGCAAAATTTCAGAGGAGAGTGGGGATATATTTTATTCCTCCTCTATTTATATATGAAGTAAAGAGTAGCCAGAAACAAAAAGAGGAAGCATATAGTGCCTCCTGTCCTTTTTGATATGTTAAGTGCTATTTCACCTTGGAAAAGTGTAACTCTCCAGGTTCTTTATTAGAAACAGAGAAATTAGTAATGTAGTTCCTGTCAATTCAGTTTGAGTTCTCTCCATTGGGTTAATGTTCTTTCACTTTATCAATAATGTGTATGTTATTGACACAGAATATGATAATACAAGTCATCCTTCAACTCCAGTATTCTAATATAAATATAATCTCTTTTTAGTTTAATGCCAGGTGAGTCTTTAATAGCATTTACAAAGAATTACCAACTACTTCCTTCCTGACATTCCAGCTAATGGAAAACTTTATATGGAATTATAAGTTCTTAGAGTAGAAAAGGAGCGTTAAGATCTTCTCTTTAATCTCCTAACATATAAATCTGTTCTATATATCTTTGCCAAGTGACCATTCAGCTTTTGCTTAGAATTCTAATAACACAAAACTCATTAACTCATGAAGCAGGCCATTCATTGTTTAAAAAATTCTGATTGTTAGAAAGTTATTCCTTACACTGAGACAAACTCTACTTCCCTATAGTTTCCAGTGGTAGTTCCTAGTTGTGCCCTCTGGGATCACAAAAAATAACTATTCTCTTCCATATACTTAATGTCTTCTAAGGACCTTTTCATGTTAATTATCTCAAATTAAGATTTTTAATGATTACAAAGTATTATATAATTTATTATTCCATTTGGATAATTAGGTTGTGCCCATTTTCATTAGTAATGCTGCAGTGAACATTCTGGTCAATAAATATTTATGTACAACTCTTATTTCTATAGGATGAATACCTAGAAGTGGAATTGCTGGGTAAAGTATATAAATATTTTAAAAACCTCTGTTACATGTTACCAGATTGTCCTGCCCCCCAAAAAATGTATTAATTTTTATTGTCACCAATTTGATAGGTAAATTTTAACATATTTTGTTTTAATAATTAGTGAGGTTAAACATTTTTTATTTATGTTTATTGGAAATATATACTTAATCATGATTTTTAAAAATCATCTAGTATCTAGTTTATATTCCAGTTTCCCCAGTTGTCCCAAAAATGTCTTCTTGTAAACTGTTCAAACAGGATCGAATCAAGGTGCACGTGTTTAATTATTGTCTCCTTAGTCTCTCTTAATCTAGGTCACTTGTTTTGTAGATTGTCTCACATTCTGAATTGTGTCTGATTGTTTCCCTGTGGTGTCATTTAACTTGTTCCTCTATCCCCTGTATTTCCTATATATTGGAAGTTGGATCTAGAGGAGGGATTAGATTCAGAGTAAGCATTTTTGACTGGTATAATTCATAGGCACTGTTATGTATTCGATCTTTATCAGATTAGGGGACACCACACAGTAACAGGGTGTTCTTTTTTTCTTTTTGGCATGGTGTTCTAATAGTGATGCTAAGTTTGATCACTTTGTTAAAATGTTAACTGTCATATCTTTCCATTGTAAGGTGCATTTTCCCCTTTGTAATTAGTAAGTCATCTGTGGGTGTTGCTTTGGTAACATTTGAATATCCTGTTCCACAACAATTGTTAATTGTTTTAGTATTCATTGATGATCCTTGCCTAACAGCTACTACACAGAGAATTGCATAGAAAGTATTCATTTTCTAAATAATTTCTAATATAATTTCTTTTGCAATGAATACCTTCCATTCTTCTATAAAGATTTTTTTAGTATCACTATAACCTCATAGGTTCTTAAAAATTAACGTTACAGTGGTCATTATATATAGTCATTACTTTTTAAAATTCTGTTTGTCTCAAGTTTGACCAGTGGGGACTCCTTCCTTCAAGTGGGCTCCTGTGTCTTCTGACATGACCCCATTAATCTTTTTTTAAATTATGGTAAGAAAAGTAATATCAATTGACCAATTAAATCATTTTTTTAAGTTTATTTATTTATTTTGAGAGAGAGTTGGGGTGGAGGGGAGAACGTGACCAGGGGAGGGACAGAGAAAGAGAGAGGGAGAGAATCCCAAGCAGGCTCCTCACTGTCAGCATGGAGCCCAGTGCTGGGCTTGAACTCAATGAACTGTGAGATCATGACCTGAGCTGAAACCGAGAGTCAGACACAACCATCTGAGCCACCCCGGCACCCCACAATTAAACAGTTTTTAAGTGTGCAGTTCAGTAGTGTCAAGTTTATTCACATTGTTGTGAAACATCTACAGAACTTTCTTATCAAACCCATTATAAAACAACTAGCCTTTTCCCCTTCCCTATAAACCCTGGTAACTGCCATGCTAATTTCTGTTTCTGTGAATTTGCCTATTTTAGATACCTCATATAAGTGGAGTCAGACAGCACTTACCTTTTTGTGATTGGCTTATTTCATTTAGTATAATGTCCTCCGTGGTGTAGCATGTGTCAGAATTTCCTTCCTTCTTATGGCTGAATAATAATCCATTCCATGTATATACCACAGTTTGTTTATCCATTCATCCTTCAATAGACATTTGAGTTGCCTCCATTTCTTGGCTATTGTGAATGCTGCTGCTGTGAACATGGGTGTGCAGATATCTCCTCAAGACCCTGCTTTCAATTCTTTTGGATATGTACCCAGAAGTATTGCTAGATGGTATGGTAGTTCTACTTTGAAGTTTTTGAGGAGCTTCCTTACTGTTTAACATAGTGGTTGTACTATTTTACAGTCCCACCAGTAGTGCACAAGGATTCCAGTTTCTCTGCACTCCCAGCACTTGTTATTTTCTGTTTTCTGGGAGTAGCTGCCCTTATGGTGGTTAAGTATTCATCAGTATTACAACTATGTAAATATCGTTCACTGCAAAGCCAAGCACTATACTATAGTTTCATTTTCTTGAATAATTTATTTTTCTGGAGTAATTCATTCTCTCACTTATTTTTTATTTATTATTTTTTTTAATGTTTATTTTTGACAGAGAGAGAGAGAGTGAGCACAGGCAGGGGAGAGAAGAGGACAAAGGATCCAAAGCAGGCTCTGCGCTAATAGCAGTGAGCCAGATGTGGGGCTTGAACTCATGAACCATGAGATCATGACCTGAGCCAGTCAGATGCTCAAGTGACTGAGCCACCCAGGTGCCCCTACCTCACTTATTTTTTAAACTACAAATTAATTTGTCTTTAATCTTTTTGCAATTTATATCCTTATCTATGTTGTCTGTGTGTCTGGGTTGTGCCCCTCTACAAATGCACAGACATACCTAGTAATCTATCAATTCCTTTAATAATTTTTTCTGGAGACCTTCCTAGAGCCTTGTGTCCTTCTGCTCCAATTTATACTGCTTGTTCTCCAGCTTTGCTGCAGAGCTATCATCCTGGTATTTCTTTTTGCTGCCCTCCTCAGTTGACTCATGTTCCTGGACCCCTATTTCTTCCTCTTGATCTGTTTTGGTGGAGCACATTCTCTGAGAATTTCTAAGAAAGGGTGTAAATTTGGGTGGCCCTCCGTATCTGAAAACGTCTTTATTGCCATACTTGATTGGTAGTTTGGTAGAGAATTCTAAATTGAAAATCATTTTTATTCAGAATTTTGGAGACCTACATCTAGTCTTCTTGTTAAGAAGTCTTTTATTAATTTAATTTTTATTCCTTTTTGTGTAACTGTCTTTTTCTCTCTGGAAGTTCTTAGGGTCTTCTCTTTATCCATTATATTATGCAAAGTGTTCTACTTGCTGGGATATTTTCTTCTTACTGGCTTTTTTTTTTTTTTCTAAGTTTATTTTGATAGAGACAAAGACAGCATGAGCAGGGGAGGGGCAGAGAGAGAGGGAAAGAGAGAGAATCGCAAGCAGGCTCTGTGCTGCCAGCAGAGAGCCAGATGCGGGGCTCAAACTGATGAAACTATGAGATCATGACCTGAGTTGAAACTACAAGTCTGGTGCTTAACAGATTGAGCCACCCAGACGCCTCTTGACTTCTTTATTTTTATATTCACATTTATGATTTCTGAGAGCCTTTTCCTGTTTTGTTCCCTTTGCATATTGTGTTGTTCTTATTTGTGAACTAATTTCTTACCTCAAGATTTTGTTTCTTTTTTATTATAATTGAAATTTAGTAAACTGCACAAATTTAAAGTATACAACTTGTCGAGTTTTGACATTTGTATACACCCATGAAACTCATGCAATTGAGATAAACATACCACACCCCAAATTGTCTTTGTGTCTCTTTATAGTTCCTCCCTCCTACCTTTCCTTGACTCCTTTATTCCCCAGGCAACCACTGATCTGCTGTCACTATAGTTTGTAATTTCTAGAATTTTATGTAAACGGAATCATATAGTATATACTAGCTTCTTTCTTGAAGCATAATTATTTTGAAATTCATCATTTTGATAGTTTATTCCTATTCATTGCTGAGTAGTATTCCATTATATAAATATACCACAGTTTGTTTATCCATTCACCTATTGATGGGTATTTGGGTTGTTTACAAATTTTGGCTATTACAAATAAAGCTGTTATGAACATTCATGTACAAATCTTTGTATGGATATGCTTTCATTTCTCTCGAGTAAAAATCTAGTGGTAAAATGATTAGATCAGATTGTAGGTGTATGTTTAGCTGTTTTTTGTTTTTGTTTGTTTTAAGAAACTACCAAACTATTTCCCAAAGTGGTTGTACCATTTTATATTCTCACCAGCAGTGTATAAATTCCAGATCCTCCCATATTTACAAAGAAAGGATTGTTCATGCTGATATATAGAAATTCAGTTGATTTTTGTACATTGACCTTATATTCTGCAGCTTTGCTAAATTCACTAGTTCGTTTTGGTACCTATTTGGTAAATTGCATCAGTTTCTACATCTGTGATCATGTCATCAGCAAATAAACACATTTTTACTTGCTCCCTTCCAATATGGATGCTTTTTATTGGCTTTTCTTGCCATATTGCACTGGCTAGAACCTCCAGTACAGTGTTTAATACAAGTAGTACAAGCAACTTGTTGCTGATCTTAGGAAGAAGACATTTAGTCTTTCACCATTAATTATTATTTTAGGTTTCTCTTAGATACCCTTTATCAACTTTAGGATGTTCTCTCCTATTTATAGCTCGTTGAGAATTATATTAGAAATAGATATTGGATTTTATTAAATACTTCCTCTGCATCTGTTGAGATGATCATACAGTGTTGTTGTGGTTTTTAAAGTCCATTAATTGAGAATTGTATTATTTGATTTTCTAATGTTAAGCCAGTTTTGCATTCCTGGTCTTATGCATTCTGCACTTGGTCTTAAGGTGTTATCCTTATAATGACAGCATTGGGTTGATTTGTTAAAATTTTGTTATGAATTTTCATATCTGCCTTAATAAGGGGTATTGTTTTATACTTCTCTATAATCTCTTGATCTGGTCTTGGTATCAGAGTAATGTTGGTCTCAAAGAATGAATTAGGAACTATTTCTACCTCTTCAAATTTTCCAGAAGAGTTTATATAGAAGAAATGGTATCTCTTCCTGGGTGAGCTTTGGTGGTCTTTCAAGGACTTTGACTATTTCATCCGAGTTGTTAAATTTATTAGCAGGAAGTTAATAACATTCCCTCATTAGCCTTTTATATAGTTTTCTTTAGTGATGTCATCCTCCCATTCTTGGTATCAGTAATTGTGTTTTCTCTCTTCTAATCAGTCTGGCTAAAAGTTTATGAACACTATTATGTAATTCCTTCTTTAAAAAAGAATCCAGCTTTTGTTTCACTGATTTTTCTCTATTTTTCTGTTTTCTATTTCATTGATTTCCATTCTGATACTTACTATGTCCTTTTTTCCTGCTTACTTTGGGTTTCATTTGCTCTTTTTCTAGTTTCTTTAGATGGTTGCTAAGACCATCTATTTGAGTCTTTTTTTTTTTCTAATTTAGTAAGGGATGTTAGGAGTAGGAGAAGATAAACTCATGCAGTCAATCTCTGTTTCTCTGGATGTGTGCCTTGACCTGTGTTTTTAATCAGATTTATTGATCTATACTTTACATGCAATAAAATGCACCCATTTTATAGTGGCTTTTTTTTTAAGTTTATTTATTTATTTATTTAGAGAGAGCAAGTGGGGTAGGGGCAGAAAGAGAGGGAGAGAGAGAATCCCAAGCAAGGCTCCATGCTGCCAGCATGGAGCCCAATGTGGGGCTTGAACTCCCAAACCGTGAGGTCGACCTGAGCCAAAATCCAGAGTTAGGCACTTAACTGACTGAGCCACCCAGGCACCCCTAAAATGCACCCATTTTAAGTGTACTTTTGCTGAACTTTGACAAATTTATGCACCTGTTAAATCATCACAACAATCAGGATTGATAGAACATTCCCACCATCCCCCAAATTTTCCCTGTGCTCCATCTCAGTCATTTTGTCTCTATCCCACTCCTGCACTGGGAAAGCACTGATTTCTTTTTGGTCACTATAATTAGATTTGTCTTTTCTAGAGTTTCGTATAAATGGAATCATGCAGTATGTGCTCTTTTGTGTTTGGCTTCTTTTACTTGGAATAATTTTAAGATATTTATCCATGTTGCTATGTGTATCAGTAGTTCTATACTTTTGCCGTTGAATTTTTCCTTGTATTAATATACTGTAGTTTAATCTAGTCACTTGTTGAAAGACATCTATGTCTCTAGTTTTTGGCTGTTATGGATAAAGCATCTATGAACAGTCATATATGGGTTTTTGTATGGATATGTGTTTTCATTTCTCCAGGGTAAATGATTAGGAATGGAATTGCTGAGTCATATAGGGTTTGTATAACTTTTGCAAAGTGATCGTACTATTTATTGTAGGTTTTATACTGCAAAGGCTTAAGGGTTTTTTTGTATATGAATATTTAGTTCTAAATTTTTTGAATAGATTATCCTTTCCATGGGTTTCTGAATTCTCTATTTTGTTTGATACATATATATATATATATATATATATATATATATATATATATATATATATACATATGTTTTATGCCAATATTCTACTGTCTTGATTACTATAACTGTAGAGCAAGTCTTGAAATTGTTTAGATTTCTATAATTTTCTTAAAAATTAACTTTAGCTTGTCAGTTTGTTCAAAAACACCTGTTGGGTATTTCATTGGGATTGTGTTGAATCTATAATAGATCAGTTTGGGGAGAACTGACATCATAACAATAGTAAGCCTTCTAACCTGTGAATAGGATATATTTCTCCATTTATTTATGGCCTCTTTAATTTCTGTCAGTAGCTTTTTTTCTGTCAATAACATTTTGTCGTTTTTATTGTACATATTTTGTTAAATTCATCCGTATCCTAATGCTTTTTTATAATGTAATAGATGGTCACCACCATAAGTGTAGTCACCATCTGCCATCATACAGTGTTACTCAATATTATTGACTATATTCTATATGCTGTACTTCTCATCTCCATGAGTTATTTATTTTATAACTGGAAATTTGTACCTCTTAATCTCCTTTATTTCACCCATTTCCCCACCTGCCTTCCTGCTGGCAATTAACAGTTTACTCTCTGTGTTTAAGAGTCTTTTTGAGATTTTTGTTTTGTTTGTTTGTTTTGTTTTTAGATTCCATATATAAGTGAACTCATGGTATTTGTCCTCTGACTTATTTTGTTCAGCATTATACCATCTAGGTCTATCTATTTTGTTGCAAATGATAAGATCTCAGTCTTTTTTATGGCTGACTAATATTCCTCTGTGTGTGTGTGTGTGTGTGTGTGTGTGTGTGTGTGTGTGAGAGAGAGAGAGAGAGAGTGTGAGAGAGAGAGACATCTTTTTTTCTAAACTTTTTTTTTAATGTTTATATTTGGAGAGAAAGAGACAGTGTGTGAGCAGGGGAGGGGCAGAGAGGGAGACACAGAATCTGAAGCAGGCTCCAGGCTCTGAGCCGTCAGGACAGAGCCCAACGTGGGGCTCAAACCCACGGACCGTGAGATCATGACCTGAGCCAAAGTCGGACACCCAACACCCCACGTGTGTGACATCTTCTTTATCCATTCATCTATTATAGACAGTTAGTTTGCTTCCATATCTTAGCTATTGTAAATAATGCCACAATAAACATAGGGGTGCATATATCATTTCAAATTGGTGTTTTCATTTTCTTTGGGTAATTACCCAGTTGTGGAATTACTGGGTCATAGGGTATTTCTATTTTTAATTTTTTGAGGAACCTCCATACCATTTCCATAGTGGTTGTACCAATTTACGTTCCTACTAATACTGCACAAAGGTTCCCTATTCTCCACATCCTTGCCAATACTTGTTATTTTTTGTTGTTTTGATACTCACTGGTATGAGGTGATATCTTATTGCGGTTTTGATACTTTTGGTAACTTTTTAATAAATCTCGTAGGATTATCTGTGTTAACATGATAATATCTGCAAATAAGGACAGCTTGTTTCTTCTTTTCCTATCTATATAGGCCTTTTGTTTACTTTTCTTGCCTTATTGCGCTGGCTAGGATCTCTAGTAAATTAACTGTGATATTAGCTGTATATTTATCATAGATATCCTTTGTTCAGGTTTGAGGAAGTTCCCCTTCTATTGGTAGTTTGGTTGAGGAAGTTCCCCTTCTGTTTGTAGTTTGATTGGAGTTTTTATCATGAATGGGTGGTGAATTTTGTTAGTTGAATTTTCTGCATTTATTTAGAAGGTCATATTGGTATTTCTCCTTTTTTCTGTAACATGGTGTATTACATTTATTGATTTTTGACTCTTATGCCAACTTGCATTCCTTGGATAAACTCATTGATCTTCATGAATTATCCTTAATTCAGTTTGCTAATATTTTTAACAGTTTTTACGTCTTGTTAATAAGGAGTATTGGGTTTTAGTTTTTCTTGTATTGTTCTCTAGTTTAAATATTGTGGTAATACTGGCTTCATAAAATGAGTAGGGAAATGTTTTCTCAGTTTATGTAGGATTGGTATCATTTCTTCCTTTAAATGTTTGATAGAATGTATCGGTGAAGCCATCCAACCCTGGAGTTTTCTTTTTAGAAGGTGTCAAAGTAGAGCTGTAAAAGATTCAGGGCTTTTCAGAATTTCTTTATCTTTGAGTCCATTTTAAAATTTTGTCTTATAGGGAATTTTATCTAAGTTGATGAGTTTATTGGCATAAAATTATTTATAATGTTTCCCTAAAGATTCCTTTAATTACTGTAGGATCTGTAGTGATGGTCACTGTTTCATTTCTAACATTGGTAATTTATCTTTTTTTTTTTTTTTTTTTTTTTTCGGACAATCTAGTTAAAGGTTTGTCAGTTTTACTGATTTTTTTTCCCCCAAAGTAGATTTTTAGTTTCATAGTTCTATATTGGTTTTGGCTATTACATTTAATTTTTTTCTACACTTTGTTGTTTCTTTCCTTCCATTTACTTTGGGTTTAATTTGCTTTTGTTTTCTAGCTTTTTAATGTGGAAGGTTAGATCACTGATCTGAGACCTTTCTATTTTCTGCAAGCATTTAAAGTCATAGGTTTTCCCTTTAAGTGCTACTTAGGTGCATCCCACAAATTTTGATATATTTTCATTTTCATTTGGCTCAAAGCAATTTCTAATTTCCCTTGTGATTACTTCTTTGACCTATGGGTAATTAGAAGTGTGTTGCTTAATTTCCACATATTTGGGACTCTTCAGCAATCTTCTTATTTCTAGCTTAATCCCGTTGTGGTCAGAGAATATTCTCAGTATGAGTTCACTTCTTTTAAATATGCCGAGTCTTATTTTTATAGCCCACCATATGGTCTGTTTTGGTGAATGTTCCCTGTGCACTTGAAAATATATATTTCTGATGTTGGTGGAGTGTTCTATACATTTTAGTACGGTTTTGTTAGTTGCTGGTGGTGTTCAATTATATATCCTTACAGATTTTCTTACTAAAAGGAGTGTTTAAATACCTCCAACTCTAATTGTGGATTTTCATGTTTTTCCTTTCAGTTCTGTCAGTTTTTGCCTTGTGTGTTTTGAATCTCTGCTATTGGATGCATACGCTTATAGGAATATTACACGTCTTGATAAATTGACACCTTTATCATTATGAATTTTTTTTTACTCTTAGCAACATTCAGTACTTACATTTTTATTAATATTGTTTTGGAGTCACTTTGTTTCATATTAACTATTCCAACTTTCTTTTCACTACTGTATGCATGATGTGGTTTTTTTTTTTTTTTTTTTTTTTTTTTTTTTTTTTAAGTAATCTCTACCCCCAACATGGGACTCAAACTCAAAATGCCAAGATCAAGAATTGCACACTCCTCCAACTGAGCCAGCCAGTGCCCCTCATATCTTTGTGGATGTCTTGTAAACACTATATAGTTGAGTGTGGCTTTTTTTTCTCCCCACCTCAATCTGAGTCTTCTTTTTTTTTTTTAATGTTTATTTTTGAGAGAGAGAGACACAGAGTGCCAGCGGGGGAGGGGCAGAGAGAGAGGGAGACACAGAATCCAAAGCAGGCTCCAGGTTCTGAGCTGTTGGCACAGAGCCTGATGTGGGGCTCGAACTTATGAACAGTGAGATCATGACCTGAGTCAAGGTCGGATGCTTAACTGACCGAGCCACCCAGGCGCCCCTCATAATCTCAGTCTTCTAATTTAAGTGTGAGTCCAGTCAGTATGGTTGGTTTTAAATCTGCCATCTTGTTACTTGTTTTCTGTTTGTCTATCTGTTCTTTGTTTTTTCTTTCATCTTTTCTTGACCTTTTTTTCAAGGCTCTTTATTATTATTGCTAGTTTTTATTTTTAAAAAAATTTTTTGAGGCGCCTGGGTGGCTCAGTCGGTTAAGCGGCCGACTTCGGCTTGGGTCGTGATCTCGCGGTCCGTGAGTTCAAGCCCCGCGTCGGGCACTGTGCTGACAGCTCAGAGCCTGGAGCCTGTTTCAGATTCTGTGTCTCCCTCTCTCTGACCCTCCCCTGTTCATGCTCTGTCTCTCTCTGTCTCAAAAATAAATAAAAACGTTAAAAAAAAAATTTATAAAAAAAAAAATTTTTTTTTAAGTAGGCTCCATCCACACCCAACATGGGGCTTGAACTCATGACCTGAAATCAAGAGTCACAGGCTTCACTGACTGAGCCAGCCAGGAGTCCCCTTTTTTTGTTGTTTTTACAGTATTTTTTTTTTTTTTTTTTTTTTTTTAACGTTTATTTATTTTTGAGACAGAGCATGAACAGGGGAGGAGCAGAGAGAGAGGGAGACACAGAATCTGAAACGAGCTCCAGGCTCTGAGCTGTCAGCACAGAGCCCGACGCGGGGCTCGAACTCACGGACCGTGAGATCATGACCTGAGCCGAAGTCGGACACTCAACCGACGAGCCACCCAGGCGCCCCAAGTTTTTACAGTATTTTTTAGTATTCCATTTCATCTCCATTCTATACCTCTTTGTTTTATTTTTCGTGGTTGTTCTAGGGTAGTAGTTCTCACGAGGTTTTGGTCTCAGGACCCAGTTACACTTTTGCAAATTGAGGACCCCAAAAAGTGTTTTTGTTTGTGTGGGTTACACCTGTCTATACTTAATCATATTAAAAGAACTGAAAAATTATTTTTTATTAATATATTTTAAGATAATAAACTCATTGCACGTTAACAGAAATAATGTGTTTTTACTAAAAATAATTTTTGGAGGAGGCACCTGGGTGGCTCAGTCAGTTAAGTATTCGTCTCTTGATTTCAGTTCAGGTCATGATTATTATATATTAAATGTTCATATACAGTTGAATCTATTTCTAAAGTGTTGTTTTCTCTTCTATTTTTAGTGTGTCTATACAGGGAAGAATGCTATACCCTTTTAATTATAGTGACCTTATAATATGCTTTTACATCTACTAAGGCCAGCAGTCTGTCATGTACACCATTGCACCCATTCCCCCATTTTTTTCTTCACTACTTGTTGCTTATTTGTTCTTCCAAGTTAACTTTATAATGAAAATTTAAGCTCCAGGAAAAATTCTGATGATATTTTCATTGGAATTATGTAAAATGTATACGTTAACTTGGTTAAGGATTTCGGCTCAAGTCATGACCTCATGGTTCATGAGTTGGAGGCCCGCATCAGGCTCTGCGCCGACAGCATGGAGCCTGCTTGGGATTCTCTGTCTGTCTGCCTGTCTGTCTGTATCTCTCTCTCTGCCCCCACTCTCAAAATACACA
This sequence comes from Panthera pardus, assembly GCF_024362965.1. Lineage (NCBI taxonomy): Eukaryota > Metazoa > Chordata > Mammalia > Carnivora > Felidae > Panthera > Panthera pardus. The sequence continues at coordinate 81,896,253 of NW_026526666.1, read as the reverse complement.
TTTTTAAAAAATGCAGTAAGGGTGCTTGGGTGGCTCAGTTGGTTAAGTGTCCGACTTCGGCTCAGGTCATGATCTCACGATTTGTGGGTTCGAGCCCTGCCTCGGGCTCTGTGCTGACGGCTCAGAGCCTGGAGCCTTCTTCAAATTCTGTGTCTCCCTCTCTCTCTCTCTCTGTCCCTTCCCCACACAGTCTCTCTCTGTCTCTGTCTCTCAAAAATAAATAAACATTTAAAAAATAAATAAATAAAAATAACTTTCTTAAAAAAGTAACCTCTACATGGGGTTTCAACTCATGACCCTGAGATCAAGAGTTGCAGGCTCCACTGACTGAGCCAGCTAGGTGCCTCTAAAAATGACTTTTTGAAAATGAAACCAAAAATTTTGGGAAAGGAATGGCATTGATTTACATTTTACAAATCTCTTTTAATGCCTGGCTAAACAGAAGACTGCTAGATCCTCACTTGTGGTTCTGCACTCTAAATCATGTCGTACAGCCTCTTGAGAACTCCACAGTACACTTTTTAAAAAATGTTTATTTATTTTGAGAGAGAGTGCACACACACACGAGAGAGAGCAGAGGAGGGGCAAACAGAGAATCCCCTGATAGGGGCTCCAACTCACCACCTAAGATCATGACCTGAGCCAAAATCAAGAGCTGGACGCTCAGCTGACTGAGCCACCTTACACAGGCACCCTACGCAGTGGAAATGCGAGTGGAAAAGACAATAACAGGGGCGCCTGGGTGGCGCAGTCGGTTAAGCGTCCGACTTCAGCCAGGTCACGATCTCACGGTCCGTGAGTTCGAGCCCCGCGTCAGGCTCTGGGCTGATGGCTCTGAGCCTGGAGCCTGTTTCCGATTCTGTGTCTCCCTCTCTCTCTGCCCCTCCCCCGTTCATGCTCTGTCTCTCTCTGTCCCAAAAATAAATAAAAAACGTTGAAAAAAAAAATTTAAAAAAAATAAAAAAAAAAAAGAAAAAAAAGAAAAGACAATAACATCTTAGTGTTATTATGAAAATCATTCTGACCTCGTTAAGCCTCAGAAGGGTATTGAGGGACTCCCAGGGATTCTTAGACACACTTTGAGAGCTGTGATTCCGTTGTTGACAATATGCATCTTTGACTTATCAGTCCATCTTCAAAATAATCCACCACTTAACACATAAAGCCCTAATAACAATATACTTCCAAATCTCCAGTCTGTTTTTTTATGCAATTGTTTTTATATACTGTACATATATATATACATATATATATATTTAACTCTTCACATTATTTTTCCTTTTTTTTTTTTAATGTTTATTTATTTTTGAGAGAGCGTGAGCAGGGGGACAGGGAGAGAGAGGGGGACTGAGGATCCAAAGCAGGCTCTGCGCTGACAGCAGCCAGCCTGATGTGGGGCTTGAACTCTTGAACCGTGAGATCATGACTTGAGCCGAAGTTGGATGTTCAACCGACTGAGCCACCCAGGTGCCCCAACACATTATTTTTATTTTAAACAGTTATTTTTGAAAGACTTTTTTAAATGAGAAAAAGTCTTTTCTATTTACTCACATACTGACTGTTTTCAGTGCTCTTGATTCTTTTCCATCTGTTACTTTCCTTTTTCCTGATGAACTTTTAGTTTCTTGTAGTGTAGGTCTGCTGGTGAGGAAGTCTCTTTGCTTTTGTTTATTTACAGAGTGTTTTGCCTTCATTTTAAACTTTTTATTTTGAAAAGTTACAGACTCAGAGACTCACAAGAAGTTTCAAGGTGCACCTCAGTGGTTTCCCTTCTTGGGAATCAAGATTCTGAGCAGTCTGAAAACAGTTGTTTCATATATTTTGCCCAGTTTCTAGTTGGCTCACAGTAGGAGGTAAGCCCATTCATCATGCCTAGAAGTCTCTGCTTTGATTTTTCCTGGAGATCACAAGCAGCAATGGTTATGTAAATTCTGATTTTGCATTTGGCATTACTGTCAAGGACATTCCTATATCACTTAGTATCCCCTACCTAACACATCACTTCAAAAATGAGTTATATAATACATAATATATAATAATTCCTATTTCTTTCTTTTGCTTTTTGCCCTGTCTGCAAGGAAATCAGTCAAGATTTGCAGTAGATCATCGCAGTTTTGTTGACCTAGAGGTGACATATTTGCATTCTTGTTTTTCACTAATGTCTTTTTCCTTTTTATTCCTATTTTATTAATGTACTTATAAAAGCAGTAGCCTGCACCCATATAGCACATTTTGTTCTTTTCCTCTTCATTCCCTTTCCTGTATTAGGTTTTTTTTTTTCTTATTGCAAGGAATAGAGACCTTGTGATTGCCTTTAAGTAATTGGAGTTTAAGGATTTACAGGAGAAGATGAAGATTAGACACTCAACAATATAGCCAGTTCTCACAGGAGAAAGAATCAGCCGTAGATCCAGGCCCCATGTCCCCCAGAAACAGGTGCCTTTGTTCCGTGTCCAGGTTTTCCTTGCTGACTCAGTGATTCTCATACTTCTCTTTCTCTGTGACCAGTGCTTCTATTAGCTGTCTCACGTGTCTGTTCTCTCCTGGAGCCCTGCCTGTGTGTTCTCTCTCATTTTCATTACTAAAGCTCGCACTCACATTCCAAAGGAGAGTGTCTGACTGATTTACTTAAAGACCTATTGGTGCCAGGCCAGCTCTTTAGGTCCTTAGCCAGCTGAGAGATTCTCTGTTCTTGGGTCATGTGCCACACTGAATTAAACAGGGTCATGTATAAGGTGTGAATCTAAGATTTCAGGAGGGCCATCAGCATAGCAAGCACTCAGCATCTTCCATTCCTCCTCCTTTCTAACAATTGATTGACCTAACTTACTAAGGACAGGTATTAGACTGGACTTCCACCAAAACTAGTCATCGATATATTTATAGATTAAGGTTTAGACGGACTGTTTATCTAATTCCCAAAATGTTAGGGTTTTTTCCTCTTACTTTCATTCTTAGATGAATTTCATTCTTAGGCACAAAACAAAGGACAGTCTTCACCACCTTTTAGCCACAACTTAAAATAAACCCATGGTACTGATTGTTGGTCCAAGAAAGCCCATCTGTTAGAGACTGTGAAGAGAAAATTCAAACATTTCCATTCTTGTTAGCATCTCTAAATTTGGAAGAAGAGATAGAAGCTATAAGCTGAAATAAGGTTCTTTGGATTATTAGCTCCACCTGGGTTTGAATCCTGGCTCTCCCATTTACTAGATGATAGATGAGTATCTTTTCTAGGCTTCAGTTTAATCACGAATAAAATGGAGATCATGGTATTTGCCCCATGTGGTGGTTAGGATTAGATGATAGGGTACATGCAAAGCTGTTAGCAAAGTGCCTGGCACATAATAAATGCTTGATGAATGTAGTTTTCATTATCTCTAGATCATTAAGTCTTATTAATAATTAATGTTCCCATAGTCCATCAGTAAGTTCTTAGTGCTAAGGAAAACTAACATTTGTTGGTGCATGAGCTGAGACCTGATTATGGAGCCCTTGTTTACTTACCACTGTGTGAGGTAATGAGTATGCAACTACACATATTGTGGTAGGATTCTTGCTTTCTAATCCCCAGTGTGAAATGTCAGTCCCAGAAAAAATTGTAAGGAAACTCAACTCGATGGTATTATATTGTTATTCAGGCTGTTACTAACTGTGTGACCTTGGGAAAATTACTTCTCTGTGTCTCAGTTCCTTCATCTGTGAAATGGGGAAAATACCTCATAGGATTATTATAAGGAACAAATGAGTTAATATATGTAAAGCTTGGGGCACCTGGGTGGCTCAGTTGGTTAGGTTTCCAACCTTGGCCCAGGTCATGAGCTCATGATCTCGTGGTTCATGAGTTTGAGCCTCGGGTTGGGCTCTGTGCTGACAGCTCAGAGCCTGGAGCCTGCTTCAGATTCTGTGTCTCCCTCTCTCTCTCTGCCCCTGCCCTGCTCACGCTCTGTGTCTCTCTCTCTCTCTCAAAAATAAGAAACATCAAAAAAAATTAAAAAAAAAAAAAAAAAAATATATATATATATATATATATATATATATATATATATATATATATATATATTAAGCTCATAGGACAATGTCCAATAACATGGTGAGTGCTATATGTAAGTTGCTACTGCTAGATTTTGACTCCTAGCAGTTTAATACTTGAAGCCTTGAGCTTAATCGACCAATTTTTCCTCCTTTTAGTTTAAAGTGAATAGGTTTTTTGTTTTTTTTGTAATGTTTATTTATTTTTGAGAGAGAGAGAGCAAGTGCGTGCATGTGTGTGAGGGGCAAAGAGAGAGGGAGACAGAGGATCCAAAGTGGGCTCCTCCATGCTGGCAGCAGAGAGCCTGATGCAGGACTCGCACCCACGAACCATGAGATCATGACCTGAGCCACCCAGGTACCCCAAAAGTAAATGGGTTTCTTCATAGGAGGCTTATAGCATATCTTTAGCCTCCGTCATCAGGATAGTTTTATAGGCTGTAGCTGGTAAGAGATGAGTGAACTGAAGGACATGGTCCACAGATAATCTTGTTCCATTTTGAGATTGGACGCCACAATACCCATATCTTGCCAGCCATCCTTTGATGATACTTTGGCAGGAAAAACATATCTTGAAATTCTTCAAAGCTGATTTTTCCCCTCACAGAGACATTTTTTTTGCCGGCCTAGAAGGATGGGGTGCTGGGATGTGACAGTGGGATATGGGAAAGGCAATTTGAATTGAGACCTTTGATTTTAGTTTAACATCCAGCAGGCAAGGGATTTTCTAATCTAAAGCTACTTCCCTTCTTAAAGGAGAAACTCTTTTCTGGTTTATATTTCCTTCTCAAGAAGTGAGATTCATATGTTTTCTTCCCATATTAGTGAGATTGAACATCTTTTCATTATGTTTACTGATCACTTGTATTACTTTGGTGAATTGCCTATTTATGTCCTTTGACCTCTTTCATTATGAGGAGATTACTTCTGTAGAATAAGGGCATTAAAACTTTGCCATATGTGTTTCAGAGATATTTTTCATTTTGTCAGTTGTCTTCTTTTACCCTTGGTTGTACTTTTTAATTTTAACTGCACAGAAGCTTGTGATGAATCTATAAATTTTTCCTGAAAAGTATCATCTCATTATGGTTAGAGAATTTCTGCTGAGTGCTATAACACATATCTGAGTTTATGTGTAGACTGATCCACTTAATAAACATTTTTCCTTACAGAGAGGTGATTGATTGTCCCATGATTTGAAGAGCCTTTGCAAACTAACATAGGCCTGTGGCTGTAACACCTTAATAACAATAGTTACCACTTACAGCTTTGTGCCAGGCAATATGCTAAGTTTTTATGTGCTGTATTCCTAATATTCAACTTCATGCTACATATTACTGTCCATATTTCATAAATGGGTCAAGTGGGCCTAGAAGTGAAATGATTTGTTCAGGGTCTTAGAACTAGGTAGTGGCTGGATTGGAATTTTAATTTAAGTCTGCCTAACTTCAAAGTATATACTTTCTCTACATAGCTTGGCTTCTTGAGGCTTCAAATAAATTAGATTCATCCTAAAAGTTAAGTAAATATCTTTTATCAGAACTTGAAAAGATGGGCTGTAGCTTAGTTAAACTGCTTCCGGTTTCTGAGAGCACAATGAAGGCAATGAGAAGTATGTAAACTGGCCGAAAGAAAAGTCTGTACCGTCTAGGGCAGTGGTTTTCAAAGAGTGGTTCCCAGGCCAGCAGCCTCAGCATCACTTAGGCCTTTATTAGAAATACAAATTCTCAGGTCCCACTCCAGACCTACAGAAGCAGAAAGTCTGGGGTTGGGCCCAGCTATCAGTTTTATAATACTTCTGGCTGATTATGATGCATGTTAAAATTTGAGAACCACTGGTCAAGGGAAATTATTTTATTGTCTCTAATCATAATTTCTGCTTTTGTGAGCTTCCCCTAAGTGCAAAATTAGCATTATCAGAAAAGCATAGAGTCAAACAGGAGCCAGTTTTGAGATCGGTTTAATGAGCATTTAAAGCAAGTCCACCTCACCAAGCCACAGTTTCCCATCTCCAAAGTGATGTTTTAAAAAAACTTTTTTAATGTTTATTTATTTGTGAGACAGAGAGACAGAGTACGAGTGGGGGAGGGGCAGAGAGAGAGAAGGAGACACAGAATTCGAAGCAGGCTCCAGGCTCTGACTGTCAGCACAGAGCCCGACACGGAGCTCAAACTCGTGAACCATGAGATCATGACCTGAGCTGAAGTCGGACGCTTAACCGACTGAGCTACCCAGGTTCCACCTCCAAAGTGATGTTTTAGTAACATCTATCTCCATAAGATAGTATGTAAAGCGCATAGGACCTTGCCAGTCTCCCAGATGGTTGAGAAATTGCCTCCAGCAATTTTTCTTGTTTAGCAAAAAGGCCCCACCTGCCTTCTATTCTCAACTTTTCTTTTTTTTTAATTAATTTTTTTTCTCCAGCTTTTTTTCAATATATGAAATTTATTGTCAAATTGGTTTCCATAATTAATTTATTTTTGAGAGAAACAGAGCATGAGCGGGGGAGAGGTGGAGAGAGGGAGAGAGAAAGAATCCCAAGCAGGCTCTGCACTATCAGCACAGAGCCCGATGTGGGGCTTGAACTCACAAACCATGAATGAGATCATGACCTGAGCCAAGAGTCAAACACTTAACCGACTAGGCCACCCAGGTGCCCCAACTTCTCTCGTTTCTTGAATGTATTTTGCTGTCTTGTATCTCTGAGCCTTTGTATTAGCTATTTCTCTTGGACACCCCCACCTCTACCCCTGTCTGCCTCACTAACTTCTAGAGATCCTTTCGATCCCTGCTTGTAGTTTACTTCTGGAGAGGGCTTGCTCAAACCTCCACCCTCCAGTCTCTGTGCTCACATAGCAGCCTGTGTTTCTCCTGTCACTGCACGTATCACAAATTTTGGAATTGCCTGTCTCCTTATATAAACTTAATTGAGGGCAGGTAGTGTCTTGTCTACTACCATATTCTAGGAACCAGTAAAGTTCCTCACACACTATAGGAGCTGATAAATGTTGAATGAACGAATGGTGGCTGTCATTATTGCCGCTGCTGCATCGTCATCGTCATCATCACCATCATCGTCGTCGTCATCATCACCACCACCATCTGAGAGCGAGCTTCCCTCTCTGGCTTATAGTTTTTGTGCTGACTGCTTGTGATAATCGTAGATAGTATTAGGATCAGTGCCTGTTTTTTCTTTCCCTGAAAGCACGGGCTTTGACCTAGACTGATATGGTAGTTCATTGAGCTGCTTCCTAACCACGATCCCTCTGTGTCACAGGTGCCTTGGGGGAACTGTACGCCTTGATGGATCAAGTTCATCATGTGCCAAACCCAAAATGGCAGCATCCTTCGGACCTCACCATGCGGTGAGTGGGTGATGAGGAGGAGGGGGAAAACGGTAGAATTTGGCCACGGGAGGAATGCGGTGGGGAATTGGGTGTAATTGTATAATTCCAGAGGTAGAAAAGAAGCGGTAGAGTATAGTGGAGTAAGAACTGGACTGAAATCCAGGAAACGCGGGGTCGGGTACTAGCTTTGCAGTTTATAACCAGATGTATGATTCTGACCAAGTCACTCCATTCCTCTGGTCCTCACATCAGTAAAACTAGTATGTTGGACTAATTGACGTCCAAGGGTCTTTCTGTTCTGAAATCTTCTGGATTCTTGATGCAGGGTGGTTTTACACATCGATTCAGTGACTTTGATTCAGTTACAGAAACTTTGGAGTCATCTTTGACTTTCTCACCCCATATTCAGTCCATTAGCAAATCCTGTAAGTATATCCAAAACTTGACCATTTCTCATCATTTTCACTTGGACTGTTGCAGGTCTTCTAAATGGTCTCCCTGCTTCTGCCCTTGCCCATCTACTATTCTCAACTCGGCAGCCAAAGAAATTCAGATTCTCTGCTCAAAACTTTCCATCTCACATTTCCCACCCTCACAGTCCACTATAAAGACCATGGCCTGACATGGTTAGCTCACCAACCTCATCTCCTACTACTCTTCCCCTTGCTCATTCTGTTCTAGTCACACTGGCTCCCTTGCTATTTTTCTAATATGTCACACGTGTTCCCACCCCAGGGCCTTTATGCTCAGCGTTTCCTCTCTAGTTGCCAAACTGATAGCAAATCTCAGAAAGACAGGGCAGTGTAATGGTTATCAGATGAACTCTGGAGACAGGTATGAATTCAGATCCAGGCTCTTGTACTTACTCCACTTTATGACCTTGGGCAAGTTATTTAACCTGAGACTCAGTTTCCTTACCTGTACAAAATATTAATGAGAGGGCTTTTCTGGCAGGATTGTTATCAGCATTAAATGAGGTGAGGTATTTACAGAATTCAGCAAGTACTTGCATATAGGGCCAGATAAATGTCGTAAGATGTTATCATTATTTTCAGTTCTGGCTGCTCATAATCACCTGTGGAGATGTCTAAAAATACAGATGTCCAGGCCCTGACTCAAGGGATTCTAAATCATTAAGTCAGGGGTTGGGGTGGGGGTGTGGTGCAAGAATCTCAACCTTTAAAAAGCTTCCCAGGTGGTTGTTAGGAAGAGCTGGGGTTGAGAATGAGCTCAGATTATCACACAGGGTCTTTTTCAGAAGTACAGCCTAAAGGACTGGGGGTGAGTAAAGGAGAATCTCAAGAAACTTTGAGTCCGTGCTATTAATTATTCAGTCTCCAAACTTGCAATGTGATACTCACATGATGACTTACCTTCTCTGGGAATTTTATTCTAATTTTAACTGCTGAGTCCTGAGCAACCTTGAGCTGTGTCAGACAGTGAGGTCCTGTTGGAGGTACAAGCATGATGCAGTGAAATACAGATCCTGTTCTAAATGTTTCCTGAGGGAGAGAATTTTTTTTTGCCTACTTGAGTGTTATTATACATTATGTATTAGGTTTTCTTAACATTTGTGTATGTGGCATATATCACCATAATACCTATGTGGCAATTTGGCTTTGGGAGTTGGAAGGAAATAGCACTTACATTGTGACTTTCATATAAATAAAATAGTACAAAGTTTCTAAAATTGTGAGGATTGAAATGTAAAATTAGTATCTGCTATCCAAAAGTAAAGATACTCTTCAAATAGTTGCCTAGGCCATTTTTGGTGTACAAATAGCCATTCCAGCCGAAACACTCAGTTTTCCTGTTTTTATTTTCCCTTTCTCCTGATAGAAACTACGCTCGGTTCCGACAGAAACCTCTGCAAAGATACAGTCTGACTCAGTGGGTTGACAGGAACATGCGAAGCCACCATCGGTTCCAGCGTCTCCCAGATTTCCCACCGAGTCCATTTGTCTCACCCCATCAGCAGTGAAGGTCTCTATCCAGGGTCCTGTTCCAGGTCCTGTTCGGAGCAGCAGCTCATCTTCTGCTCTTTTGTGCTTTGTAGATTTTGAATTTTATTTTTCACAAGATTTTTATTTAAAGAACTTGCCACCTTTTGGAAATTCCCGTTGCTGACTTGAAATTTTTTTGTATAACGTCCTTCTTGTTTGTCTGTGTGCATGCGTTTAAGCACTGTTAAGTTTTTATTTTTTTTTTTATTTAAATTGAAGGTGACCACTAATTGAAAGCCAGCATCAAGCCAGAATCCCTAGGCTCAGGCAAAGCACCCACCTCTGCACAGAGGTGAAGTCTACTTCTTGTGCCCAAAAGAAATCATCTTCTAATCTCCTGTAAGGAAGAGATTACCAGGCTGCAAGCCAGCATTAATTACTGCTAATGACTTATAAGTGGATATAAGTCACTTTTAACAACCCCTCTTACTTTTTTATTTGAATCTCTGAATACCTGTCAGTATTTTAAAGTCGGTAATCCAGCACATCTGAAGTAGGACGGAGCAGGACAAAAATCCTGTGGAAGGGACAAATTAAAAGTGTATATCTTCTCTCTTTTTTGTACTTACTAGCCTCCTTTATTTATTTATTTTCTTTGCCCCCTGCCCCCATTCTTCATTAAATTTGTTTTGCACAATAGGTTTACAAATGTTACACATCTCAACTCTGACAGAAGACTGCTGACTAACCCTTGTTGATTTGTGGTCTTGAGACTGATTGTCTTCTCTTCTTTTCTCAAGAATTTGCCTTCTTTCTCCCCAGTGATCACTATGCTCCTTAAGTTCTGTTGGTGTGCTCCTGTATCCTGTTAGACATAGACATGCCTCTTAAGAGCAGCCTCCCTGCTCTCTTTATCAAAGAGCTTCCCACCCAGAGGCTTCACTCTAGGACAGGCCAGCAAACCAGTCCTACTGAGGTGTGAGTTGGTTTTCAGTTTCATCTCTGCTCAACCCCAACTTCAAGTGTGAGTTGATGTGTTAGTCAGTGAGTCCATCATCCTGTGGGAGAGACTCTGGAGAGGCACTCTGTTGTCTCCATGAGTAGTTAACAAGAGGTGCCTTTAGCTTCCGGATGTTACCATCTCGTTTGGTCAGACCTCTGATACACAGCTTGACAAAACTGATAATGTGGGTCTAATGAGTTGTGATTAAGCCTGTGCACGAAAGCATTACCTGACCTTCAGCTTTGGTATTCTACCTTAAGTGGACAGACTTTGTGCAGCCTAATGGATGTCAAGGAGTTCGTCATTCTTTCTATACAGCCAGCTCTAGACATCTTTGGGGAGATTTTGCAGTCCGGCATTCACGCTGCTGTTCGCGCTCTGTGGAGGCTGGGCGTAGTCGCTGTGGCGCAGCCTGTGGTACCAGGCTAGCTGCCTCCTTCTGCTTTTGTTGTTCCATCGGCCCATCTCTGCACTCATCTTAAACAGCCTACCCGGCTTTAGAAAATGACTTGGGAAAAGTTCAGTCATTCAAGCCACCAGTAACCTTAGATGGGTGCCACTAAGTGTTTACTGTTTTTATCCAGGTGAGGAGTCTCTTCCTTGGACATTTGGTTTAGATTCTGGAACCAGATGCAAAGAAGTTCTGTTCAGAGCCAAGAGTCAAAATCGATTTCAGTTGGCATAATGGACATTCACTCAATCAGTCACTTCTCCAGATTTCCCTAAATTAGCATGATGGAGTGAGACGAGCAGACATCCACCTTTGGAACCACAGCATAATAAAAATTAATTGTAGCTGGAGTAACTAGCACTGTGGCTGTCTGGTTCTCCACAGTCGGCCCAAGGAGTGAAGGGACAGCATTTCGCTTAGGCTCATGTTCCTGCACTCCTGGTACAAGAGGGTGTAAGCCTGAATGTGTAATGGCAGCCTTGCCTTTGCCAAATCAAATGAGTGACGGGTTAACTAGAAAATGTGACAATCACATTTCCTCTTTGCTCAAATAATTCTGTTTTTCCAAAGCTTTAGCAGCTTAATTAAATCTGTTGGACTGGGGGAGGAGAGAACTGTTCTTTAGCGGTTAACATGGTATTCTTTAAGAAGAAAAAAACAAAGCCAAAGAAACTCATTATCAGGCATGTTTGCCTTAAAGATGGTGGTGGGTAAAATCTGGAGTTTTAATCTGTATTTAAAGCTGCATATCTCCTATGTGGTGCTGGCCTCTCAGACTAGTATTTGGTGATGAGTTCTTGCTGTATTGTTTTATTGGAGTGACGGTTATGTGCATTTAACTGCCTACCTAGCTTTCTTCGTTCATGATGGCCTTCTCACCACAGGGGTCTTGACAAAGAGTAAAAATGTGCTGTTTACATAGTTTACTTTTAAGAGCCTGAAATAACCTGTAGTTTTGCATCTAACACAGGCCTGATTTACTTGAGTTGTCGGGATCAATTATGAAACTGAAGTTTGGTGCCTCCTCTTTATCATGTTTTTTCCCTTGTAGCAGTTGTGTTTAATGTCATTAAAAAGAAATAAAAGTTCTTGTCGTGGCATATGTACTGTAGCCGTCTGTTGCAGGCTTTGAAGGAGGGTTCCTTCCTCTTTTGCGTGGGTAGGTTAGTGGGGTCTGGGCGGGGGTGGCAGTTAGTAGATTGTGGTACTGGGGAGGCGAGGGTGCGTGCTCCCTATTCTTTTGAGGGTAAATTACAGTGTTGAGAAAGGCGTTCCAGCAGTTCAGAAATGTTGAAATTGATTGGGATCTGCAGCTACATATAGTGCATGTCAGGAGCCTGACATAGAGAAAGCCTGAAATATCACTGTGCTGTTTTTGCAGAGGGGGAGACGGCTCAGCCCCATCACACAAGCGCTGCCTTACAGTCCTTCCCACAGCTATATGGTTGACCTCTATATCAGTCTCTCCCGAGCCATTGCTGATTAAGGAGGACGCTGAGCCATCCCAGGACATTCTCCCTTTAAAAGGGATGTGGGAAACCAGAATTGATCATACAGAATTGATGGTTGTTCTTAATCCAGCTTCTCCAGAAACTGACTGCTCCTGGAACTTGGATGAAGGTGGCATTAAGCGTGGGTAGTTGTGGGAGACACGACGTTCCTTCGATCCCTTTTGTGAGCCTAAGCTTCTTAGACTTGCCCCAGGAGACAGGATGAAGGCAGTAATAGCTTGTCACCTATATTAGCCAATGCTTTTAAAATCTCCCCTCATGCTGAGGAAATAAGTAGCAACATGTTGGGACAGGCTCTCTGTCCTGCTGTTAGCGTAAGTTTTGTCTAGTGGATATTGTATAGTCCAGGCAAAAGCTTCAATATAAATTTGCTAAACGCTCAGCTGTTTGATACATATCCATTTTGTTTCTGTCAGGTGGAGATCCCTTGTCCAGGGAGTTGCTTATTTCCTTTTTAGCACCGTGTCACTGCAGACATCAAAGGTTTCAGAGACGAGGCTGCATTCTCTGAAGTGATGATGTCCTTTACCCTTAGTTCATGTTATGTTATAGGAAATTGAGGGGGAGGAGAAATGGACCTTCTCTCAAAGGAATGGGGTCATTCTCTAGCCTATTTTGAGCTTTTACAGGAAGAAAAAAAACCCAACCACCTAAAACTAGAAAGCAGAGTTCCCTGCTTTTCTCAGTGTTGTCCTGCTTTTCTCAGAGCAAACAATTCCTAAGCTGGTTCTAGGGAATGCTTGCTTTGTATGTCAGGGCACCTGTCAGGAAAAAAATTTCCACTTGTCACAGGAAGTATCAGCTGGTCAGCAGTGGAATTCCTTAATGAACAAGCTCCTGCCTTGTCAGTCCTCTCCACCTGTCCTGTCCGATGACAACTGGAACATGCCACAGACAGAAAACCAGACCTTCCCCAGCACCCACTGAGAAGGGGGTGGGATGTGATCTCTTGGGGACAAGCTTTAACACACTCCACTTGGTAGTCCTGAATCACTATCGTTCTCATTAAGGAACTATTGGTATAGGAGGAGCTCCTTCAACTTAGCTTCCAATGACGCTTTGAGGGTTTGGGAACATTGTACTGATGGAGCTTGGTGCGGCTGGAGCGGGGCCGGGGCCGTGTCCCATTTATGGAAGCAATTCGTTCTTGGAGGCCACTTAAAAGCGAAATCCAAAAACTGTCAAATAGGTTTAAAGAGGGTGAGAAATAACAGCAGTCTGAAACATCACGTGACTGGAGTGGTGCAATATTACATATTTTTGTAAAAGGGCTGAATTAGCTTACCATGGATTCTAGAGGCGGCCACCCTGAAAAGCCTGGGTTGAAGGGACAGGGTCAGAAAGAGCAAAGGACTCCTGCCCCACAGAAACACTCATGGTCCTTCCTCTCCCAGACCCTGGGGCTTCCCTCTTCTTGTTCTTACCCTTTTTGTTTTTGACACATAAGGAAACCACCCCCCAGAGAAGTAACTGGCCTGAGAGGTCACGTGGTGACAAGGCAGGTTCTCTGCCCTCCGTCCAGCATTGTCCAACATTCTCCCACAGGCCCTGCGTGGCCTGCGGGTCAGGTCTCCGTCTGCAAGAACTTGCTTACATCCGTCCCAAGCTGTGACGAATCTGCGGATCTAAGTGTGGTGAAGAGGGGACCCCAGCCCAAGTCATAGCTGTAGGTTTACCGTGCAATGACGGCTGGTCAGTCGTAGAACGTGGGGTTTTTAGGGAGGTAACTAAAGAGAATGGGGTAAATTTTTCTAAACCAGAAGTGTCCAATCCTCTCCCCTCCCCCTCAGACCCTCAGCCGAAGTACTGCAGGCCCTGCTAAATTCCCCTTAGCAGTGCCTTCCTGACCGCTGACAGCAATCTGTATTTACCTGATGCCGACTTAGGGGCTTCTCCACCACAAGGCACTAGACAGGTACACAGGACCCAGGCCTTGGCAGGTACCTGTCTCTCAGGTTGGGGTTAGAGTTCTGAGTGCTAATAGATTTCCACTTTCCCACCCAGCCTTCAAGACCTGTCTTCCTCCTCTTGGAACCTTCCAGAACGTCTACCCTAAGTCCTGCTCACCTGACATTTTCTCTCCAAGCTCTTGCTGGCTCTGGACAAAAAGTATCTGAGGTGTCCCATTTACCAGTTTGCTCATTGGCTAATGGCATCATGACTCCACCTTTCAGCCTGCTGTTTGGGCTCATCGTGATGTTCCTTGGACAGCCCCAAACAGCAAGCTGGGAATACTGCGCTGCAGCAGGCCGCTTCCGCAGCTCCTCTCCGCTCCCCTCCTCACCCTGGGGAGAAACAAGAACCACATTCCTTCGGGTCGGGGAAAACACCCAGCGCTGCCCAGAGAGGAAAACCCTTTGTTTTAAAAACTGAGCACCAGCCTGCATACCTAGGCGATGAGGCAGCCCGAGCCTGGATTTGGGGGCCTCAGTAATGGGATGATGGAGCAGCTATTTTCTCCTCCTACACGTGCACCCCCATCTGTTCGAGATTTCCCTTCCAACTCCAGCTTGGCTGGCAGGCATGTCCCCAAGAAGCTGCAGGCCAAAATGGAGAGAGAGAGAACCGACTCCCTCCTCCACACATCCTGACTTGCTGCCAATTGCCAGAAAAAGAGGGCAACATTTGGGCATTTACCAGAAGACAAGGATGTGCCTTTTCATTTGTCTTTTATTTTACATTTAAAAAGAGGTTATTGCTCTAACTGAATCAGAGGTAAGGACCTCTCCCCTAAGCAGCCTTGGCCTTGCAGTCCCATTCAGCAGGGATGGAAGTCACAAGACAATGAGTGGAGCCTCATGCCCTCCCATGAGGAAGCCCTTAGTATTGCTGACATCTGCCTTTCACCCTGTCTCTCCTCCCTCCCTGTGCTGCCACACCAGGGCGAAGCAGAGCAGTGGCTGGCCTAGCCACGAGAGCTCTTATAGACCGGATGGTGGGGCCGGTCTTTGGGTGATGGCTTTCAGCTCTCTGGCTTGGGGGCCACTGCTCTTACCATTCAGTTCAGCAGGTATTCACTGAGCGCCTACTGTGTGCCAGGCTTGTGCTAGGTGTGGTCCTCCCACATGCCCGTCCTTAGCCACCAATGGAAGACGCAGAGGCCCATCTCTTCCCACGCAGGCATTCAGCGGCTGTAACTTGCAGTCCTAGGGAAGAGTCTGCCTTCCCCTGTCAAGCACCATTTTTGTTTTGTTTTGTTTTGTTTGCCAGAAAGGGGCAGTGGAGAGAGAGACCTGTCACCTCACACCACTCAGGCTCTAGGGAAGGACATGAGGACCCTGGGTAGCTTTCACAGAACCCTGGATGAGATGGCAAGATATGGAGACCCCAGAGGCCAGGGCTGCTCTGTCTGTGGTAAATGGCTCAGGCCTGCCTTCTAGCAGCTTCCATTCCAGAGCGGGTGATTTAGCAGCCCCCAGGATGTCCCATGTGGACACACCTTTTCAGTCATGTAAGCCAACATTGTCACAATTCCAAGACTCTTCCTAAAGAAATGGGGCCAGTACCGTCCAGGTCTCTTTCCTACCTTGTCTTCTTAAGACTGCAGACTAATTATGTTAAGGGTCAAAATAAGGGCCAAAGAAGACAGAGGCTGCGGGCAACCAGCTTGGGGAATTCCTCTGCCCTCTGGAGTGAAGCCCTTCCGTCACATTTTCCAAAGAGACAAAACATAACATCTTACACACTCGCAAAGTTGTGCATCACACCGCAAGTCCTTGATGGCTGGATCCAGGAAAGGCTTGCTGGCAGCCGTGCTCCTGCCCTGTGGCTTTCCTGAAGGCTCTCAGTCTGAAAGACACAGCTGAAGTCAGTCTAGGTGCTTGTCATCTCCCGGGAGCTCTGTGCATTGTCTCAAAGAGGAAGCCAGTCCAGAAGAGGCGAGGAGGCAGAAAGAAGGCTGTGTCTCATGCAGCTTTGCCTTTTCCAGAATGGGGCCAGGCCTTTTAGTTTTGTGGCTTATTTTTTGCAGATTTTGGGTTCACAGTTCGGTTTCCTTCAGCAGACTAGGATGGGGAAGAGTGCCAACGGTGCGGCCGGCTGTGCCTCCCCCCATCCGCAGTCCTCCCCGTCCGGGTGCCCATGGACCCGGGGACAGCAGAGAAGAAAAATGAAATCCTTTTCCCTGCAGACGGGCAGTCATGCTTCGATGATGTTCACCGAGGGCTTGTTTGGAAACTGGGAGGAAAAAAATGAGAGAAGCAGCCAGGGCTAATTGAATAGACTTCTTGCAAGGTTGGAACTAGAGAGAGGACACGAGAAGGAAGGGCTGCAGCCTAAAAGCCAGGCTCTTGTCCCGCGGTGAAGGAAAGGAGTGGCCCTGCCCGCGTGCCTCGTCTCTCTGCCTTCTTAAACCCAGCCTTCGGCCTCACTCGCTTAGTGGCCAAGACTGGGTGCTGGGCCCTCGGCCCCAGGCCCCCTGTCCACCCCTGGCAGGGCCATCCCGCCGGCCGTTTCTCGCGCATCCTGCGGACCTGCCTCTGAGCGCAGCCTCAGCCACTGACATTGTTGAGGTGCTTCTGGAGATGGGGGTTAAAAAGAGGCTTCAGGAAAACGTGGCAGAAAGAGAGAAGCCAAGAGAGAGGACAGTAAGCCAGGGGGTGTGAGGAGATGGAGGGAGGAGATGTGGAGAGGGCCAGATGTTTGTTGGATAATCATCGTCAGAACCATGACATCTCTCACTTCTCCACCGTCTCTTCTGAGCTGCTCAGAGCGAGCACTGAAAAGGTTCTCATATCTGTTTTGCAGAAGAGGAAACGAAGGTACAAAGAGGTGAAGTGCCTGGTCAAGGTCACACAGCACAGCAGGAGCAGAAATGGGCCTAGAACCCCCTATTTGCGTGGTCCCACACCAACCGAGAAATCTGCCCTCCCCGGTCACCGCATCTGTTTAACCCCGCTGGTCCCTGGAGAAGGTCCAAAATCGATGTGCTATGTCCCGTGTGTCACCCAGGCAGCGGCCAAGAGTGGCCCTACCCAGCTGCAGCCACGCTGGGACCCGAGCTGAGCCCAGGGGCCGCCCACCCAGGTCCGAGACTCCCTCTCACCTTGCTGCGCAGAAGACCTCCGCCCTGGTGCTCTGGTGTGCTGGTTTCCGACGCACTCTTGGTCTTCTCCTTGTTGTTATTGGGTTCGTTGTCCTTGATAATGTCATACTGGCGGCAGAAGAGGGCGATGACGCCTGGGAGGGAGGCAAGAGAGAGCAGTGAGAGGCCAGAGCTCGAGGCCCGCCTGTCCGCTTCATTCCCGCTGGCATCTGCTGGGCCCCTGTTAGATACTGAGCTCCAGATGGCCTCTCCCCTGCACCACTGCACCTGTCCCCCACTAAGCCAACCCCTTTGCTGCGGCTGGGCTGATCTTCCTACGACACTCATCTGATCCCACCTTCCCCGCATTCAACCTCGGACAGCTCCCTTTTCCCCTTAGGGGAAATAGAAACCGTAACATTCGCTGAGCACGTGCCAGGCCCCGTGCAGTCTGCACTGACTCGGCCAATGCCACCGTCCTCACAGCGCTGGGAGGGTACCTGTAATTACCCTCCCCAGGTTACCAGTGAGGACGCCGATGCAGAGCGCCTCAGCACCTACTCCAGGTCCTGCGGTGGCGGAGCCGGGATGCGCACTCCAGGGCCTGCGCTCTGCTAGATGTTCATTGTTAGCAAACGAATAAGACATGAACGTCATAGTTTTTGAAAGTCAGATACTATTAAGGCAGCCAACTCCAGTGCTGGTAGGTGTCTTCTCCATTTTTACCTCTGTGCTTTATTTATAGTGCTATTTCTTGATCTGTTTTAGATACTACCTTTTGACTTTCCACCATGGTAGATACCCCGCTTCCTTCCCCACGATCCTAACAGAATCACATCACAATCTTGGGTTAGTTCACCATGTTTATATTGTTACGGTTATCTAAATACTGTCTGTGCCCAGTCTAATAACACACCATAAACCTCTTTTGTAAAATCCTTTGTGTTTTTTGGTCCTTTTTCTACAAGTGCCTGTTTTTTGTTTTTTTAAGTTCTTATTTATTTTGAGAGAGAGAGAGAGAGAGAGAGAGAGAGAGAGATAGCTCAAACAGGGGAGGGGGCAAAGAGAGAAGGAGAGAAAATCCCAAGCAGGCTCCAAGCTGTCCGCGCAGAGCCCAACATAGGGCTCTGATCTCATGAACTGAGAGATCGTGACCTGACCCGGAATCAAGAGTCAGACACTTAACTGACTGAACCACCCAGGTGCCCTACAAGCACCTGTTTTTTGATGTGCCTACAGAACATTTTTTCCAAACACTTCTCGATACAGCCTGTCCTCTCAACCACCATGCTAATGCAGATTTGGCATGGTGTTCGAGTCCCTCAAAACAGACTCCAGCCTACTTTACAGCCTCACCGTCCTTTACTGTCCCCTTTCTACCTTCTCTCTTGGGTCACAGCTGCACTGAGCCAGACTGAACTCAATTTGTTTCTTCTACACACTGTCATCAGAACACTGTTCCTTTTATTGGCTGCCTGGTGAACTCCTATTCATCCTTCAAAGCTCAATCCCCATGTTTCCTCCTCTCTGTGTTCTTCCCGATTTCTACTCCTAGCCCCAGAATTAATTCCCTCTCCTCTGCCCTCATGTGATGGCACTCATCACACTGAATCACAGTTAAGTATGGGCCTCCCAGACCCGGTTCCTTGCAAGCCCAGGGCTCTCCTTAGTCACGACTATAGTACTACTATCTGGAATGGGATGGCCGTTCAGAAAATGCTGGTTGAGTTAAGTACAAAGATGACGTTTGTTCTTTATCCTCGGGTAGCTCACAGACAATTGGGAAAAGGGAGAGACATGAGCCCAACTACCTCATCTAAGAAAAGCTAAAGAGAGGGAAAAGCAGTGCATTGTGGGAACAAGATGCAAGATGGCCATTCTAATGGATGGACTGGAGACCCAGCAACCCAGAAGGAGGCATGGCTGCTGCAGCCAAGGCCAGAAGGCAAAGGGGCTGTGGATGCGTCCACCCCAGGAGCCTGAACTACTCCTGAGGGAGGGAAGGCCAAGTGCTCCAAGGCAGCTCTCAATCTACTAAGTTTTTTTGTGAGAGGTCATATCTGGCCCCCAGAGCAAGACTTTGAGGCTTCTCATGTTATCTCTCAGCTGCCTCCAAGCCCCCACCCTTCGCTCCTGTGAGAAAAGGGGTCTGGCCAGGGGCCTTCATTCCCCAGAAGTCGAGTGAATTAGAGCTTGGAGGCAGACTCACCGGCCCACATGAACAGGACCACCACGATGATCAGCACCTCGCCGGTTCGCAGCTGTTGGCTCCTCCCCATCTCCTTCATGGTCACCTCATCTGTGGGGAGGGGGACACCAGGTCTGAGGCTCCGTTCATTCCCAGCCACCCCTCTAGGGCCAGGCCCAAGACCTTAAGTGCTTATTTCTATAGGTGCCCAGATATCTAACAAAAAGAGATTTGGGAACATGCCGATGGCTCCTTGGGGCAGCAGCAACAGGGCCTTGACCCAAAGCTGAGAGGCTATATCCTCATTGTTTGGGGACTAAGGTGACCTCCTCTCTCAGGTACTGCTTTACTAGGCAGCAGGGTGTGGGCAGTGGGGGAGGAAACGGGGTTGGCGCTTTCCTCAAGCCTCACCCCGCACCCCACCCCCCAACAGTGCCCTGGGCCTGCCTTTGTTCTTGGCCGCCATCTTCTCAGCCTCACGAGGGGTCTTGAAGAGCACTGGCTCGCTGGCTGGGCTCTGGCCCTGAATGGAGATGGCCTGCACGTGCACAATGTACTCGGTGTCCTCCTCCAGGTCCCAGAGGGCGCACGAGCGGGTGGTGGTGTTCACCTCCTGGATGAAGCGCAGCATCCGCACGTCCTTCTTCTGCCAAGGAAAATGCCAGGCCGGCTGCTGTCAGCGCCCCGTCACCGACCCCACTCTGCCCACCTCTCTGGCGGTGACATGGGCTCACCCAGCTACCATGCTTTTATAAATAAAGCCTTTATACACATAAGCTTCCTCCCCGATCCCCTCACCTCCGCAGGGAGCTATCGTTATCTCTGTTTCCAGATAAGGAGACTGGGTGCTGAGAGGTTACAGAAGTTGCCCAAGACCGTCTCCCCAGTGAGAACTTGAACCGGGCCCCAAACCTCGGTCTTATGTTTAAGATCAAAACCAGGCTCTTGATTCCCAGATTCTAGTCAAAGGCCCCTGAGCCCTCCTTACTGATCCATTCCCCGCTGGGGTCCCCATTCCAAGCCATATGTGCAATTCTTCTGCCTGTCCCTCTTGCTCCTTGTTCCTTTCTATTTCTGCACCCCCCCATCCCCTGCTACTATCTTGATGTGTTCTTCCCTCCCAGACCCTCAAGGGTTACCTGCTGAGAGATGGCAAATCCGATGACAACCTCATCCTCCAGGACGTCCCAGCTCACCACTGCAGAGTTGGCCTTAAGGTGCCTGACAGTGACATTCACTGGGGCCGAGGGGCTGTCTGGGGGTGGGGAGGCACCTGAGCCTGAGCACCCCCTGCTGTGGGGCCCAGGCCCACTGTCTCATAAGTGGAAACCTGGGGAAGGCCACACAGTGGGGAAGGAAGAAAGCAAGGCCTCCATGGGGCTGGCACATCTCAGTTCATCAGTGGTTGAAGAGCCAGGCCTGAGAGGCTCCTCATGTCCAGGATGGGAGTCCCCAGTGATCACACTGGCCCGATCAGCAGTCCAAGTTAGAACTGACGGGCCTGGGCTAGGGCCAGATCTAACGGAGGAGTGGAAAGAGGTGGGGGGGGGGCGCTGGTAGGGCGGGAGGAGGCATAGGTGGCCAGGGTTGCAGGTGCTGAAAGTTAGTCTGATGAAAAGCAGTCAAAAGGACTCCCAGTCCAGTGCTCTTTCTATAATACCACATTGTCAAGTGACCTTGAGGGAAGGAGAAAGACCCAGAGGTCGAGAAGAGCCAGGCCAGGGTGAGCCCTGGGTTGGGACTGAGGATCACAAGAAGAACCCCCAGTATTGTAGTGACCCAGGATCCAGACAGAACGAAGCCCGGGGAGGGGTCTATCTAGGTGAGCCTCTTCTCCACACTCTGCCAGCCTCGAGAGGCAGGTAGGGAGGTGGCAGGGGAAGACGGGGTCACGCAGAGCACGTTCTCTCAGGGGAGAGTCAAGAGTACGGGTGGGTCAAGTCTTCTGGATATGGGAAAAGGGTGAGAGGGGGTCAGTCAAGAAGGGAGAGTGACAGGATGGTGGAGGTCAGGGAAGGAAGAACCTCTCTAGGAGAGGGGCCGTGAGTCACACAGCCTCTCTGTCTCCCAAGGGGCAAGTGCTGCAAGGGGGACACCTGGCCCTGACCAGCACCCTTCACCCCACAGAGGGGTGGACCTGAGGCCCAAGGGGCTGGGCCTGGGGCGACAAAGCCAAAGTGGAGATAGAGACAGAGGGACACAGACAGGTGGCGGCAGACACAGAACCAGAAAACAGACAAGTGGGCTATCAGAGACAGACGTAGAGAGGAAGCAGAGAGAGAGAGAGAGAGCACTGAGCCACAGAGAGATGGGTAGAGGGACAGATGAGCGAGGCGCCAGAAGCCAAAGGGACAGATACAGAGCCTGGGGAGAGCCTGGGCTGGGTTAGGATGAGGCCGGCACACGGGGCAGGCCAGACAGTGACTGCAGTAGGCTCAGGGGTCCATCCCACCCACCCAGAGCCCTAGGGTGCCAGTCCCCATCCCCCTCACACATGCTCACGCAAACTGGGACCTCATCCTGCTCCGACCTGCAGAGTTGTCCTGCAGGGCTTTGGGGACAGGGAGGGAGGCCCAAGGTTGGGGGACTGGTGTCCTCGGCTGCTCCCCGGGCCAGAGAAGGGAGCTCAGCTCAGGCACCTGAGGCAAAGGCCTGGGGTCAGGGCAATGGGATGAGGGGACCGGGGAATCACAAGACCCTAGACCCCAAAGACCCCAGGGCTGGGGTGGTGGGCGGGGGTGGGGGGGGGCAGGGGCTGGAGGACGGGCCTGGGGGTCAAGAGGTGGGGAAGAGGCCGGGGGCAGGGAGGCAGGAAGGGCCCCGAGGACTCCCGCCCGCCCGCCCCGCGCCGAGCCCCCCGCCCGGGCCCCCTTACCCGCCTGCACCAGCGCGAGGCAGACGCAGCCCAGCCACAGGCGGAGCGCGGCGCGGGGCGGCCCGGGGCGCATGGCGGCTCGTCCGGCCGGCCGGCCCGGGGCGGCGCAGGGGGACGCGGCTCTGGCGCCCGGCGGCCGCTGGCGCTCGCGCTGCGGCCCGCGGCCCGCCCGGCCCGGCCGCCCCGCGCCGCCCCGCGCCGCCTGCATGTCGGCTCCGCGGACAGCGACTCCCGCGCGGCGGCGGCGGCGGCGGCGGCGGCCGCGTCCACGTCGGGCGCCCGGGGGGCGGGGCGCCCCCGCTGCGGGGAGAGGCGCGGGGCGGGGTGAGGGCGGAGGGCGCCCCCACGCCCGCCCCCTCCCGGCCCGCCGGCTGCGCGGGGCTCCCACCGCTCGCCCGCGCGCAGCCCCTGTCCCCCTCCCCCACCCCCCCAGCACACGGCCCGACCTGGCCCCTGCCCTGCCCTTCCCCAGGGAGAGGGAGGACGCGCGCCCCGAGACGCATATCGGTGCCCGCCACCCCCGCCGTGGCCCGCCCTCCCTCGGCCTGGGGGTCCCCATCCCTCACCCCAGACCGGAGGCCTCGCAGGCCTGGACAGACGTGAGCCGAGGGGAGTGTCACAACAGGGACTGGGGGGCCTAGAGTGCCTAGTAGGCGCTGGGGTGCATTCAGTAGGTGCTCAGCGTTTCACCGTGGCGGAGAAGAGGGTGCTCCGACTCACTGGGGACCTAGCTCTGTGACCCCGGCCGGCCAGTCTTTCCCCCTTCTTTGGACCTCCATTTTTGATCTTCATGAGAGTAACAGCCCGCACCTACTAGGTGCCAGACACTGTGCCGAGGGCTTGACTTGCGCGATGCCCCTTGCTTCTCACTGAACCCCTTAAGGAGTTCTCTGCGGCCCCCGTTTTGCACAGGAGACTGCAGCTCAGAGGGGTCACTTGACTTGCCCCAGGACTCACAGCAGAGCCAGAATTTGAACACAGGCTGATCTGACTCCCACACGTGCGCTTGACTCGATTGTCTCCCCACCCGGAGTGAACTCACCCACCCTACCATCCCTGAGATCCTACAACTTGCCTGTGCTAGCTACTCCCCAGCCAGAGAACAATCTGGAACAATCTCTTCCCAAGAGCGGGTGAGGGAAAAGTAGCTCCAGCTCCCTCCCCCACCATTCTAGCCTGGCTGAGTGCTGTGAGCAGTGAGTGAGCTAATGACTCTAAAGTGCAGGGGGCTTTGGAGACTTGGCAAGTAACCACAGTTAATAAAGGGCATGGATGGCTCCTTCCTCACCACCCTGGGGACACCCATATGTCTCCCGCTCTCTTCTGCCCAATCCACCCCTTCTCTTTTCCTGAAGAGGCAGAGAGCTGCCTTTGCCCTGCACCTGCTACCCTCTCCCTATCAAGGGGACCTCTGGAACAGCAGGCCTCGAGGGAAGCCCCCCACCTTGTGGCACTCTCCACCCTGAGTCCCAATCAGAGAAACAAGGTTGAGGAGGGCGGCATAGACCAAGACCCTAGGCCCCTCGACATGGAGGGGGTCCCACATCTCCAAATGAGTCTCTCTCCACCACTCCGAAATTACACCACTGGGGGCATTCCTTTGGGTCTTAAAGACCTTCTGGTCTTCCCCCAGGCTCCAGGGGAAGAGCTAATCCTTTTTTGAAAAGGGCCACTTTGCAAAGTTATCCCACAGAAGGTCTTCGAAATCTCCCTCCGCCCACCATTTTAGATTGACAAACTGAGGTCCAGAGATGGAAAGAGCTCCCCGAAATTCACACAGTGGGTCAGGAGGAGCAATGGAACTTTCCTCTCCTAATGCCCACCCCAGGACTCCTTGCTGACCCTCAAGTTTCTGTGGGTCACTAGGATAGGAGGGGGCTCGGGGATTCTTACTGAGAGCGAACTGAACTGGCCAGCCCATCAGTACCGCCAGACTTGCTCTGCTTGGCAGACTGAAACCCCCCAGCCCCATCTGCTTCCTCAGCCACATACCTTGCACTGGGGTGAGCTTCAGTTGGGACCTCCACCTGTTTGGGGCAGGAGCCAAGGAACC
The DNA here is from genome assembly GCF_024362965.1 of Panthera pardus. Taxonomy (NCBI): domain Eukaryota; kingdom Metazoa; phylum Chordata; class Mammalia; order Carnivora; family Felidae; genus Panthera; species Panthera pardus. The sequence goes on along the minus strand of NW_026526666.1, from coordinate 81,871,827 downwards.
AAAGCACCTCTATCTCCTTTCTCCTCTCTTCTCTCCTCTCTCTCCCCCCAGCAGCTGCTTCTGCCCCACCCCGCCTGGCGCCGCCCCACCAGCTGCAGCTTGGCCCCTGGGGACCCCCCTCACCCACCAGGCAGGAAAAGACAACCCGGGGCCTGCAGGAGCAGCTGGAGTCTCCTTAGGCCTCATCGCAGGAGCCAGCAGGAAGGAGAGGGGTCAGTTAGAGGTCACAGAGTTTTCTCCTGTCCCTGATGGGGAGAAAAGGCGAGAAGGGAGAGGGTCCTGGTGGGGTCTGGAGTCCAGTCTAGCGCAGCGGGAGGCGGGGGGTGGGGGTGGGGGGTGTCTCAGCGCCACCTGCTGGCCTCTCCAGGTATAACCCCGGGTAGATGTAGGGCACTGGGAGGGGGGTGATGGCTGTGTCTAAGGGTTTCAGAGGGAGGGGGAAAGTGGTTGGAGGAGAGCGTGAAAGGCAGGGAGGATTTGGAGAGTCGTGCCTGTGGAGGTGCAGCCTTCCCAGGCCCCATGATGCATGGGGTGCTTGGGCATTACCAGATTCAGGGAAAAGTCTTGATGTCTGGAGTGGAAGCAGGGTAGGGGGTGGGAAGAGTTGGGAAGATTTAGAGCTCCCCCCCTCCCCCGGCGCTCTTGGGAGGGGCCCCAGGACCAATGATTTATGGGCACTATCTATACCACCATCTCTTAGCACAGGGCTAGGTGCAGTAAGCACTCAATAAATGTTTGTTGAATTTGTGGGATAAAATTGTTCTCTCAACATATATCTAATGAGCACCTATTATGTACCAGGCTCTGTGCAACATTCTGTAAATACAGCATTGAAAGTATGAATGAATGCATGAGTGAGAATCTGGGTGGGGATTGAAGGATAAGCCTCTGTCCTCCCAGGCCGCACTGGTCTCCATTTGGAGGACTCCACAGACATGTCCTAAAGGGCTGGCTAATCCTGAGGACCTGGACCCTCCTGAGTGTCCAGAGCTGCCCAGAGTCCTAGCACCTCACCCAGACTGCAGGTGCCCAGCCCAGACCCGCAGGTAATCACTTAGAATGGGAAGGCTCCTCTTCACAGCCTAGAATGGTCATGGCCCTGTCTAAGGGATCTCCCTAGATACACACACCCCAAATCACAATCAGAAGGAATCAGAAGGGCAGGAGATGGCTTTGGGTACACAAATAATCAAGCACCTACCAAGAACTTGGCTTTTTGTTCACGTTATTCTGAGTTTTAGGCTGGCACATGTTACTAGCTCCCGTTCCAGATCAGGAAGCTGAGGCTCAGAGAGGTGTGAGCACCTGCCGTGGGTCACACAGCCAGTGAATTAGGGAGTCTGCTACCTCCTCCCTTCACCCCTGGGGGCCCCTCAGGGCAGGAATCCTGGCCCAGGGTTCACTAAAGGACACACATTTTCCTTCCCTGGAGGGCCTGAGGGGGCTTGCTGCTCACAGAGGCAGTTGCTAAGCCCAGGCCCAAGATCACACCAGGGAAGGGGCGCACCACTCACCCAACAGTTTCCACCTGCTGGCACATTACACACATAAGAGAAGCTTCTTTTGAATCCTCACAACCCTGAGATGTCAGGATTGTCATACCCATTTTATAGATGAGGAACCTGAGGCTCTAAGTGGCTTGCCATACAGCTGGGAGACCCTGGTCCTGCCTGTCTAATCCCCAAAGTCCCTATCACAGCAGTGGTGACACCAGCCCAGCTCAATGCTTCCTGAGTGCCTGTACCAGGCCAGCCTGGGCCTGGGTGCTGAAGGCCTAGTGATGAACCAGATCGGTCCTGGCCCTTGAGGAGAGCCCAGGGTAGAGAAGAGATACACATTTAAAAGACAGAGGGAGGGTGCCTGCCTGGCTCAGTCAGTAGAGCTTGCTACTCTCTTTGTTCCTTTTTTTGAGAGAGAGAAGGAGAGTGTGCAAGCGGCAGAGAGGCAGAGAGAGAATCCCAAGCAGGCCCTGCACCGCCAGCATAGAGCCTGATATGTGGCTCGAACCCACAGTGAGACCATGACCTGAGCCGAAATCAAGAGTCAGATGCTCAACCAACGGAGCCACCCAGGAACCCCAAGCTTGCTCCTCTTGATCTCAGGGTCATGGGTTCGAGCCCCACATTAGGGGTAGAGATTATTTAGAAAAATAAAATCCTAAAAATAAAATAAAATAAAATAAAATAAAATAAAATAATATAATATCAGAGAGAACACTACCCTCTGGACCTGGAGGCACCAAGGGTCTAAAGAGGCCAGAAGAGGGGTGCCTGGGTGGCTCGGTTGGTTAATCGTCAGACTGTTTATTTCAGCTCAGGTCATGATCAGCGTCATGAGATCAAGTCCTGCATCTGGCTCTGAGCTGGGTGTGGAGTCTGCTTAACATTCTCTCTCTCTTTTTCTCTCTCAAATAAATAAATAAATAAATAAATAAATAAATCAGAACAGAGCATTAATTTAAAAGGAAAGCAGGGAGGGCTTCTGGGAGGAGGTGATGCCTGAGCTTAACTAATCCTGAGAGTCAAATGGGGATTACTCAAATGAGGGTGAACAGGCAGAGAGAAAAAGGAATCTTTGGCCCCGAGGCCGGGGAGAGCAAAGTGTTCATGTTGGGGGGAAGCAGGGGAGACGGAGGAGGGTGCAGAGGAGGGTGGGAGGAGTTGCTATGAGCTCTGGGCTGTGACAATGGGAACAGGAAAAACAGCCCTGGATCTGGAAGACTGTTTCAAGCTGCAACAGAGGTTGGGCTAGGGAGGGCTTTAAGATTTTTTTTAAAAAAATGCTTATTTATTTATTTTTGAGAGATAGAGAGAACATGAATGGGGGAAGGGCAGAGAGAGGGGAAGAGAGAGAGTCCCAAGTAGGCTCCACCCTGTCAGCTCAGAGCCCCAAGTGGGGCTCGAACCCACGAACCATGAGCCCATTGACCCGAGCTGAAATCAAGAGTCCACTGCTCAACCGACTGAGACGCGCAGGCGCCCCGGGAGGGCGTTATTCATCCAACAAATATGTATGAACACCTATAGGTCCTGGGGACACAGCTGTGACCAGGATGACAAGATTCCTGCCCTTGCCGATCTCACATTCCAGTGGGAGAGACAGGCAATAAACAGTGAGCTAATGACTAAATAAAATACCTTCAGAGACTCCCCTGGGCTATGAAAACGATGCAGTGATGTGGTAGGGAATGGCTGGGTGGGGGTAATGTTAGGTAGTGTGCGGCAATGGGCTGGCCGAGGTGTCCTGGTTGGGTAAAAGAGACGTCCTCAAATCTCTTCTTCGGAGTCTACGAAGGAACTGACTCCCATCTCACCACACCCAGAGAGGTTGAGAATCTTGCCTAGCCTCACACAGCCAGTCAATGACAGCCCCATGCCTCAAACTGCCACAAACCCTAGGGTCCGCTTTGCCTTTGGAGACAGGTTCTCAGCTACAAACTACAGTCCCCAAGATCCCTCAAGAGCCGTGGGGCCAGAGGCCCTGTTGTAGGAGCCCGGATGTAGAGGAGGCTGCAGTAGGAAGTGAAGGCAGCTGGAGTAAAACTTCTTCCCCACCAGGGAGGGGTGGAAGGACGAGAGCCTGGGAATCAGATAGCCCTTAGACTCCAACCTCTGCTCAACCTTGACCGTCTGGGTGACCTCAGGTACCACCATCTGAAGTGAGAGTCCAAGGTTCAAGGGCCTACCCACCTTTCACTCCCAGGTACTGGAGGGTATGCCTCCGCCTTCAGGTGGTTCCGCAGAGCCAGGAAATGGCCAGCAGAGGGCGCCTCATTGGCCATAGTGAAGCCAATGTTGCCCAGAACAGAAAAGGCTCTAGGAACCAAGAGCCCTAACTGGGGGAAGCTGTCCTGTTTTACCCCCGAGGCCGGCTCCCAGGTGCACAGACCACAGACTCAGCAGCCAGGCAGAACGTAGGTCTTGCTGTCCCTGCACCGTGCACAAGTCACTGACCTTTCTGAGCCTTGGTTTCTTCATCTGTAAATGGGCCTAACAATCATGCCTGCCTCACAGGTTTCTGTGAGGAGTCAGTGAAGATCAACCCCATAAGGTCTGATCTATAGGGGCTGCTATTTTTATTAGCAGCAGTGGTAGTTATATCTTTAAGTTCCTGACTCAAAGGGTATCCAATCAGTGGTAACTATGACAATGACAATGATGAGGATAATGATGGAGGACTCAGTCACTGTTTATTTTCAATTTCCTAAGCAGGGAGCACCAGCACCTACCCATCTGGGATGCCTCCAGTGACAGGGAGCTCACTATCTCCTCAGCAGCCCATTTTCACTGTTAGAGCTCCTCCTGCTGAAAGGTCCCTCCTGGGTGATGCCCCCACCCAACTCATTACTCAGGGTGACCTGGCTGGCCTGGCCTCTGAATTTAGGCCCCCTCATCTCTGAAGGGTCTGCCTGAGAGGCCCATGAGGTCGAGGAGCCAGGACCTCAGCAGCTGGATTCCTGCCTTTACTGGAAAGGTAGGGAGCTCACAAGTGAACCCAGGTAGCTTCACCAGCAAGAGATTCCTGGTGGTTCTTGTTGCTGTTCAGAGTTCCTTTTCTGCTGACTGGGAGAAGTGGAAAGAAAGCCCCTGCTGTCCCTTGGACCTTCCTTCAGTCCCCAGTCTCAAGAATGGCTGGATGCTGGAGAGGGCATCCGATGACCCAGAGCCACAAGTCCAGGAACCCTGGCATTCTAGTTGGGAGGCCTCAGTTCCTGCCCCACCTCCTGCCAGGCCTCCTCATCTGTGTTTGTGAGTCCCAGGGAAGTGCTCATGGGTCTGGCACCAACAAGTCTGGTGGGGAGGGCAGGAGTCAAACAATGCTGGACTCAAATCTTGGCTCGGCCTATGCCTTCTCTGGCAAGTCCCCCACCTCTCTGAGCCTGTTCCCTCACTGGGCACCCATCTCAGCGTGGCGTTGTGGGGAGTATGTTCTATGTGAAAAGGTTCTATGTGCAGTACCGGGCACATAGTAAGTATCCACAAATGTAGCAGGGGGTACAGAAGTGCCTCATGTCTCCAAGACCCTCCTTGTGCCTGAGTGGGCCAAGGTGGCTCTGGGAAGGGGTTATGCCAGGCATGATCATATCCTGATCCATTTCTCGGTTAGCGGGCACCTTGTGCGTGTGCCTGCGTGTGCAAGGGCGCACTTGTGTGTTCGCAAGGGGGGATGGGTGTGCACACATGTGCATTGGGTGTGTATGCATGTGCAAGCATGTGCGTGAGTATGCATGTGTATGTGGGCTTGTACCTAAGGCTGTCCATCCTGGGGATTCCCAGGGCACATGCCTACTTGCAGGTGCCGGTGCAGAATCCCTGCACTGATTCAGGAGACCCCTCTGTTCACTGTTACTATGGAAACAAAGAGGCAATCCTCAGTCTTGGGGAGAGCCTAAGGTGCCAGCAATGAGAGCTGACCCAGTGTTCTCAGCAAGGGAGACGGATCGGGAGCATGAGGCCCTGGCATACGGCGACCTCAGCCTCTGGGGGTTGGGTTCTGGAACTCTGGGAGCCTCGGAACCCTGTGGGAAGCCCACACTTCTCCAAGGCATCCTGGCTTACTGGAAAGAGCTCAGGAAATAGAGCTGGGTCCCATCTTGGATCTGGCCCTAATCTCATGCGCAGTCTCAGGCAGGGAACTCGATCTCTTTGTGCCTCTGTTTCTTCATCCATAAAATGGGGCCAATAGTGGGTGCCAGCAGAAGCCTTGGGTTGGGATGTCACCTTTCCTCTCCCCGGAAGGACCTACCCTCTAGGCTGTATGAATGTGTACCCCTGAGCCCCGCAGTGTCACACAGTAGCCTCCTTCATGTGAACCATGTCTTGTGGGCTCCAGTGTCTTGTGGGCTCCTCACAGCAGCTCTAAGAAGGAGGAGGTTCACAGAACTGAAGCTCCAGGAGAACACAGCTGGCCGTGGTGGGATCAGGTGTGCTGCCCCCACTCCTGTGGGCTCAGCCTTGTACCACGTGCAATCTCTCAGGCTACCAAGCCCCGCTGCAGGGGTGACTGGGGATTCCATCAGCTTCTCTGGATTGTAAGAGGCAGGCGGGGGTGGGGGAGAGTCATCCTGTGGCCATGGGCCCTGGGCAACCCCCCAGAGCAGAGCTGGGCTGCTGGAAGGCTTCTGGAGAGCAGATCCCAATTTAGGAAGGACTTTAAAGATTTGGGGGGGCAGCACCTGGCTGGCTCAGTCAGAAGAGCTTGCAACCCTTGATCTCAGGGTCATGAGATTGAGCGTGGGTATAGAGATTACTCAAATAAATTTAAAAAACTTAACAAAAATTTTTTGAGGGGTGCCTGGGTGGCTGTCAGTTAAGCGTTGGACTCTTGATTTCAGCTCAGGTCATGATCTCATGGTTTGTGAGTTCAAGCCCTGCGCTGAGCTCTGTGCTGACAGTGTAGAGCCTGCTTGAGATTCTCTCTCTCCCCCTCTCTCTTTCTTCCTCTCTCTCTACCCCACCCCCGTCTCTCAAAATAAATAAATTTTAAGAAATAAAGATATGTAAGAACTTAAAACAAGCTTTTGTTTGGACTCTTTAGATTTTGACTCAAGTCTCAAATGAGGTCAAGTGCCTGCATGCAGGTTGTAGACACGCATACAGAATTTCATATACAGTTACAAGTGAACACTCAGCTTCCTGCCCTTTATCCTACTTCCAAGAGTGACTATTCCATTTGCTGTGACCCCAGGAACAATTTTCAAACAGAGATATACCAGGAGAAGCTGCAGGAGCAGACTGAATGTGTAATGCGATGAAAATGTGTAAGAAAGACCCAAACGCTTATTTGCCAGAAGAGCTGTCACAGAAGGGCCACTTCTGATTTGAGGAGGGGGCAAAAGAGTGGGCCTGGATGGGGGACCTAAGGCAAGCCATCGAACCTGAGGCCCTTTCAGCTGACAGTTGCTTTCACCAGCAGAGGGAAGAGGAAATATTGTGCAGACAAGGGGTGGCTGGGATGTTACCTCACCTGCCTGCATCACTTTACCCCACCCCCGCCTAGGTTAAAACCCGTATGCAGGGAGATGGGGGTCAGGGAAAAGCCCAGCTTTGACTCCAGATCCCTTCTTCAGCGAAGGGGAGATCCTGGCCATCTGTAGAGGAGATGGGCCTTGGGGGAGTTTTCGGAGGAAGGTGGAGGGTAGGAGCTGAAGTGGAAGGCAAGCATTGGGTGTATTATGAAAAGTCTCCAACACCCACTTACTCTGGTAGTGGTGGGGAAGGTTATTAAGCAGGGAGGAAGATTAGATGTGGAGAAACCGAAGGCTGGGGAGCTATAAGAGGACCAGGTGATAATATAGGGCCACCAGAGGAGGGAGTGGGGTGGAGTGGGGGGCGAGTTGGGGGTAGAGGACAGGGCAGGCCTGAGAGGAATGCTTTGGTTGAACTCTGACTTGGGAAGTAAGTGTGGGACGAGGAGAAGAGAGGGGTTCCTGGAGGGGACCGAGGCACAGGGCAGGCTGGGTGGAGGGCCATAAGCTGGATGCTGGCTAGCTTGAGGCTGAGGTGCCTGTGGGCTGGAAATACAGGCTTTACTGAGAAGAGACCAGAGTCAGTGGGGTTGTTTTTGTCAACTTTTCCAAAGCTGGGAAGGGGCCACATCAAGATGTGAACCTGGGTCTGTTTCCCTGCAATGTCTGTAAGTTCACACTGAGGGACCAGCAAAGGTGCAGCCCCTTTCTGCCTCCCTTTGGCTCGTGGATTCTGAGCGTGGCAGAGAGATCAGCTGCTCATGTTTGTTTTTTCTTTTTTTTCTTAAGAGAAAGAATGCTCACATGAATGGGGAGGGGCAGAGGGAGAGAGAGAATCTTAAGCAGGCTCCAAACCTAGTGCAGAGCCCATTTAGCATAGAACCCGCCTCAAGTGGAACCCAACTGAGGGCTTGATCTCACGACTGTGAGATCGTGACCTGAGCTGAGATCAAGAGTTGGATATTTAACTGACTGAGCCACCCAGAAGCCCCTCAGCTGCTCTTACCCAGGAGCAAGTGGGGGATGAATGGAATGAATCTTACCCAGGACTTGGTGCTTTTCTTGGGGGCACTGTGGCCATCCCACCACCAAGGAGCCCAGTAACCTCAGGGACTCTGCAGGCAAAATCTTTAAGCCCAAACTTCTTCTCAGTAGGGGGACCATCTCCAACCAACCCCTGCCTTCCTATCCCTCAACACCAGCGAGGCCCTGTTAGCTGGCTGGAGATGACATTAACAGAGCACTGACTGTACAGGCCCAGTGTCCCGAAATTTACAAGCTTCCTCTCACTTAATCCTCACAAAGACCCTTCAGGGAGGCATTAAAATTATCGTTTCCATTTTATAGATGAAGGAACCGCCTGAACCTTCCAGAGGTGAAGGTTTGCCCCCCTCCACTGTGGGGTTGGGGGACCGGGTCAGGTTGAGGCTGCTGTGTGACGTGGCCCAGCAGCTCTCTGAGCCCCATCTGTAAAGTGAAGCTTGCTGGAGGGACGCCACCCAACTCTGATTTCAGTTCTGCAGTCCCAGCTCGCAGGACTTTCCCAACACCCCCACCGCCCCCGTTGTGTTCCTCATGGCCCAGCTCCCTTGGGAACAGCCAGGCCCGCCCCCTCCCCCTCCCGGGCTGTGCTCTTGGCAGCTCTGAGGCCCTGGGCTCTGGTCCGGGGGTGGTCCCCGGCGGTGGGAGGGGTGGGCAGAAGCTGGGACCCATTGGGCTAAGACTGGGGCATCCCAGAGACCCCCAGACCCCCACCTCTGGGTCCATGGTGCTTCAGGCTGGGGTGGGCAGGGCCCTTTGGAAAGGGGTGGCTTGAGGTTTAATCACTTTATCAATGTTTGTTTGTGTAATTCAGCCCTGAGATGCTTTTCCCTCCATCTGTCCCCACCATCTGCTCCCATCAGGATTTTCCAAACCATTTGGGACCTAAGAGGGGAGGGTGGGGGCTGTGCCTCTGAGGGGGCTGGGGAGGGGCTGCTTCCACCTACCTCACTGAGAGACTTCCAGAGGGGAGCCTGGGCTCCTGAGTCACATGGAATTGGGTTCAAATTTTGGCATTGTTACTTTCTTGCTGTATTACCTCCAGCAGGTGGCCTCACTTCTCTGAGCCTCAGTCTCCACATCTGTGAAATGGCAGTAACATTATTGACTCCTCAGGATTAGTTCAGATCAAAGGAGGTGATGCCTGCAAAGTACTCTGCATACAGTAGGTGCTCAAGAGATCTGCAGTCCCCTCTCCATTCACCCCCCACTTGCTTCTCTCTCTGGCATCCCTCTTTAGTGCTGGAGGAGGGTGGCCACCTCTGGTTTCTGTACCCCAGCCCCACTCCTCAGACCCTGAGGACACCGCCTCCTGTGGGACTTGCCCTTTCTTCTATCCCCCATGGGTCCTACTCACTGCTCAGTTCTCTCAATGACCCCACTCAACATCTACCCTAAGCTGTGCCTCTCTCTCCCTTCTGGATGCCTCAGTTTGGGGTGGGAGGGGGATGAGTATCATCAGCAAGGACACCCCACCCCACCCTCACCCCCACAACAAGTCTTCATAGAGCCCTTCAAATCTGCAGGGTTCCAGGGCCACTGAGGCCTCCTGTCTACTATGCTCATGCCCAGAATTTCAGGTCTGAGGAGACTGTGGGGCAGCAAATGAGGCCTGTCTGGTCAAGGGTTTCAACAGGGGATGTCAAGGCACCCAGGTCACTTGTTTAGACTCTCTGTTCCCAAAGGGGAAAAGACTTGCTCCAGATTATCCAGAAGTGAGGGACCCAGGTAGGTTTCCTGACAGCTGCCCCTCTGGCCCGCTTTTTTGGGCTATATCTCAGGGCACTAAGTCTTGGGCCTTGGTGTACATTATGGGGAGCCCAAGCCTTCCTCTTTGGCTCTGGGGGAACTCCCATTGCTTCTTAGGCCCCCAGGAGGGGAGAGGTGGCTGATTGGAAGTAGTACAGAGCCTACCAGGGTTCACACTCTGCCCCCAGATCTACCCCACTCATTCCAGGTACAGGGAAAGTCAAAAGAAGGTGAGGCTTCCAGGAAGAGGAGAAGGCATGGTCCTGCCATCAGAAGCCCCATCTACTGGGGAGACAGAATTCAGACTGGGGGCCCTGAGGGCAGGGCATCAGAGTTACCCTCATAGGGAAGAAAAACAGTGGGAATAGAAGAAGGCTCCTGAGGGGCTAAGCCAAGAAGTCAGTCTGTAGGAGGTCAAGCTGGCAGGGGGTAGTGGGAAGAAGCAGAGACAGTGACTGAGCAGCACTCTGTGAGGATAAACTGCGACCCCCCACCCCAAGGATGGAGAGGAGGATCCAGACCCAGCTGGGAAGATTCTCTGGCTTCAGGCGGAGAGAGAGGAAGGAGGAGGATGGGGAGGAGAAGCCCAGGCAGTGAATGCTGGGCAGTCCCCTCATCCAGCTCCAAACAGGGCAGGCTCTCCAGGCCTAGTGGGGAAGATGGAGGAAGCTTGTCGCTCCAGGGGCCTGGGGTGGGGCCTGAGCAGCAAGTCTCTCCCTGCCCCCAGGTCCTCACACAGGAGGCAGCTGGGAACCACCCACGCATGTCTGGCATCTCTCACGCCTCCACTGGGGGTCCCAACACCAGAGCCAAGGCACACGGAGGAACTGATGTTCTAGAGGGCCCACATGTCCAACCTCTCCCACCCCCTCCACCGCCGCCTGGCTCCCCAGCTCCTCCAGTTGAGACCTCCCCATCCTCAAGCAGGAAGGACTGAGACTAGATTTGACCATCTGAGTGGCCTGGTTGGGGACCTGGAAGTGGAGCTTTGGTCTGAGCCCTGGAGAGCCAGGGGTGTCCCGGCTGCCACCGACTTGGGAGGAGGTGTCTAGTCAGAAAGCAAATGCTGTCGGCTCACCTTCAAAGTAACCAGACTCATCTCTCTCACCCTCAAATGGCCCCTGGCTTCCACCCTGGCCCCCACTCTTCAAGTCTGTTCTTGACAGAATGCCTGAGTAAGCTTGACCTGAAAGTCAGACCCTCACTCTGCTCAAGGCCCCAACCTAGAGCATCCCATGTCACCTGGAATAAAATCTACAATCCTTGGAACGGTCCTCACAATCTTTGGAATGGTCCTCAGCACTGCCACCATCCCAACCTCTAAACGCCGATCTCAACTTTTCCCAAAATATGTGTCTAATACACTACAGAGTTGACTTGTATATTTTGTCCACTGTTTACTGCCCGCTGCTGTAACCCCACTGCCTAGAAAAATGCTGGGCACAGAAATAGTGCTTGATGAATATTTGTGCGATGAAAGGATGAAGGCATATGGATTCGGGTCCAGGCCTTCCATTCACCAGCTGTGAGACATGGGGAAAATCATTTACCCCTTTGAACTTCAGGTTGCTCATTTGTGAAGAGGGGACAATAAGGCCCACCTCCTAGAGATAAAGCACAAAATTCGAGCCCAGGATGTGTGTGTGTGTGTGTGGGGGGGGGGGTGTTGCAGAAGCTGGCTGAAGGAGGATGCAGCCCCCATCCTGGCAGGAGGAGATGTGTTGGGGGGTCAGCGACTCCGGAGAAGGGCGTTCCTGAGGTAAGGTGCCTACGCACTTCAGAACCCCCGAGACTGGACAGCAGAGGCAGAGCCTGGGGAAGGAAGCGAGTTTGGGAGGAGCAGTTTAGATCAATGTTGGGAGGTGAGATTCATTCTGAGAGGGGTGGGGGGTGGGGGGAAGGGCGGTGAGATCCGGGGCGGTGGGCAGGAGATGGGGGCGGGGCTCTCTAAGGCCGAGGTGGGGGAGGGGGCGTGTCTCCCCCCCCCACCAAGACCTCCCGGACTGGAGAAATGGGAGCTGCCCCCTCGCGAAAGAGACCCCAGCTCTGTTAGTTCGCGAGTTGAGGCGTGGTGGCAAGGAGGGCGCCTACCGAACCGCCCAGGCTCCGGATTCCGCTCGCTGAGCGACGTGCGGCTTCGCGCCCAGGTAGGGTTGGGGGTGGAGCGGCCGGGGTTGTCCCCGGCTCGGAAAGACGTCTCTGGGCACTGACCCCCCGGACCCCATTCGGGCTACCTGAGTCGAGATGCTGAGGAGATGGAAATCTCTGTCCTCCTCCCCCGGCGGGCGCTCCCTAGTGAGGGGGCCGGGGAAGTGAGGGCGTCCCCTTCCCTCTCCCGGGCAGGGGCGGGGGCAGAGCCTAGCTCACTGCTTCCCCCCGCCCCGGGGCTGGAGGGGAAGGGGAGGAACAGGGACCCCCCCCCCCAGGGGAGGGGCTCCGGGCCAACGCCGCGGGGCGTCTCCCTGGCAGTCCCTCCCCCCGCCCCCCGCCCGCCCCTCCGGCCGCCTCTGCCGCCGCGCGCCGCAGCAGCGCCGCCTTCCCTGCGCAGTCGGTGTCTCCGCGTCGCTGGGTGAGTGGGGGCCGCTCCGGCCGGGGCTGGGTGATGCGGGGAGGGGGCAGCTCGGAGGGAGGGGGCCCCGTCCAGCCTCTCCAACCCCGCCGCTCTCGCGCCTCCCGGGGAGCCTCCTTCCGAGGGCGCTGGGGAGAAGGGGGCTCCCCAGGGGAAGAGCGCGGCGCTCTCCAGGGTCCTGACCCCCGAGTGGCCAGCGGGGAGGAGTGGCGTTCCGGCCGCCTCGGAGCGCCCCCTCCAGGAGGGGCCCCGCTCCCGGCGCTCTGAAGCGTGGGCTCAGGGCGAGAGCTGGGGAGAGGTTTGGAGAAGGTCCCCAGGGCGAGTTTCTCAGGTCGAGCTGGGGGGCCTCCCACTCGGGGGACTAGGGGTCTTTGCGGAGACAACAGAACCTTCTACCACCCTCGTTTCCAAGTCTTCCGATTTGGAGGGGCAGTTCTGAGGGTGGCAGGGAGGAGGGGGCCACTGGAAGATCTCTCCTGCCCAGCACATCTCTCTGCCCCCGCCCCGATGACCCAGTTCCTTGGACCTTGAGGAGGGGACTAAGGGACACACTTCTCCGCCCCAGCCCCACGCATTTCCTCAGTCCCCTCCCACACACTTGTTCATTGGGTCCTCAGTCTGGGGCAGAAAAGGCTGCTTTAGAATGGAGGGTCACCAACTTGCAAAAACATGCATGTGACACTGCTGAGGACACACACAAGTCCACTAAATGGCCACTCAGGCATATCCCCCTCATACTGTGATGGGTGCGTACCTAGTCACATGCACATATATTGACTGAAACACACGGGAGTCAAATGCCATGCACAAACCCGAGACATATGTGCGTACATGAACCCAAGCACTCACACACATGTTCATCCACATGTGCACAGAGCTATGTGCAAATGCACACCCAAGGAACATCCTCACCCTGTCTCACTCACAGCCCAAGGCTGGGGGGAGGGATTCACTTGCATACACCCCTACACTCCTGCCTGGAACTGCCTGGCTGTCTCCTCTCCATTGCCTTCCCCTCAGCCCTCCGCGCCTTAACCTCCTTTACTGAGGGGATCTTTCTGGACTATGTGAAAGGTAAGTATTGGAGAAAGGTTGGCTGGCCAGGGCTCTCACTGGAAAAGAGGCCCCTGTTATGTCTGAGAAGGGCTGCAGCTCCCTCTCCTGGGACCTGCAAGCACCCCTGGGAAAAGAAAGATGGCAAGGCTGCCTGAGGGTCCCACGTGCAGCTGGCCATGTGAGAGGTGTCAGCATGGGAGTTGGCTTGTGATGGCATTTGTGAGACATGTGGGGTCGTGGGCTGGTGTCTTGATGCACAGGGTATGGGAGCTGTTCGTGAGTGGTGCCGTGTGTCAGTACATGTGAGTTGTGGAGCAGCGGGAATGTTGTGTGGAGGCATGGTGACCCATGGTGGTATGTGAGTGGCCTGGGAGCCAGTGTATGGATTTGGTGAGCTATGTAGCATTAATATGTGTCAATGTGTATTCATTTGTATATTGTGTGCATGAGTCTTGTGGCATCTGGGTACACATAAATCATTTTTATTTGACACTTATGTAGCACATATATGTGTAGGCATCATTCTAAGTGCTTCACATGTATTAACTAATTTAATCCCCACAATAATGAGGTAGGTACCCTCATTTTACAGATGAGGCAGAGAGAGTATAAGGAACTCATCTAAGGTCACCTAGCTGGCAAGAGGCAGACCTGAGATTCAAACCCAGGTGGTCTGGCTCTGGAGCCTAGGTTAACATCTATCTTACGCTGGCCTTTGTCAGGCACACATGTGTGGGGGAGAGAACAGGTCAGTGTCTGGGCTGCAGGTGTATTTTGTAATGAGCAGGCATATGCAAGGCAAAGAAGGAGCAGGAGGGAAGAGGGAAGAGGACCAGAAGGCCTTTTTGCACCTCCCTGGGCAACTCTGGGAGGCAGCCCTGTCACTCCACGGCTTTGCGACCTGCAACAGGTCACCTCACTTCCTTGAGCCTGCCTTCTCCTCTGTAAAGCGGGGCTAACTCCTGGACTTCACTTTGTGAGTGTGGAATGATATTCACTTGTGAAAGCCCAGTGGCCGGCACTGAGAAGGCTCTCCAGTAAATGTGAGCCCCCTTCCCTTCCTCCGTCTCCTGGTCTGTTCCCTGGGAAACTGTAAGGTCCTGGGAAATGGTGTGGAGCATGTCACGGGCAGGATGCCGGGGTATGGGCTGTTGACTTTGGGCCAGCTGCTCTCTTTCATTGGGTCAAATGAGAGACTGGAGAGCCTGGTGTCCGGGGGGCCTTCCTGGAGTGGCGTCAAGGGGCCAAGAGGGCCTGACCATTTCCTCTCTACCCCTTGACCCCCTCGGGAATCCAGGTGGGACTTGGCTCGGTGGCCATGGGCAAGCAGAACAGCAAGCTGCGGCCAGAGATGCTGCAGGACCTGCGGGAGAACACGGAGTTCTCGGAGTTGGAGCTGCAGGAGTGGTACAAGGGCTTCCTCAAGGACTGCCCCACGGGCATCCTCAACGTGGACGAGTTCAAGAAGATCTACGCCAACTTCTTCCCCTATGGTGACGCCTCCAAGTTTGCCGAGCACGTCTTCCGCACCTTTGACACCAACAGCGATGGCACCATTGACTTCCGGGAGTTCATCATCGCGCTGAGCGTGACCTCGCGTGGCCGCCTGGAGCAGAAGCTCATGTGGGCCTTCAGCATGTATGACCTGGATGGTAACGGCTACATCAGCCGCGAGGAGATGCTCGAGATTGTGCAGGTGGGCCCCTGGACCCCTCAGAATGCCAGATGCAGGGCCCAGCAGTTGGCACCCCCCATTCCCTTTCATCCTCTCGAGAGCCCTTGTGGGTAGGTAGTGGCGGGTGCTACTTTTGTGACCCATTTAAAAAACTATTAGGAACTGGTTTCCAATTTAAAGAAAAGTTGAGAAAACTCTCATATATCCTTTACCCATATTCACCAATTAACTTTTGCCATATTTGCTTTATCGTGACGGGCATCATGCGAGCGTGTGTGCAATGCTTCGCTGTTGTTCTGAACATGACCCTCTACCCCTGAATACATCAGGATATATTTCCTAAGAACAGGAACATACTCTTACATGACCCATAATATAATTATCAAAGTCAGGACATTTAATGTAGAAACTATTTTCTAATGTAGATAAATGCTATTACCTAACTTACAGACCATATTCCAGTTTTGTCAACTGTCTCGAAATGTTCCGTATGGCACTTTTTCCCCAGGTTGAGGATCACACATTGCATTTCATTGTTGTGTCTCTTTAGAGTCCTGTAATCTGTAATAATTCCTCAGTCTTTGTCTTTCAAAACTTGACATTTCTTCAGAGTACAGGCCAGTTATGTTTCATTGATCCTCATTACTCAGGAGAAAATGAATGCTCAGGTAAAGACATTGGCCCAAAGCCACACAGACTGTAAGTGGACTACCTTGGGTCCACCATCCACTTTCCATGAGGACACCCAGCCACCTTTCAACTGACTGAGGGCCCACTAAAAACCTAGTACTAAGTGATATGTTTATATCCGTGAGCCAGTGCATCCTTACAATAACCCCGTGAGGCTCAGAGAGGTGAAGTGACTTGCTCAAGGTCACACAGCATGTATGTGGTGGAGTCAAGTTAAGCTGGCCACCACTCAGAGTTGCCCCTAGAAAGGGATCTGGCTTCTAGTTCTGGAATTGGCTTCAACTCTTAGATTTCCCATTTGTAAAATGGGGATGGTGATACTGACCTCACAGGGAGACTTAAGGACCTGATATAAATGCTCTTTCTTAGTACAAGTTTAAGTGTAGCATATATTAGCTCAATCTTCCAGAGTGCCTATCCCCCTGGCCCAGCATTGAAGTCCATCAGGGCTCTGGTTCTAGTCTATCTATCCAGTTCCTAGTTCACTTTTTGCCTGAGCCTGTGTTTCTTCACCCATATAGCGAGGGTGTTAGCTCCCTACAGCACCAGGTTATTGCAGGTATAAAGTGGGACAGGGGCTCTAGCAGGAGAGAAGAGAGTCCTCCATATGATTGTTACTTGGCAAATGTTAGATGCTGTCGGTTGCTATTCTCTCCTCTGCACATTCTCTGCTCTAGCCAGAGTGGCCTTTTCAACATCCTTAGGATATGCCCTGAGTAATCCCACTGCACAGCTTTGCACAAGCTCTTGCTCTTTCCTTTTGCCTCTCTGAATCCTTTCCCTCTGGTTCCTCGGCTCTGCTGCTTCCCCTTCCATTGCATCCAGCCCCTACTGGATTCTTGCTTTGGCTTCTCTTTTGCTAAGCATCAGGGTATGCTCTCTTGAGCTAGACTAGCATGGGCTGCTTGGGGATGCGCTGCCCTCCCTGTGTCTATCGCTAGGGATAAAGCCTTAATGTTTGTGACCCCCATGGACCAGGCATGAACTCTCTAGCTGACGGACAGTGGGAAGTTCTGGGGGTCCTGGTGGAAGGGCTGGGGCAATCAGGGTGATGGAAAACAGCAACAGCTCAGCGATTGAACATACCAACCAATATGAGAGATGTTCACGTTTTACCACTTCGTGTGGTTGCACTGCACTATACTGGTAAATCTCAGCCCTGTTGGGGGCGCCAAACCCAAGACATCAGTCATGCCCAGCTTCATTCCTTCGGCCCCCTCAGGACCCCTGCCTGGCTGACCTCTGCTACGTAGGCCCTGATTTCCTTTACGGCAGCCGGGCAGCCCGAGATGGCCGGTGCAGACAGAGCTCTGCAAATCCCAGTGGCTGATTAATTACAAGTTGGCTCCAATGAAACAGTAAGTGCACAACAATTCCAGACAATTAATTAGGAGACCCAGGAGAGGGCTGTCACGAGGGGAGCAGTCACCTGGCCATCCTTCTCAGGACCCAACCCTGTGGACACACCACAAGGGAAAACGCTGCGTCTTGGCCTCTTGGGGCTCCCACTCTGGTGGGAGAGAAGAAGTCTGCAGCCCACATTGACTAGCTAAATGTGGCATCTGGAGTCTAGGGGACTGAAAGGCAGGGAAGGCCTGAGGATGTGGTGGATGAGTAATGATTATATTATGAGCTGCTGTTTGCTGACCACTTACTCCAGCCAGCTACTATTCTAACTACAACAGTGTCTCATTCAATCGTCTGGACAATCCTAATGAGGGAGAAATGAGGAAACAGGTTCACAGAGGTTAAGGACTTGTCCAAGGCTACACATAAGGATTTGTCTAAGGCTTCCACATTAGTGGAACCAGGATGCCCCTCCAAGTCCATCTTACTTCAAAATCCCTGCTGGTCATCGCTACCCACAAGCATCTATCCCACAACTCTGAAGGAGTGGATTCTAATTCAGTCTCTGCCGTCAATTCCCTTTCTAAGCCTCCATTTCTTATCTGGAAAATGAGGATCATGATACCTGCTTTTCAGGGCCGTTGTGAGGTTAAGAAATAATGCATGTAAAGTACCTGGCACACGGCAGGAGCCTGATAAGTGGTAGCTAGTACTATTATTCCAGGAAGAGGCCGTATATTCTGGGAAACCTGAAAGGCATGGAGGGGTTGGTTGTGGCAGGGTCACTCACCAGGGGAGGCCTGATGATGGAGAGGTCAGCAGGGACCAAACGAGAAGTACCTTGAGTGACCAGGGCTGAATGGTTTGGACTTGGTACAGAGGGCAGTGGGAGGCACCAAAGGCTTTTAAGCCGTGGAGTCCCTGCCAGATGTCAGGCACTGTGCTAAGTTCTGAGGATATGGGTACTAGCTAGATATCCATGATCTTTAGCTGTATGCTGGAAACTAGGTGCAATCCTACAAAATTGCTTTCAGAGAGGTGTCCCCAAAGGAAGAGCCCGGGAGGCTCTGGGCCAGCATATGGACCTTGACCCAGGCAGGATCAGAGAAGGCCTCCCTAAGAAAGCGCTATGTAAGTGGAGTCCCAAAGAAGAGTGGGAGGCAGCAGAAGGAGCGTGGGGCAGCATCCAGAAGGAGCTGGGTGCACGGTGGGCCTGGAGGGAAGCCTGTGTGTGATAGGAGCGAGGCGGCGGCCCACTGGGCTGGGGACGTGGCGGTGGAGATCTGTGTTTGGAAAGCTTTCAGAGGCAGCGTGGGGGACAGATGCGAGGGAAAGAGGCCGGAAGAGACCAGTACGGAGGCCGGATCTGGATCTGAGGCAAGGGAAGTTTATGGGATGGGAGAAGGGAGGCTTCTTGGCAGAGGTGTCAGTTGCAAAGAGCTGGAACGTTGGGGGGGGATCCGTCTGGTCCTTGAGTTCTGGGGCGCCAGGACCCAGTCTATCCCACAGGCCAAGCCCTACGTGCTCTGCCTACATTTAGCACAAATATCCTCCTTCGTGTTGCCTCCAGAGATCCTGCACGTGGCAGCTGCAGTTCTGGGCACAACTGAGCGCATGCTGTCCCCGCCTCTGGCAGATGCTCATTTGCGTTTATTTGCATAATGCCCCCGCCCTCTCTGGGCCCTGCGGCCTCGAGCCCTACAGCCCTTAGTGCGGCTCTGCGCCCCCTGCCGGCCACACAGGCGCCGCAGCCCAATGTCACCTCCCTCGTCCAGCGCCCCCTGTAGGCGGCCGAGCGCGGGCTGCCCAGGGCCCCGAAGTTTCAGAAAAGCAGCTCTAAGCCGGTACTCATCCTGGAGCCCGCAGCGCCCCGCACCAGCTCCTAAGCCCGATGTTCTAGCCCCTTCGCTATCTGGGTCCCGATATCCTCCAACCTCTCTCCTGGCCCACTGCACTCAGCCACCCCCAAATTCTCGGCGCCCACTCAGCTTCCTGCTGCAGGTCCTTTGTACGTGCAGATTGCTCTGCCAGCAATGCCTTTCCCACCTGGCGCTCCAAGGGAACTTGGTCAGGGCCCGCTCCAATAGCCCCCTCTTCTGGGAAGCCTCTCCAGGCACTCCTTCCTAAACTAACCCCCCTTCCCGTTCCCCCACGCCTCCGTGACCATCTCTCCACCTCACCCAAGCGGGGGCAGCAATCTTCTGCGTGTGTGGAGGCCGTTTTGGATGCTGGGGGTAGGGGGCTCGGGCAGGCTCCTCTCACTCCCTGCCTCCCCCTCCCGCCCCTCAGGCCATTTACAAGATGGTTTCCTCCGTGATGAAGATGCCGGAGGACGAGTCGACCCCAGAAAAGAGGACCGAGAAAATCTTCCGCCAAATGGACACAAACAACGACGGTGAGGGGGCAGGGATGGGGCGGGGCGGGTGCCACTCCCCCTTCCTCTCCCGCGGCTCTGCTCGGCCTCCTCTCGCTGCGCGGCCGCCTTCTCCAGCATCACTGCTCCCCTCGCCCCGCAGGCAAGCTGTCCCTGGAGGAGTTCATCCGCGGGGCCAAAAGCGACCCGTCCATCGTGCGTCTGCTGCAGTGCGACCCCAGCAGCGCCTCCCAGTTCTGAACGACAGGACCCAGGTTCCCCCTCCTCCCTGCCTTCACTGGCCCTCTCCCGGCTTCCTTTCCTTGTGTCTATCCAGGCTGGGGGTCAGGCTGGTCGCACCCCCCGCCCCCTGCCCACACCCCCCGCCCCCAGGGCCTGCACTCTGGGGTCTATGGAGAAGGCAACCCTACAGCAAGCAAGCGGTTAGCACCCTCAGTCCAAAAGGCAATATCTCCCTTAGGCAATGATTGAGACGCAGGCTCTGGCTGGGTCTGCCCTCCCTTACCCAGAGGGAACTTCAGCCATTCTCCCCCGCCCCCACCCGCACCCCGACTCACACGCAGCCTCGAGCTCCTCCCCCAACCACCGGGCAAGCTCCCCCACCCCCCCCTCCCTTGTAGCTCTCAGCCTGGGTGGAGGGCGGAATCATGCCCAGGTGAGGAGGCTGTCTTCATTTGGATAGGAGGAAGGATTCCGGAGGTGTGGGGGTTTGAGGAAAAAGCTTCCTTGAGTCGTCCTTTCCTGCAGGAGGGCCTCGACCCTTCCTGCTTCACAGCTCTTGTTGGCCTGGAGGCCACGATGCAAAAGGAACCCCCCCCCCCCCCCGCCCCCGCCCGCAGTTCCAGGCTCCCAGCTGTGGGTCCCATGAACCCCCACCTGCCTTTCAGCACTCGGATGAACACAGACCCACCGATCCCTCTGTATATTTTTTCCTCTCTCAGAAAGACACACACACAGGCCCACGATGGGCAGACACATCCAGAGCCCCAACCACAGCATCCTGTGTGGGAAAGAAGCACAGGGCCCCCGGCCGAGTCCCCTCCCCTGCTGCATGCATCCATGTGGAGCATCTCTGTTCTTTTTAATAACTTCAGAATAAAGTCTCATTTCAGTGCAGTGGGCTGGGTAGCTGAGGGAAGGGGTTGAAAGCCCCACCCGGGCCCCTGAGTGACCAGTGAAACCTCTCCGGTCTGTTCCAGGAATCCTGACCTGGTCACAATGCAGACTTGGTTGCAGGGGGCCCCAGTGGTCACGGGGCCTGGACGGGCCACCAGCTCTCAGAGGGTCAGCGGCTCAGAGCTGGTGCAGCTCAGCAGGTCATGGCCCTCCACGGGCTCTGGGCTCTCCTGCATCTGCAGAGACACAAGAGGCTGCCAGGGACTGGGTCTGCTCCTATAGGACACCCAGGGGAGGGGATGAGGGGAGGGCTGGGAGGATCTCTGGGGCAAAAGAACCTCACTACCCCCTCCCGTGCAAGAGCCAGACCATACCCTTGGAGTGCCCCCAGATTGAACCCAGATACTCCTCCCTCTCCCTCAAGACTCATCCTGGGCCTTGGGGGAGCCAGGTTTCAGCTGTGTGACTTAGCTGGGAGATCTGACCTCTCTAAGCCTCCGAGCTTCTCCCTTTCATCCTGGAGGAAAAACTACTGCCCCAGTTCTCAAGGCAGGGGCCCCATGCAGAGGGTAGGGGCAGACCAGCCTGGGCTTCCCAGCAAGGGCTCCCAGGAAATATGGGGAGTCGAGGCTGATGGAGGGGGTGGCGGGCCTTACCATGTGGTGGCTGCTTTTCCCCCACCAGGGCCTCAGTTCCAGCAGCTGGTGGGCGAGCTGGGCACAGCGCACAGCAAACACGCTCTCTGCCACGCAGAACACTAGTGAGATGCCCCAGAGGCACAGGCTGGAGCTCTGTGGGGGGGCACAAGGGGCAGGATGCAGGGTGGGTCTCCAAGAACCCTTCCCACCTCTGATGAGCCCCTGGGTGTCACCACCCATCCCCCCACTCCTCCAGCCCTGCCCTGCCCCCTCCTGCAATCCCAGGCCTGAGCACTCACGTAAATGCGCGTGGGGTCGAAGGGACAGTCAGGCACCAGTACCAGCAGTCCGGGGCTTCCAAAAGTGCAGGCAGCCAGCAGCGCCCGGCCTTGGGTGGCAAAAGTCACGGCGATGGAGGCCAAGAGGCCCAGGGCACAGGTCAGAGAAAGAAGGGCACAGGCCATGCTCGAACTAAACACTGTCCAGCGCTGGATGGGGGAGGCCACCGGTCAACGGATGTCAGGCTTGGTCCCATGGGGTCAGCGTCACTCCCTCCGGGCAAGCTAGGCCCTTTGGGGTGGCTGCTGCCCCCACCCGACCCCTACAGCCCCTCCCAGGAGGAGCCACATACCAGGGGGATGCTGGGGAGGTAGCGTGACAACACGATGGCTGCAACGCCTGAGGTGATGACCTGTGGGGAAGGAGAGCAGGCAGGTGTCAGGGGCAGCTCCGGGTAAAGATTCCACCGAGGCCAACTCTAGCCCTCCAAGCCCCCGGCCCCTCATCTCCGCTCAGCTTTGGCCTCACTACCTCCATCTGCACAGAGGCACTGCCTCCTCACGGTCCAGCCCCGAAGAGATGTTTCTAATATCCGGTAACTCCCTGCCTACAACCTTCCGTGACTCCCCACTGCCTATAGATGTTTAACTCAAACAGGGACCTGTGTAGCCCAGGGCCACAGGGCCCTGTCACAGGCTATACATGACATATCTCTCTGGAGTGGAAAAGATTTGGGGATAAACTAAGTAAACTCAACTGGCAAGGAACTAAGCACAAAATTGTTATTTTAACAAGTCAGAACACTTCATGGAGGAGAATTCAATGGGCTGAGCCCATGGGAGGCAGGTGGTCTGATGGCCACCCAGCAATGGCTTTACTTCACTGAACAGCCCCAAGAAAGTGCCCCAAGCTCTCTGGGCTAAGCCCCAGTCTGCAGGATGAGCTCACAGAAAGGACACTAGCTTTGGCGTCAGACACAAACGGTTTCAGATCCAGCCTGGCTTCTTTGTATCGACAGGAGGTTGGGTGAATCCTCAGTGTTGGTTTCCCCTCTGGAAAGCGGGGGTAACAGACGCCCCCTGTTGCCAGATGCAGTTGAGGATTAACGGAGGAAATGAGGGCAAAGCTGAAGGGATCCAGCCCAGAGCCCATCCCCGGTGGATCTCCTAACCCTGAGCTCACTGCTCTCCCGGAGTTCCTTACAAGGCTGGTGAGAGGAACACTGGGGTCACTGGGGAACCCCAGGGGTCACTCCAGGGGACACTACACACATCTGCACAGCCCGGCCCGTCCCACTGACTGAGGCTTCTCCCGCTTGCTGGGGCATGCGATCTCCATTCACCTAAGTCTTGACGCCAGCGGGCTGTTCGAGCCTCACTTTGTAGAGGAGAGACTAGGCTTAGAGAGAGGAAGAAGTCCCTCAGCCGGGAGGTGGCAGAGATGGAACTCAAGGCTTTGATGGATGGATGTTGCCCAAAAGGTGCAGCCACCTCTGCTAACAGGTGGGAAAGAGCTCTGTGGCCTTCAGAATGCCAGGCCCCTTCATTCGTGGATTCCTCAAACAGGTACTGACACCTAGTCATAGCCACGGCCACCATTAATTGAGCACCTACCATAGATCGTGCCTAATGCTAAGTTCCTGCCAAATTTGTTTTTTCGGTGTCCCCAGAATAGATCTTAGCCATTCCCACCTCCACACCTTTGCATCTGCCATTCTCTCTGTCTCTGGAATGTCATCCCAGCTTCCTCTCCTACTTGCTGGCCCCAGCGTGCCTCCTATGTGGGCTATGGTAATTGCAGCCTATCTTTGAACTCCTACTCATCCGTCAATATCCAGCTCAGGGGCCTCCAGCTCTGTGAACACTCCTGGACCCTCCCAAGCTCAGCTGATGCTCCTTCCTTTTGTCCAGCACTGCCTTGGTTACTTCCTTATCATCATAATAATCCCAGTTCGCAAGCGTGAGCACTAACCATGCGCCAGATACCATGACACGCACTTTACGTGGATCTCATTACGTGGATCACTTTACGTGATCTCATTCATACTCACGGGGACCCTCTCAGGTGGACAATGCTACCATCCCCATGTAATAGACAAGGCAGCTGAGGCAGGGAGAGGTTGAGAGACCAGAGGCTTGGCGCTCTCTCCTTGCCCACCCCAAGCCCCCTCCAGCTCCCTCTCGCCAGTCACCCTCCCCGCCTGGCCATACCACGATGGCGGACGTGACAGAGAGGATGTTGACCACGCAGTACTGCAGAGCCACGGCATCGCGTGGGGCAACCACGTAGCGCAGCACGGTGCCGTGCAGAAGAGCAGCTGCAATGAAGCTCACATGGCCCAGCACTACCAGCACCAGCCCTGTCTTCATCAGCACCTTCCGGAAGTCCCCCACACTCAGGCCACCTGTGGGGGACAGCCAGGTCAGGGCCATGGTGCGGCTCAGCCTCTGGCAGAGGAGAAGACTGAGGCCCTGGCAGGATTAGTGGACACTGGGTGCTAAGTCTGTTTCCGGAAGGCTTGGGGTCAGTGACTTGTCTTCTCTGAGCCTCAGTTTCCTCATTTGGAAAAGGGGTTCACAACACCTTCGTGAGAGTCTTTGGGGCTCTAAGGCTGGAAAAGCACACAGGTGGTACTTAATAAAGGGCAGGAGTTCTTGTCAGTGCTCAAGGTTACGCGTGACAGGGCCACAACTTGAACCCAGGTCTCTAGCTCTAGGTCCATGATCTTTCCACGAAGCTCCCCATTCACTGATTTATTCATTCAGGAGTTTGTTACTCAAATGCTCAGAGTGCCTGCTCTGTGCCAGGCCCTAAGGTACCACGGTGAGTTTGACAGTCACTGTCTAGGCCCCAAAGAGCCCCTAGTGCACTGGGCAGGGATCAGATCCTGCTCGGGATTCAGTTTGGTGTGTAGAGCCTGGCACATAGTAGTCAACTCACAATTGCTGAACTGACTTGGGGCAAGAAACTCAAGCCTCTGAGGACCCATCTCCTCATCTTTAGAATGGGAAGAGGGGTGCCTGGCTGG
This sequence comes from Panthera pardus, assembly GCF_024362965.1. NCBI lineage: Eukaryota > Metazoa > Chordata > Mammalia > Carnivora > Felidae > Panthera > Panthera pardus. The sequence continues at coordinate 81,847,298 of NW_026526666.1, read as the reverse complement.
CTCAGTCCAAAGAGCATATGACTCTTAACCTTGGGGTCTTGAGTTTGAGCCCCACGTTGGGTGTAGAGATTACCTAAATAAATAATTAATTTTTAAAAATAATGAAATGGGAAGAATAACCCTTGTCTCCCAGTGGAGGAGGGTCCCAGGAGGAGACAGATGGGAAGGTAGGTGGGGCATACCCTGGGGGTGCTGGGAGAAGCAAGCTCTTGGTGCAGGGAGACTGGACAGGGACAGGGCAAGTGGGGGAGACTGGGACCAAAAGAACATCAGAGACTCCTCTGCAGATTCTGAGTGGCCAAGTGGCTACGCAGCCCCTGTCTGCACACCTCACAGGGAGGGATCTCTCCTCCTTGGGCAGCTCAGGCTGTTCCATATCTGCTCTTTGGAATGTCCCCTATGGGTCCTGGCTTGGCCACAGAGGACACACACTGTGCCTCCTGGCCCTGTCAGCCCCCTCATTCCAGCCAGCTCTGGGAAACTGGCCAGGCCTCTAAACTAAGTTCTAGGAAGTCCCTTCCTACACCTCAGTCTCCTCATCTGTGACAGAAAGGGTTGGATCCTATTTCATATATGGGAGCCCTGTAGCTAAAAGAAATGAAAGAAAGAAGGAGAGAGAGAGAGAGAGAGAGAGAGAGAGAGAAAGGGACAGGGAGGGAGGGAGGAAGGATGGGAGGCAGGACGAGAGAGAAAGGAAGGACGAGAGAAAGGGAGGGAGGAAGGAAGGAAGGAAAAGAAAGGAAAGAAAGAAAGAGGAAGGTAAGAAGGAGGAAAAAGAAAGACGGAAGAAAGAAAAGAAAAAGAAAGAAAGAAAGAAAGAAAGAAAGAAAGAAAGAAAGAAAGAAAGAAAGAAAAAGAAAAGAAGGAAGGAAGGAAGGAAGGAAGGAAGGAAAGAAGGAAGGAAGGAAGGAAGAGGGAGGGAGGGAGGGAGGAAGGAATCAGTAGGGTGGATATTCTTGGGGGCCCTGTGCCAAGAAGCAGTCCCTGGGAGCAGCAGGGTAGGGCCACTGTCATAGCCCTTCTGTGTGACCTTGTGGTATATAAACTCGGGAGGGGCCAGCGCAGCTGGTCGCTGAGACACTTGGGGCCCTGCAGGACCCTCTGGAGCAGGACTGGGTCTCAGAGCAGAGGGCAGGTGATGGCTGGATGGGACCTTGGAACTGGGATGGCCTCATGAAGATTAACTGCTAGTCAAACAGGAAGCTTTGTCCCAAGGGCCTGACCCACCTCGCCCCATCCACCCACCTGCCTGGCAGCCCAGACACCACCTGGCTCAGGGTTGGGCTTACGAACAACAACCTCCTAGGACCAAGACTTGGTCAAACTGGAGGGACAGGGCCAGTGTGGGGCTGTGCCTGGAGCCCTGGACAGAGTGTCAGGGCAGTCCTGACCTCTCCTAAGTGATCATTCTTAGAGCACTTAGCAATGGGTTGGCACTTCACTCTCAGGAGCCAACTTCATTCCCACAGCAGTCCTGGGAGGTGGTGCTACCACCCCCATTTTACAGATGAGGAAACTGAGGTTCATGAGGTCTCTTGGCCAGAAAGTGGGGAGTCCCCGGGTCTGTCTGATGCCCAAGAGCAGCATCACTGTGCCCAAGGAGCGAGGGGAGGAGACATACCAGTCCCGCTCTGTCTGGATCCTGTTGGAGGAGTGGAAGGTTGGAGGTGGGAGGCTTTTGCGAGGCTGAGGAGGCGAAAAGGCAGGGAGCCTCTGGCTCAGGGCTCGCCGGGCCCTGGGTCTCCCTCCCTCTGCTCTCCTTCTGGGCCAAGCGCGCGCTGCTCTCTCCAGCGACTCTCCTCCCGCCTGGGGGTTCCCTCCTCCGCCGGAAAGGAAAGTGGGGACGGAGGGCGGAGGCGCTACCCCACCTCGAGAGGATACCAGCAGCCCTCCTCCCTCCACCGCATTGCTGGGGAAACTGAGGCCGAGAGCGGAAAGTGACCCTCAGAGAAGGCGGCGGGGGCCTCGCGGGCCGTCCCGCCGCGGCTCACCCAGGCGCAGACACATCTCGGCTCCCGCGCGGGCTCTCCGCGGCCGCTTCAGCGGGGCTCCGGGTGCCGCGGCCGGCCGCGGGGCCCCGCTCCCATCCCGGTCCGCAGCCTGGGCGCCCGCCCGCGCCGCGTCTGGGTCCCGGGCTCGCCGGCGCCCGGCCGGCCTCCCTTCCCGTCACCCCCCGGGCGGCCCAGCCCCGGGCGGGCCCTGGCGGCTCGTTTGCATCCCGGGCCGGTCCGACCGGCTGGGCAGCCCTTCCCCGCCCGCCCGCCCCGCTGAGTCACGGCGCTGGCCCCACCCACCCGCCTGCCCGCCTGCCTCGGCGATCCCAGCCCTCCCCAGTGGTCCCATTGCACAGATGGCCACTGAGGCTCCGAGGCGCAGCCGTCGTCCAGATGGGGGCCGTACGCGTGTTGGCTGTGGCTGCCGTGACCTGGTGGGCGCCTGGTCGGGCAGCCCCAGGGTGAAGGTTGGGAATCTACTTCTTTCTAGAAGATGGGTGGTGCAGGAGCACTACGTGGGAGACCAGAGTCTGTTTCCTGACTTACTGTAGGACCTCAGGCAAATCACTTTCCCTCTCTGGGCCTTAGTTTTACTGGGCAAAGAATGGGCTCTGTCCTGGGAGTCTTTGGTCCTCCAGGCTGAGCAAGGCACTTTATTCCCCTGTCTTGGAGGTCTCTGTTCTCTCATTGGAAAATCAGGGATAATAAATCCTCTACGCGGGTGATGAGACAGAATGAGATACAAAAATGAGATAAGAAAACACTTTGAAAATTCTCTAGAGTACCTTCAAAGACAGAGTGTAGACCCAGCGGGATCACGCAGTAGGAGCTTCACATATCCTGGCTACTGGTTACTGAGCCTCCTTAAAGTGCCAGGATGGACCCCTGCCCTCCTGTGTTTTGTCCTCAGCATCTGGAAATGGACTTGCCCAAGAGCACCCAGCTGGACGTGGTAGAGTTAGTGGGAACCCAGATTCCCACTCGGGTCTCCATGCCCACGTTTCTCATCGTGGCCGAGCTGGGGCTGCCTCCCAGGGCTTTCTCAGCCTTCAGAGCAGGCCTCTGGGAAGCACTTACGTGGCATCTGGGCAGTGGCACTTCATCGTCCGCACCCCCCACTGCACTGGTCAGTGGCCTTAAGCGCAGGAGCTGGCTTGGTACTTCCGACACCAGATGTCCACTGAATGTGTGCCTTTCTGCACGCCTGTTACTGGTGGCCGCTGTGTGCCCTGTGTGTCTGACACCTGGGTCAACACGCAGAGCCTCTGGAGTCTGGAGGACGTTAACACCAAAGGAGGGAGTGGAGCCGTCTGAAACTGGGTCCGGGAAGCCCCTGGGGGTCTCGGCAGGCTGCCCTGATAATCCCTCAGCAGACATGCTTCCCAGTTATCTGCTGTCTGATGGGGGAGCGGTGCACGGCAGGGACCGAGTGGGGAGAAAGACTAGCAACGTGGAAGGCAAGTTGGGGGGGGAGGAGGTGGGGGGGACAGTTCATGAAGCCACTGGGCTGATGCTCCCCCAGGCTGGCATTTGAATTTTTATGTCCATGGAGACAACCTTTCAGTAGGGCAGTTGGGCAGGAGTTATCCACATTGTAAATGGTCAGACACTTGTACCTGTGACCCAGCAATTCAATTTCAAGGTCTTTACCTTACGCACCAAAAAGTGCAAAGATATGTGGGCGTCGTTATGGACAAGCTGTTCCTAATAGCAAGCGGTAACACCAAAGTGATAACCAAGAGAGGTGTGGCTCCCACGGAGAGGGAGGGAAGGATTTTTGCTTTTTGTTTTACACATGGCTATATTGTAGAAGTCTCACAACGAGCATTTATTCAGGTCTTGCTTTCGTTACAAAGACAGAAAAAAAAGGACCCCTTGTCACCGCCACCCTATCCCACTCCACCAACAACTTTCTGATGACAAAAGGCCACCTACCTCCCAGGGGCCGCCCTGGAGGGCACATGTGGTCACGTGTGTGAGTGCATGTGGCTTCTCCATCAGTGTCAGATGGTTTCCCCGACACAGCCCATCTGGGCCTTCTTGGAATTAGGCTGGGGGCCTGGACCTCTTAAATGCCTCTGCTTTCAGACGCATAGATGAGGATTCTCTCTTTTTATTCTTGGAATAATACGGAGTTAAAGATTATTATCCTGTTTTAAAGATGAGAAATTTGAGGCCCAGGCAGGTGAAAGGCTTTTCAAACATCACACAGCATGGGGGCGCCTGGGTGGCTCAGTTGGTTAAGCATCCCACTTCAACTCGGCCCAGGTCACGAACTCACGGTTCTCAGTGATCTCAATGATCTCATCGTTCGTGGGTTCTCAGGTCATGATCTCATCGTTCGTGAGTTCGAGGCCCATGTTGGGCTCTGTGCTGACAGCTCAGAGCCTGGAGCCTGCTTTGGATTCTGTGTCTCCTGCTCTCTCTGCCCCTCCCCCGCTTGTGCTCTGTCTCTCTAAAAATAAATAAGCATTAAAAAAAAAAAAGATCACACAGCATGTATCAGTGGTATGGGGCTGAGACCTGTGTATTTGTAAAGGCTGCTCCTGAGTGAAGGAGGGGACTGTGGGGATGGGGAAAAGGGGAAGGGGAGCCCTAGCCTCCAGGGATGGGCCTGGCACCCTCCCAGGAGGGTAAACTGCCTGTCTGTTTCTTCCCAGATAATTTCCCAGCCATGGCCCAGCCTTAGCTCCCTGGCTATTTCCATTTTTCTTCCTTATTGCCAAGTGGTCAAAGTCCAAGCCACCCAGTGTCCCTTGCCTCTTCCCCACCCTTCTGCACACTGGCCTGGGCTTCCGGGAAGAAATCTAGGCAAAGCTCTAGTCCCTTACCCTCTACCAACACACTGTGACACGCTGGCAGCTTACTGCCATTCACTGGACCTCAGTTTCCCCATCTGTCAAATGGGGATAATGATTACTTTCTCTGCCTCCTAGATCTCTATGGTATAAATAACTTGAGAGACATGAGAGTGGGTAGAAACCTGGCCAGAGAAATGCAAGCAGTAATCCCCCTTTTCCTGGAACATTTAACAACCAGGCATGGCCCAGTGCACTTCACCTGAAGGCTGGGTCTTCCCAGGGCATGGCCTCCGGGCTGGGCTGCTCAGCTGAAGAGAGGGTTCAGTCCTCTTTGATTATTCAAACACTTCCTCCATGTAAATAAAACAATCATGCACAAACCCTACCATATTCTGGGGTGTCTAGGTGGCTCAGTCTGCTGAGCGACCGACCCTTGATTTCGGCTCAGGTCAGGGTTGTGGGGTCGAGCCCTGCATGGAGCCCCTTGTAGGGCTCCACGCTGAGCATGGAGCCTGCTTAGGATGTCTCCCTCCCTCCGCCCCTCTTTTCTGCTTGCGCATGCTGTCTCTCTCTAATATAAGAATAAATAAAAATTAAAAAAAAAACAACAAACCCTGGGGCGCCTGGGTAGTGCAGTTGGTTAAGCGTCCAACTCTTGATCTCAGCTTAGATCATGATCTCACAGTTTGTGAGTTTGAGCCCCGTATTGGGCTCTGTGCTGATGGTGCGGAGCCTGCTTGGGATTCTTTTCTTCTCTCTGCCCCTCCCTGCTTGTTTTCTCTCTCTGTCTCTGTGTGTGTGTGTGTGTCTCTCTGTCTCTCAAAATAAATAAATAAACTTAAAAAAATTAAGCCCCCCCACCATATTCTATTTTAGGAGTGTATATACATATGCATAAAACAAAAAAACAAAAAACAAAAGATCATGCTTGTCTGAGAGGAGAAGGTACTTAAAGGGGACCTTGGGATGTTTACAATTACAAATTCTAGACGCTGTGAAAGGGGATGTTTGTCATTTGTATTTTTTTCCTATCTTTTACTTTTCTAAAAACATTTCAGGGGCGCCCGGGTGGCTCAGTCGGTTAAGTGTTTGACTTCAGCTCAGGTCATGATCTCATAGTTTGTGGGTTCGAGCCCCACATCAGGCTCTGTGCTGACAGCTCGGAGCATGGAGCCTACTTCAGATTCTGTCTCCCTCCCTCTCTCTTTCCACCCCCCCCCCCCACTTGCACTCTGTCTCTGTCTCTGTCAAAAATAAATAAACATTAAAAAAATTAAAAAATTTTCATTGTAGGAAACTTGGAGGAAATAACAGGAAAGTATAAAGAAGAAATCAGAGCTACCCATAATCCTCCCTGCCCTCACGGACAACCCCACTCACACTTTGGAGGGTCTTTTCCCGTGTACATTATCATTTTCTCCCTTTCTGAATCTCCTTCCCTCTGGCTCTACTTTGCCACCCTTCTCATCACCCTGATCTGTTGCCCTCCCTGTCACCCCCCCCCCCCCCATCCATCAAGGACTTCAGAATTTCTGTCAGGCAGTCTGTCCTAATGTCCTGTCGATCCATGCAGATAACCCTCCAATACCCTTCCTTGATCTCCTTGGTGACCTTCGTCATGACCCTGCCATCCTCTCTGGGGCCACACCTTGGATGTTCCCCTCTGGAACCCCAGCCTCAAGGGTTCCCACAAGGCCCCCTCCTGCAGAATGCCTGTCTTCCGACTCCTAGTGCCTCATCCCCTGACTTCACAGAGGCCACTGGCCCATTCTGTTTCCTTCTGTTCAGTCAGCCTCTCCTGGCCGCTGGCCCAGCAAGCCTACACCACAAGGCTGAGCGTCTGAAGGCCAGCACAGTGATCCAGGTGAGGAATGCAAAGTAGAGGACTTGAGCTTGAGGAGGAGAGGGGGATTTGAGCCGTGTGATTGGTGTGCACCATTCCAAACCCTCTCACCTCCTCTCTCCTCCTCCCAGGCGTTCCTCCAGCTCCACACATGGACCCCACTCCATCCCTCATCCTTCCTGCCCCCCACCCCCAATCCTCCCTGTCAGCCTGTAAACACGCCCTTGTCTCTTGGATCCTAAGATGACACCCCCACCCCTTGACTCCCTTTGCATTTCTAGCTACTTCTTTTTCACTCCTTTTTCCCTTCCCCTCCAAACTTCTGGAGTGAATCGTCCTTCTGTGCTGCCCATCTTCTCAACTACTGCTCCCTCCCCATCCGCAGCAAGGTGCTTCAGCCCTCTGCCGGAAGAGCCCTGTCTGGGTCACCAGGGACTTCTAACTTGGCTGGATCCAATGGAAGCATTTCCGCAAGGCTGGTTAGTCACCCCCCCCCCCCCCCCTGCACTCACAGAGCACACTCCTTGTTCCTGGTTGTTCCTTCTCGGTCTCCTTTGTGGACTTTTTTTTTACACTTATTTTATTTAATTCCAGTATAGTTAACATACAGTGTTATGTTCGTTTCGGATGCACAATATCATGATTCAGCAATTCTATACATTACTCAGTGTTCATCAAGGTAAGTGTACTCTTTTTTTTTTTTTTAATTTTTTTTTTTAACATTTATTTATTTTTGAGACAGAGAGAGACAGAGCATGAACAGGGGAGGAGCAGACAGAGAGGGAGACACAGAATCTGAAACAGGCTCCAGGCTCTGAGCTGTCAGCACAGAGCCCGACGCGGGGCTCGAACTCACGGACCGTGAGATCATGACCTGAGCCGAAGTCAGACGCTTAACCGACCAAGCCACCCAGGCGCCCCAAGGTAAGTGTACTCTTAATCCCTTCACCTATTTCACTCAGCCTCCCCCACTCACTCCCCTCTGGCAGCCACCAGTTTGTTCTCGAAGGTTAAGAGTCTGTGTTTTGGTCTGTCTCTTTCTTCCTTTGTTGCTTTGTTTTGTTTCTTCTCCAGTGACATCATCTCTGACTGGCTTATTTCGCTTAGCGTTGTACTCTCTAGCTCCATCCATGCTGTTGCAAATGGTTCTTTGTGGACCTTTTGTGATCCGCTCTACCTTTAGATATTGGTAATCCTTTTTGTATCTTTTCTGCTTCCTTTATTGTTCCCGTTGGTTGGCTCCTATTGTCTCATGGCTCTCCTTTTATATGACAGTTCTCAAATCACCATCCCCAGACTACCTCCCCTGAGCATCGGACTCAAATATCCAGTCTCCTGACTTTCCCACCAGTCATCTCAAGCTGGACAAGTACCAGCTGATCATTTCCTCTTTTCTCCCAAACTGCTCCTTGGATATTTTCTGTTGGTGGCATCACCATGTACCCAAGTCAAAAACCTGGGAGTCATTTTTTTACTCTTTCTCTCTTCTTTTTATTTTTCTTTCTTTTTCCTTTTTAATATTTATTTATTTTTGAGAGTGAGCAGAGGAGGGGTAGAGAGAGGGGGACAGAGGATCCAAAGCAGGCTCTGTGCTGACAGCAGAGAGCCTGATGTGGGGCTAGAACCCATGAACCATGAGATCATGACCTGAGCCGAAGTCGGAGGCTTAACTGACTGAGCCACCCAGGCGCCTCACTTCCCTCTCTTTCTATACAGAGTCAATCATCAAGTCCTGCTAAGTTACATCCTAAGCAATTCTGGAACAAGTGCTTTCCTCTTTGTCCCTGCTACTATTGCCCTTGTTCATATAACATCTCTCACCCCCAGCTGTTTTTCCACACACCACTGGGTACTCTTCCTAAAGTATAAATCCGATTATGTCATGGGGCGCCTGGGTGGCTCAGTCGGTTGGGCTTCCGACTTCAGCTCAGGTCATGATGTCACAGTCTGTGAGTTCGAGCCCCAAATCAGGCTCTGTGCTGACAGCTCAGAGCCTGTAGCCTGCTTCGGATTCTGTGTCTCCCTCTCTCTCTGTCCCTCCCCCGCTTACACTCTGTCTCTCTGTCTCTAAGAAATAAATAAACGTTAAAAAAAAATCAGATTATGCCTCTCTTCTGCTTAAAATCAGCAATCTAAAAGAAAATTCAAAAGACATAAATACATGGGGGGTGGGCACCTGAGTGGCTCAGGTGATTGAGCGTCCGACTTTGGCTCAGGTCATGATCTCACAGTTGGTGAGTTCAGGCCCCACATCAGGCTCTCTGCTGTCATTGTGGAGCCCACCTTGGATCCTCTGTCCCCCTCTCTCTCTGCACCTCCCCTGCTCATGCTCTTTCTTTCTCAAAGATAAATAAACATTAAAAAAAAAGACATAAATAAATGGAAAGCCATCCTGGGTTCATGGATTGTAAGACTTAATATTGTTAGGATGGAATTCTCCCCAATTGATCTGCAGATTTGTTGCAACCTCTATCAAAATCCAAGCTTCCCCCACTTTTGTTTTGTAGAAATTGACAAGATGATCCTAAAATTCATATGGAAATGCAAAAGATCCAAAATAGCCAAAACAATCTTGAAAAAGAAACAAGTTGGAGGACACACACGTTTCAATTTCAAAATTTACTCCAAAGCTACAGTAATCAAGACAATGTGATACTGGGCATAAGGATAGACATATACGTCAATGGAATAGATTTGAGAATAAGAGCATATAAAGAAACCAGAAATAAACTAGAACTAAAAATACGTATGTGGTCAATTGATCTTTGACAAGGGTACCAAGGTGGTTTAGATAGGGCGCCTGAGTGGCTCGGTTGAGCGTCCGACTTTGGCTCAGGTCATGATCTCACAGTTTGTGCAGCTGAGCCCAGAGTGGGGCTCTGTGCTGATATCAAGGAGCCTGCCTAGAATTCTCTTTCTCCCTCTCTCTCTCTGCCCCTCCCCAGCTCACATGCTCTCTCTCTCTCTCTCAAAATAAATAAATAAACTTAAAAAAGGAAGAAGAAAGAGTAGAGGCACTTGGCTGGCTCAGTCACTAGAGCACATGCCTCTTGATATTGGGTTTGGGAGTTCAAGCCCCATGCTGGGTGTGGAGCTTAATTGAAATAAATAAATAAAACAACCATTGACTTGGAGAAAATATTTGTGAAGCATATATATATATATATATATATATATATATATATATTTGTGAAGCATATTGTGAAGCATAAGGGTCTAGTATCCAGAATAGACAAAGAACTATTACGCGCATGAAGATGCCCAATCTCATTAGTCAGTAGGGATATGCAAATAAAAACCATAATAAGACGCTACTTCATCCCCACTAGGATAGCTGGTTATAACCAAAAAGACAGACATAACAAGTGTTGAGGATGTGGAGAAATTGGAACCCTCATTCACCACTGGTGGGAATGCAAAATGGCGCAGCCACTTTAGGAAAGTTTGGCAGTTCCTCAAAAAGCGGAACAGAGAGGTACCGTACAACCGAGCTTTTCATTCCTAGGTACGTACCCAAGAGAACTGAAGATACATATTCACACAAAAATTTGCACATGAATGTTCAGAGCAACTTTATTCGTAATTACCTCACCACATCCAAAACAGGAATCCATGCTCTCTGCCTTCTTCCTTGTTACCATAAATGAAGTCTTCTAGGGTCTTTTTTTTCTTTCTTTCTTTCTTAGAGACAGAGGGAGAGTGTGAGTGGGGAGAGGGGCAGAGAGAGAGAGAGAATCCCAAGCAGGCTCCGTGCTCATTGCGGAGTCTGATGCGGGGCTCAGTCTCATGACCCCGGGACCATGGCCCGAGCCGAAATCGAGAGTCAGGAACTCAACCGACTGAGTCACCCAGCCGCCCCCTCTTGGGTCTTTCTAAGAGAAGTTCTCTCCTTATCAAGGGCTTTGCTTCTGCAATTATATCCTTTCTTTCCTGCAACATCTAGCACTTCTTCACCAGTTAACACCCAGACATATCTCCACATCTGTGTATCTCCATCTTAAAACAATACAAAACACACACACACACACACACACACACACACACACTGCCCCCAGACTCTCTGCTTTCCTTCCTCCTTCCTCAAATCTCATTTGGCAAAAGCTTCTATCTGCAGCCTCAATGATTCTTTACCTTCATGGGATGCCCATCTTGACTGACCCTTCATGATAGCATACCTGAAAATTTGGGCAAAGACCTCTTCTCTCTGTCTGCACCCTCTTTTTCAATGATCTCAGCCAGTCCCTTGGCTTCTATATTATCAAGATGTCAATGGCCCCTGTGTGTATCTCCAGCTCTGAGCCCTCACCATGTGCCAAGCTTTTGTGCCCAGCTGCCTGCTTGTCATATCTACTTGAATGCCTAACGCCCGTCTAAACTTAGTGGACTCAGGAAGAGCTCTTGGTTCCTCTCCCCTTGATTCATTCTTCCCCTAGTCTCTCTCATCTCAGTAAACAGCACCGCCATCTACCTACACGTTCAAGCCCAAAGCACAAAAGCCTTTCCTGATTCCTCCCTTTTACTCATTCTCCATATTCTACCCATCTGCAAGCCCTGTTGCTCTGTCTCCAAACTATGTATTATGTCAAACGGCTTCTCTCCATCTCCGCTGTCCCTCCCTTCATCCAGCAGCCTCCCAACTGGCCTCTCTACTTCCACCCCTACAACCCACTTTCTACACAGCAACCATTTACTTTCAAAAAAGGCCTACGTAGGGCTTCACTATGGCCTGCAATGCCCAGCACGCCCTGGCTCCCCTCTACCTCTCCAGCATCATATCCTATCACTCTCCCCTTGATTTCTACCCAACAGCCACACTGCTCTTCCTTCCTTTCGAGCCACCAAATTAGTTCAAAAAAATTTTTTTAAACATTTATTTATTTTTGAGAGACAGACAGAGCACAAGTGGGGGAGGGGCAGAGAAAGAGAGAGAGAGAGAGAGACGGAGATTACAATGTGAAGCAGGCTCCAGGCTCTGAGCTGTCAGCACAGAGCCCCATGCGGGGCTCAAACTCACCACCCGTAAGATCATGACCTGAGCCAAAGTCGGACGCTAAGCCGACTGAGCCACCCAGGGGCCCCTAATCATCCTATTTTCTTTGCTTCTCCTTTTTTCAGTTTTATTGAGAAATAATTGACATACATCACCGTATAGGGTGTAGGGTGTACAGTTTTATTTTCTTCGAAGCATTTCTCTCTAGGTGAAATAATCTTATTGATTTATTTCTTTATTAATTTTCAGTTCTTTCTACAAGAATGTGGGCCCTATGAGAGCAGAGGCCTTAAGTATCTCGTATATAGCTCACCACTCAATGCCCAGCGCCTGGAACAGTCTCAGGGACACAGTAGGTGCTTGGTGCATATTTGTTAATGGATAAATAAAGCATTAAATCAGTGCTCCTCAAAGCGTGGTCTACAAACTCCTGAGCATCCCCCAAATCTTTTCAGAGGCTCTGTGAAGTCAGAGCTATTTTCATAATAAATACTAAGATGTTGTGTTGCCTTTTTGGTGGTGGGAAAGCAATGGCGGATACAGCAGCTGGCCCCTTAAGATAAAGCGAGGCGAGGCTCCAGGCTGTATTTGTAATCGCTGTATTCCTCACTTCTGTGTGTGCTCAGCAAAGGAAACAAATACAGCAGTTTCATTCAAGAATGACTTGATGAGGGTCCCCTGGGTGGCTCAGTTGGTTAAGCGGCTGACTCTTGATTTCAGCTCAGGCCATGATCTCGTGGTTTGTGAGCCCCAGTCCCACATCGGGCTCCGTGCTGACAGTGCTGAGCCTGCTTGGGATTCTCTCTCCTTCTCTCTCCTCCCCTTCTCCTTGTTCATGCTCTCTCTCTGTCTCTCCCTCCCCCAAAATAAGTGAATAAACTTAAAGAAAAATTTCAAAGACTGACTTGATGAAACAGTACAAATTATTAACTTTACTAAATCTCTACCCTTGACTATACTTCTTTAAAAAATTGTTTTTGAATGTTTTTATTTATTTTTGAAAGAGAGACAGACAGAGCATGAGTGGGGGAGGAGCAGAGAGAGGGAGACACAGAATCCGAAGCAAGCTCCAGGCTCCAAGCTGTCAGCAGAGCCCAACGCGGGGCTCGAACTCACGAACTGTGAGATCATGACCTGAGCTGAAGTCGGACGCTTAACCAACTGAGCCACCCAGGCGCCCCATTGACTATCCTTTATTTATTTATTTATTTATTTATTTATTTATTTATTTTTAATTTTTTAATGTTTTATTATTTATTTTTGAGACAGAGAGAGACAGAGCATGAACGGGGGAGGGTCAGAGAGAGAGGGAGACACAGAATCTGAAGCAGGCTCCAGGCTCTGAGCTGTCAGCACAGAGCCGGACGCGGGGCTCGAACCCATGAACCATGAGATCATGACCTGAGCCGAAGTCGGACACTCAACCGACTGAGCCACCCAGGCGCCCCGACTATCCTTTTTTTAAATATTTTGACAGGGTGGGAAGAATTCTGCTATATGCTTAAGTACCATGGTTGTCTCAGGAAGAGCACTTGTGGAATTGTTTTGAGTTGCAAGTTGAACGCCATTTTTACCTGGAAGAAGGATTGAAAGACAGACCATGGTTATGCAGATGGAGGGTTTTTTCTCATTTTTTTATTTTTGCAGACATTTTCTCTAAAATGAAAGAAGTGAGCCTATTGACTCAAGGGGGAAATTGACAATATTTGCTGCTAATAATAAAATTTCAGCTTTTGAGTGAAAATTCGCCTTTTGGAATGTTTGTATCCACCACTGTGAGTTTAGTAGCTTCCCAATACTTAAGGACTTAAAAAAAAAATTTTTTTTTAATGTTTATTTATTTTTGAGAGAGACAGAGACAGAGCAGGGGAGAGGCAGAGAGAGAGGGAGACATGGTATCCAAAGCAGTCTCCAGGCTCCGAGCTGTCAGCACAGAGCCCGATGCAGGGCTCGAACTCACAAGCAGTGAGATCATGACCTGAGCTGAGGTGAGACGCTTAACCGACTGAACCACCCAGGCGCCCCTACTTAAGGACTTCTGATGAGATCAATGGTGACATTAATGAATATAATTTCTTTTAGATTGTATAATAACATGTGTCGACATTTAGTAGATCTCCATAGCTCAGTGAACCCTATTTTCCAAGTGTTACAAAATCAGTCACGGATAAAAGATGCATTCAAAGTGCATAATAGACCAATGTATTTTAACTTAATGAAAAATTGGTTTCAGATTCCACACTGAAACTAAATTTTGCAAGTCTTCATTTGTTAAGTTTTGGTATAGTATCAAAGAAGAATATCCACATACTTACCAGGCGAGGGAAAACCGTGATCATAAAGGTGCTTTTCTGGGCAAGGCCCATCCATTGCACTTCTCGGGGTGCCGATCTCTTCAATTTCCCCAAATGCGGGAGACTCGGTTGTGTAATTTAAGGCAGTGGGGGACTGCGTTCACTTTCTTCTCTTAAAAAAAGGAAAAGAGGAATATCACAGTTATCTGAAAAAGCTTTTAAAATAATCCTCCTTGGGGTACCTGGTGGGTCAGTTGTTTAAGCATCGGACTTGGGCTCAGGTCGTGATCTCCCAGTTTATGAGCTCGAGCCTGCGTCGGGCTCTGTGCTGACAGCTCAGAGCCTGGAGCCTGGTTCGGATTCTGTGTTTCCTTCTCTCTCTGCCCCTCCTCCACTCCTGCTCTGTCTCTCAAAAAAATAAATACATAAACATTTTAAATAAAGAAATAAAATAACCCTCCTTTTTCCATTTTTATATCTGTGTGAGGCTGAATTTTGTTCAGATACTGCAACTAAAACAAATCTCAACAGATTGAGTAAAGGAGCAAAGAAGCAGTTATAGGGATCTAGCCGCCTTTTATTAAGCCAGACATTTAAAGAGATATGCAAAACTGTCAAACAATGTCATTCTTCCCACTAATTTTTTTGATTTGGAAAAAGTCATTACTTTTCATTGAAAAGGGTGTTGTGTTAACTTTAGTGGGTTCATCATTTTTACTTAAAAATATGTTTTTAAACTTTTTGTAATGTTTATTTTTGAGAGAGAGAGCATGCACGCACGAGCAGGAGAGGGGCAGAGAGGGGGTGGGGGGACAGAACATCCGAAGAGAGCTCTGTGCTAACAGCTCGAACTCACAAACCATGAGATCATGACCTGAGCCAAAGTCAGACTCAACAGACTGAGTCCCTCAGGCGCGCTTATTTTTTAAACTCTTAATTTGACTTCGAATATGGCAAATATCGATCCTGTGACCCATAGGAACAAAAACCCTTTCAGGCCTTCAGTTTTTCAGAGTGTGAAGGGATCTTGAGAGCAAAAAGTTTAGGAAACGCCACTACAGATAAACACTGAAGTTAATCAGCCCCATACATAATACCTTGGTGCACAGGCGGAGGGAACACAAGATAATTATAAACACCCCTATTTGGAAAAGGAGAGGAGACAAAACAGCACCCAATGGTCTGCGGGGTGTCTGGAATGTGTATTGCATCCTGGAGGTGGAGAACAGCAAGGATGCCCTGCTGTTGGGCAGGGTGAAGCTGGTCTGTCTGCTCTGCCGTGTTGGCTGGTCTCCCCTATTTGTTGTAACTTTCAGGCCACATCTTAGAAGGATTGTGAAGATGTCCTGTTTGTATTGTTTGGAACTGAAACAATGCCCTAGGGGTTGATCAGTTGCAAGCTTTCTTGTGCCAGGATTTGTTTTGTTTTGGTTTGTTTTTTGCAAAACCACTCCCTTATAAGATGCAGGTTTCTGACTATTCATATTTGGATAACCCTAGGGGTTAATAACCAAGTCAGAAGAATTGTGAATTATGGTCTCTGAATCTAGACCGGTGGGGGGGGGGGGGGGGGGATGTCTCTCAGCTGTGGGACCTCCCAGTGCTCAGCCTAGGGTTTCCATCCTCACTGCTTTGGAGCAACTCTGACCACTAGGCTCTATCCCAGTGGAAAGCTCTTTGCGTAGGCTAAGTCTCCTGTTAGTGGGGACAGGCAGGAAGGGTTTGGGTGGGGCTGCGTTTCCTGCCTTCCTGCCTTTGTTTCCACTCAAAAAACTTTTTTTTTTCAAAGTTTATTTTTGAGAGAGAGAGACAGAACGTGAACAGGGGAGGGGCAAAGAGAGAGGGAGACACAGAATTCGAAGCAGGCTCCAGGCTCTGAGCTGTCAGCACAGAGCCTGATGCGGGGCTCAAATTCATGACCTGACCTGAAGGCGGCCGCTTAACTGACAGAGCCACCCAGGCGCCCCTGTTTCCGCTCACTTTAACTTTGACATGAAGAGATGAGCTTTTTCAATCCTGCAAAGCACGTGACCTTCAGACTGTGTCAGCTCGGACTGCTGGCTCCAGGAAGTCTCTCTTGGCAAAGCTGTAGGCACACAAGGTCAGGGGCCAGGCTGCCCGGCCTCAAGCGATCGTTGCAGCTCCCTGTCTAGCTTTGTGATGTTGGGTGAATGGTGCTGTGTCTCGATTCTTCAAATGTAAAATCGGGAATAACAACAGTACCTACTTCTTTGTGTTATTGTGAAGGGTCAGTGGATCAATATGGGTAAAGCTCTTAGAGCCCAGCACAGGATGAGTGCTTCAGAAATATTAGCTTTTTGGGGCTCCCGGGTGGCTCAGTCAGTTGAGCGTCCAACGTCGGTTCAGGTCATAGTCTCGTGGTTTGTGAGTTCGAGCCCCACATTGGGCTCTGCACTGGTGATGTGGAACCTGCTTGGGATTCTCTCTCTCTCTCTCTCTCTCTCTCTCTCTCCCCCGCCCCTCTGCCCCTTCCCCACCTGCACATGCTCTCTCTCTCTCAAAGTAAATAAACTTAACATTTTTTAAAAAAAGAAACATTAGTTTTTATTATTCATTATTCTGTCTGCAAAATTTGTGTCTTTGACTCCGAACTAAAGGCTTGGGAAAACAGCCAAAACAGACAACCTTCTGACAGATTTCTACCAAGTCCCCGAGCTCCTACCTGTGTTAGGTATATGGTCTGAGCTCCAAGAGACCCTGGCTGTGCACCTGCATGGCAGGGAGTGCCGACCTCCCAGCCAGGGATGGGGAGATCCTCGCTCTCTGTACCCTACCTCCCCTCTGCCAATGCCGTGTGTTAGGAATCACGACCAGTAACACCCCACTTCCTGTATTAGTCAGAAACTCTTCAGTTACAGGTGACAGAATCTTAACAGAAGCGGGCTTTGGATAGGGAGAAAGAATTTGTTGGATTACGACATGGGAAATTTCAGGGACTTCAGGCATGGTTAGATCCCGGCCCTAAAATGATGTCGTCTGGTGGCTTCAAATGGTGTCCCTGTCTCTTGCCCTCCGTTTCTCAGCTCTGCCTTCTGCTGTGTGGCTTCAGTGTCAGGAAGTCTGTCCACATAGTGGAAGATCCACACTCACTTCTGTCCTTCCAGCTTAGGAACCTCAGGAGAAAGCAGCCTCTAGTTCTCCGAAATTCCAGAAAAGTTTGGGATTGCCTTGAATTTCTCCAGCTCTAGC
Source organism: Panthera pardus (assembly GCF_024362965.1). Classification (NCBI taxonomy): domain Eukaryota; kingdom Metazoa; phylum Chordata; class Mammalia; order Carnivora; family Felidae; genus Panthera; species Panthera pardus. Next base: position 81,830,166 of record NW_026526666.1, on the reverse strand, counting down.
TGTGTTCCTTAGCCTTGTAGCATAACACCCTGAGTGACGTCGTGTGTGACTTCAGAGGACTGGAACCACCCAGCCGGGGAGAGGAGGAAGGATTGGTATTTATCAACCATCTGTTCTGTTGGAGGCATCGTACGCCTTCTCCTAGCAAAGATTAGCCCCTTTGGGAAGGACACTAAATCTCGCGGCTGTCTTCATGTCCCTCCAAGCTGCGAGGGGAGGGCCCCTTCTTGTGTCCGCAGCCAACCCTTCTGCCTGCCCTTGATTTCGTCCCTCTGGCTTCTAGAGCACCGTTAAATCGCTTCGTCTCTCTCCATATTTTCTCCCGAGGGTCCAGACGTGCATGAGTCTCTCCTACTACAAAAAAAAAAAAAAAAAAAAAAAAAAAATCTCCCTTTCTTAGGAGAGATCCGTCTACCGTCTCCACCTCCTCACCATCCACTCACACCTCAACTAAATGAACTCCATTTTCTACTGCTGCTGTCTTCCGAGATGGCTCTCTCTCAAGTCAGCAATCGCTTCCCATGTGACGAACTCACTTCTCGGCCAGCTTGACCTCACATGTCCGCTAACCGTGCTTTCCTTCCCGAAATTCTTGGGAATTTCGGACCCCGCTTGGCTTCCGCTGTCTTGCTCGTTCCTGGGTTCCCCTCGCCCCTTTTCTGGTTGCTCCTTTCTCTGCACGTGTCGGTGAAAGGTTTACGAAAAGAGAAAGCCAACTCTCCCGTCATTCACATCTGTGGTTTCAAATGCCATTTTGTCATTGGTGATTTCCCAGCTCCACGGCCCGTGTCTGTCTGTGTCTGCCCAGGCACAGAGTCCGAGCAGAGCCCTTGTCCACATCTAGCGAGTGACGGATGAATTTCCTCCAAGGCAGGTGCCCGAGGAACGCCAAAGCAGCATCTGCATCTAGAACTATACCCCAAGCCACTCACAAAGGCAGATGCACAGAAGTAAAGTTAAGCAGCATCTCCAGCACAGGCTAAGAGGTGGGACAGTGGTCCTGCCCTTGCTGGATCCCTCTGGTAACACCGCAAGCCTCAGAGTTCAACTGCACAGTGCCGGCAGCCTCCTCTGGTCCCTGCACCCATGAAGCCCTTTCTCTCTCATACCGCATGTGACACGGCCATGTCAGAGTGGAAAGAGTGTGAGGTCTGGAATTCCAGATCTGGGTCTGTGGCTTGCTTCTTCCTCCTCCGTATGTTTTTTTGTTTATTTTTGAAAAAGAGAACACAAGTAGGGAGGGGCAGTGAGAGGGAGAGAGACCGAATCCCAAGCAGGCGCCACGCTGACAGCAGCGAGCCCGATGCGGGGCTTGAACTCACAAACCGCGAGATCGTGACCTGAGCAGAAGTCAGACGCTCAACCAACTGACCACTCAGGCAACCCCCTGCTTTTTTTTTTTTTTTTTAATCTGGCTGTGACCCCCCCAGAAAACCAGTGGCCATGTTTGGGTATGCTCACGAGCCTCTTCAGGTGTGCGAGGAAGAGCACATCCGTGCTCGGATGACTGACAGGAGTGGGGGCAGTGGAAAGGGCAGTGAGGAAGTACGGTGGGCAGGGAAGCCATCCCGGCAGCCCACGCAGGTCCCTGGGGAACAGGAACGATGATGTGGTGACAAGCTCTGGGTGTGCTTCTAATGCTTCTGTCTCCCATGTCAGGCAGTCTCGTCTCACACAGGCAGTTGGCCTCCAGCACATCTAGGCTGTTCACAGCGGCACTTGGCTTGGGCCCAAATCCTGTGTCCAATCAGCTGCAGGAAGGTCGGCAGGGCTGGCTTCATCGGATTTACATGACCTAGATCGCAGTGATTCCATGAGGCAAGACCAGCTCAGGTCCACGGGCCTTGGGAGGAGGCTGAGGGAACCGCGGGCACTCGGCTTCATGGACGGTGTATCGTCCTTATCGTGTCTCAATTCCCTTCTTCATTTGACAAGTGAAGGGGTTGGGTCATTGATCTTCAAAGGTGCTTCCAATTCAGACTTTCCAGGAGTTTATTATTATTATAGCTTGATTGCCCACCAGCTCTAGCAAAATGGCATGTCACGAACAGGCCCATTGGCCTTAGCTTACTTAGCTCACTTGATGAGAGGCGGTGTGCAGAATACTACACAATGAGTAAGGCATTCGGTAAGTTCATGGATGATGATGATAAATGAAAATATTAGCTAATACATAAAGCACTTACTACAGTCTGGGCACTATTCTCAGTATTCATGTAATCCTCACAGTCCCAAATGATGAAGCTGAGACAGAGAGGTTAAATCATTTGCCCAAAGTCATAAGCTACTTAAAAGGTAGAGTTAGAAATTCCCATCCAGCCATTCTGGCTCTGGAGTCTATCCTCTTAACCACCATGCTTGTGAGAGTACAAGCAAATTTAGAATAACGGGGAGGGCGGGCAGCTGGGTGACTCAGTCGGTTAAGTGTCCGACTTCGGCTCAGGTCTGATCTCACTGTTCGTGAGTTCGAGCCCAGCATCAGGCACTGTGCTGACAGCTCGGAGCCTGGAGCCTGCTTCGGATGCTGCGTCTCCCTCTCTCTCTGACCCTCTCCCGCTCACATTCTGTGTGTGTGTGTGTCTCTCTCTCTCAAAAATAAACAAACATTTAAAAAAACTTTTTAGTATAATGGGAAGGGGGGGAGGTCTTTGGTTTTGTAATAATTTAAATTTTATTTCAAGTTTGTGAATATTTTAGGCTTGACATTCATGGAAACAAGCCAGATCTTGATTTTCCATTGAGGAAAATCCCCGTGTCCTCTGTGATGGGAGGGAGCTGATCTACGAAATGTGCAGCTCATCTCCCCAGACGACGGAGCAGGGCTCAGTAGTAAGCCAATACCAGCTTCTAAAAAGAATAGGCCTTGCCAAAATTCGCACAACTTGACTCCAACATCGTTAGGCCCTGCACTGTGATTCTCTTATGGAAGTTTGCTGGCGTGTATGTATACACTATCCTCACTTGCCAAGGGGCTTTGCCCACCATTGGATCCGCTGAATCATAAAACCCACGCTGCTTACACTGCAGCCTATACCAACTGGGGAGCATTCTTTTTTTCTTGGCCCATTGGAGTTGGTAGCCGTGTGAGATACTTGGCAAACAGGTCAGCGCAGCATAACCAAACGTGGCCTATTACCTCCCATATCAAAAGAGGTCAAATTCTCAGGGTTTCTGAGTGGTGGCAGGCGTGCAGTGAGTGCAATAGCTTATCTTTCACTGTAGACATCCTACCATGCTCCACACTATTGCTCTGGTTTCCTAAAAACTTCATGGAGGAGGAAGTGCCCTTAATCCCCACGGGGATTATCTCCCAGCCTCTAGAACACATGTGCTTTACCGAGGCATTTAGACACCTGCTACTTCCTATTCGGCCCAGAAACATGATTTCATCCCATGTAGAGAGGTGTTCTGGGAAACGAGATGACTTAAGTGCCTACAGATTGGATTTTAACAGAGCTGGTGAGGTGATATGACCCAGATGTAGGACAGTAAGATGTACTGTTGGCCCTGATTAGTGAAAAGTATTCTACTTTTGACGTTTTCTGCTCCCAGGGCTAGAAGAGAAGAAAGCATCTTCCAGGTCAACAGTCGCATGGCTGCAGGTGCTGGGGCAGGTGCTGACTTGCTTCATGAAGAGATTACATCTGAAATAACAGCTGCAAGTCCTGTACAGGGCAAACAAATAATTTTAAATGGGGGTGAGATAGAGATCAATCAGCACTCCTGGATTTCTCAGTCTTTGACGCGGCAGCAGTATCTGTCATGCCCTCACGGGCGCACTACTGCTCTTGAATTATTCTGGTAGGGAGGGACGGTTCCAGGGGCTTTCTTTTACTCTTCTCACCACAATAGCTTTAACTGTACAGGTCGTTGTGAAAGATTCTGCCAGTTGCCAAGTAGTCTAGAACAACTGTGACCGCTCGAACTGGGAAGTAACCACAGGACGAATATGTGAGATAGACCCAGGCCAACACTCCTTTTAAATGGCTTGATCCCCGGGGCGCCTGGGTGGCTGAGTCAGTTAAGTGTCTGGGTCTTGATTTTGACCCAGGTCATGGTCTTATGGTTTGTGAGGTCAAGCCCCACGTCCGGCTCTGTGCTGTCAAGCACAGAGCCTGCTTGAGATTCTCTTTCTCTCTGCCTCTCTCTCTCTCTCTCTCTCAAAATAGACATAAAAAATTCTTTGATCCCCATATATTCATTTGCTAGATATGCTATAACAAGTACCACAAACTAGGTGGTTTAAACAACACAATTTTATTGGGCTAGAAGTCTGAGATCAAGGTGTGGGCAGGCTTGGCTCCTCTGAGGGCTGAGGGAGAATCTCTTCCAGGCCTCTCCCCTAGTTTCTGGTGGTTTGCTGGCAATCTTTGCAGTTCCTTTGCTTCTGCTGCATCATCCCGATCTCTGGCTTCATCTTCACATGACGTTCTGTTTTTGGGTCTCCGTGTCCAAATTCTTCCTTTTCACGCGACACGCATCATATCGGATTAGGGGCCTACCTCCTCCGGCATGACCTCATTTTATGCAATTATATCTGCAACAGCCCTATTTCCAATAAGATCACATTCTGAGGTATGAGAGGTTAGGGTTCCAACACATACATTTTGGAGGACACCCCTCCAAACCCTTAATACCCCACAAACCTCAATTCCAACTAGTGGAACACAGACCTTTTTGGGGATTACTGTTAGCATAGGGCTAGTTTCTAAGTATTCCCTAAAGGCCCGGGTATTTCCATTCCCCTAAGCACAGGAACATAGATAAGCGGCTTAAGATTCCCTTGGGGAACACTGAAAGATTTGCAATTACAGTGATGGTTATATTGTTGGGTGCTACCTCCAGGGTACTCCGCACCCCTTTATTCAAGGACCTTGGTCCCCGAGAATTTAGTGAGAGTTCGTAACTTTCCATTTTGGTGACTCAAAACAGGTCTCTTTTTGCCAGATCTGGAGTCTTGATTTGGGTTATACCAACCAAATAGGACCTTGGAACGTTCTATTTCATCACTCCGGCTCTGTTGCCTTGGTACTGCCCCTTGGCTCCTCCACTCCGGGACCCCATCATTCCTACTGACGTCAGGGATTCCATTTCAACGGCAGCATCTCTTAGCTTCATTCCCAGCCTATGGAGGATATAAACCACAGCACTCTCCAAGATAAGGTGTTCCTCTTATCTACATATTTTCCAATTCCTTGGTGAAAGGAACCTCCTCTGAGCAATTCTAGAGGGCAAAATTAGATTAAGTCACACATATGACAAATCTGCATCAACATTTCTATCTTCATGTTTTTGGACTTATCTTCTGCTATGCTAAGGAGTTCTAGGAGTTTCAGTTTGAATGTACACCGTGTGCAGTCCAGGTTTCATCTAACCAACCAGCTAAGAGCCACTCGTAGCTGCTAAAGCCAATATACTGAATCCAGAATCTCTAGAATTTCCATATCCATAAATTCAACCCAAATGAAATAAAATTTTGTTCTTTTCTTCCTGGTCTAATTTAAACCTTTAAAACCCAGGTTTCTGCTGATTCAAATTAACCAAGTCTTACCATTCTTCTGTAAGCCTTCCCTCCGATCAGACTTTGTGTTTGCCTTCCAGAAGCACATCGGAATCTAACTCTAGTTACAGATCTGGTGGCAACATGGGGTAGTGGGTTGGACATGAGTATTGGCATTCCCTTTCAAGGCAACTACCCAAGGTCTCCAAGTAAGACAGGACCAGCCATATTAGTGAGGGGAAGAAAGGCTGTTTCTGCTGGTAAGAGACACTAAGTGGAATCTGGATTCAGAACACTGGGACTTAGCTAAATCCACTCAAATGTCCCCATTTCTCGTTTCAGGGTCCCATTCTCTCCCAAACAAGGTTCTAATTGTCACATAAGAGACATGGTAAGGCTATGAATTTAACTCATGCTGTAATTCTGTAACCCAGAATCTCCTTCTGATTTTCATGTACATCGGCCTTGCAGTTACAAGAGACAAAATTCTTCTGGGGCTCTCCTATACATGCCTGGAGCTGAAAGTGTAAAGTTCTGGGGTCTTTGGGTTTTTCGCTTTTTTTCTCCTTTACTTCTTTAGCATCGCCACCACCATCTAGGCCCTCATTTCTTACATGATGGTCTGTAGTGGCAGCCATTTGATCTGCCGACGTCCTCCAAGAGACTTTTCGTTTCAACCGAAACACAAATGTAAGTAATCTTTGTCTACCATTTTCCAATGGCAATTTATCCTCATTCCCTTCAAATCCGACAGTCATAACTAATCTAAGAGTGCCACCTTTGAGGGCCTACTGCCTATAACCACTTTCGGAAACAAACAGGGTGATTGGAGTTTAGTAGTTGCAAGACACAAAACCCTTCTACCTATTTTAAGTAGCAAAGGATTCAACGCAAGTAAATTAGGTGCTTGTAAGAACCGGAAAGCCTGAGCAGTGGGCTCTAGACTGGATCTCCAGGCCTACCCTGGTAGCATTCCCTCTGCCACCATCAAGATGAGGAATCATCAGGCCACCACAGGCTGACTACAAGAACACACGTCACTGTTCTTTATGATCAGGAAGCCCTTCAACACTCACAAAACTACGGGCGGATATCGGGCACCACTGAAGAGAAACCCAAGGTCTTTAGGTCCTTGCAGTAGCAACAAAGTAGCTGAAGATGGCCCCACAATCACTTCTTCCTTCCACATCTTATTTATACATTTAATTGGCAAAATTTAAATTATATTGAGAACCTTGGTTTAAGGAAGTTTAAAACACATCGCTTTTAGCTTTCCAGCCTCTGGGTACAAGAAAGTGTATTAGAAAGGGTCAGAATGAATGAGTACGCATTTACCATATCCACGAGTTTCTTTACATGAGCCCATTCAAGTGGGACTGGTGACACACCCTCTCCCAGTTTTAGCCCATTTGAAAGCCGACTGCAAGCATCCCATCTGTCTGGCTTTGAAGATTACCTCTCTCCCTGGACTCAGAGAAACTTACAATTTTCCTGGTCTTGAGAGTTGTTTTGCTAACCTATACAATCTCACCCCCAGCCATCTCTTCAACCTCCTTGGTCCACATATTCCAGCCAAATAGGTCTCTAAGCTGTGTGTGTGTTTTTTAAACAGGCTAAGGATGCTCCACCAAAGGGCCTTTGTATTTTGTTCCCAATGCCTGCTATGTTCTTCCCCTAGATAGAAAGAACCACTTGGTTCTTTCTCACTCCCCTTAGGATTCTGATCAAATGCTCCTTTATGAAAGACGCCTATGCTACCATCTGAAGTGGCTCCATCGACCACTCTCTTTACTCTTTCTACTTTGTTTTCTCCAGTGCACTTATCCTCATCCAGATCATCTATCTGATCGTCTTTCCCCCACTAGAGTGTACGTTCCACGGGGACAACAATTTTGTGTTTTCTTCGTTGTTGCATGCTACACTTGAAATGTAGTAGGCATTTCAAAACGAACGAATGCTGTACAAAGAGGAAGTTAAACTTTCCCCATTTTCTAAAGGGAGAACCAACTTTTCCAACGCATTACTCATGTTCTCCTCCAGGTGGTGCCGAAGGGCCTTTTCATCAGCTAACGTCTAGGCTATACAAAGCAGTGTTGCAAAGGATTAGAATAAGCTTAGCTTTTCATAGCCTCTGGTCTAGAGTTCTGGGCTTTTCTTAGATGACCCCCATAATCTCCCTTAACTTATTCTTATTCCTGCAGGAGAAAAAAACATGGGTCTTTACCAAAAGCATTTCAGTACACCATGTCAATCTTTGCGACCCCGTAATTAACGATTATTTTCCCCATTCTGGTTGAGTGACAGCAGACTCAGAGGCAACTGTCCAAGTGTCACAGCAGGAAGAAGTGGAGCTTAGATAAGAACACAGGTCTGGCTGCCAATTCTTGCCCCTCCCAAAGACTTCTTCGAGTTTATCAAAGTTAACTGCTGTCCTGGTAAGGCTTCAAGAGAACTGCAATCTTGAGCTGATAATTTGCATTTCACAGATTTGCAGACTGTTTGCCCCCTTTTCCAACAGTTTCCCTTTTTCACACAAAGACACCCTCCAGGGCACTTTCTTACAGAGACTCAAAGTCCGCTAAGAGCATTTCCTGTCTCAGGTGCAGGGAAATGAGCATCATGTGCTCAGTCTGGCTGCAGTGCCCAAGAGTTAAGAGTCTTCCAAGTTGTCTGTTGTCCAGACTCATCATCCTCATTGTGGTAAAGCACAGGCCAGGAAGACAAGGAGCAGGTGCATCTGTGGAAGGAAACAGAAAGCCATCTGGTCCTTAGGGAAAGAAAGGGTGTTTTCAATTCTTCCTCTGGGCCCAGGGCTAAGGTGCTAAAGAAGTTCCTTAAATATTGTGTAAGAGTTGGGGAAATTAAGAGCATGAGAGAAAAACTGACTCACAGGTCACAAAGTAAGTTACTGCCAGGTTTAGAATCTTACATCAGGTTTCATGAATCTTTTGGTTTTGCTGCTACACTATGTATGAGCTCTCATTTCTAAGGCCAAAACCCCAAGTAGTACTAACATAGCTCAATTCTGACAAATTTATAAGAGCAGATAAAATCAAATGTTGAGATCCTGATGGCATGTCTCCTATCTCCTTTCATGACGAGTTTTAGTCACATTCCTTAGTCCCTCTTACTCAAACTACATTGGCAAAACTAAGAAAGCCTTTTGGAACGGGGAATGCGTACCCGGGAATGTAACAAACATTCGGGGTTATTGCTCGGTGATTATGCAAAACCAGTACCTTTCCTCCTCCAGTAAGAATACTCGGTCCCCAGCCTGTAACCCCACATCATTCACTGGGACTCTCTGAAGAGCCACTGGCACAGCCGCCCCTTCTCTCCTCTGAAGCACATTCCTACTGGCGGCTACGGTGCGGAAAAGAAGTAAAGCTTGAACAGGAAAACTGCAGGCTGCCTCCAGAGGACAAACGAGGTTCATTTTAATCTACAGCTTCTCCATACAGCTGACTCAGCTAATTCTGCAGTCTGACCCCGGAGTCCCAAACAAGCCAAGCTTCGCTTCCTGTCAGGCTCGGAGTCGTTGGTGTATACGGGACTCCACTGCAGTCTAACTAGAACACAATGCTTCTTCCCTGGGATTAGGAAAACTCCCATCTTGAGACTGGTCTATTCGATCAAACACTTGGCTCTGTAGGACTGTCCCAAGCCAAGGAAAATGAGAGGAGTTGAATGACGACAGAAATCTTTATTAAAATGTGTTTCTTTCAGTAATATGTTAGCATACGTACAATATACACACATACATCTGTACACTCTTTGACACACCTCACGGATTGCCACTTTCAGTTTAACCAATAAATTAAAACTAAAACAAGGAGGGAAGGGGTTGGGGGGTGGGACGAAGGGCAAAAATTTCCATGTTTTATCTGGTAAGAAATAGCAAATTTCTCAGAATTTCCCTGGGGAAAACCTGTGACCAGAGAATATTTGAAATAAAATACATAAATTCCCGCCCACCACCCCCCCCCCCAACAAAAAAATTCCAAAAGATGCAGTTACAAGTGTGCTTCTCAGAACAGGAGCATTCATTCCACTTCATACTCTGCCTTCTGCACCTTCTGGCTTCAAGACAGTCTTCCCCTCGGCGGGGGCAGAGAGGTTCATATGGGCACTTGGGCTCGGTGCACCTTGGGCTCTGGGAGTGGAGGGGCAGGCTGCCGTCTGGGAGCGAGGGGAGCCACACTCATCCGAGGTGATGTCCGGCACATCGTCCGACTGCGTGTCAGAGCTCTCCAGGTCACTGCGGATGCTCTCGGGCTGGGCCAGGCTGATGTCCCAAGGCTTGCCGGCCAGGCAGTCTTTCTGTTCACAGCTTTGGTGTCTGCAGGGGGGGTCCTCTTCACTGCCGCCACTGCCGCCACCGCCACCACCTTCTTCTTCATTCTCTGCCATCTGGGCGTGAACGTGGAGTGAGTCCTCTGTGCTGCTTCCACTCACCAGCTGGTAGTGGCTTGGTTTGGCTTCAATGTCCACTTGGATCTCCATATTGTTGCATTCTCTGTGGAGACAAAATCCACTTTGCTGAGTCACGTACGGGTCATGCTATACCTGTTGGTACAAGCAGTTTGTGGGTTCAGAATTAGAAAGTCTGAAACACAGGTAGTCAGGAGACGAGAGCTCACTCTCGGCAAACGTAAAACTTTAACCTAACTCTCAAGTGAGATGTGAAGAACTAGATCTCTTTCGATGATTAAAAACACATACGCACCTCTGCCAATTTCTTTATACAACTACAAAAGAGCTTTCAAAATTCAGCTAAGGGTCGGACCCTCACACTATCTTACTCAAAACATGAAAGTGAAAGGAGATTCATAGTGTTTTGCTATTGTGTCACAATTGGAAGGAACCAGAACCCCTCCAGCAGGGGGTGCTGCAATCACACCATGTCAGTTACACCAGTTCCTCAAAAATAAAGAGAAATAGGCAACGGGAGTCACATCAAGCAATGAGCAACATGAGAGCAGAAACCACAGACCCACAGACATCAGTGAACAGCAACCTAGCTCCTTAAGTTTCATGTGAATAATTATACAATAGCCAAAAAAGACCCAAAAAAGGGGAGGGGGGGGGAAGGAAGAAAAGGGAGAAAGAAAGAAATCTCTAAAAATCAAGTGCTAACAAGAAGAATCAATCAAGAGATCTCAGACACTCCTATACCAAGAACCTGCCGGGTGAACTCAAAGGGCACACACGATATATCCCATCCGATAGCACACGCAGCCCTAACAGGAGGCGTTGAGCTTCTGAAGGCCTGTACCCAACTACAAACTCCAACCTCTCCTGGGCATCTCTGACTGTTCACATACCTGTCCTGTGGGTTGTAGGAACTGATTATGGAACCGGCCATAGCACGAGTGCTTGCGTTGTCACTAATTGCACCAAGACTGGCTGTGTCTTTAGGGAAAATTTCCTTTTGGACATCGGCTTGAACTTCTAACCTGTGTAAAGAGGGGACGTTCACGTTAATATGAGACCTGGGTATTCTGAGACAGTCTGCTTCCTGGCACACATCTCTTCTATTATTCTCTTGCAAACTGAGTTGATCTGATCTTCTCCAATTGTCAAATAGCTCAGATAGATGCCCACATATTTTCTCTCTTGAATACCTATTGAAATCGTCCCCTCCTTTCTATCCCCATTGCTACTACTTAACTTTAGGTGCTCAACATCTCCTCCTTGGAAAACTGCAGTTGGGTTCTCTCTCCAGCAGCCCTAAGTCCAAGTCCAACACCTTCCAGATCAGTGCCAATGTGGACAAAGACCCGATCACTCTAACAGTCCTCTCTTGGTTCTCTACTGCCAACAGGCATTTAAAGTCTTCCCGATCTGCCTCCAAGCTCTCTCTCCAGTTTCGTCTCTCACCACAGTCCTAAATCATAATCACTCTGAATTCTTTCTTTCCTTACACACCTATATACATTGTATACTCCATGACTTTGCACATACCATTCCCTCACTCTGGAAGTTTCCTTTCTTTATGTGACAAACTCATATGCAGTCCTTAACAACAACGGAGGTATCATCTCCCCTCATTCTCCCAGCAAACCAGTCATTTCCTGTTAAGTGCTCCCATAGCACCTACCTACTTATTAAATCAATTCGTGCATCTCTCCTCCAATCATCTGTGAGCTCCGAAAAAAGGAGAGACCACATCTCATTTACATTACGTCTTGCACATGGGAACTCAAACACTTAGCTATCAAATTACCTCCAGGCGATGAGACTGAAGGACACAGAGGATCCGATCTCCCACAAGAGCAGCAAGCTTCCCCGATTGTGTCTCAAAGCTGAGAACCCATAACCATTTCCCTTCTTGGCTGGAACACCAGTTTGCAGGTCACCTTAAGTATTTCCTCTTAATAGGTTTCACAGTCAAACCCACCTGACTCACGCACTTCCTATAAAAGGCTTTCACAGAACTGGAACAGCTAGACTGGTTAAGCAGCAGTTTCAGCAAGTCAGTCTCCAATTATGTCTGTCTGCTTCTTTACAAGGGTGATGGTTTTAAGAAAGCCCAGCAGTGAATTCTCTGGCATGTGGGGGCGGGATCCCCTAACAAGAGACGGCCAGAGTCATGAGATACAGACAGGTCAGCAGCAGCCTTCAGCTGCACATCTGAGCAACCACCATCCTGCTGCCTATGCCTTGCTCTGTAGCTCCGGCCTCAGATACCCTCAAGCATGTGCCACGGCCCGAGAGAACGAGGCGTCAGATCACAGACCTGGGTTCTAGTTTTGGCTCTTCCACAGATTCGGAGAATTGGAAGAGACTTTTCACAACACCATCCGTTAGGTGCTTCCCAGATGCCAGCTTGTACAGTGACTGTGCTAGAATCACCTGGGGAGCCTTTTCCAAACATAGATCCCCAGGTTCCACTCCAGGAGATTCAATTTATTCATTTGGGATGGGGCCCTGAAGTCTATTTTTAAGAGGCTCCCAGGTGACTGATAGGTACTCAGGTGTGGGATCCAATCCATCTTTCGTCTGTTGCTTGACTCCTTAGCCAAAAGGCCTAATAGCCAAATGGCCATCTGGTCTTACTTTAAATAGTTCCAGGGATAGGCAGCTCAGTATTTTCAAGGTTATCCAATCCAATCCTTCTTTGGATTTTTATATAGATTTTCCCTATAATCTCTATAATGAAACAAAATTAGTTTCCCTCTAACTTCTGCTAAGTTGCCTTAATCTACCTCTTGGCATGAGTCAGAATCCTTTCTTCCAACTCAAGGTCCTTCAGCTATCTGAAGGCAATAATTTCTCCTACCTCCTCGCCTTGTTTTGCCCTATCCACGGGTCTCCCTTCTCCAGTGCGCTCAACTCACTGCTTCTCATGTGACATCTGTTATGCTTCTCTGAGTATGTTCTGGCTTATCTCACTGGTAAAATAACTGAGCAGGTCAAAACGTTTTTAGTCATAAAGTTTTACATAGTCTCAACGCATGTTCATAGAATTGATTTTCCTTATCTATCAAATAGGAATAAGAAGGTAATAAGGATCACAACACCAATAAGCCAACAACATACAGCATGAATGCTGTTCAACTGAAAGTCAGTGACAAGCCTAACAGGGAGTGCACTTTAGTGACTGCCACGAAAATGTGTGCTTTCCCTTCCAGAAGCAGGCAGCTTAATGTAGGAGAGGGAAGATCTGAAGTCAGGATTACTCTTTACGTGGAGTTGCTATGGTGCAGTGGGAAGAACACCAAACTTTCCGTAATTCACTTAACATTTCTGAGCCCATTTTCTCATTGTGAAGTTAAAAACACAAAACCCCCCGGCTCCACTGGTGATTACATCAAGTGAGATGATATATGAGATGTGCCCAGCACAGAGAAATGACTCAAAACAGGTATTTTGCTTCTTATGATTCCAACTGGTTCTGTCAGAAATTATCTGTTTGCTTACCTGCTATATTTTCCCTTGCCACTGGAAAGAATGCCACCACTCAGCGTGCCCCCTGAGAGGGCTGCAAAGCTGGCTGTTTCGCTGTATGGACCCTGCATAACACTAAGTCCATCGGTAGGGCTTCCGCTGGTGCTCAATACACTAGTCAGACCTTCAATGCTGCTCTCCCCAATGCTGGGGTTCTTAAGGGCTCTCCAGGCATCTGCCACTGGGGAAGGAACAAAATATCTCAATTGAAGATAACACGGCATCAAAACAGAGTCTGTTATTTTCCTGTAATGACTCTTCAGAGTGGAGAGCATTCATGTAGAAGAATACTCGTATGTCCACTTAATGAACAGCTACTACATGCAGCCACTACATGTCAAATGCTTGAACATATGTTAATATTTAATCTTCCCAATAACTCGGCAATAACAGGCCCAATTTCAGCTGAGGAAGTGAAATCTTAGAAGTAAATGACTTGTCCCATTCATGGCTGGTCACACAAAACTACACTTCGGATTCTAAGTCCACTATTATACCACAGATGCCATCTAATCAAACATGAAGATTTCAAAATATGTTCAGGTCACGTGCTGAGACTAGTAGGAAGCTTAAAAAACTTGTGGGACTCTCTGTGCCCTAGCTTAGTTAATATGGTAAAGCAAAAACATCCAAGTAGAAGTTGGGGGGGTGGGGAGGCGGGGAAGAAGTCGAAAGACTTGCTCTAGTCCCAGCTCTGCAGAAGCTCTTAAACCCATTTAACAGATGTTGAGACAAAAGCTTAAAGTTCCCATTAAATGCGGATGATAATAGCCCTTGCCTTCCCTATTCAGAGAGCTGCTATAAAAACCAGATGAGATAATAACTGTGTAAAGTCCTCTGAAAATTATAAAGTACTGTGCAGGTATAAGACTTTATTATAATCACTACTATTACCAGCATACTTGGAGTTACTTGGAATCCTACTAGTTTGTACCTGCCACACAGAGCCAAGTACCAGAGGAATTAACCTAATAACTCTGGAACAAAGAAATGAAAAGCTAAAAATACTTTACCCCCTACAAAGCTCATTACCCAAAGTAATCCAATGACAATCTCTCTGTAAAATGTACAGAATTCTACAGATTTTTATCTTCCGTCCCATAAATTTAAAGGGAAATTAAAATTCTCCCTTTACCTGTGATTGGACCATCATCTTCATCAAACTCAATTTTCACCCCCTTTCCATTGGCTGTGCTAACTCCACAGCCGCCTCCACGACAGAGAGAAATGGGCACAACCCCATAGACATAAGCCAGCATAATGGGGACACCAATACCTGGGGGAGGAGAAGGAAACAAGTCAGCAGGCCATCAGGTTTCAACCGTCCTAAATTTTCCTTTCCAGCCTGAGCACAGACAAACCACTTTATAAAGGGCCACAGAAAGAGATGGCTTATCCTAAAAAGGTAGGTGGGACTAAGAGACGATGACCGGACTTGGAATTAGGCCTGGATTAGAATCCTGGCTCCAAATTACTAGCTGTATAACCTCGGACATATCTTCCCAGGGTTGTCACTGACCACAAGAAAAGTATGTACAGTGCCCAGCACAGTGAGTACACGTTGCTTTCATTTTCCCTCTTCTACTCACTGCTGACATGCTAATCCAAGAAACAATCAATAATCAAACATTAAATAAGTGGGGGCTTAGAATCCCCGCCCCTGCAGAGTGTTAATTCCAAAATCTTACTGCTGTGTGAGGCAGAATGGCTTAGTTAAGAGCACAGGCTCTGAAGTCAGACTGCCTTGATTCATGTCCCAGCTAAGTGACCTGGGGCAAATTACTGCACCTTTCTATTACAATTGTGCTGCTGTGAGGATCAAATGAATTAATACATGCAAAACACTCAGAACTGCTCCTGGCACATGGAGAGCTGTAATAAATGTTACTTATAATAGTCTTATTCTAGAACAAACCCTCATGCCTCTTAAAATACTATGAGGCATTAAGCAAATCAAAATAAAAGTAATTTTATTTTGTGGGTTCCCTGGCAAGTGGAGAGGAAAGGTGAAAAACTAGGTCTTAAAGTGATATCCTTTAATTCAAACTTTTCTATGTGCCAGATGGAGTTCTAAGCACTAATTTAAGAATGAAAGATCCCAAAGTGTGACAATTTAGTGCAGCTGATAATCACAATGATAGCGCCTAAAAGAGTTAACTCCCAAGGTGGGTTTGGCATAGAATGTAGGAGCCTCCGAGGTGGAGCATCTGGCCAGCTGGCTAAACTGCTATAGTTGGAAAGCGAGGGGGGCGGGGGGCGGCTAAAGAAAAGAGAGGGAGGGAAGGAGAAGAGTTGTGGTCTCGGCTAGCTTACCCACACTAACTGCAGCAATGACTGGGGATGCAATGACTGACAAAGTCACTCCTCCTGTGATAGCCAAATTCCTCTTGTGTTTGGAGGTTTTCCTTCCCTCATATCTGCTGTGAATCTAAGAAGAAGAAATAAAATTCAGGTCAGCGGGTTAGGATATCAATCTTTTTGCTAGGGTGAAAAAAGACAAGTGAATATTCTATCTGTATTAAAATATATCCCCCACCCACCAAGAGGCCATCTTACTCCAATTTGAACCTAACTCAGACCAGGGTGACATAAAGTAATACAGAAAAAGTTAATCCAAGAAGAGACAAAATAACTCAGAAGAGTGAGGAAAAGTATTTCACCTTTAAGTCACCGAGACAAACCAGGCCCAGGATGCTAATAAGAACTTCCAGATCTCTTGGGGTTTATGAAAATCCATTTAAGAAATTAAGGTTATTTTTATCCAAGAACCAGCTGGTTTTCAGGAAGCTCTGAAATATAAGCTCCTCCCTATTTCCTTCAAACCTTTACCAGCAAACCTGGGGATGGACATACATAGAACTCAGCATGTCTTACCTTCCTGCCAACATAAACAGGAATGCCGATGACCATGGCAGGAATGGCAATGCCAGCAATGAGGGATATCCCCACTGGAGCACCAATCAGTGTGCCCAGCTGCCAAAGAATTTTCTTCTTACGGCTCCACGGCTTCTTGCCCCAGAATGTGCAGCCAGAGGGGCTGCAGAGGAAACATGCTGAAGTTAATGGTAATATTACAAATGCAGCTATTGTCACCAGAGGGCTTACTAAGAGCAAGAGCCTTCTTTTTCAACAGGAATGATTAATAGTTACAAGAGGTTACAGGAAATGAATATATCATATGAGGGGGAGCAAAAGACAAGGTCAGATTACTAGAGCTCTGGGCCCTTTACTTTTTGTAAAGGTATGCTTCCAGACTTGAAACCTCTTTCCTTTCTTTTCTGTTGAACTCTGTCCTCCTTAACCTATCAACACTGATTCCGCTTCCTTGACTGATATACTACTTGGGATCCTGAACAACCTACACACTCAATATCGCATCCAAAAGCACTGTGCCCGGCAGCTAATAAACACTGATTTGCATAGTTTTCTTGGCATCTGTCCTACCCATATCCAATAGATAGTGTAAACTATGTTTCTGGGAAAGGATATAAAAAGACTTTGTCACACCCTTTATGTCAGTTTCATATTCCGAGTTTGGCTACTTTTATACCCAATCCTTATGTGTTCAACCATTTTTGCTCACTCCCTTTGTCCCATCTTCTTGACCAGACAGGATAAGCAATTTTGAAAGTAGGGATCATGTCTTACACACTCGTGTCACTGATAATCGGTATAGTGTCAGTACTCAATGTCTGCCATATTGGAAATGAAAATGCTTCATGCACACAATGAATGTTAAGTTGGTAAATATTAACTCCTTCAGGACAATATTTTAGTATTCAGCCTGAATCCTTTAGAATCCTTTAGGAAGTCATTACATGTAAGAAACTGTAAAAAGGTAAGTCCGACCTTAATAAACTTATGCAGTTTAGCAAAATTAGACTTGTATATGAAGCAAAAATAGTGATGTTTATTAAGAAACATTTAACGAATGCCAATATAGAAGAATGAGGCAGAAAAAGCTGGGGAAGGCATCACAGACAAAATGGCATTTAAGTGACCTCTGAAAGGTGAATAAAAACTGAACAGGTTGAGATAAAAAGAGGTTGCTGGGAGGGCGATGTGATCAGAAAGCATTCTGAGCAGAGGCAAGAACATAAACACTTATGAAAGAACATGAACAATAAGACAGCACAGAGCAGACACAGGGAACAGCCAGCCCAGGTTACCTGTAATATATAGCATGTATAAAAGCAACATGGAAAAAGCAAGAAAATTAGATGATGACCAAATTGTGGAAAGACTTAAAGCCATGCTAGGGAAACTGAACTCTATCTGGAAGGTAATGAAAACAGTCCCTGGAAATTGCTGAACTCGAAAAAAACATGGTCACAGGAGTACTTCAGAAGAACTTTTTATAGCTTCCTTACTCTGTAATGCGAGGACAGACAACTATGTCTCTTTGACCTCCTTTTTCCCCTCAATCAGTAAAAGAACAAGATTATAAAGCAATGGACACATTTGCCTTCTCACCTGAGGTAATGCAAGTCTGAGATCTCTTTCATACAAAGCCAACAGAATTCACAGCCACACACTGCACAGGTCATATGATTACAGCTCCCATCATTCATCTTGATAATGTAAGCACTGCATCGTGGGCATGGCTTGATGTCATCTGCTAAGAGGGGAAGGAAAATCGGGTAGAAAAATATCCCTAGTTAAACCTAGTTTGATTTATTATTCCTAGGAATATATATAAAAAGTGAGGAGGTAGTCAAAAACTCTCAACTAAGAATTCCAAATTGTGCAACCCACTTCACTGGAAGGCTGGCTATGTCTAGACCTCAGGAATTTTCATAAAATGGATCCTGTCTCATATTGAGCTGCCTATCCCCCAAACTGGCATCTTACACAGCACTTAAGCCACACTCTGAGCAAGAATACTTCCCAAGAGAGAAAGATCATTCCAAGAAAAATGAAATTTCATCAGCCAATAGGCTGGCAGAATTCAAAGCAGAGTCCTGCAGGAGGAACAGTCTGCAAAAAAACTTTAGCTCAAGAAACTCGTTTCTCAGTCTCAGTAAGTATCATTGTGATTTGCTGTTAACACAACCCACAGACCCTTCCCATGATACTTTCAAATTCAAAACCTAAATATAAGTGGGTATGCTATGTAGCACACACCTAGTAATTTTCACAGCAAGCTAGGAACTATCCTATTAAAATGACAATTTAGGAGATTATGCTGTGCCAGGAAAAAGTAAATGGTAAAATCTTTCCTACCAGCCTCTCCCAAATGACATCAGTGAAATAAAATACATTTATAAAAGGTAATAAACCCAGTGAAATTTTTAAGTAGGTTTACTCTGACTTGCCAAGGTTCCTCCTTTTAAGGTTAATCATTAATCCATACTAATATTATTTCCTTTCCTTAACTCTGTACCCTACTTCCAAAAGCAGTGGTGCATTTAAAGCTGGTAGGAAAATAATAGAGGTTTAATACTAATTAAATGTCTTTCTGCTTACAATGAAGGTTTCGAAAAAGTCCTTAGCAGAAGGACCTAATTACTTTCCAATATGAGACGTATTACTAAGAAGGTAGAAACTACAGGGGCGCCTGGGTGGCTCAAGTCGGTTGAGTGTCTGACTTCTGCTCATGTCACGATCTTGTGGTTCATGAGTTCAAGCCCCGCGTCGGGCTCTGTGCTGACAGCTCAGAGCCTGGAGCCTGTTTCGGATTGTGTCTCCTTCTCTCTCTGCCCCTCTCCCACTTGTATTCTGTTTCTCTGTCTCTCAAAAATAAATAAATGTAAAAAAAAAAAAATTTAGAAGGTAGAAACTAGAGAATTCAATTTTGTTGCATTCCAATTTTACCAATTTATAGGTTGGAAAACCTATAGTTATCAGAGAGAGAAGCTACGTATCAAACACAACGTTGAAGGTATTACCAAATATGTTCTGCTCTCTGATCCCAGGAAACACTTGGTTATACATTAAGATAATCTCTGCTAGCTTTAGGCTCATGTTATGAAATATCAAATAAAGAGAAAAATGAGAAAATGCCAACTTATACCTGGTCCAGATTCTTGCCCATAACTGAGACCTGAAGTGTGCTTGGTCCGTACTCGCAAAGTCTGTGCCCTCTGCTGACGGGCCATATCGCATGTCTGATTTGGATGCCATATTTGCTTGCAGTGGTAGCAGAACTCCGTTTGGCAGCCTTCCCTCTCACAGGTCAGCTTTGGGCAGCTGGCACAGCCATAGGCAATAACAGCATAACTGGGTAAGGACACAGGAAGAGGGATCAGTAAGGTAAGAAAGATCGGAACAAGACAGACATTATTCATCAGTGTCCGTGGGGTAACACTGACTCTCCTTGTCACTACACATGATATAGAGAGAAAAGAGTTCACATGTAACACATGACATATACACACAAGCATGCCGAACAAACTGTAAAACATATTCTGTGTGAGAAAGTAAATTTCTTCTTGAGATTCTAAAAAAACACAAATCACTTATTTGTGAAAAAATAGGGGAAAATACCATAGGTAGCCTGAATTCTAGCACATATTCAGTCACAGTTCAAGCTGCTTTAAAAGCAGTTTCCCACAGCAAGTTTCATAAATTACAGGGTACAAAACTATATCCTTTTGATGGTTTACTATATTTAGAGAGATTAGAATTTGTTTACATTAAAGGACAGAACATTTGTAAAACAAGCTATAGCAAAAACTAAAGTATACTTTTTTATTTTTAAGTTCCACAGTGAAGCTGGTCTGACCACACACAGCCTGAGACAAGAGCCACAGATGGATTCATGACCAGTTTCTCCTATTGAAAGCTCATTTTATCTTTCAAACTTCTTTTTTTTTTTTTTTACTCAAATCTATACCTTGAAATATCTACTTCCTTGACAGGCTCCAGAGTCCAAGAATATCATTCTTCTACCTTACTAATTAATACAGAATAAGGTTATTATCTCCCTCTCCTTCCTTCTCTCTTCTGATACACATTCTGAGTAAAGATGGGCAATTCAGAATCTATCTGCACCAACATCAACTGTTTCTTATAATTCATGTTTATTTTCCAAGAATTCTGTCTCACAATCCAAAATATTAACAGGTCAATGACTATAGGCTTAGGTGTTGCCATTGGGCTTTGCTGTCCCCTATTCCACTTTCTCCTCCAATTGCCAAAGACCTTAAACAACTTTTATGGAAGGCTAATAAAAGTTTTCTTGGGTTTCTTCTACTGTTTATTTGAATGTACATTAGATGTTCATAACAGCAACTTAAGTTCTCAGGTTTATTATAGATTCTGCAAGTTGATTTGAGAATGGCATTGAAGGTATCGATGACATATCATCTATGTTACATAATATAGTCTGTATTAAATCTCTTCTCAGAAACAGCAAAGGGGTCAATGTATGAATGCAAATGATTCATATCCTGTAGGAGTTCTGAGCAAATTTACCCCACCTCGCTGCAAAATAACTACTACAGATAAACAATGTTTCTCCTGAAGAAAGTGACTTCCTTACTATTCTGGGTTATAGGAAAGGTACTGGATGGCCTCTGAAAAGTAGTCAACTTCTGATGATACAAATTACACAGTCAGGAAGCCTTGATCATTTCCTGATCCATTCCTACCTCACATGGTGGGAGTAAATATTTATTAACAGAATCTTTTATTTTTTCTTTAAAGGACATTTGACAAGATTGATAATGTCAATTTTGGGTGTAGAATTTGGTTCTAAGGAAGTAAAATAACCCCAAATACTCACGAACACACAGCAATCTATTACCATGACACAGAATTACTCAGGACACGAGACTTGGCATTCCTGTTTTTGGGCGCCTGGTCTGGGCTCCTTGTCCCTGACTCATACTGCATGACACTGAGCTAATTTAAATCTCCAAGCCTTAACCTCTACCCCAAAAATGGAGGTATAGGTGCTTGCCACATTTAAGTGGAATTACACATACTCTTAAACTGCATTTGAGATCTTGCCCTGAAAGGTATGATATAAAAATACAGCACATTTTATCCTACTTCATAGCCTTTGCATAATCTACTCCTTCTGCCTAGAAATGTTCTTTCCTTTCTTCTTCTTGCCCTGGCAAATACTTTATCCGTTTAAGAACCGGCTCAAATTTCATCTCCCTATAAAATCCACTTAATCTCTTTAGGCGGCTGGTTGCCTACTTTATGTCTATGTACGATTATTTCATATTACTTATCACATTATGTTCTAATTATTTGTTTATACATATGCTTCCCCAACCAGACTAGACTCAAGGAAAAGTATCATCCTTTTTTTTTTTAATCTTCAGGGTATAGTATACTGGTTCATGCTTAAAATGCTTGTGTTCAACGAATGATAGAGACCCTCTCCTGCTTAAGTTCTTTACTTTCCCCAGGCCATTCTAACTCTTCTCATGGACCATTACTCTGTCCTAAAGCAATCTTTAAACTTTATCCATGTATCTACTGGTTTATTATATGCCAGGTACTATAACTTAGTCCTAAAACTTTGTCTAAGCCCATTTTAGGAGTAAACTCCTAAATTCTGAATAAGGTAATCTTCTTCCACAGGTAGTTGAAAAAAACTTCATCCTTGAGACCAAATCCACCTTGATGATCTTGTTCTTTCTCTTCCATGTCCCACACTGGAGCCTCTCTCCCACCCTGCTCTTAGAGTAACCAAGCACTCAGGCTTGCTAATTAGAAGCTAAATGGGGGGTGGGGAGGGAGAAGCAGCAGCTAAATAGGTGTTGGAAATTACATGCTGCTAAGAAAACAGACGTATCCTTCTCCCTCCCCTTAATTTCATACAAATTTACCAATTTTATTCACTTCCTAAGTCTTCAGAAATATGTGTGACAGGCTAGACCACAGTATTACCTAACTTCAGCCCTGGAGAAAAAAAAATCCCATTATTATTTGATTACGTTCCACATACCCTAGTAGTTAAAGAAATGTGTTCCTATATTATGTCTGCACTTTGTAGCTCCGGGCCATGTAACTTCATTTACAAATGGACCCTGAGCATGTGTAAGGGTAGCAGATATGCACCAAGTTGTCATGAGCTGTACTCTTACTATCTCTCCCCCTTCTATTCCCACCCCCTTGGTTCAAACTCATGTCACCTCTTGGTCAGACAACTCTAAGAGTCTACTATCTAGTCTCCTTATTCTCCACTCCAATCCAAATTCCAATTCCAGAAAGTTATCTATCATGATGTTACTCTTTTACTTAAAATCCTTCAACGAAAAAAAGTCTTTCAAACCTAAACTTTGCACGGCTTAGATAGGACTATCAACTTGAATCCAGTCTATATTTTCAGACTGATCTCTAGTTACTTTCCAGATCATGCTCTCCATATTGTGCATCCAGAAGCTGACCAAACTAGCCTCCAGACTTAGCACTGCATTTTTATACCTCTATGTATTTGCTCATAACCCTCTGATTTAAGATGCTTTTTTCTCTACTTGCATCTTTATTTGCCTTGTAGGAATTACTACTCCTACTCTTCAAGGCCCAGATCAAATATTACCTGCTCTGCGAAGTCTTTTTTTTAATAAAAAATTTTTAATGTTTATATATATTTTGAGAGAGAGAGAGCACAAGCAGGGGAGGGGCAGAGAGAGAGGAAGACAGAGGATCTGAAGCAGGTTTCACACTATCAACACAGAGCCTGATGTGGGGCTCAAACCCATGAACTGTAAGATCATGACCTGAGCCGAAGTCAGATGCTTAACTGAGTCAGCCACCTAGGCACCCCTTTCCTGACACCCTCATACAAAATCTTTCATCTATCCTCTAAGAGGATTTGTATTTTCTTTAGGATGCATTACACTGCATTTTCTTTCTTTCTTCTTCCTTTCTTCCTTTTCCTTTTTTTCCTCTTTCTTTCTATCTCTCTACCTACCTACCTACTTACCTATCATCCCTTCTAACAGGCCAAACTCCCTATCAAGAGGACCATGTCTAAGTCCTTTTTGTAATACCCAATATTTACCTAAGGTTCAACACTTTATAATTCTCAAAAGTGTCTACTTAATGATCATCTGTCCTCTTCTTACCCTCCCCCTCATTATCTGCTTCTCTTCCAAAAACTGTGCTATTCATTATCTTTATCTATCTTCAACTATCTAAATTCAATATCCCATTCTTCTGAGATCTAACTGAAAAATTTTGTTCGCAGTGTTATGGAAAAAGTTGGAATACAGATATCCTAGTCTAGAGGAGCTCTTAATCTATTCAGAGTACAAGATTCACTGTTAAATAAGGACACTAACAGAAGACAGAGTAGCTGTTAAAGGAGTTTCCTGTTGGTCTAAGTTTGGGGAAATTACACCAGATTGAAGATTTACACTGTTTATTAGCATTAGCAAAATTTACAGTGTATATTAGCATGTTTAAAGGGTCCAGAAAGCTCAGAAATATTTTTTTTTTTTTGCTCAACCCAGTATTTCCCAAGCTTATTTGATCACAAAACGTTTTCCTTTCCAGTAATACGTATAATATACATTGGAGAATACTGTTGTAGGTGAAAAACAGAAAATAACATGAAAAGATGGTAGAAGACTATAATGAGGCTTGCATTATAAGGGTAGATCATATAAATAATCACTTCTTAAAGACATAAGAAGTCATCTTATATGTCAGGTATGAACAGGTTTTTGTTTTTTTTTTAAGTTTATTTATTTTGAGAGAGACAGAGATAGTGTGACTGGGAGAGGGGCAGAGAGAAAGGGAGATAGAGAATCCCAAGCAGGCTCTGTGCTGGCAGCACAGAGCCCAATTTGGGGCTCAAACCCATGAAACCTTGAGATCATGACCTGAGTCGAAACCGAGAGTCAGATACTTAACCGACTGAGCCACCCAGGCGCCCCAGGTATGAACAGTTCTAAGCAGGGGAGTGATATAAGATGTTCCACTTTAGAATGAGTACTTTGGCAAATATGGGAAAGATATATGGAGCTGGAGGATGATGCAGATGGACAAGTGAGGGATGGGGGGCTTAAGAGGCTTAAGAGACTTAAGAGTTGTGAAATAGAAGGTACAGACATCAATTAAGAGAAAACGTCCAGATCAACTTTATCTCAATTTTTTACATGTCATACCAGAAAGACACACACACACACACACACACACAGACCAAAAGAGAGAGATAAAAGATGTCCAGGAAGGTTGCAGAGAGGAAAAGAAAATCCTCCCTCATTGACTGAGAATTTTGTCTTGCTCACAATTGTGCTAGAGATGAACAGAAGGTTCCTATTTACAGGATGGTCCAGTCCAGTTCTCCAGGAAGACCAACAGCTGACACTACCTGTTGGGGTCAGGTAGGAGGGGGGACTGAGAGAGAACCAGCAATGAGAGGCTGGAGTGGTGGACCTGCACAAAGAATTTAGGTCAAGACAGCCTTATCTCCTATTCATTCGTACAGAAGGTCTGCTGTTGTACACCAGGAATTTTCTTTGCCTCCTCTGCTCACCCCTCAGTCTTCCGGAGATTCTGAAAGGGTTTGAAGACTGGCAACACAGTACTTGACAGGAAAACATTATATATTTACATGAGGTGGGGGTTTCTGAAAAGACCTCATGCTTAAGCAGAGACTCTAAGCAGTTATAATCAACTGCACCACTTATTAGCACTGAGACATTGAAGCCCACACTTAAACTTCTCTGGGCTGGTTTCTCCTCTATAAAATAAATTTACCATAAAGAACTATAAAAAGGTCAGTTATTTGTATTTTGAGTTAATTTTACCTATTAGAAAGTAATGTTTTAAATGTACTTGGTAATGCTGTACTTAATAATATTAAATAATAATGTAAATGTTTCCCCACTGAAACTGGTCCTCTTATTTATGATTAAAATAAAATCATATTCAAGTATGGGAAAAGAAAAATTCATGACTCTTTGCTCTGCTCTACAAATACCTTGTAAACAAATAATTTTTAAGGTTTATTTATTTAAGTAATCTCCACAACCCACAAGGGGCTCGAACTCATGACCCCAAGAGTCACACGCTCTTCAGACTGAAGTCAGCCAGGCGCCCCGTAAACAGATAATCTTTTAATATACAGTGTTCTCATTATAATCACAGTGAACCTAACGATCAGAACTCTGTAAGATCAATTACATGCCTCCTTCAAATACACACACATATACACACACAGAGCAAAGGGAGGACTTGATAAATCTGGCTGCAAGAAGTTGATTTATGAGTAAAGGTGGTCAGGTTCAAGAAGAGAACTGGGGATTATGCTTCTCTAACTGCTCATCAAGAATTTTAACAGACATAGAAGAATAGAACCATTTGATTGAAACAAAACAAAATAAGCTATTTTTCTCCTGGCATTAAAAAGAGGTGGTGGGGCACCTGGGTGGCTCAGTCAGTTAAGTGGCTGCCTGACTCTTGATTTCAGCTCAGGTCATGATCTCACCGTTTGTGAGTTCAAGCCCTGCATTGGGCTCTGTGCTCACTGCACAGAGCCTGCTTTGGATCCTCTGTCTCCCTCCTTCTGCCCTTTTCCCGCTGATGCTCTCTCTCTCTCAAAAATAAATAAACGTTAAAAAAAAAATTTTTTTTAATAAATTAAAATAAAAAGAGGTGGCAAAATCATTGGCCACATCCCCAGGGAACTCAGACACTTGTTTGGGAAGTGACAGAATTTTTTTTTTTTTTTAATTTTGTTTTAACATTTATTTATTTTTGAGACAGAGAGAGACAGAGCATGAACGGGGGGAGGGCCAGAGAGAGAGGGAGACACAGAATCTGAAGCAGGCTGCAGGCTCTGAGCTGTCAGCACAGAGCCTGATGCGGGGCTCGAACTCACGGACCGTGAGATCGTGACCCGAGCGAAGTCGGACGCTCAACCGACTGAGCCACCCAGGCGCCCCGGGAAGTGACAGAATTTTAAAGTTACTCTCTATTTATCTAACACCTCCAACTGCACACCTCAAAACACTTTGTAAACATTAATTAATAAGCCTCTCAAGTCAGGAAAGGATTAGGCCTATTTCAGGTAAGAAAAAGCAGATAAGTGGCTCTTCACAAAAAGAATCAGAAGAGAAACTAGATTTTAGCATCCTTGGCTCTTTCAATGTTGTCCTTAGGCTACAACATTTGACAAAATGATCCAAACAGTAGCATCCCCAATAATGCCAACAATCTCATGCTTTTAAAAAGAAAAAAACTAAGAGGAAAGAATATTGGCCTTGGTTGGAGTTAAGTGTTTCAAGCTTGGTTCCACCACCCACTAGTTATATGACCCTCAACAAGTCACTCAATTTATTTAAATTTCATTTTTCTCATCTGTAAAACTAGATCAAATCTGTCTTACAATGTTGTAAGAATCAAATTCAATTATGTATGCCTGGCACATGTATACTCAGCTGCCAGCTTGCTTGCTTTCTCCAAACTCTACCTTCTTTAAACCCACACATAACACACTTAAAAATATAGTTATATAATTTTTATAATTCTCTTAACTAATTAAAAAAACTCTGGATGATACTAATCCAATACTTGGCTGAAATAAGAAATGGTCTTAATTCCTTAATAGCTTTCAGTAAAGGCTTACAGTTTACCATCAAGACGGTAAGTTAATTCCTGTCCATTTTTATTGATGTGAGCAAAGACAGTGACTGATTTCATAGAAAAACAAAAAGGGAGTTTTTCCAGAAAGATAATCAGTGATGCCACATTTCTCAGTTAAAATTCAAGGAAACACATTTCAAAAAAGTAGTTTAATATACTATTCCAAAATTAACCATGCAATGTTCTCCTAATGTTCTTTTAGTTCAGAAAATAGATCAACAGTATGTATGATGCCTGCATATCATATGTATATTAACCTCTAAAGGCCATTAAGATCACCAGACCACCAGAAATAAGAGCCTACAAGGTTCCCTCCGACACTTATTAATTGAAAGCGAAAGTGATCTACCATAGACAAACACCATACCTCTGACTACAACCCTTCAAAGTAATTTAGAAACTCCATCTCAGTGAGGTTAAATAACACACCCATCTCTAAACAAGTCTGGCAAAATAGAAAGAAGTTAACTCTTCTAGACACTCTTAAGACAGCTTCTTTCGGAGGAGACAAATAGCATCGGGGAAATCTTAAAACAGCCTTGATGTACAGGCTACAATTAAAAGCCCTTCTTAACTCCTTTGAAGCAAAGGACCATGCAGCTTTTTACTGGCATTACATTCACACACTGCAAGGAGTCCCTAGCATCTTGTTGCCCCCAAAGCATAATACACAAGAATAAAATGATCTGCCCAAGGTCACAGAATTGGTAAATGGCACAGTCTGACTCCCAACCACTTAGATAAGTTCTTCTTTGCTGCATGCAACCATTCATGGTTTGTACTGACAGTATCACACAGATTTTTTTTTCAAGAGGGGGGGAGGGTGGTCTCCACTGAATACTTTAGATAGCAAAATCTGCTGGAATTCTGTCCCTGTAAAGACTGCATATTTTCTCACTGATCTTAAAAATTCAGGATATACGGTGCATGAAAAAGACTGTCATCAAGAACTCACGATCAGAGGGGCCGGGTACCACATTTTCTCCTACCGTATCAACCTCTGGGCATCCTTCTTCCCAGTGCCCCGTTGCTTCTCTGGACAAAGAAAGGGCCCGTCCACCCCTCACTCTGCCCAAGGCAGCAGTGTAAAACCACAGCGGGCCTCCCAACAGCTTAGCACAGAAGGCACACGATGCCCCGGGTGCCCCAGAGCTGCCAGTGAGCTGTCCTTTCCCCCTTGGTGCCATTTCCATCACCTCCATTCCAACTTTCAGCAGCGGTGGTCAGAACACACCTTCTCCTGCAATGCTGCTAAGTCTGCCCATGGCCAAAGGGACACACCCCTCCGACTGCTGCGAGCCCCTCAGAATGATATTCTCATTCCATCCTTTGCCAGTCATTCCCTCCCAGCCCTCATTAAGACATGCCCCCTACACCTCTGGACGGAGGGGCGTTCACCCGACCTAAAAGCCTCTCCAGGCCTCCTGACTTGATGGACAGCTCCCTTGCCCTCGAGGACCGCTCAGCCCCCACCTCAAGCCCTCGGGTAGGGCGGGGTGGTGGGTGCCGTCCCCCACGGGTCTGGGCTTGCCGATGGTGGCCGGTTACCAACCCGCCGCAGTTGCCGCCTTCTCCTTCCTCCCGCTGTTCATCCCTCTCCGCTCCCTCGGTGCTGGGCCACACACACGCACCCTGGGCGCCGCCGACCGCCTCTCCGGGCCGGCCACACGCGGGGTGGGGTCCGGTCCCCGGGCCCGGGCCCGGGTCCCCCTCCGCCGCAGCCCCTGCCCGGGCGGCCACGCCCCCGCGCTCACCCGCAGTCCGGGGCCGGGCACCAGCGGCAGTCGGGGTCCGAGGCCAGGTAGCGGCGCAGCATGAACTCCTCGTACTTGTGCATGAGCGGCGGGTCGGCGAGCAGCAGGCGGATGTCGTGCGGGTTGAGTCGCTCGCTGCACTCGGGGCAGCTGATGGGCACCCGGCTCTCGCTGATCTCCAGGCGCAGGTAGTGGCGGAGGCAGTCCCGGCACGAGCGGTGCGGGCAGCTGAGGAGACGAGGGGCCCGCTCGGGCGGCAGCCGCACCAGGCAGAGCGGGCACTCCACCTCCTCCGGGCCGGGGCCGCCGCCCTCCGCCGCCTCCTCATCGTCGAACCCGGGCCCGGCCGCCGCCGCGGCCTCCGCCTCCGCCTCGGCGGCCGGCTCGGCGGGCAGCGCCTCGGGCGGCGGGGCCTGGGCCGCGGCCGGGACCGGGGCGGGCGGCGGCGGCGCGGCCGGGGGCGGCGGCTCGGCCTGCGGCTTGGCCCGGGCGCGGCGGCCGCGGGCCGAGGCGGAGAAGACACTGTGGAAGGTGAGGCGCCGGCGCCGGCCGCCGCTGCGGCACTTGGGGTCGGGCGCGGCCGCGTGTAGAGATGTAGAGCGCGGCGACTCGGAGTCCTTCTCGGAGCCCATGGCCCCCAGAGGCCCAGGAGCGAGGGGCGCCCAGCGCCACCACTGCTCCCGCCTCAGCGCCCCCTCAACCGGCGCGGCGACCGCCGCCGCCTTGGCCGCCCTCCCCGAGGTAGAAGCCGAGCGGCCGCGTCGAAGTGATTATAAAGCCTCCGCCCCGCGCGCCGCTGCCCACTGCGCAGGCGCTTCGCTGAGACACCTCACAACCCGCACCGCCCCCCCCCCGGAGGGGGGTGGCGCTGGGCGGGGCCGAGTGGGGTGGGGCCCGGCGCGCTGGGGCGGAGCTCCGCTTCCTCCCGGTCATGGGGTTCGGGGCAGCCATCTTGAGGAGCCACACATCCAACTGCTTTTCTTGGCCCCGTTCCCCAATTCTATACCCCCTACCGCCTTCATCCTCGAGATGGGAGTTTTCGGTTTGCCTTTCCTCGCGGACAGGCTGATTGCCACTTCCAGCAAAAGATACTTAGGTTACTTCACCTGTAAAACCCGGACAGGGGTGGATCAGGTGGTGATTCCCAACTGGTCCACCTCGCAACAATTCTTCTGTCGTTTAAGTTAACAGCATTAATTAATAAAGAATATAGTCATTCATTAAGCATCTACAAAGTGGAAGCATTACTAGATAAGACAGACAGGGTGTCCTGTCCGCAAGGGATTTGCAGAATAAAGTCCGAATTCCTTAATCTAGCATTCAGTGCTCTCTGTGAGCTAATAAACTGTATTCCTAGGCCCGCCTCCCATCCTATCCTCCTGGTAGCTTGGTTACTTACAATTGCGGAAGGAGGCCCAGCGTTTCTTTCCCCCGGAGGTGTCTGTCCTCTGCTGTACGCAGGCTTCCTGGTGGGATGTGAGCATGCAACTACGACAGCGACAGCGACAGGAACAATCAGTTAGGATGAGGTTCAGTTGCAAATGACAAAAGAAAAAAAATAATAACTTACGATAGAAATTGATTTCTTTCTTCACAAAAAAGAAGTCCAAAGGTAGGCAGTTTTGAGCTGCTCTGCTACGCTCAGCGTTTGGTTTCCAATCTTAAGTTTACCTCATTGCGCTCCACCTTTGGAAGCATGCAGGAGAGAGGGGGAAAAGTGCACCCTTTTCTTTTTAAGAGACTGCGCTGGAAGTCCCACGCATTTTTGCTGGCATCTCATTGGCCAAAATAATGAGCTACGATGAGAAATGTCGCCTTTTAACTAGGCGCAATGTGCCCGGCTAAAAATAGAGGCTCTGTGATTGATAGAGAATGGTAGAATGAATTCTGGAAGGTACCAGCTGTCTTTCTCATGGGTGGCCTTTACAACCATGAGAAAGGTCCCCAGGAATAAGCCCTAAGAAACTTCAAAGTTTTGAGGTAAAACAGTGGAAGAGGAGCCAGCAAAGGAAACTGAGAAGCAGGGACTGTGAGAGGAGAAAAACCAGACAGGCGTGATGTCACAGACACCAAGATGAAATGTTTCGATTGTCAATTGTGACAACTGCTGCTGAGAAGTCAGGAAAGAAGAGAGAAGTGACCAATACCATAAGGAGGGGGCATGTTTCTCCTCAAGTAAGGAGGTTTGCTCCTGGATGGCTAAAACAACAATTAATTTCTATATATTCGTCAGAATAGGCTAGGCTCTGCTATGGTAACAAAGAACCCGAATGGCTCAATGGCTTAACCCAACAAAGGTTTATTTTTGTCACTCATGCAAAGCCTGATGTGGCTCAAGGTGCTCTCCAGCATACGGATCCTCTACTCCACTGGGTAACTCAGAGACCCAGGCCACTGCTACAACCTCAATACAAGGCTTTCAGGATTGCCTCAATAAGGGAAAGGTTGCTACATAGAAGGTAATGTACTGGCAATGAAAGACTTCAGCCTGGAAATGACACTCATTACTTCCATACAGACTCTTAACCGGACCTCGTCACACAAGCCGAATCTAACGGCAAGGCAGGCTGGGAATTGTAGGGGGGAAAGCCATGGACTATTTAGTAAGCCATATTATCAAAGCCACAGCTCCCTAGAGTTGTTTTTTACTCTGTCCTCAGTGCCAAATGTCCTGATCAGTGGCAGGGTCCCTTCAAGGAGGTGTGTGCCTGTGGTGGGGATGAAGGGTAGAGAAGAGGCTGCCTTGTTCCTTGGGTCAGATTGTGTCTGAAGGAGACAGTGACTCCTGATTCCAGGCAGACCCAGACGGCTTTTAGTTGTTTCTCCCCACACAGCTGTCAGAATCCAAGCTTGCTGAAAAGCTCAACACTGAATGTTTGCTTGTCTTGGCACTGGCGTCCAAACAAACTCTGCCTCAGCTCAAAGCTGCCACCATCAGTGCTTTGGCAGAAAGCTGACCTCTCATAAATGCCATTGAACTTTGCAATGGCCCCATTCCTTTCCTACTGGGTTTTCTTCCCTCCTGGATCCATCACCCTTGAATCGAGGGACTAAAGCAATTCCTCCTACTTTTTTTTTTTTTATTTTCCTGTGTCTCCACTTGGTGGAGACTGAGTAGTGACTCAGGGGGATGGCACGAGAGAAAGAAGGATTCTTACTCATTTTTCACTCATTCAGTAAACATTTATGATTCCTTGTGCTAGGCTGTTTGTCAGGCACTAGGATCATGGAGATGAAAAACAGAGCCTAATGAGGGTTGCAGACAGGAAAGCAGGTCATTGGGATACTAGGTGACAAAGACATGGACAGGCCAGAGGAGGGCAATGGCAAGCCTTGCTCGGGGTAGTCAGGGATGGCTTTCCGAGGAAGAGCCCTTTGAGCTGGGTCTCAAATGACGAGTAGGGAGTTGACACTTGTCAGTAGGGGAAAGGGCAGAGGGAGTCTGGAGGAAAGGCATAGGAGTACAAACACAGGGTCAGTCTGACGAGTGTGGACAGCAGCGTGTGACAAGAGTGGAGAATGTCCGAAAGGATGCGAGAGAGAAGAGAGAATGGAAAGCCTCTGTGTTATGACTCCATTGGATGCAAGGAAGAGAAACCCAACATGAACTAGCTGATCCTAAAAGAGGAGGTTGACTCAGGCAATCCTTTGAGACAAGCACTGCAGCAGAGGGGCCCAAGGACCAACTGCAGCCAGGGACCCACCTGCACTCCTCCATCATTCATCTTTGCTTCTCTGCCTGGAAGCTCCTCCCCCTCCTTCTCTTCCTCTTCCTCTTCCTCCTCCTTTTAACTGTGGTAAAGTATACCTTACATAAAATCTACCATTTTTACCAATTTTTTTAGTGTTCATTTTTGAGAGAGAGAGCGAGCGAGCATGGTGGAGGGGAAGAGAGACAGAGGGAGACAGAGGATCTGAAGGGGGCTTCAAGATGACAGCAGAGAGCCCAATGCGGGGCTCAGACTCTCAAACCGTGAGATCATGACCTGAGCCAAAGTCGGACACTTCATGGACTAAGCCACCGAGCTGCCCTGCATTTTTACCAGTTTTCTGTGTGCAGTTAGTGACATGAAGTATATTCACGTTGTTTGTGCAACTTTTGTTACCATGCATCTCCAGAACTTTTTTATCTCTCAAACTGAAACCCTGTACCTATTAAACAATAACCCTCTCATCTCCCTACTGTGGCTTTTCAGACCACTTTCCTCTCTAGGCTGGAACTGTGCCCAACAGCAATCCCCAGCTCATGCCTTCTAGCTCCCTCACCAGAGAGATGAGAAATTCTCTTCCCTTTGTTCCAAATCCCCAAAATCCTGCAGGAGGATTCTGACTGACCAGGCTTGGTCACATGCTCACTCACACCCTTGATCATAGGGAACGGGATGCCATGACTGATAGTTCCCACCTGGACCATATGTTAGGCCAGGGGAAGAGCAATTCTTGTTTTCAGAAGAAGGGAGGGGCCAAAAGTGACCAGGTGAAATATGAAACGTTCACCAGAGATAGGTTGGGGCCAGGTCACCAGAAGCTTTGAAGACCAGGCTGAGGACCTCAGCTTTTATTCTGTTATGCAGCGGGGCATTGTGGGAACATTTTGATCAAGGAGAGCGATATGTACAATGAGGTTGGTCTGCAAAATCAGCTCTTTCTTTTCTTGAGCCTCTATTTTTGAGCTTTCTCTTGCCTTTCAAGGTTGCTCTGAAAGGTAATTTTTATTCAGATGTCACCTGAATACCAGCTGGGCCCCAGCTCCTTCCCCTGGCCTCAGAAGTGACCCCTAGTTCTTATGACCCCTACTTTAGGCAGTCCAATCTGGGTCACCTCCTGTCTCCTGGGTTTCCTGGCCCTTTCTCCCCACCTGCTTCAATGAGTGGCCTCTCCATTCCCCTAGACGTTCTCCTGCCCCTGACCTGTCCTCCAACCCCCCAAGTCCAGTTAACTTCTAAAGTGTTTCTAGAACCTCTCTTGGCTTCAGGCCTCATTATTTCTCTTGCCTGGACTTTGGCCCCAGCTCCTCAGTTGGACTCTTTTGTAAAGCCACCAACTCATGCCAATCCCTTCTACAGTTCCCACTGTCAGCCTCATCTCCTTCCATGCCTCTTAGAATTGAGCTATTTGGCCTTTTTTCCCTAAGTAATCTCTACACCCAACATGGGGCTGGAACTCACAACCTGGAGAGCAACAGCCACGGGCTCTACCGACTGAGCCGGCCAAGCGCCCCTTAAAAATATGGGAGGCTTCACGAATTTGTGTGACATCCTTGTGCAAGGGGCCATCTAATCTTCTCTGTGCCGTTCCAATTTTAGTATATATGCTGCCAAAACGAGCACCATTTGGCCTTCTGGATGCTATCTAGGCATGCCCAGAATTACCAAGTTTTGCTTCCTTTGCAGATGCTGGTCCCTCTGCCTCTTACGCCCTTCCCGTCTCTCTTCACTTGGTGTAATGGCATGCATACTTCCAGGCTCATTTCCATGGTCACAGCCCCCCTTTCTACAGTCAGCCCCACCACCCTCCCACCTTTGTGTCCCCAGAGCACAGTGTAGATAACTCTAGTATCACACCTGTTACTAGGATGACCATATAATTTACTGTCCAAGCCCAGGACACTTTTGAGAACGAACGGGGACACTATTATTTTTTCTTATTTAATGTTTATTCATTTTTGAGAGAGAGAGTGCATGCACTCAGGGGCAGGGAGGGTCAGAGAGAGAGGGGAACGGAGGATCCGAATCAGACTCTGTGCTGACAGCAGACAGCCCGATGTGGGGCTTGAACTCACAAACCACGAGATCGTGACCTGAGCCAAAGTCAGATACTTAACCAACTGAGCCTCCCAGGAGCCTCAGGAATGCTATTATTATTACTTTTTTTAATGTTTAATTATTTTTGAGAGAGACAGAGCGTGAGTGGGGGAGGGGCAGAGAGGAAGACAGAATCTGAAGCAGCCTCCGGGCTCTGAGATTTTAGCACAGAGCCTGACGTGGGGCTCCAACTCAAGAACCATGAGATCATGACCTGAGCCAAAGTCAGAAGCTCAACCAACTGAGCGACCCACGTGCCCCCAGGAACGCTGTTATTAATTAACTGCCCTGGTTCAACAGGTGTCAACTGGTCTCTTTCAGGCAAAGTAGGAGGTATAGTCGCCCACCCATACCTGACATTGTTGTAAAACCTGGCACTTAACGTGTTCGTTTGTCTTGTTCATGTCTCTTAAATAGTATTATTATCCCCCATTTTTAAGATGAAAGGATGGAGCCTTTGAGAGAGAGGAGATTTGTGGTCACATAGCCAGGAGACAAAGCTGGCCTGGGAAGCCAGATCATTAGATTCCAAACCCTGAACTCTTCTGACTGTAGAGGTCATTATATACCACCACACCTGACCCCTCCAATACCAGAGTCTTATTGTTGTTTAGGTTGGTCATGTGTGGTCCCCCTAGATGAAAGGTAGAAATGGTGTCTTACTCGTCTAGTGCACTGGCCTAACATAGAGAAGGCCCCAGGGCACGTTTGTTACACAGATGACTTCTTGAGGATAGAACTGTGTGTCTCACCTTCAATTCTGTTGTCCCTTCCACGGCTAGTACCTAGCACGGGACTTGCCGTGCATCTATTCATTTAATAAAAATTTATGAAGCACCTAGTACGTGCCGGTACTGTGTTGGTGATACAGTGATGAGCAAAACGACAAGGTCCTTGTTCTCATGGAGCTTACTGTTCAACAACAATCACACAAATAAACATACAGTATAAACTGGGATAAATCCTAAGGGAAAATACCCGGTTCTGAGGTTTAAGAAATATTTTGGAGGTAAATTTAATAGGTTTCGGTCATAAATTTGATGGGGGATATAGCAAGATGGATGTGGCTATCCGGTTTTTGCTTAAAACAGATGGCGAAACAAAGAAGGAGCAGTTCGGGAGAGACTGCTGTCGGTTTGGATGTGTGGGACTTGAGGTGTCTGTGGGATTTCTAAATTTTTTGTTTAATGTTTACTTATCATTTTTGAGAGAGAGACAAAGCGTGAGCAGGGGAGGAGCAGAGAGAGAGGAAGACACAAAATCCGAAGCAGGCTCCAGGCTCTGGGCTGTCAGCACAGAGCTTGACACCGGGATGGAACTCACGAACCACCGAGACCATGACCTGAGCCAAAATCGGAGGCTCAACCAACTGAGCAACCCAGGCACCCCCTTTAAAAAAAATTTTTTTTTAATGTTTATTTATTATTTTAGAGAGAGAGAGAGAGAGAGAGTCAAAGCGTGAGCAGGGGAGGAGCAAAGAGAGAGGAAGAGTGTCTGTGGGATTTCTATTTGAATCTTCCCCACTTCCAGCCAGGTTAACTGATTCGCCCAAAGCTGCAACATTGTGGCAAGTAACACAAACCTGCTTCAGCCAGTCCTCGCAAAGCTGGCCTCCAGGTAGCACGGTAGGAAAAGGGACAGATGGGGGAAGGCAGGAGAGACGCAGAGAAGGGATGTGTTCACTGAGACAAAAATCAGACCTCCCAAGCTGCAGTGAGGATCTCGGCGAGAAGCCAGGGACCTGGCAGCGGTTAACAGGACAGAGAGCCCGGGCCCCGCCCTACCCTGCTCGGCGCTGGGCCAGAGCATCCCCTGCGAGCCCGGACACGCAGGAGGGGCTGCTCCGTGCCTGGAAATCCGAGCAGCCGGGCAGGCAGGGTGCGGAACCGCCAATCGGGCTGCGCCTGGTGGCGGCGCCACGTGACCGGCCTCCTTCCCCCACCCCCTTCTCCGGCCTTCCAGGGAAGACGGGCATCCCCGCCACCCCGCCGCCCCCGCCCCTCGCGTGCCGCAGCGGCGCGGGAGGGCGCGGAGGCGAGGGGCCGGGATTCCGCCGCAGTCCGCTGCGGCGCAGGGGAGGGGGGTGGGGGGATAGACGAACGCGTTGCGGCCGCGGCGCCTGCAGTGTTTTCCGTCAAGGTCAGGCGTACCCGTTCCCGCGCAAGGCTGTCTCCAGAGTCCCTCCCTTGCCATCGTCCCAGCCATTCCCACCGCCGCTCCTGGCCGCAGCGTCCCGGGCCCTCCTGGATCACGGCCTCAGCCTCTCGCTGGGCTTTCTGGGGGGACATTCAGAGGGATGGGAGGGTTTCAGTCCATCCCGTTCACGAGCTGCCCAGCCCCTTTTCTCATATGCACACCCCATGCTGTGTCCCTGCTCTAAACCCCACACTGGCTCCCAGTGTCCCGTAAGAGAGCATTAAGGCCCTACAGAACCAAGCCCCAGTTTAACCCTTTACAGCCCCCTAGCCCAGAGACCCAGTTCCTCCGGACCCCTTGCCCTTCCAGGAACAGTCACCGATTGCATACTTAAGTGACTACTGTTGCCGTGTCTTCTGCCTAGGGTACCCTTTGCGAACCTAGCACATTTATAGACCCAATTTGATTTTAATAACGCAGTGGAGGGTGGAAACCGGTGCCGAAATGCCCTTTAGCAAAGGTCACAAAGTTGCAAGCCTACAGGGATCAAGCAGGAGAAATAAGGCCAGTGGGTGACAGCACAAGAAAAAACCTGTCTAAAGGGCAGAGACTCTGCTCTCCATTCAGGCCAACATGCTCCTTGGGAGGAATGTGGGTCCTACGATGACAGATATTACGAGTTTACATGAAATGCCACAAATCCAGATTTTCATGTGTAATCTTTGAATTTTTAAGTGTTGATTTGATTTCTTAAGAACATCCCTGCGGGCCAGTTGCAGCTCACAGATCCTCAGCATGTGACTTCCTGTCCTAGAGAAGAGGATGGCTTTGGTTGGGAAAACACTGAAAAACTGTTGAAGGTGAAAGTTTGTTCTTGAAGCTCTGAGACACAGCTGCTGTGGAGGCAACAAGAAAGTGGACTAGGATTTGAATTTTTTCCTAAAATGACACTGGATGTTTTAAGCTACCGAGCACTCAAGAGAATCTACCAGAAACTGGAGGACTGGGTCTTGAAAATGGGGGAGGCTGGTCTGCAGCCAGCAGCTAGCCAGGGTCACCCACCCACCAGCATCAACTACCAGGAATGATTGCAAACATTTTTTCCCTTCCTGTGGGGGCTATGAGAAGGCGGGGAAGGCACCCTGTGGTGCTTTACTCATGGGGGTGTCGTGGGTGGCTGGGTGAGGGAGAGATAGGAGGGAGAGCCAACCCTTCCAACCTCTAAGGCTTCCCACGGTGGGATAATGCCCGGAATGGAAATTGGAGAGCTCCTTAGGAAGAGGGAATTGGAGACAATAGCCAAACTATGGCAGCTGTCCCAAGGCTGAAGGGCTGGGGACAATGGAAAAGGAAGCAGAAGAGAAGGCTGAGGCCATCTAGGGAACCAAGTTATTTTTAGTTCACCCTGAGGTTTTTTGTAACTATGATGTGATGGCCTTCTCGGTCTCCCATCCCTGGAAACCTTCAAAAAAAGCCTCCCATACTCACTGAGGCTGCCTAGATTGGGGTGTTGTGGAAATAGTGGAGGGGGCCAAGTTTTACATCTATTTTGGTATAATGTTGACCAAAGACAGTACAGGCTGAAGCAGGCGCTGGGTCAGGAGAGATCAAGTGTCCCAGGAATTTGCAGTAATCTTGAAGAGGGTTTTGCAGTGGGTGCTTGGGCTCATCTTGTGAGGATCTCAAGGGGTCAGGCGGCCCCTGGCTCACATCTAGGTTGCAATAGTGAAGAACCAGCTACAATTCACCGAGTTCTTGCTTGTGCCCCTGTGCCACACATATGCATTATGTCTGTTATCTCTGCAGTGATTGTAGTGAGAGAGTCATACTCTCCTATATGAGGCATTCCTCATAGTCCCCATTTTACAGATGAAGAAATCAAGGCCCAGAGAAGTGAAGGGACTTGCCCAAAGCCACAGAGATTTAAAAAAAAAAAAAAAAAAAAGTGGACTGGATCTGCTCTCCAACTGATTGCCCCCCCCCCAAAAAAAGAAATTGTCCTCTTGTCTGGGGTTTTCATGGGCAGCACTTGCCGTGCAGAGTTATAAGTACCGTTTTGCCTTGCATGCCTGTCCTCTCGACTCATCTGTGAGGGGACAGGAGCCATGCTGCTAATTGACGTGCCTGGCACACAGTGGGTACTGAATACATAGTAAATCAGTTCATTTAAGGAAGGTCAAAAGCAGTGCCCTCAAGCCTCAAATCCCTATGTCCTTGAGCCAGTCATACACCTTCTCTAGGCCTAGATGCCTTCTGTGGAATAGGAATTATATACAGACCTCACAGGATTATTGGTGGATTTACATGAGACCAAGTCATAGAATTTCTGGAAACTGCCATACAACCGGCAGCTGTTGCTGCTGCTAATGATGATGATGGTGGTGGTGACTGAGGAAGGAGCAGGGAAGGAAACCAAGATCCGGAAGTTCCAGCACTGCATCAGCTCAGACGGGAAATTCTCAGGAGGGCCTGCCAGTGTGCAATTTCCAAGACTGCTGTGTCTTTATATGTTCATCATTGTTGGGAGACCTACTATGTGCCAATGCTTGATCTCATTTCAATAAACACTCTGGTTTTCAGTGTGCTCTCGGCTGGAGCGGCCGCCCTGAGGAGAAGGCCATCCCACCTGCAAACATGGGGCCTGTGTGACTCCAGGGAGCTACTTCCGCTGTGGTTCTCGGTGCTGGCAGTGGGTGGCACTGAGCATGTCTACCGGCCTGGCCACAGGGGCTCCCAAGGGCCCCGAGTCGAGACTTTTGTGTAGCGAATGTACCAACCCTTCCTCACCACCTGTGACAGTTCTGAGCCTGCAGCACTTACTGGACCATCTACAGG
Organism: Panthera pardus; assembly: GCF_024362965.1. Classification (NCBI taxonomy): domain Eukaryota; kingdom Metazoa; phylum Chordata; class Mammalia; order Carnivora; family Felidae; genus Panthera; species Panthera pardus. The sequence continues at coordinate 81,790,633 of NW_026526666.1, read as the reverse complement.
ACTGCCTACTGCCGCGGCCCTGGGCCAGCCTCCGCCAGGCTTCGCCATGCCTGCTGCCCTGGCTGGAAGAGGACCAGCAGTCTCCCCAGGGCCCGTGGAGCAGCAATATGCCAGCCACTGTGGCAGAACGGGGGAACTGTGTCCAGCCAGGCTGCTGTCACCGCCCTGCAGGATGGCAGGGCGACACCTGCCAGACAGACGTGGATGAATGCAGTGCTGGAGGGGGCACCTGTCCCCCGTGGTGTGTCAACACCGTGGGTAGTTACTGCTGCCAGTGTCGGGAAGGGCACGGCCCATCAGCAGATGGTGTGCTCTGTTTGCCCAAGAGAGGGACCCCCAGGGTAGCCCCGAACCCCACAACAGGAATGGACAGTGCGGTAGAGGAGGAGGTGCGGCGGTAGAGGAGGAGGTGCGGCGGCTTCGGTCAAGGGTGGATGTGCTGGAGCAGAAGCTATAGCTGTTGCTGGCCCCACTGTACAGCCTGGCCTTGAGGGCCCTGGAGCACAGGCGGCCTGACCCCAGCAGCTTCCTGGCTCACCCCTTCCAGCAGCTGGACCGCATCGACCCTCTGAGTGAACAGATCTCTTTCCTAGAGGAGCAGATGGGGTTCTGTTCCCGCAAGAAGGAGCTAGGACAGGCTTGGCCCAGGTCCCCGGCTCTGGCTACTGACAGCCCATGCCCACTGTGCTGGCCGGCACCCCTGCACCCCCACCAGTGGGCCCATGGCTGAGGGAAGGTACGAAGGTCCTGTCGGGGGGCACCTCTGATCTGTGTCAGAATAAAATGACGGCTCAGGGGAAAATAAAGCTCTGTGTTATTAAGAACAGACACTCAGTTATTTTCATTTTACAAGTGAGAAAATGAGGTTACAGAGATGATGTGACTTCCCCAAAGGGAGCACAGCTGGAAAGTGGCAGAGGCAGGATTTGAACTTGGATCTGTGTGGCTCCAACAGTCTTTCCTCTGTTCACCAGAACATTTATCAAGCATCAGCTAGCTGCTATGCCTCCTGCAGGGGCAGGGGATACAGGTCAAGTTGGGGAGGCAGACAACTCAGCAGACACTCACAATTCAGCATGATCATCTCTCTGCTGGGGGGATGGAGGTGATAGAAGAGGGGCTGTTGCCTTAGCCTTGCCTTTCTCTGGCCCATGGACCCCTGAGGCACAAACTTGCCAAACGGCCTCTAAATCCCTCCACCCTAAAGTGAGGAGGAGGCACACCTTCATCCCTCCTCTCTGGGTAGAGGGGATTGTTGCAGTGGGGACCAGACAATAATCAACAGCCTTGTCCAAAAGAAATCCCCCCACAACCAGCCTCTCCTCTGTCTCTGTATCTCTGTGTCTGTGTTTCAGTTTCTCTCTCTCTCTCTCTCTAACACAAATACACTCCATGGTGACAAGAGGTAGGTGATGGGTTAATTCGGGTAGAACCAGTTTCTCCATCCTTCTGGCATGCCCTGTCTGGGTGGTCCTTGGCATTTGTTGCCTCCGCTCTAAATGCAAAGTGACAGGAAACTTGCATTTAAAATCCTGTGATACATGTATTAAAAAGAAATCAGGAAGAAAATTTCGCCCAACCATCGATAGTGATTATCTCTGGGTAAAGTTACATGTAATCTCTATTTTCTTCTTTTTACTTATTTGCTTAAAACTTTTTTTTTTTTTTTTTTTTTTTGCCATGGACTATTTGTGTAATCAGTAAAAATAAAAATAAAATTATCCTCCATTTTAACAATTCTGTGTGGCCTCACAGGTGTGGGAGAGGGTCTATTAGAAGCAATCTGACAAGGGGTTTTGCCCTGAGCACAGCCAGAGCTGAACAAGACAGCATAGAGGGCAGAGGGGAGGAAGTGAGAGGTCATCGAGGATTAAAAACAAGAACCACTGTTCCTGAGAGCTTGCTCTGAGCCTAGGTCCTTCCTGGCTCTTGATGTGCATAGTTCATTTAACCCTGAAAGCCAGATTAGGAGTTAAGCTGTCGTTTCACAGCTGAGGAAACCAAGGATCCATTTTATATGAAAAGAAACCAAGATTCAGAGAGGTTCCATTCCTTGCCCAGGGGCACACGGCTAGAAAGTGATAGAGGCAGGATTTGAACACAGATCTGTGTATTTTTAATTCTGGACTTAGAGGCCACTGCAAGCCCTCCCAATGGCATAGTGCTTTCATATTCCCAGCGCTTCACACGCGCGCACACACACACACACTCACATGTGCTCCCACATCCATGCTAGTACTGTGCAGAGAAGCAGGTGAATTGAAGATCATTGTCCCATTTTCCATGTGAGAAAATTAAGGACAGAGAGGGGGCTTGCTCATGGTAGTCAGCTGAGAAGTGGGTGCACTCCTAGAAGCCAGGCCTCCTTTCTCTTTTCTGGCAGTCCTCCTCCTCCTCCTACCTTTTGCCAATTGCGGAGGCTTCCTTCTGGAAACAAATGACTCAAGGTAAATTGCTGACTGGACTTCCCCTTTCTTAAAACACAGGAAGCCTATGTTGTTTGCACTTGTGGGAGAACAATTTCAGGTCAGTTACAAAGTGGGTGGGGCCACATAGAGGATTGGGTCCTGCAGGGGCCTGGCTCCCTGCTACCTGAGCTGGCAAGAGATGTGGGGGGTTTTTCTTTCCTGGGGCTCATGTCAGTGTGTCTGCCAAAATTAGGTCTGAAGTTCCACCCCCAAAAGCTGACTGAACTATTATGGAATTTAGAAAGATGATCCCAGTGGGTGCCTGAGTGACTCAGTCAGTTAGGTGTCGGACCTGGGCTCAGGTCATGATCTCATGGTTGGAGTCCTGTATGGGGCTCTCTGCTGTCAGCATGGAGCCCACTTCAGATCCTCTGTTCCCCTCTCTCTCTCTGCCCCTCCCCTGCTCTCTCCCTAAAAAATAAATAAACATTAAAAAAAATAATAAAAAGGAAAATGACCCAGGAGGAGAGGGGAGCATTAATAATAATAATAATAATAATAATAATAATGGTGATTATGATGATAGCTCAGGTTCATGGTACATTGACCTTTGTACCAGGCACTCTGCTAAGTGACTGACACATGTGAACTCACTTGAGCCTCATAACAGCCCTAGAAAGAAGATTCTATAGTTTTGGAACAAAAACCAAAACAAACAAACAAATTCGATTCAAATCACAGCCATGCTGCTTCCCAGCTGCGTGACCTCGGGGGTGTTATTTACATTCATTCAACAAATATTTTTGAGCACCTACACTCACTACACTATGTGCCACACACCATTCAGTGAACGGAAGAAGGATCCCTGCTCTCTTAGTGCTTATATTCTACAAGGGGAAGCAGATAAACTGTAAACACAGTTAAGTTTTGTTAGAAGGTATAAGGGCTAAGTACCGTTAGCGTAAGTACAGATGGGTGTAGGGGTGGAGAGGCGATCCAATGTTAAACAGTGGTGTCAGGGACCTCACCGAGAAGATGGGATTTATGTAAAGCGTTAAGGAGGTGAGGGAGTTAGCCATGTAGATAACCAGGGACAATCTTTTCTAAGCAGAAGCCACGGCCAATGCAAAAGCTCTAAGTGTGCCTGGTGGTTTCAAAGAGCAGCATGAAGGCCAACATGGCTGGAACAGAAGGAGCCAGGGAGAGAGTCCTCATACCCCCAATAATGCCCCAGTCATTCTTCCTCATACCATGCTTTGTGTGTCCTTCGTCTCTTTCTTTAAAGTTTATTTATTTTGAGAGAGAGAGAGAGAGAGAGCACAAGTGGGGGGCGAGGGAGTGGCAGAGTGAGAGGGAGAGAGAGAATCTCAAGTAGGCTTCGCACTGTCAGCCTGGAGCCCGAACTGGGGCTCGAACTCACAAACTATGACATCATGACCTGAGCTGAAACAAAGAGATGCTTAACTGACTGAGCCACCCAGGCACCCCCATCATCTCTCTTATCATAATTTGTGATTGTTTTATTTATTTGGGCATTTGCCTACTTCTTGTTTCCTCACTAGCGCTAAGCTCCTTATAAGCAGAGGACGTGTTAGTCTTGTTCAGTGCTCATCACAGAGAACATAGAAAGGTGCTTAATTCTAGTTGAGTTAATGAGTTAAATCCATTCATCCATCCATCTAGTCATATTTATGATAGAAGCTCCCCATCACGTATAACACTATTTCTCGGGATACCTCACTCTGAGTTCCAGTTCAGAACAGTAGGGCAGAGGTAATAGTTAGGAGCATAGGCTCTGGAGCTGGGCTGCATGGCCATTCCAGGTTTCACTACTTCCTAGCTGGGTGATCTCAGGCAAGTTAGGGGAAGTCTCTCTGTGCCTCAGTTTCCAAACCTGGAAACTGGCATCATAATAGTATCTCTCCCCAAGACTTGTAAGCGGTACCAGGTGTTTAGTGCTCATATATGTGTTAGATATTGGTGTTCTCCTTCTTTCCTCCTGTACCAGATCCCCAAAGGAGAGTGAGAAGCGCACGGGGTGCCCGCAGCATCCCTCGTGCATGCTGCCACATCTGTGCTGTCTCTACTGAAGCAGCATTCAGTGGAGTAGCATTCAAGCAATGGTCCCTTGCTGTATAGCCTCCCAGAGTGATTCTCTGGCCCTTTTCTGCCTGACAGTCTAGAGTGGACTCTTGTTTATAATCGAGCAAGCTAACTGCTACAGATATCAATATTGAGTACCTACTTCTATGCCTGGTACTTTACCTTTCTTATTTCATTCACTCCTTATACAGACCTGAGAGGTAGTTATTAATAATCCTATTTTGCAGATGAGAGAACCAACTCAGAGAGGTGAAGTGACTTGACTAAGGTTGCGTAGCCAACGAGTGGCAGAGCCAGGGCTCACGTGGGACTCCACGCTGCTCTCTCTCCACATTGCTCTGGCACGATTTTCTCCTCCAGCACTTGCTGCTGTCTGTGAAGACAGCCCACGGCTCAGCTCTGCCTAGACAGAAGGAATGATGGGAGTCTGTCCCTAAGCCAGAAAGATAGACAGGTCTGGGCTGCCTGGGAGGAGTCCCAGTACCTGGAGGGGGACTGTTTCTTGCCTGGGTCTGTACTTCAACAGGAGAAGCCCTCCTCCCTGTTGCCCTGAAAGCCAGAAACATTTTGTCTCTGAGGTCTGAGCCCAACTGTCACTGGGTGGCCTGATTCCCATGGAAATGTGGAGAAGGAAAACATCTGGGCCTGCTGCAGTTGCCAGGCAACAACTAGCTACTCCCTCACTCTGACAGTCAAGGAGGCTGCCTTGATGCTGTCAGAGATTCTTGGATCTGATGCCTGGAGACCTTGATTCTGGTTCTGACTTGCAGGGCAAGTCCCTGCCCCTCTCTGGGACTCCGTTTCCCATCCCTTGTTTAAAGAGCGGTCAGACTGTGTTAGCCACAATATGAGTAGACGCTAGATAGCTGGAATCAGTGATGGCAGGGCCAGTCGTGGGGGAGAGCAGTGTCTGTCCTGTGCTAGCCTGCCCTGGCTCTGGTTACCAGCCGAGGGCAAGGGATGTTTCCTTTCTCCCTGCCCTCCCCCGCCCCAAGCAAATTCAGGCCAGCCAGACTCCATCCCAGGCCCACTCTTGCAGCTCAGTCTGGGAACCATCTTTGGACTCACAAGTTAGGCAGAGTCAGTGAAGCTACCGCCTACCCAGAGTAGGGAGTTTCCTCCGTTCCTGCCAAAATGAAGCCACCCAGCTCTGGGTGTTTCCCTGAACACCCATCAGAGGACCTTCTGATGCTGTTTGCAGAGATTGCATGGATGGTAAACCCTGAGGGTGGTGTGTTTTGCAGCCATCAGCAGAGTCAACACGTTCCATTTCACAACCATTACAAAAAATGACAGCAGTTGCCGAGCCCAGCAACACATGCTTTATGTCCGTGATCTCATTTAATCCTCATGCAGTCCAAGGGGGATGGGAACAAAGGCCTGTGTTTTACAGATGAAGAAATGGAGCTTCAGAGAGGTGAAATGACTTGCCCAAGTTCCCAGTAAATGACAGAGTCGGGACTCACGCTCCGAGCCAGTGCCATGGTCTGGGGGTTCGAATCACAGTCCCTCTGGGGGAGGGAGCAGGAAAGGCTCAGCCTGCCCCAAGCCCCACTTTATAGGTGGACAAATCAAGGCCCACAGGTCTGGACTGGCGACTGGCCCAAGGTCACATAGCAAGCCAATATGAGAGCAGATTCTAGGAACACTTTCGCCAAAGCTTCACCTCACCATTCCAGAAAACAGAAAGTGCCTTAGGCATAAACAACAAATCCCATCTTAAGGAATCCCCAGCATTTCCTAGGAAGTAGAACAGTGCCTGGGGTTTGAAAGACCAGGATATCCTGAGGTTTCAAGGTTAGGGCTGAGCGTCCTAGCGTTCCTCTAGGCAGCAAGGCGTCTGGCCATGTTGTGTCACTCTCTGGGGCCTACCGTGGAGGTGTCATCTCTAATCACTCGCTGTGGTGGTTTGTGTGCCCAGGACATTCTCCCTCTCAGCTGCCTTGGCTGGTTAATGCCCACCTGCCCTTCAGATGTCAGTTTAATGTAACTTCCTCTGGGAAGGGCTCTGTGAACCCCCACGGTCTCCTAACCATAGAGGCTAGTGAGTCCAGCTCTTTTCCATAATTGCACGGACACCAGTTTGCCCTGTGGGCTCGCATCAGAGGCACAGTTAACTAACATCAACTTCAGAACTCACCTTCCAGCCACTGACCTCCAGGTGCATCTCCAGAATTTGATATTATCCTCACAAAAGCAAACTAATCTTTTTTTTTGAGAGAGAGAGAGAGAATGAGCAGGGAGGGGCAGAGAGAGAGGGAGACACAGAATCCGAAGCAGGTTCCAGGCTCTGAGCTGTCAGTACAGAGCCTGGTGCGGGGCTCGAACCCACAAACCATGAAATGACCTGCGCCGAAGGCGGACGCTTAACCGAGCCACCCAGGTGCCCCACAAACTAATCTTTTAACACGCACTAGGATGACAACGCTTAATAGAAAAACAGACTGGAATCATCCCTGCAGCTGCCAGGAGCACTCCTGAATTCTCTGCTCCACCTCAATTCGTCTCTAAAGGTAGAGTCTTTTTCTTAAGGGGAGAGAAGCATTAATGTCCCAATATCTCAAGATGGCTTTAATTACCTCTTTCAGCTCAGGTCTCAGACCCAAGTATGCAAAAGATTCAGTGTGCATTATAGGCACTTTAAGGGCTTTTAAATATAATTTTGAATGCTATGCCCTTTCCACCTGAGGGCTGACTTTATAGAGGTAAACCTCCTTCAGAGACAACCCTCACCATGTGAGAGGGTATTGGATTTCTAACCCCCTCTCCCACTCCTAGACCAGAAACCCCACGAGGATCTGTTTGGGTCCATCTCTCTGTACCCATATCCAGCACCATGCTGGGCACAGTCAAGGGAATGAATCACATTTGCTCACTTGTGGAAATAAGACCAGCAGTGGTCTGTGTGGGTCTAGGTGACTATAGATGCTCCCCAAGGCTGGAAGCCACTTAAACATCGATTTGCACTCGCTCCCCTGCATACATAAGGCCAGCAGCAGTGTGAGTGTTAATGTGTGTGGATTTGTGCGGAAACTTATGCAAAAACCAGGGGCAATTACGTCTGAATCAATTTCCTATTGCTTCAGTAACAAACTACCATAAATTGAGTGGCTTAAAACAATGACAGTTTCACTGTCTTACAGGTGGAGGTCAGAAGTCCAAAACGGGTCATACAGGGTCTATAATCAAGGTGATGGCAGAGCTTCGCATTTCTTCTGGAGACCCTTAGGAAGAATCTGTTTTCTGGGCTGTTTAGCTTCTAGGGCTGCATTCCTTGGCTCTGGCCCTTCCTCCATCATCAAAGCCAGCAGCACAGCACCTTCAGACATCTCTCTCTGTGCTTGTCGTCACACATTGCCTTCTCTCTCGCAAGGGCCCTGTGATTACAACGGCCCCACCCTGATAATCCAGGGTGGTCTCATTTTCAAGATCCTTAATTTAACCACATCTGCAAAGTCACTTTTGCCATATAAGGTCATGTTCACAGGTTCTGGGGATTAGGATCTGATATCTTTGGTTGGCCGTTATTCAGCCTGACTTGCTCCATTGAGCAAGACACTCAACACATGTTTGGTGAATTGCATCATAAGAAAGGGAAGAATACTGCCCCAGCAGAGAGCCCACACATGAGATCCTAGAGCTGCAAGAACTGAGAAAATCTGGGCAGAGTATAGCCCAAAGCCCCTCCAGTGTGGCATCACCCCCCCCCCCCCCCGCAAGGCATTGCTGTTGTTCTGCCCCCAGAATACTGCTAACTCCTGCTCCAGCCTCTTCCAGGCATCGCAATTTTTATTCTTATTTTATATCATGAATAAACAGTTTATAAGTTTGTTACCAAACGACAGAATCTTGGTTTCTATTTATCAATGAATTGAACAGAAGAACTGTTTCGGTTAAGCATGAACTTATCTGGAATCTGGAAGGCCTGGATTCAAACCTAGGCTTTGCCACTTATTAGCTGTCAACAATAATTTTAGGGGTGCCCGGGTGGCTCAGTTGGTTGAGTGTCCGACTTGGGCTCAGGTCAGGATCTTGCAGTTCATGGGTTCAAGCCCTACATCGGGCTCTGTGCTGACAACTCAGAGCCTGGAACCTGCTTCGGATTCTGTGTCTCCCTCTCTGCCCTTTCCCTGCTCGTGATCTGTCTCTCACAAAAACAAACAAACAAACAAACAAATAAACAAACATAAAAAAACCACCCCAAAACCCCAGTAATTTTACCTCTGGGAGAAGACTCAGATGATATACATTGTTTTGCTTGTTTTTTGATCTGTAAAATGGGTATAATAACAGAACCTCCATTGTAAGGTAGTTGTGACAAATAAATAAGATAATGTATAATGTAATGTGGTTTTCAAAGTGTGGTTCCAAGACCAGCTCCATTAATATTACCTGTCAGTTAGACCCACCCCTGATATATGGAATCAGAGACTCTTCAAATGGGGCCCGGAAATCTATGTTGCAACATTCCTTCCAGAGAATTCTAGTGTAGCTCAAGCTTGAAAGCCATTTATATATATGCCTTTATGCCTTGCCTATATATATGCCTATATATAATTATATTGTGTACTGTATAACATACCATATGTTATAGATACACTTAACATAGTTAATATGCTATATATTGTATTACATATAATGTGCTAGGTGTAAGGAGCCTGGCATACAATAAGCACTCAACAAATGGTTCTCGTTATTGGTTTTTGCTTTTTTTAAATGTTTATTTATTTTTGAGAGAGAGAGAGAGACAGAGCATGAGTGGCAGAGGGGCAGAGAGAGAGGAAGACACAAAATCTAAAGCAGGCTCCAGGCTCTGAGCTGTCCGCACAGGGCCCGACGTGGGGCTCAAACCCATGAACCGTGAGATCATGACCTGAGCGAAGGTCAGAAGCTTAACTGACTGAGCCACCCAGTGCTTACTATTGATAGTTCCAGCACGTTCCCTCTGAGATGTTGAGTTGGGCGTGTATCCCTCCCCCTTCATATCCTACAAACACTGTACGTGTTAGGGAGGTCTCCTAATGCAACCTATCACCCACACAGCTGCCCTACAATGAGGCAGTCTTCCCGCCTGTCCTTGCTCACTATTTCTCCAGACAGGTTAAGCCGCCTGGTCAAGCCCTTCCCATACCTGCATACCCACTGTGCACGTGCCGTAGAGACCTTCCTCCGGGTGTCTCCTCTCCAAGGTACCCCTCATCGGTGCTTAGGGGATCTCTAGCATGTCTGAGCCTCAGATGAGGGTGCAGGGGAAGTTTCCTACTCCCATATGGGACCTATGTTTCTACTTGTCTGTCTAGCTTTGGCAGTTACTTCACCCTGCTGACTCACTCTGCTCTGAGGTTGACCAAAACCCCCAGGCCTTTTTCTTAGGAACTGCCTGAGGTCTGGTTGGTTGGGTCACCCCAGTCCTTGACACGTGCAGTTTATTTCTTTTTTTTTTATTTTTAAATTTTATTTATTTATTTATTTAATTTTTTTTTTTAATGTTTATTTATTTTTGAGAAGAGACAGAGAGCAGGGGAGAAGCAGAGAGAGACGGAGACACAGAATCCAAAGCAGGCTCCAGGCTCTGTGCTGACAGCACAGATGTGGGGCTCGAACTCACGAAGCGTGAGATCGTGACCTGAGCTGAAGTCAGACGCTTAACCACTGAGCCACCCAGGTGCCCCACGTGCAGTTTATTTCTTAAAAATAACATTTACTTTTGAATGACAGGAATAATACATCCTTGATGCAGTAATTTAGGAAAGAGAAAGGGGAAAAAAATCACTGGCGATGGTCATTTTTATATGCACTGATTTAAAAAAAATTTTTTTTTTATGTTTATTTATTCTTGAGACAGAGACAGAGCATGAACAGGGGAGGGGCAGAGAAAGAGGGAGACACAGAATCTGAAACAGGCTCCAGGCGCTGAGCTGTCAGCACAGAGCCCGACGTGGGGCTCGAACCCACGAACTGTGAGATTATGACCTGAGCCGAAGTCAGATGGTTAACTGACTGAGCCACCCAGACGCCCCAAATATGGACTGATTTTTTAAAATGATCCTATATTTTTGCAATCAAGAAAAAAAACCCCACACTTAAGCAACTTTCATTTCTGGGGGAAGAAAAAGAATTGGAGAAAACAAAACTAGTGTACGTGGGGATAATTGTGAATTCTAGCATATATAGATATGTCTATATATGCTAGAAATATATAATTCAAACGTATGTCAGTGTATAACAATGCCAACTCATCTCCCAGAGACTACCATTGCTAGTATTTGGGGCATAGCCTCCAGGACTTTACAGTTAACATCCTGTATGTTTAAACTTAAATTTAGGTCTAAACTTAGCATTGGATTTGGAGATAGACCTGGTTCAAATTTTGGCTCCTGTATTTATTGGTTGTATCACTTTGGACAATTTATTAAACCTCTTAGAGTCTCAGCTTCCTTGTCTGTAAGATGGAGGTATTAATATCTATCCTCCAGGATTGTGGTCAACATGAAAATTAATGGAAATAAAGCATACAGTAAGAGCCTGCAAAGAGCTTATATTGGGGTTGTTACTATTATTAACTGTTCACCTGGCCAACTGCTGTTCCCTTCCAGATCCAGGTCAGTTGCCTCTTTCCTTTCTAGTCTTCCCCCGGCAGCTCCCATACCTCTCACTTCCTTTGTCTTGTGGCTGTCCCGCGACCATCCTTCTGCTATTGCGTCAGACACACAATGCTGTACTCCCTATACTCTTAAACTCCTCCAAGGCAGAGACTATGTTCGCCTTGTTCATTTCTGTGTCCCTAGGGCAGGGTCCAGCAGAAGGCATGCCCCAGAGTCGCTGTCAGGATACATCAAATGAGAGAATTAGAAGGGGCTGGATAAAGGGCACCTGGGTGGCTCAGTCTGTTGAGCATGGGACTCCTGGTTTTGTCTCAGGTCACGATCCCACAGTCCCTGAATCGAGCCCCACCTCGGGCTCTGCGCTGAGCATGGAGTCTGCTTAAGATTCTCTGTCTGTCTCTCTCTCTTTCTCTCTCTCTCTTTCTCTCTCTCTCTCTCTCTCTCGGCGCCTGGGTGGCACAGTTGGTTAAGCGCACCCAGTCAGTTAAGCGCCCGATTCTGGCTCAGGTCATGATCTCACTGCATATGAGTTCATGAGTTCGAGCTGGGGTCAGGCTCCGCACTGTCAGTTCCCCTGCTTCGGGTTCTGTGTTTCCCTGTCTCTCTGCCCCTCCCCTGCTCTCTCTCTCTCTCTCTCAAAAATAAACATTATGATTCTCTCTCTCTCCCTCTACCCTTCTCCCCCGGCTCATGCACTCTCTCTCTCAAATTAAATTAAAAAACAAAGAATTAAAAAAAAAAAAAAGGGGATGGATAAGAATGTTAGAGAATGGATGAATAAACATGGGGAGGCCGAACGTGTGAATGGAAAAAGGTATGAATGAGTCAGGAGCCAGTAGGCGTCGTCCAGCAGCCCAACCCTCTTTTCTCGGAGGGGGGAGCGAAACCCCTTCTCTTGGGTGGGTCTCTTCAGGTGGGGCGCGGGGCTCCTGCCTGGCCCCGGCTGCGGCGACACCCTGCGCCTCACAGCGGGAGCGTCTCTGGGGGCGGGGCCTTTCGAGATGGGGTGGGGGCGGTTGTCGAGGGGGGGCCAGACGGGGCTGGGGGAGGCGGGGCCGGAATCTGTGCACCCACACAGCCAAACCCGTTCCGGCACACGCAGCTCCCACACTCTGCGGCCCCACCCGAGGCGTGCGCTCTGGAGGAGCCCCAGCCTAGAGGGCTGAGAAACTGAGGCTTTAGGGGTGGGTGGGAGGCTGCAGCCGGGCCAAGTCTGCCCCAGCCAGCCAGTTCACGTGCTGTGGAACCTTCGCCGACCCAGGTCTCCGTTCCCGCTCCCGTTTCCCCATCCCGGGAAACCCTTCCCGCTTTGGCGTGATTAAGACTTTTAAGTCTTTCCCAGGCAACCTCCCTCCAAAAAAATCTCCGAATGCGAAAGCAAAATCGAAACCTGATAACCTGACACCACTGAGTAGATAGACCCCTAGGAGGAGCGGAGAGCTGAGTCAGACGCCGGGGGGAAAAGAGCCGCCTTGCCCCTGGCTCCTTCCCTGCCTTCAATTTCCTTATTTGTAAGCCGGCGGCTGTCCACCGTAACCGTGCCACGCCCCCAGGACCGCAGTGAGGGCCCAGGGCGCCGTTGCATGTAAACTGCTTGCAAGCGGTGGGAGCCGGTTACTCTCACTCTCGGAGGCCCAGCCCTTCCTGAGGCCAGCACCCCGCCCCTTGCCCCCCAGCCCTTGAATTGTGGCGAGGCGGGGTAAGAGGGCCCCCGGGGACATTCCTGACCTGGTGTGCCAGCCACACCAAGAAGCTAGTGTGCGTCCTCCGTGCTGGCCTCAGGCCTGCCGAGAAGGGAGTTTTTAGAGAAGGAAATGCTTGTGGTGAGACGGGGGGTGGTGGCGCAACTTCGCGGGGATCGGCTGAAAAAGCTCTCTGAGCTGGGTGCGTTCTTGTGGCGGGCGCTGTGACCCCAGCCGGCCCCCACCGCGGTCAGAAAGTACCAGGTGTTCCCCCGGTGCTTCATGGGGCGGCAGCAAAGCCTCAGCTTGAGGAGCCGCAGCCCAGCCCACTTGCCTTCTCTGGGCCTCAGAGCCTCTCTCTTCAGAGCAGTTTCCCAGGGTCTCCTAGAGGCTGGCCCACTAGCCACGCCTCTATTGTGCTCCTCCAAAGGCGGCCCAGGGAAATGGCCTTGGGAGTTAGATCCGGGCTTGTGCGGTGACATGGGAGGTTGTTTCCCCTCTCTGGATCTCAGTGCTGAGCGACAGTGGGTTGTATCTGGTTCTGCAGTGGTGTGATCGTGAACCCAAGATCCTGTGGCCAAGTATTTTTGTCAACTCTGGGGTTGGGGACAGTAGAAAGGCCCAGCCCCGTGGACAGATGAAAAGACACCCAGGATAGTTGGAGGGCTTGATCACTATTCACTGAACAGCTTGGAGAAGACCTGGCCTTCCTGTGTTTCTACTTCCTCATCAGCAGAACGGGGACATTCCCTTTTAGGTCTCTCATTCCTTCTCTATAAAACAGGAGGGGGATGGGCTCCAAGCATCTTGGGTACTGTGATTCTGCTTGCTAGCTGTGACCCTGGGCAAGCCACTTCACCTCCCCATCTTAGAAACGTCTTCATTTCGGGATGCCTGGGTGTCTCAGTCGGTTAAGTGTCCAGCTTCAGCTCAGGTCATGATCTCACAGCTTATGGGTTCTAGCCCCTTGTCTGGCTCTGTGCTGACAGCTCGGAGCCTTTGAGCCTGCTTAGGGTTCTGTGTCTCCCTTTCTCTCTGCCCCTCCCTCGCTCACAGTCTGTCTCTGGCTCTCAAAAATAAAACATTAATGTTTATTTTATTTTTGAGACAGAGAGAGACAGAGCATGAACGGGGGAGGGGCAGAGAGAGAGGGAGACGCAGAATTGGAAGCAGGCTCCAGGCTCTGAGCCATCAGCCCAGAGCCCGACGCGGGGCTGGAACTCACGGACCGCGAGATGGTGACCTGAGCCTAAGTCGGACGCTTAACCGACTGAGCCACCCAGGCGCCCCATAAATAAAACATTAAAGAAAAAAAAAAAAGAAGAAACGTTTTAGTTTCTCCTTCTGCTAATGGGCTGTTTAGCCCTCCCCACTCTCAGGGTTACTGAGTTCAAATGGGGTGAACAGGACAGATAGAGGCACAGCCCAACTTCATCTCCCCCCACCTCCTTTATAGCCATTGTAAAGCACACCTTGAATCTGGGGTGTGCTGTTCCCATGGTGCTGGCTGGAAGTGACCTTTGGGATCCATGCCCCTGAAAGACCTCCAGGGGCTCTCTGCCCAGATGGGATCAAGCACCAACCTCAGGCTCCATTCAAAACCCTCTCCCGCTCAGATCTAATTCTCCTCACTCTCCAACATACACCAATAACTTCCTCAAGCAAACCTTCCTCCCCCAGCCCTTTACTTGTGATTTCAGGGTCCCAACTGTATTTGTTATCAAGATCTGCTCTTCTGACTGTTCTCGAAATTAGACAAGGCTATCCCCACATACCCAGGAGCGGAAGCCTGGAACCTGGGGCATATTATCCTCCTTTTCCTCACCACCACATTTATACTAGCCCACGTCATGAAGACTCTGTTCTCTGGGAGTCCATCCTATGTACCCCGGGACCTTGTGGAACATGTGGGGACATTACTGAATAGGCACACACCTTCCCTATGCTGGGCCCTGTGTTGCCATTGGAGGCACGGAGGTAGGTCAGTCTATCCTTAGGGCCCCCTGGCTGGTGGGGAGAGGGTCACATAACCACACTCCTGGAGTCAACTATTCAATTTCTTTACATTTTAAGCCCCCTACCCAGTAGAACATAGTGAGGCCTACAAACATGGGTCGAAGAGAACCGGACTGGCTGCGTGACCCTGGGGAAGCCTTCTCCCTTTCTGGACCTGTGTTTTGTCATTTGCTTAACGGTGTGGAATTGATTCAAAAAAAGCATGGCTGGGGGCTTTTCTAGTTCCAACAATCTTGGAAGCGACAACTCTCCAGGCCAGGCCATAGGAGGACGAGGGAGACAGAGGCGGGCTGCTCAGATGCCTGACTGAGGAGGCTTTCCCTGCTCCTGCCAGGCATTTTCTTGGAGGCCCCGCTCCCTTGCCCTCACCTCTCCTCCCAAGGTGTTGTAAAGCCGTTGTAAAGCTTGGCCTACAACAGAGAAGCTGCTGGTTGGTTCCTCCCGAAGCCCTGCTGGTCTATCTGACTGGCCCACAGCCTACCCTGGCTGGTGACTGTCTGCTTCTCTCCAGCTGGCATGGGGCTGGAGCCCAGGCTAGGAAAGGAGAGCCTGGATCTCTCTGTGCCCAGTGCCTGCTGCAGCAGTGTTCATAAGTCCCAGGCCTGGGTTCGAACCCCAGCCCTGCCACTTTTTAGCCATGAGGCTGCTATAGTTAATTTTATGTGTCAACTTGACCGGCTCACAGGGAACCCAGACTTGGACTGGCCCTATGCGAATACAGAGGCTTTGGGCAGTTTGCTGGCTCGCTCTGAGCCTCTGTTTTGAAATCTGTAAAAAATGGAAGCCACGATTCCTTGCACAAGTACCACTCCTTCCTCTAGAAGTCCCACTGTTTGTGGAGAACAGCTCCGAATCTTCTTTGCAAGCATGTCCACGCTCTCCTCCACCCTGCCCTGGGCTGCCTTGCCAAGACGCGTGTCCCCACCACCGACTGGAAGCGCTGGCCGGACACCGTTCCCTTTCCACCCCGTCTTTGCACCAGCTGCTGCTCCGTCCTGTGGAACACATGCCTTGTCTCATCTTTTATCTACCTGGTAAACTCTCACACATCCCTCAGGGGCCATCTCTGAGGCGTCCTCTCAGGGCCTTCCCTGACTCCCTTAGGAGTTGTCTCGCGGTGCCTGGCACACCTCTGGGCTGTAGCATTATTCGTGCCATGTTGGGGTTGTGGGTCTGCGTGTCTGTCTCCCCAGACTGTGAGCTTCTTGTCTCTGTGCATGAAAGGGTGGCTTCCCTTTGAGTTGCTGCAGTGTTTTTCAGTTTATGAAGTACTTTTATAGATGCACGATTTCACTGAAACTCACAGCAACATGGGGAAGGAGGCAGAGCCAGGATAAGAGCCCCCAGTTCATTCCCAGACAGGGCTTTTTCAGAAAGGAAAACTTGGATGGGGGCAGGTGGGAGAGCAGGGGTTGGTTCTCTGGCTTCTCAGGCTTGCAGCTCAGCACAGGCTAGAAAGGCAAAGCTGGATTGGGGAGGGTGGGCTAGCAGAGGGTACAAGGGCAGATAGAGACCAGAGGAGAGGGTCAGATCTGATTCCAGATGTGTCCCTCTCTGTGCGGTCCTGGGCAGCTCTCCTCACTTCTCCAGCTTTAATCTTTAGCTCCACAAAGCGATGCTTGGAAGGCCAATGTGGAGGGCACAAGATAGTCATGGGGGTGAGTGCTCTGGGGAAGGAGTGGCACCGAGGAACTTGACAGACACAGGAAATACGTGCACTCAGATTGACTCAGACACTCTAGCTCTTCCTTTCTCGTAACTCATCTGTTATTGTGAGAAACCCTCCCCTGGGGCCAGAGTATCCAAAGACCTGCTCATCAGAACCCAAAAATCCTCTCCATAAGGACCCAGAGAGACCCATCCCAGTTCAGGGCTTGAGGGCCCAGTGTTCAAGGGCTTAGAGCTTCCTACAGTATATAGGCCTTTTAATGGTGGTGCCCACATCCCCTGGAGAGGACTGTATGAACTTTGTGTGGGGCTCGTGCTCCATTTCATTCAATAACAGTCCTGCTTTTGCACCCTCAAGGCCAAAAAGAACTACAGTCCAGGTATCTGCTCTGAGCTCTGGGCTGCCAGCAAGGCTGGGAAATCTGCTTGGGTTCCTAGGCACCCTCAGGCTCCGCGCAGGGCCGTCCCCAAGTCAAAAATCTCTCTTGAGCCATTCTTCTGTCCCTCCAAGAAGTCCTTTTCCAGGAAAGTCCCTTGGGTGTCTGTCATACCAGGGATAGCCTGGCCCAAGGCAAAGCCGAGAAAGACAGTGGTGATTTTACCATGTAGCTCAGAGTCCAGAAATGTGGGTTCTGGTGCTGGTTCTGACTTGCTGTGTGGACATGGGCAAGTAATTTGGACTGCCTAAGGTCTCAGTTTGCCTTTGAGTGGGGACTGTGGGCCCCACCTCACAGAGGATCCAGTAAGATCAAAGATATGCAGAAGCGCCTGGTGGCTCAGTCGGTTAAGCGGCCGACTTCGGCTCAGGTCATGATCTCACAGCTCGAAGGCTCGTGAGTTCGAGCCCCGCGTCGGGCTCTGTGCTGACAGCTCAGAGCCTGGAGCCTGTTTCAGATTCTGTGTCTCCCTCTCTCTGACCCTCCCCTGTTCATGCTCTGTCTCTCTCTGTCTCAAAAATAAATAAACGTTAAAAAAAAAAAATTAAAAAAAAAAAAAGATCAAAGATATGGACATTCTTTGCTGTTGACATTTGAAGGATGGGAGAAAATTATTGATGGGAAGGGGCTGTGAGGTGGTGGGCCGGGAGTCAGATCCCCCTACAGCCAGATGACCTCGGACAAATCATCCTGGGCTTGGGAACATTCTTCCCCTCCACTGCTCCACTGAGGAAGTCGCTCCTCCACATGTCAGGGTTGAACTGCAACATCACTTCCTTAGGAATAATGCCTCTCCCATCTGCCCAGAGAGGTGAGCTTCTTGTTATAAAGCTCTCCAGCTACCTATATTTTTCTAAACAACCCAAATAATCACAAATAGCTCATTACTGGCATGCTGACATGTTTAGTGTCTGTCCTCCCAGCCAGCCGGTGGGCTCCTTGCAGGAATCCTGTCTGACCTGTTCTCCAGAGGTCGACACGGGGTCTGACCCACAGGCGTTCAATAACTATTTCTGTATCACCTGGCAGGTGCTTTGAGTCTTAGCTACCTCACTGGGCTGCTGGAGAAACCCAGAAGGTCAAGGATGAGGCCCCAAGCGTGAAGTGTCTGGGTGGATGGGCTGCCCTGTGAAGGTCTTTCTCTGAGACTAGAGGGAGGGAGTGCCCTTACCAGGAGGCAAGATGGCTTTGGCATTGGGGGAAGGGAGGAGGTGGTGTGGGCAAGCTGAGGTTCCAGAGGCTTGGCACCCTGCTGCCCCCAGATGCCTGTGAGGCCCGTGGGGGGGCCCTGCTCTTTCTAGCCTAAGAACCTTCAGATGTGGCTTGGCGCCTGGTGCTCCACTCAGCCCCTTGCTGCCTCTCGCCTGCCCCTTCAGCTCGTCTCCTTGCGCCGACACCCACTCCCCCACCAGCATCTGCCACGGGGAGCACACGAATTCCTCAACAGACCTGGTCTGTTCCCCCACCAGGGCTTTGCATACATTGTCCCCTCAATGGCAGTGCACACCCCTTCTCTGCCTGGAAGGTGCAAGACACGTTCGACTCCGTGCTCTTCCTGTTCGGAAGCCTTGCAGGCCACCACACTCGGAGTTAGCTGCTCCTGCCTTGGGCCCCAGAGCCGCTTGGGTATTCTTCTCTCTATGCAGTACAGCACCCACCACACTGGGCTGGGATTGGCTTCCTGTCTGTCCCCAACCTTACAACTGACTGGGAAATGCTTGAAGGCAGGGATCAGCTCAGCTCCTCACTGCAGCCCCAGTGCACAGCAGCACAGGGTCTGACACCAAGGAAGGTCCTGAGTAACCAGGGCCTGGGTTTCTTGGCAGGAGAGACTACTTTGTGGTATCTACAGTACCTCACCATCAGGCATTACGTGGGAAGAAGATCAAGGACCAAGGACAAGGGCAACCTTATGCATTCACCCGCTAGGAAACTGAGGTTCATGAAGGGGTAGGGATTTGCCCAACATCCCACAGCA